>NC_142987.1:4906585-5531585 GCF_061535395.1 Colias eurytheme | reverse complement strand
CCTGTAGTTGACCGCTAATGCACATAAACCGTTATAATAAGAATTCGCGGCAATTTTAAAAACTCATTCGTAAATAAGTAGTTAGTGCTGCTATCTGGTCAAATAGGCGCGTAAATTGCGCATCCGTATCTGTCAAATATAGTAAATGGTGGTCAGTTGTTTGTTGAGTGACGGACCATTAAATCAATAAATTCGTTTTTGTAATAATATTCGTAGAGATTGAAAAAGTTTGAAGCTGAATACTAGGAACTTTGTCACCTTGTTGACGGTAAGTGTTTTTCGTTTTTTATTCGTTTATGGTTTATTTAAATGACAGGGTAATTAAAATTTAAAGATTTGTTAAAAAAATTGAGATGTGGGGGTGGTCCAATACTGATTCCGTTTGACTGCGATTTTCTAGTAATTGACCATGGTGGTCCATTACCGAATTACCGTTTGACTATGATTTTCTAGTAATTGACCATGGTGGTCAACTTTTGATTATGTTCTGTATCTTTTAAATATACTGCATATAATAATTAATTAAAATAAACTATTTTATTTACTTTAACAATAGATTGATTTTCTTTAGTTAGTTAGTTAGTTTTGTTTATGGTACGAATTTATGGCTATGATCTATTACTAAAACCAATTTTTATCTTGTAGATGCCTGGGAAAAGGGGCGTATTCCTAAATTATACTGAAGCTGCAATGCTTGTAGCAGTGAACGATGTTCGTCTTCATAAAACACCAATACGAACGGCTGCAAAAAAGTTCGGTGTACCAAGAATAACGCTTACAATTAATAAAGTAAAAGGGAAGTCACCGATGGAACGAAAAATGGGTCCGACATCCATCCTTACACTAGAAGAGGAGCATAAAATATGCGACTGGGTGCAAAAAATGGCAAAAAATGGCATAAAGATGTGCTCGACTATCCCTGGGATGCAGTAGTTGCTCACATAGAGGCTCCCAAGAAGACCAGTTCTACGAGAAATGTATATGATGTTCCAGAGATACATTCCTTGATATGATAAATTTGGCAAAAAGTTTGACGTTTACGCTTTGTGTTTGACAGTGTCCTTTTGTTTTATAACCATCTTTCGGATCTTTTAGAATCTTGTTTTTATTTAAATTATAGGCTTAAAAAGGCCTAATTATTATTATATTTCAAATAAAACGTTATCTTTTCAACTTATTGCTTCTTATTTAACAAATAACCCAATTAAAATTGTAGCATCTGAGTGGTCATCTACTGATGCAAAATATGGTCATCTTCTAGTTTTTAGATGGTCAACTACTAAATTTCTAATATAAGAACATTTTTAATTTTTTTTAAGTTTATTCGACCATTGTACGTGGTGAAATGCTTGTTCATATGTTAAAACACATTTCACAGGGTTTCCAAAAAAATAAACTTACTGAATTCATATGATAATTAAAGTCAAACATTTAAAAAGAATATTCTGTCTCCTTAAGTGGTCATCTACTGATGCTTTTACCTTAAATGATCTTTATAAGTGAATAATGGTTCAATTTCCTTCATGAAAACTGGCATGAAGTTGTTCTGGTTAAAACGTGCTACAGACCGTCATCGTACATAATGTATTTACGCAATACTATGTTCATTAATTTTTAAGTGGGCGTAGTCAACATAACTTCTGAACATTAGCTTCGAATCAGTCGTGGAGCAGTGAAAATGAAGGTAAGATATTTATTTCATAAATAAATAATATTTATTTATTTTATTGAAGTTCTCCAATGTATGTATTTATGAAATATATCTACTTAAATTTAATATTAATTATGAAAAATAAAAATTATTGTAACTATTACTTTTGTTAATTTTTGCTGTTAAATAATATAAAAATATGGTATGCGTAAAGGTCAATAATGATACGCACACCGTTACTTACGCACAATGCACATAATAATATGTAGGTATGTAATACATTGTTCAACGTTTCTTCGTTTATGAAACAAGGGGCGAGGCATAATATAATAAGAGAATCTTAATTATTCATTTGTTTCCCATATATCATCTTTATTGTTTATATTTCAAACATAATTTAGCATTTAATATTAATGCAAACCCACAAATAAAATTAAAATCGGTATAAAATAAACGATTTACCTATGAGTTTGATATAATTTATTTTATTTAAATAACT
The DNA here is from genome assembly GCF_061535395.1 of Colias eurytheme. NCBI lineage: Eukaryota > Metazoa > Arthropoda > Insecta > Lepidoptera > Pieridae > Colias > Colias eurytheme. The sequence continues at coordinate 5,529,435 of NC_142987.1, read as the reverse complement.
ATAGACAATATATAACTAAGTACTTATAAGTACTGGAAATACGAAAATATACAAGAATTGTCCATTTTACTTTCAACGATTGTTTTCATTTACTATAGGTATATTTCCCTCTAATAATTTATATAGATATATCTAGTTAAGTATACTAATTTTACATAATATCTTATGTAAGTACATATTAAAATTCATGAGGTGAGACTAAAATCTAAAGAAATCAAATAATGAAATGAAGCAAACTTTCTAAATTAAAATAAATTATGAAATCAAAACAGCGATAATCTAGTTTAGTCTATTTTTATTCGTATATACATATTAGTTTTTCTAATGTACTAATTTATTTCTTAAAAATAAACTGATTTTATGTTATATAATTTAATGAATTCAATAATTTAAATACAGTTACGAGTTTTGTGTTATCCTTTCGTATTTACAAACTATGCAACGAGGTCACTTCAAACTAGTCTTACATGGCCGGGCATTGAAATATAATACTATGATTAATATCCCACACTTTGATAAACTAGCAATTTTCTTATATTAAGTTAACAGCGTACTCACTTCTGTATTATAGTTTCGCACTTAACCTAAAAGATGAAGAAATAGTCAGTCGTGCACGGTTTTATACGAAGCATATTCACATTATTTAATTTTGTCTTGCAGTTATTTTCAATAGCATTATTTTTGGGAGGAATTATATCAACGAGCAATGTGCTGAGTGTTCCACAAAAGTCGATTGGCACTCTGTACAGATGGAAACAAATGGACTTTGTATTCCCTACCGAAGACGAAAGAAAAACTGCGATCGAAAATGGGTACGTAGATATAAATATTTGATTTTAAAAATTAATGAAATAAGTATTTTAAAGGATACATTATAACTAGTTTTAGTTGTGAAACGGAAATCCAAAAATTCAAACATATCAATTACCAATGCTATTTAAAGTAACCTGTTACTTCACGCCTCTGCAACTTTGAAAAAAATAACTCAAACTGTTGCTCCGAAGTGCGACTCGATAGACTTATTCAAATATTTTAAACATATTTGTTAATACTACAAGCTCGCCCGGGTATTTTATAAAATTTGTTATATAAATGTTTTACAATTATTAGTATACTAATCCTGAATCCACGCGAAGACAAATCCAACAAACTAAAAATCATTAAAATCCGTTCACCCATTCGTGAGATATGTTGTAGATACTACACGACCTTCTTTGGTATCTTTGAATTTAGCCAAGGATCTTTCCATATATTTTTTTTATGTTTTCCCGTTTATCGAAATAACTTATAAGTAGGTATTATTTTTGTTTTGTTTACTTAAATACATGAAATTTTTCCATTTGATGGAAGAATGAGCAAGCCTGTTAACAATGCAAAGCAGTCAAACCAGAAATTGTAATAGGTACTAATTAATAAGCTTAGCTAATAAGTAGGTATAATGTGTCTAGATGTCTATTATGATGATTACAATATAGTTGATGGAAAACTCTAAATTTTTTTGATATGAGAAAAAAATATATGAAAAGAATAAAATATTTCCAATGTACATATGTATTACAAAACAAACTCGTCATCTTAGTATTATAATTATGAGTACTTGATATTTAATAATTTCTAATTCGTTAAATACGAGATATCTTAATATATATAAATCTCGTGTCACAATGTTTGTCCTCAATGGACTCGACCTAAACCAGTTAACCGATTATAATAAAATTCGCACACCATGTGCAGTTCGATCCAACTTGAGAGATAGGATAGTTTAAACATGTAGGCACCTCGGGCGAAGCCGGGGCGGACCGCTAGTAATTCTATAAATATGTTGATTATGTATCAAGGAGTGCCAAATAATAGTGAGTTATAATTATTCTTATAAACGATTTCATCCGCACTGAGATGTTTATACGTCATATTATATTCTTTGTGTTCTTTACAAAACAATATTCATTTCAGGCAATACATTCAATCCAATGTAATTCCACTGGGAGTTGAAAGATGGAAAAATCGTGTTTTCGTAAGTACACCTCGATGGAAGAAGGGTATACCTGCGAGTCTTTCGGTTCTACCCGTGGTTGCTCAAGAAACATCCCCACCATTAACTCCTTATCCAAGCTGGGATTGGCACACCGCTGGTAATTTACTCTTTAATCTTTAAATAACGAAAAATATATTCTTTTACTTTAGTTGAACTAAAAAGCTCCGATTAAGCTCCTCCGCTCAGTATATTTGTTGCAAAAATACAAGCAGGCATTAAAATGCATTTAATGCAGGAATTAAAATTTGAAGTGATTTAATTTCATTGAATGTGGTAAAACTTTATACTTACCTACATTGTTGATACTTAGGTACCTACCGCATGGTTTAGAGTCTTATTATATACTTTTTTTCTTTTTTTCCAGATAATTGCACAGGAATAACATCTGTGTTCAGAATGGTTATAGATCATTGTGGAATAATGTGGGTGCTCGACTCCGGTCAAATTGAAGCTTTTGAAACTCCCCGCCAGCTGTGTCCACCGACTTTAATAGCTATTGATTTGGAAAAAGATACAATTGTGGGAAAATTCCCCATACCTGAACAGTTTGTTTTGCAAGACTCATTGATAACGAATATCATAGTAGACTCTAGAGATCCGCAATGCAAGGATTTACACGTTTACATATCGGATGTAAGACGCTACGGGCTTATTGTCTTTAGAGGAGCGGACGGAGAATTTTGGAAATTCAATCACTACACGTTTTACCCAGAACCGTTGCTGTCAAACTACACTTTACATGGCGTAAACTTCCAGTGGCCTGACGGATTATTTGGCATGTCACTAGGCCCATATCATTTAGGAGACCGGCCGTTGTATTACCACTCTATGTCAGGCATGCACGAATTTGTGGTTTATACGTCTGTAATTCGCGACCCTGCACGTGTTGACAACTCTGTGGGTGAATTTAAGCTCCTCGGTGAAAGCCGTGGACCCATAGGACAAGTATCCGCCGCAGCTGTCGACCGCAATGGTATCATGTTCTTTAACCTTGTTTCGCAAGACAGTATCGGATGTTGGGACACACGCAAGGAGTACAGAGTTGAAAATTTAGGTATTGTAGCCAAAAATAATAAAACATTGGTATTTCCTAACGATCTGAGAATAGATCATGAAGTACCACAAGTAGGGTGGATTGTAACTAATCGATTACCTATGTATCAATTTAATTTGCTTAACCCGAATGAATACAATTTTAGAGTTATGTTTCTAGATCCCATCGCATCAATTGCGAATACTGTTTGTCAATACTAGTACCTATAGTACTAGTATTACCTAATATTCTGATAAACCTATTATTATAAAATGTATAAATTAAGTTATTGATCATTAATTTTAAAGAATATGAATGAATAGGTGAAATAAAATGCGACAGAAAGTTACGATTTTTTAATATTTCTTTCCATTTTTTTGTATCAAAACTTCATCCATACAATTTTATTTGTGTTTTCTTTGTGAATTCTTCGGATTTTTAGTTTTTTTAGAGTTCTGGTTGTTTGTTGAATGCCGAGATAGTGTACTGTTTGCAGATCGTTGAGAATCATTTGAAGATGTTTGAGTAAAATTAACACGATTCTTTATTCGTTCAATAACAGATTTAACACTCTCATTAGAATCCAACTTTAACAGATTACCTTGTATTTCACCTTTTTCATCATCTTTATTTTGTAAGAAAGTAGGAAATTCTTCATTTTGTTCATTGCCGTCAGACTTGCCTTGATAACTTTCTTTTGTATCCAATGAAATTTCCTGAGTTGATTTATTTGAGGACATGCTTTCTGATTGTCTTAGTTCATCATTATTTTCATAGGTCGTATCATCTGATTCAATGTTTTGGTCAGCACGAGTCTCGGGCAACAGGTCGGATGGTTTCTTCATGAAAATATTTGGATAGTCTCGTAGGTATGATTGTATTCTACCTCTACTATTGCCAACTGAAGGTGGTGTTTCAGCTTCCTCATTTGATATTGGATTGCACTGCATCGTATCTTGCTTGGGCAAAATGGTAGAGTTGGTGTTAAACAGCTTTGTCGAATCTGCATTTTCTTTTTTCAAATATACCCCAATACGCAACAGCATTAAAACAAATTGTTCTAAGATTCTATCTGTATCACGTGGCACTACAACTTCGCTACCGAACCAGTCTTCATACGTTCCAATATCTGACATGGTTCTATTGGATGTGACTGATACAGGTTGAAAACTTTCTAAGGGACCAGTGATCTCTTCTATGCTTAAATTTGTCAGTTTTGCAATGGAATTCTCAATTTTTTGGTAACTAGCATTTACGTCCGTGGACGGTATTTCGCCATAGCTATAAATAAATATAATATAAACTTTTACAATTAATTATACATTAGGCCATCCACAAGAACAAGGAGTATTCGTAAGGCATGTTGTATAAATGATAATTAATAACCTTCTTAAAATAGAACCTCTCAGCAATATTCTACAGCATGTATACGTATATTAACCTACTGAAATCTGTATAGTTTGTTTCACAATATCCATCTGAATTATTAGTACCTATTAAAAAGAACTAGCAGTCACTTTCCTTTTGAAACTGTAGGATAGTGTTTGTTGAGTAAGTTTACTTGTTTACTCTAATTACATGTTACTCAGTGTTTTAACTAACAAGCTCGCAATGAGTTTTCTTCGTAATTGATCTTCCCCCAGTAAAGATTTTGTTCGGCGCCTTCGAACAGCTAATATTCAATACCGCAGTCGTTGTCATTGCTCGCCGGTAAATTTACAGGGAATGTTTTGAACGCCGCGGCCATTTTTAAGCTGTGATAATAACTGAAATACATATATATAATTGGTTGATAATAATCGTAGTGATATTGGCTTGTCCTCGAATTATTCATAATCAAATCATTGAAAGGAAACAGCAAAAACTGAGATAATTTTTTGGTACTAATAATTAAACTAATTTTATCAATTTAACAATGCAATGATCCTATTGTTTATGATTTAATTAAAAATTCTACAACAACATAGGTAGGTAGTACCTGAAAACCAGCGTCCACATATAGAAAGCAGGCATAATGGTGAAAATCTTTGAAATAAGGAATTTGACGCAGGGCGGTCTGGCTGGTCCCAACAACACGCATGTACCGAGACCCAAAGCTAGACTGGTCAGTTCACATAAAAGTTTTCGTATTGCTGCTAATAACAACCATGGGAGGACCAGTGTTGGACGTTCTTCCTGTTTACAGTTACCAAGATACAATGTTGACCATCTAACTTGATATATTTAAACATTTTTTTGGATACTCGTACTTTTAAGATTACACACTATTTTAATGATCATTAGTGATATATTAATTACATTATTGTAAGGTGATAAACTACATCGAACTATGAATATCAAAATTACCGCCTACTGGACATCACATTACATTTTCTAATGCTAGAGCTAAGTTATTAACAAATAAATTGTAGCTGCTCTACCCCAAAGATAAGTAAAGAGCCAATAATATAGGCTCCCACCTACTACACTAAACTACTAAGTATTATATTATTATAATATCTTCATTTAAGAAACAACCGATATTAAATTTTCGTACAAGTATTGTAATCGGAGGTTGTAATCAAAAAGTTAAAAACTGAACCACCAAACGTTTAAGTTTAAATGAACCTAATTGTTTATTGTTTGTTTTGACTTATCAGTAACTCACTCAAACGCATCTGACCTACATGATCAGTTTCTTAAATGAAGAATAACTGACTCATTGGAATGCTATCAAGTTGAGTTGATTTAGTAATTATCGTATTGATCTGTATAACGAAACCATAAAATAGGACGGAGCAAGTAGGTATTTAACAATGAATCATAAGTAAAACTGTAAAATTTAGTACTTCTTATACATTGTGATGATTTCTTTCTCTCTCTCTGTCACCCTCTATTCTTAAATAGTTGTTATGTGTAATACGCAGTCATTTAAAATATAATTTCTTATCAAAATATATACGTCCCGTATTCAAATACGGGAAAATTTCTTAATTTAAGTTTAACTTTTCCACAAGGCACCTAGCATCATAAGATAAGTTTATTCTATAAAAACAGTAGTGTAAAGTACCAGGAATACAGGATAGAGTAGCACAATGTAGGACGCGAGGTACACGTACACCGTGAAGCATTGCACCAGCATCACGCCAGAGACCATGGTCCGTAGAAAGCGCTGTACGGGCACAGAAGATAACTGAGGTGGCATGCTCATTTGCCATACCTAAAAGGATTCTTTTTTTTCAAACATTATGTTCACTAGCAATGGGTTTTATTATTATTGTCTAATTCTCGTTATTCAGGTACCTACATATTGACATAAACATGTATAATGGATAATGTGGATAATAGGAAACCCGACCTTCAAAATAAAAATACATTAAACGTTAATTTACAGATATAATAAAGTTAAATTAACAATACCATTCCTCTCATTCTTGGTTTGACCTATACTGTAATCGCTATAATATGGATATCATGTGACTGGTAAAAGCTTAAGAATGTTTCTATATAAAACAGGCAATCTCTATGCAAATCTCAAATAGTTTTCAAGTTATCAGAAGTAGGAAACACTTTTATAAATACGAGTATTGTTGCAATAAAGATATATGTTCCAGAATATAAAGCGTTTAGTTACTACATACTTTACGCATAATATTTATACAATTGGCACCTGTTTTAAATTAGCATTAACTTTGAAGAGAGTTGCATCAAATATGGTTCGTATTAGGCCCAATAGAGTCCATAAACAGACTTCAGATTGTAAACTCATCCCAATGTATGACAATACATTCATTATTACATTTTATGAGATATTTTTTACGATTAAATATTTTTATTTAAAAATTATTTGTTTATATAGAACTACATTTTAAAACATTTTGTAGAGTGACACGTGGTTATATCACGTCAAATTTTATTTTGGCATTTTACTTTTTTTGTGGGCGGGCTAAGGTCAACGACCATAATGGTATTTCTATCCACTCAGTTTTTAATAATTAATTTTTAAGATGCCTTTAATATCTAACAATATTTTAAGTTTTATTCAGTTCATTGTTTTAATAGACATCTACATTCTTGAATAAAATTTTAAAATTAGACATAATTAAAAAAACTAAAATATTTTGCCTAAGTGCTCTAGCACTAGTCTCTACATTTCGTTTCGTAAAATAAAAGTTTTGTAGCTATGTTGACAAACATTAATATATTATTGCTAAATTTAAATAATTGCGAATAAATCACATTAAAAATGTATTTTAATGAGTGAACTAATAAAATACATACACATAATATTCGTATGAATTTTACAATTTATTCCAAAATTAAATCGAGGTTGCAATACGACGATTCCCACAAACTTGACTCATATATTTTTAGAGGCATGATGTTTTCTTTCTTAATTAATAACTAAATGATTAATTAAATATAACCTTTAATTGGGTGTTAATGGACAATACAAAATAATCCGAGCGCTCGCTCTCTCGCTCTTGTAAGAACGGCAAATATTGTCAGGCGCTTTCATAGTCCAGACATACGATCATCGACGACCGGTACAAACGTACGGTTGATGCGCAATAATACGGGCTGTGTTTCGTGCTTTGCTAAACAGTTTTCGTTACTAGTAATCCCAGTGTGTTAGTGCTAACTACGGTACCGCTCCTCTGGTTAAACTTGGAGGTAATTATTCTCTATATTTTTTTTGTAGCAAAAATTAACTCTATTTTTTTAATATTAGAGATTTAATTGTACGAACTCTATTAACATTTGTCTTGGCGGTAATTTAAATAGTTTTCGATTATAGTTACTACGAAGACCTTGATTCGTTTCAGAATACGTAATATAGGTTACGTCCTTCCCTTGAGCGGTGTGAGACATAAGTTATTTTTAAAGAATTGGTAAATACGGTAGCGTCTTGGTGAAATGTAGAGCGAAATGGCCTAAAATATTATGTTGTTAAATCACTATAGTAAACTAAGATAAAAATATGTCAGTGCATGAGTTATTCTAAGACCTTTGTTTACTTCCTACGTTGGTATATGAAAGGCATAAAAACAGCGCGTGCGCAATTTGTTATAAATATAGATGAGTGAGATAAGCCACATTTACCTACTTGTGTTTTTAATTTTTACTTACATTTTCAATGTAATCTTTACTGGAATTGATTGATGAATTGGACCGGCATTCTTTTAGTAAACTTTACAATATACGTACTTAAATTAATTTGTTGTTTTCAAATATTATTTTGTAGTACAGAATACATTTCTAACTAAGGAAAATCAATAGGTAAAGAACTTATAAGAACTTTCAACAATTACCTATGTATTTTTATTATCAGTAACAATGATAATATATTAATTAATGTTAAGTAACCTCTTCAAGACTTAAACTACCTAAAATCATATAGTTTTTTCTTATGTCTCTACATACAACGTTAAAATATACTTCCAAAATATAGGTACTTCTATATTTTGAGAAACGTTGGCTATTTCATTGACCTCAACTTTAAAACATCAATATATTGGTTCCAATTTTTTTGTAATTTCTTTTGTCGATCTATGTTGGACGTTCGTAACCATCAGTGTGGGAGAGATCTCCTGCCCACGATGGTTTTTATCGTAATCTGTTAAAGCATTAACCAATTTACGCAATATCAAGTATTTATACACATTGTTAAATTACTATGATTCTGTTGTTTTGTTTCGATACTTTTATTGAGTTTAAAATAATTGTTTACATGCAGTTAATCTATAAATTTAAATAAGATGATTTAAATATTTAAATTCACTATAGACAAATCGTGGATACCAATAACTTTTTAAATAATCTGTGAAATCGTACCTAACAGTTGAAAATTCAATATAAATAATACGCTTCCTAACCCCAATTCAAGATGATTTAAAGAAATAAGTACGACTGTCTTTATGTACATTTTTTATCACACCTGACCAATATAACTACGTTTCTAACAGTACCAAATGTAGACGTGTGGGATTCTTGGTGTTCGCAGCCTCATGCCTTCCTACTAACCATATATGGGTGGAACCATAGATGGCTCTACTAACATCAACAACCCGTTGCAATCATTGTAAGCTTAGGTCAGCTGCATACGGGATATCTTTAATACAAAAGACATACAATACAAATGCCCATCATTGAGTAAATTAAAGATTTTTAATGCAAATTTTGTTTATAGTCAAAATCATATAATCATAATAATAAAATCATAATATCAGTAAAAATTCTGTTCAAGTAGGTGTTACAAAAATAATGTGTTGTGGTCTTACCTTTTTTGTCAGTAGGTACAAGACGTAAACATAATTAGATATAGAAGATAACTTCTTCATTCTGAAAGTAGGCCCACTATCAAACATTAATTTAACCTAGTTTACGTTTATCTGCTGGTTTTCTAATGAACGAATTCGTTACTCAGTTTGTGTGTAAATTAAAAAATAAAAGGAGCCATTGTTTGCTAGACTATGAAAATTGATTATCGGTCATTGACATCTATTTAAAATTCAACATCTGCTGACTGTATACACGTTAATATAAAAAAATATAAACACGTTAATTATTATTGCTGAATGTTTTAAAGTTTTTAAACAAAAAACATCAGCTTTACCTACATCATAAAATTTATCTGCAGTTGTATAGCCCACCAAATGTATAATTGTAATGTAGAGCTCGGAGTAATATGGACATATTTTATGTATTATGTTAATTAATGTATATAAATAAATTACATATATGTTCACAACCATTTCAAAAACTTAAAAATGATGTAATTCATTTACTTATAGTTTTTATTTATCCTAGTACTTAAAGTTCTCCCGAAAACCCTGATGCCGGACCTCGGGACCTTTTCTTAGGCGTGACTCACTTAAATTGCGTATTGGATTACACATCACAATATTACTGTAACGAATGATGTCACCATGCCCCATGGATAAGGGTCTACTTATTGGATGCAATTCGGCATCACTGTTAAAGCTCCTTTTAATGAACGAATGTTTTTTTAATGAATTTTCCGATATTGAGGGGAACAATGATATAAGTAGTAAATTGTCATTTACAGGCAATAAGTATTTTCTACAATATTGGTCTATTGGTATAAGGCATTGTATTGCAACTCTTACTTTTCTTAATCTCTCTGCAATTATTGGTATAAAAGCTCCAAAAATTGAACAACGATGCAGGAAAAAATTATATAATAACCAAAACTGAAGTTGTTAACCTTGATGCATAGTCAATGTTACACGGTAATTCTCGAGGTCTACAACCATGTACGGGCTTGGAGTTGATTTTGTGTACAACTGTCAATGTCATTACCATTACCTACGTGTTTGTGGTCTCCTGGTACTGATTAATGCTTATGAGCTCATTTTGTTTTATGACTAATTGTATTAAATCGTCAATGTATAAATATTAACTTTCAAGAACAAAATATATTTAATTTGATAACAGTTATTGGTACTGGTGGTTAGAGACGTCATTCTTAAGTCATTCTTCATTAAGTTTTTGCAAGAAATCAAGAAGAAATACATACTATTATCTTTTTGCTGATAACGATGAATGTTTATTCTTTTAAGTATGGCAGGCTGTGATATGGCTAAGAGATATGCATTCTGTACAAAAACGTAAAAAAGATGAAAACATCTGCATACTTTATTAAAAGTTTATTTAATTCATTGTGGCATTGTTTACAATTTACATATTTCATGTGTATGTGTAGCCTACAGACGACGTACCTAGTTGTTGGCATGACGTCATCGTCCGCTAAATGCTAACCTTCGATCCGATCAAAGATAAACGCGAATGATCTTCTAGAATTCTTCAGATTATTTTCTTAAATTTTTTAAATTTCTTCGTTAACATAGGCAATTATTAAGCACTTAGTATGTAGTACACAATCAAAAAGACGGATGTAATCTAAATTCATTACTTACTAAATTTTATTATTGGAAATGTTGTGCTTGCGGATATAATTGTATTGTAACATAATATTAACATAATATTATGTATCTTTGACTCATGCAAAAATAATAGATGGTTTATCAATGCAAATAGGAACTGTAGCCGTACGTACCTATGCAATGTGAGAAAAAAATGTAGATTTTTCTACATCTTAAGTATTACTCAGAACAAACTGTATGAGTCTCAACTTAACTGTATCGGTGTACCTATTTTTATGTGGGAGGGAAACTGGGAATCAACAAGGTTACAGTTAATCAACGATGACACTGACATGCGTTTATGAGTTAATGTATTATGAAGAAGTAAACAACTATACTGTATAATATAGGTTTAAATATGTCAAGTTATTTGTTTATTATTGAACTTAAGTATTTAATTTACCTTCATAACCTTCATTTAAATAGTCACTTAATTCTAACGCTGTTGATTGAGAAACTGAGCATTTTTCATAGAGTTTTCATTGTTCAATTACATAGGTACCTATAGAATAAACTTACGTGTAACATATAGGCACCTAATTTTCTTTTTAATCCATCAGTCCCCGGAATCACAGATACAATAGATAATCTATTGTGTCGGTGGTCAATGGGTTAAAAAGGTTTATCAGTAGTAGTATCTTTAGTGTCAATGTTTTATTTTAATTAAACGTTCTATCACGTATATTTTTGTTTGATAACAGAAGCGTACTGCATGTGACCGTATTACGGTTTAAGTAACTTAATATCGGTGAGACAGTACTAAATATAAACCACACAAAATACTTTGCACATACCTTTTTTAATTTTTATTTGGATCACTGTTATTATAAGTGCGAAGGTGTGTGTTATATTTATAGAAACAATTTCGATGATATTGACTAATTAATGAAGATGTAGACCCTGGAGAAAGACAATAGGAAATTTGTCGAAAATACTCCTTTGTCCTCCTGGGTTTCTTTGAGAGTTATGTAACAAAAGAGGGTTCAAAATGGTTAGGGCATTATCCACAATGAAGAGACTCTATTTGTTAGTTAGTCTTAAATGAATAGTATAAAAAGTATGATTTGATTTGTTTCTTTATGTTTCAATTAAAGCGAAAAGCCTATTGTAATTCGTACCAACCCGCGGATAATGGGCCAATTATGTATATTTTTTTTGTTTTTACTTTTACAACTCTCATGTTTAAGGGGGCGCATAAAGCAAAATAACCAATCTTCTATTAGATGATACGTGTAATATGCAAGACCAAATCTAAAAAATAAAATATATATCAAACTAGATGATATGTTCAACGATTCTGTTTAATCAAAAACATAAAATATTAAAATTTACTCGATAAAAAAAAATCACCAAGTTAGCTCTAATTTTCACACTTTTACGTTTTCTACTTGACATGGTAATACTTATTATGATTTTTTTTCATAAACAATTATATTAAAACATTTGCAAGATATTTGTCAGAGCATTTTGTGTAATTACTTTTAGTTTTGGTTTTATCTGCGATAAACCACTTTTATCGTGACAAAATCAAACGTTTATCTCGAGAGAAAAAGAGCGCCAAAAGTGTATAATTGTTTATGAAAAAAAAATCATAATAAGTATTACCATGTCAAGTAGAAAACGTAAAAGTGTGAAAATTAGAGCTAACTTGGTGATTTTTTTTTATCGAGTAAATTTTAATATTTTATGTTTTTGATTGAACAGAATCGTTGAACATATCATCTAGTTTGATATATATTTTATTTTTTAGATTTAGTCTTGCATATTACACGTATCATCTAATAGAAGATTGGTTATTTTGCTTTATGCGCCCCCTTAACGAGGTTTCAACCATCCGTAGGTAATTTGGTATAATTTGATCCGTGTGTGAATAGAGTGAACCAAGCTTATAGGTAGTTATTGGGATGAATTTTAATTAAGGCACAATTAAGGTGTTACTCATTCTGCAAAAGGTTTATACACTTCCGCGTCTACGTGTACCAGTTAATCTGTTTAGACGGCAATGACACAGTAAGCGGCTAGTTCTCGGAACAAAACGTTGACCTTCAAAGTAGCGCCAAGACTCAGAGTGAAGCACCTCTTTGATCTATGAATGAAATCTGTCGTTGCCAAGTGCATGGTTATATTTATATCGAATCACTTTACACAACATATGTAAAACATGGCTTTAATCACACGTAAGATAGCTTTTCGAATTTAATCTCTAACCTTTGGTACCGTTTCATTGAATTATGAATAATTTATGGACTAAGAAATAAGCTTGATTTACAATAGGTACTTAAATGACATTATGTGTTGGTCCTACTCTACATTACATTGAAAACTTACATAAATGCTAAAAATGCTTTTGAAACTTGGTTCTTAACTAAATCCTACCAATATAGTTTTTTTTTTTTATCAAACGCCATTTACTGTACCAGGTGTTCCACATTCTAAACACATTGTACAGAGAATTTCAAACAAAACAAAAACCCACTAATCGCGCATTCATCAGACATTCATACGTTATGTAATGAATGGTACCGGTTTTACTACTGTAGTCATCAAGTGTTGCGCAATAATGTCAAACAAAGGGCCTGTGTTTGTGCCCCGCCCGAGCGAATTAATGGATCTGTGCATCACTAACCATTGTACATACTACATACTGTTCTGATGTAATTTATGGTACAGATGTTCATATGTATACAGAGTTTAAGTTAATTGATGGCAATCCATTTTGGTTAGATACTACAGTCTACAGTCTAGTATGTCTTTAATTTCCTCGTATAAGGAAAATACGAAAAGGTTAATGATAATGTCTAATTCTGAATATTAATATTAAATCGAAATTTGTACCTACTGATGTTGATTCAGTTTAAAAATAAATAAATAATTAGAAGAGGTGAGAGCTTTTCCTTGAATGAGTACTAATTCAAAAGCTCTCCTTTATTTATATTTTATAGTATGAGTTATTTATTGTATATTACTTTCATTATCATGTTGTGTAATCACATTTCATACAAACCCATACGTTTTTATATATTACAATATGTAGGTAGTTGTAAATTGAGACTGTTTTTCCTAAACTATGTACTGGTAATGGGTTATAAAAGCTTGGGTGCGGGCTGCGGAAAATCTGTGCCACGGTAGCTATAAAGATGTTTGCCGTAACATTAGGGTTTTGTTGTAAAATATAGGCCAGGTCAAGGTTAACACAATGGAACCAAATGTTTTATCATTCAATAATATAGGTCGAAAATGTAAGAAACATATGGTTCCTGAAATCTTTTAAGAAAGCCATAATAAGTCAAGTACCTTTTTGTCCATTATAAATGATAGCTATTAATATCTGGTGAACGTAATGCTTAAAAATTAAAATATAAATAAGTAGGTACCTATGCAACGTTAAAAGATGTACGTTACTACGATATTTCATAATTCTTGTACCTACTGTTAGTAAGAAAATGTACGATCATAATTTGCGGCACATGTATTTGGGGAGTTTTAAAATAGTTTCAAATCGTTCCAGATTGGTTAATCAGTAGGCATCGGAAACACATTATAATTTCGCAATAGTCATCCCGTATAATACACTCGTAGCGTAGCACATTCCTGTCCCGAATTAGAGCTTTTAGTCAATAATCGACGTCATTCCTCACAACTCTACTTATAGGTTGACCGATGACCTGCTACAAAATGTATGTCTGTGTTATGAAACTATAAGTTTTGTTGTAACAGTTTTTACAAATACTACCTAATGCGTATGTTCCTTGAAAACTTTCATTTTGAAAAGGAAGTTTGTATTTTAAAAAAGTACATGTTTCTTTTAATATCTTGTTTGATAATACATTTAACTGATTTGTTAAATTTGAACTATGACGACTTCAATTAAGATTGATGCTAGTAACAATTAAACCAAAACATAATTCAAATCAGTGGTTAGAGAGTATAGATATACCTAATCATGTCATCACTAATTAGCCATTCAAAGAGAAAGTTTGAATTTAAATGTTTAGTGATTTAGATAGCTAACTTCTAGATCCGGTGTTTGAATATAAATTGTTTTAGAGACGTGTCGCCCATAAAAACATTCCATGTTCTTAACCACGTGTTAACCACTACTTTTATTATATGTTTCATTGGTATTTCTAATGACACACTCTCCACTAACATTACAAATCCCATTAAGTAATATTTATGATACATATTTGCCTTTTACGTAATATTAATTTTATAAGTAACATTGTTTTTAGGTGAATAGTCTGTACCTGAGTTATGAATGACTCTAATCGAAGAAATAAGCATAACATATTATTTAGATAATACATAATTGTAAATGCGCTGAAAAAACATTGAATCACAATATTCACGACGCAATATAGTGAACTCTAAAGTCAGGACTTCCGATTCAGTTCAATTTGAAAGGCTAATTGAAAAAGTTTTATTCGTTTGCGAACTTCGCCGCAGTATCAAAATATTGAGATGATTTATTGTATTTCATCAATCGTAAATTATGTTAGCCATAGATATTATTATTGAACTCTACCTACCAATTGTTTAGCAAATATTAATAATGTTTCATGTTTAAGTAAATTTCATGAATGATGTAAAATATTGATAAATGTAAAACTCTACCATTTCTAACTCTACATTTTTTTCAACTCAACCATTTATATACAATCAATGTGAAAACATTCAATCAGTGTGTATTTACTATTATTTTCTTCTTTTCAGAAACCATGATACGGTAAAGCAAGCTAACGAGCTTATGATATTTTAAAAGAAATAATATAAATAAAAGAATCAAAATGAAGCGCTTACAAAGATGTTGTTGCTGTGCGTCCACCCGCACCGGCACCCTAATAACGGCCACATTAGGCATAATTCTATCAATCATTACGATCATCACAATATGGGTGGCCAACAAACACAATGTTTCCTACAGGACTTTCATATTCGCTGAGGACTTTGACAAAAAGCTCGCTGACATGGATAGTAAGTAATCTAATAATCAAAATATCTCTACCTAAATCTACGACACTTCGGAGTAGCTCAGTAAGATATTTATAGATGAAAGAGTTTCCCGTTTCCGTGAGAACGTTTTCTAAAATTAAATTCCAAAATAAATGATACGTAGGTATATAAATAATACATATGTAGTTTTAAAAGTTTGTACTATAATCAATTATTTCATGTACCTATCCCCTCGTTCAAAATACATTATTCAGTATCTAATTTATGATGAAATTTTCATCCTTCTATAAAGCTATTACCTATTAATTATTACCTTGTTAGAGTCACCAAGTCATGTCCATAAAGTCATAAACCTAACCAAGCCATAGAGAGAAATGTTTGATTTTAGTAAATTGTATATTTCCTTCATTCCCACGGTATAAGGGAATCTAGTGCGCGGGTGTGGGAATAAAGATGCCTAATCTAATATTTATGTTCATTTCAGTTCCAAGAATTATACTCACTGTCAACCTGTGCTTTACGATCCTTATATGTGGACTTCTCATAGTAGCAGTTCTAAAGGTAATTACCTACTAATTATGCTTACCAATATGTTTAGTTTTTATGTAATGATTTATTGAAATATATTCATGTATCGTACTAAATATTAATTTTTGTTCACTCGGTGTGAAGACATCGTACTCGGTAAGATTTTGAAGTATTGGCACATATAATTGTAGTACACTTTATCTCACGTAATTTAGATGATTGTATTTGCATGTAATTTAGATAAAGTGTAATATCCCTCTTGTTGATTGAGCGATGTGCATAGTGGATGTTTAAGTTAAAATAAAAATACCTATATTATAATCACTCATTTATTCGTCACCATTTCTCATCACATCGTTAGTGAAATCTTTAAATTTCATAGATTTGATTGGATGAAAATGCACAATATTGGTTCTTATTGCAATGTTTTGCATGCACTATCATGTATGTCGATAGCGCACCAATAAAGTATTTTAACAGACTAACAAAAATAATCATTCTAAAATTACAGAGACGGTCCTGGTTAATGCTGCCATGGGTAGTGCTGGGTATAGTTCTGGCAATTGGTCTGTTGATCAGTGTTCTTCACACCTCCATCACGTACTATCTGGATGAACAGGATCACGCCATTCTTGCTACGTGTATATTAATCGGTGGACTTATCTATTTATGTAAGTATTCACGAAAAGACGAACCTACTTGGCTCTACCATTTCATATGATTGTTTCCTTGTAAACAGTACTTAAGTTTTAATTACTTCTGTTTACAAGGAAATATTGTGAGAAAATGTACCTATTGAAAATATTATGAATATTTTCAATAAATAAATAAATTCGTAAACTGCTTCGTCTCTTATTGAACAAGGTTATCAATTTAAAATATAAATTATAAGCGCCTGTACAAAATATGTTGCAAACTTAACATTATTGCTATTCCGTATTCATAACGAATTTCGATACCTACACCTCTAGATTACTTGCAAATCATCAGTATAAGTAAGACTAAAATTTTAAAAATATTATACATTCATTTCTAGGTATTTACCTCTACCTATGGGCAGTGGTCTTCAGTCATTACTTGGACGTCCGCGACGAAGAAGAGCGTGGTAGATACCGCAAGGCTCCCTACAAACGATAGACTAAATACATACTACCTACTCATCATTTTTATCCAGTCAATTTTAATTTAAGTAAAGACTAATTTATAATTAGGAGATATTATTACAATTGCCTGCTAATAAGTCATGTGAAATTTTGTTATTTTAATGGATTTATAAAAAGATAATAATTAGAGTTTTACTAATTAAGTTGAATGAGAGAAAAGAAGAAACACTGCAGAATTTTCAGAGGATAATATAAAATCCTAATCACGCGCCAAAAACTGTTTTACAATGAAATAGAGTTTATTTTTGTATAAAACTAATAATATATGCCACAAATGTTGAATATTTAAAGATGTTTATTCTTTATAAGAAAAACTGTAATAATTAAATATATCGTACCTAACTACATATATTGAAATGAAGTTCTCGAACAGCTAAATACCAAGTGCCTTAACTTTAAGTTACCGCATAAAATTTTTACAATTTTTAAAACTGTTTTATCATATAATTACTATATTAAAATATTTTGTTACAATTGCAATGTACAATGTACTGATATAAATAAAACAACTAATTTAATTTAATGTACCTACATGTTATATTATAAACCAAATGATCTGTTGAACGATGCATTTTAAATGTGTGAATGAATAAATATTATTTATTTTTTATGTTTTGTTTTATTTTCTTTGTGGTTAGCAAGTTGTTAGAATCCTAAGGTTTTGGTTTTAAATTATGCTCCACCTACTTATTTTTATAATAACGCAGTGTGTCTGTGTAGGTACTACCTATTTGTGTTTTTTATTGGGATATAAAGTTAAAGTAGATCATTTTGTTTGTAAACATTACTGCTTGTTTAGCTAAATCTCCCACATAAATATGTATATTGATAAGTAGTCATTGGCGAAAGTCTAAAATGTGCTTTCAAATAAATTTTATTAGATAGTATAGAATATATTTAGTTTTGTTGAGCATCTTATACTTCTCAAAGTCAAAGTTCGGTAAATCTAGATAATCCAAGTTACAGTTTCCACCAGGCAGAATTTTTTTCAATTCTGAATAAAAAATAAGATTTAAAAATTCCCCATTATGTCGGTACTTCACAGGTAAAAAAATGTGATTTTTTTTTTCAAATTCAAACTCAAATCAACATTGTTCATTCATTTACATTTACTCCTACGGGCTACCAACGTTTCTACTCTGAGTAGCTAGCTACTAGTTATTATTCTGTGCTATGAGGAAGTATTAAGGACCTTTTATGAGTTATGTGGTTAATTATTCAGCCATTATGAAATTAAAATTTGACGTACAAAATTTCGATTAAACAATGTTCATCCCATATGGAGCTCTGATGAAACATACCTATTACCTGCAGGTACCTATGTTTCATCAGAGCATTTCTTTTTTCTTTTTTAGTAGATAGAACACTGAAGGTACATACACATACAATAATACGAATACGCTATTTTATGATAGTTAAATAAATAAAAATATAATAAGGTAAATACTTGTATAAAATATATACCTATAGGTATAGCAGGTTTTAAGATGTACTGATGTCTGAGGCAGCCGGAAATATTTAGTATTCTTCGTTCACAGCTCTGTCTTGAGTATCAAGGCCAGTTCCATAAGAAATTCCGCTACAATTTGTAAAAAATATCTCAAAACACAAGTAAAATACGACATATTCTTATCACTCGTGCGGCGTTCAGTTGTTTTTATCTTTGGAAGATTCTGTAACAATTGTTATCTAATTTTACGCCAGATTACAATTGTAATTTGATACCATAACCCTGTTTATATGTCAAAGGTCTGTTAATTTTACGATCGCTATAAAAATAATATTATTAAAGTATTTTTATGTAAAGTGTACATGACGTTCTTCCCATATACAGCGCAATAGTTTACCCATTCTTTCGATAAGAAAGTACTGTTAACCGAGTATCACTTTGGTTTGAAGCGAGATTACACGTCTATCATGGAAATTTCATTTAAAGGAAAAAGAGTGCTTGTTACCGGTGCCGGTCAAGGTGAGTCAATTACTATTCATACAATATCGTGCATAAAATATATCAAAGTTTTTAGACGTATAGCTACATTTTTTTTGTTGCCATATCCATTAAAACACTGAGTGTTAAGTGTTATACCTATACCAATGTCACATTATCGCATTTGCTGCTAAATATAGCTGGTACCTACCTACCTACTTATTTGTTTTTTTTTGTTGCAAATTGCAATGTTAGGTAGTTACTTACATTTATATATATTTACATAATATATTTCAAAGATATGATATAGGTATACCTACGTTGCCTTTAATAGGTACCTATCTATTAAATCTAATATATTTTAGGAATCGGCCGTGGCATTGCTATTGAATTATGGCGAGCTGGTGCCAAAGTTGTAGCGTTATCAAGAACAAGATCTCACTTGGAGAGTCTACAGAACGAGTACCCTTCTATAGACATCGTGGACGTCGATGTAGCTGACTGGGACAAAACTCGAGAAGTGGTTGAATCCCTTGGCCATTTCGATGCGTTAGTTAATAATGCTGCTATGGCTATTTGTGAACCATTTTTGGAATGCACGCCTGATGCCTTTGATAAGTATGTTTTACTACTTTAATAGCAAACTTGTTTACATAGATTCTACAGTATCTTAATATCATAACATAACTGCATCATTTATTATTCCGTATTTCTCCCCGCTCAATCAATTTTCATCCAAGACGTTGATTATTTTCAATATGAAATTTAATAAGTTTTTGCGTAAAACATCCATATTTCCTGATCCATCTATCTATACTCAGCTTTTGAAAATCTAATATTTTTTCAGAATGACAAGCATTAATGTGAAATCCATTATTAACATAAGCCAAGTCGTGGCCAAAAAGATGATAAGTAGCAAAACAAAAGGAGCAATCGTCAATATTTCTTCGCAAGCTTCTAAGGTAACGAATATTATGTTTGCAATAAGCAGAAATCAGAGAAAGGTGCGAAGCAAATCAAAAAAACGTTTTTGTAGTAAATTATACGGGACCATTTTTCTACTTTTTCAGGCGGCACTAAAAGATCACACTATATATTCAGCATCAAAAGCAGCTCTGGATGCAATCACTCGCTCTATGGCTCTAGAACTAGGACCTTATGGAATCAGGACAAATGCCGTTAACCCAACCGTGATCATGACAGCTATGGCTAAGGTTGGCTGGTCAGACCCCGAGAAGGCTCATGGAATGCTTTCGAAAATACCTCTTGGAAGGTAAGTTTAATATATTAGATGACATTTGATGACGATAGATGATATTTCATTGATTAAGAGGTAATAGAAAAATAATTTCAATAATGTGTTCAATGCAAGCTCTCTTATTAATATTTTATTATGAGTTTCAAAATTACTATTTGACAATATTTCACACTTTCAACAACACTATAGTACATTCAACCATTTGACCATTTTATAAATAAAAATACATTTTTTATAATATTTTCAGATTTGGTGAAGTTTCTGAGGTATCTGACGCGGTACTCTACCTTCTAAGCGATAAGGCGAGTATGATCAACGGAGTCGAACTTCCTATCGACGGTGGATTCTTGGCTACGTGAATAACAAAATCAAGAAAACAATAATTATAAAGTGCTGTTGACTATATAAATATCAAATTTAATGTTATTTTCTTATTAAATTTTTAAGCATTATTTTCGACTTTATTAAATTAAATACGCCACGTAACGAATCGCATGCGCTAGTACTATTGTCAACAAAGTCATTGGGTGAGTATGGCAATCGCTCAATAATAATCTTTTCAACATCTTTGTATACTTTTTCTTTGTTCTGGAATTATTCGTAGCTGATTTATAAATTCTAGTTCGATTTATATCGAAGTTGCGGTCCTCTTGAATGCAGCCTTTTTCATCTACCCAACTTGCAACTTTCTTAAACCAGTGGAGTCGGTGAAATTCTTTGTATCCCAATAGTGCACACAGGGCAACTGTAATCAATAAAATAGATAAATAATCAGTATTTCAAAAAATCCTCCTATTTTTACCTAATAGATATTTTTATGAAATTGTGTAATATAGACTGCAATTATATTAAACATCATTTTACAATAATATTATGTTTCTCGTTATTTTTACCATCATTTCAATTATCGAAATAGTATATAATATTGTATATAGTTAGGTATTTTTACTAATAATAATAAAAATATAATTTACCATGTTCTAAAAACATATCTCTAGCGAAGTACCCGCGTCGTGCCAAATAAACCGATTCCCGATACATAAAGGCACACAAAGTATTAAGAGTTTCCTCATCTTCATTAGCCGATTGCAAGTAACAACGACGCACGAATCTTCGAAATACCATATTTAGTAATCTGTGCAAATTCAAGAAGTATACGAATTAAACCTTATTTATTAAAATTTAAATAATAAAACTGTAGACACATTTAAGATTGTTAGGCTGTGCCCAGTTAGTTACCTTTGTTTTAGCTGAGATATTTGAAGATAAAATTTTTTTATACTTAGATGTGTTAGGCTACGTAGGTTTCAAATATCACATAACAATAAAAAGATGGTAATGGCAGTTTATTCTCCGGGGACGGCGATATTATCATAAAAAATATAACATTATGTTTAATTTATAAATTTGCTTAAATAAGTGAAATACTTACAAAAATTGTAAGTAGGTACTAGGTACCTAATAGTTCACAAAAATCTGTCCTAAATTGCCTCTTTTAAAAGTTACCTCCGAAAGATTCAACTACGATCATAACATTAGATAAACTTACCTATGGCTAAGGGAATACCCAATTGAGGGTTTCGATAAAAGGCAAGTTTTACAGTATTCATCAGGGCGACACGGTTGAAGCTGGTTCATGTTTAGTGGCTCAGGTGTTTCCATTATACGTGATAAACAAATATCTTAAAACAAGTAAACTTTAAAGAATATACCACACTATTTGCAGTCGACTAAGTTAAATATTAACAGGTGTTTAATGAAATTAGTTGGTTTACCGAGTTCAAAAAAAATTTCATATTAGGTATAACACCCTATACCTAGTATACAATAAGGCAGTAACGTAATATGCCGTAAAGTAAATAATTCATTAACTATTTTTTATACATGGACCATTTATAAAAAATAGTTATTAAATTATTCAATGAGTGTTATATATTGAAATTTTGAGAGCATGAACGATACATTGTATCTACCTGATTCAGTAATATTGATGTGGTATCTATGCATGGACTCAATTATATTTATGTACGTGTCCTTCCCCAGTGTTGCGTTATCGATACTTTTCATAAATGGATGCATTACGAAATCTCCAAGTATCCACTTGGATAAACGATTTTCATTAAAATGATTCATAGAGTTTGTGAATATATTTGCATCTTTGTACAGCAATGAGACTGAAAAATATTAAAATATAATCTATTTGACTATAACTACTATTCATTTTTTGAATACTTACCTATTTAAAAGTAAAAGTAAAGTCGCTTATGACTTAGCTTGGGTTAAAGATAAAATGATAACATGCCATAAAAAAGTGAAGTCCCGTGTCCCCTAGTGGGATACGGGGCAGATGCATTATTCATACATCTGTTTCACTGATCGATTTTCTTTAGGGACAAGTAGGTGATCAGCCTTCTGTGTCCTGCCAGACCGAGACATTTTTTTTTCTTCGTCTCCACCGGGAATCGAACCCAGGACCCCTCGGTTCTACGCTCACGCGTCAACCACTGTACCAAGGGGCAAGGAGGCGGTCGATTTTACTAAATTAATTTTAACGATAGCTAGATGTAGAAAAATCGGTTACTTTATATTACTAAAAAATATGTAACATTTTATTTATTTAGTTACCTCTGTATTCCAAGTCCCCATAGCCATAAAGTCTATTGCTGTACACGTAATGTGATACGTAATTATCCCCTTTTCTTATTATATCCTCGACTGTTGTATATTCAAATTTGCTCAATTTACTACCACTATCTAACAAGGCTCTTCGAAGTACACCTTTTTAATATAATAATAATAAAAAAATTAGGAACATTACCTATAAATCAGTATGCGAATATAAAAAAGATAAAATGTATAATGATTTAACATTAAGTTTGTAATAGGTTCGTTATATTAAATTTAATTTTAACATAATTAATAATTATGTTAAAATTTAACATATTTATCAAAATAGTAAAAACTATACCTACCTTTTTTAAATTGTAAGAAGTAGATAAAATTTAAATGGGATTATCCAGACGGCATCAGTTTCAAATAAAAAAAAAGAATCATCAAAATCGGTTCCCCCACGCGAGAGTTCTGATATTTAATTCTGATATCGAATTTCAGAGAAACTCCTCCTTTTTGTAGTCGGTTGGAAATTAAATATTACGTATACTTACCTATGATACTTACACGTCATTACAAAAGTTCCAACGACAACGTTACAATCGGTATTGTTAGGATTTTTAGTCAGGAAAACAATAGACTTCTTAAGTGTTGTAACAAATTGTTGCAAATCCTTACGAGTAGGGAGAGAAGTGTCTATTTTTAAAAACTTCATTGGAAAATATTCTCCGCTATATTTTAAAGCTGATAGTTTAGAGCTCTCGGTATGAAACATTTGCGATAGAATTAACAAAATAATCAACCAGCGTGCAGACATCTTTCCACATTATTTGAATGTTTAAATAAGAGTTTAAAATCAATTAACAAAGAAACCGTGTTCAATCAATTCTTTTTTTCTCCGTATCAATCAATTAAATTCTTAATATTTATAGTGAAGTGAAAAATGTTTATAGCGATTAGTTTTCACACTATCCTACCTAGAAACAATTTTTTAAATATTAATTGCAGCTATGCGTGGTAATTGGTCATAGCACAATCAGATTAGAACACAGGATTAGAATAAGAATTTAAGTCTGTGATTTAAGTTCATTTTTCTTTGACAATTTGTCAATGACAAATGACACTTGTATCAAGATGGCAACACTTTTTGTACCGTCAACGTCAGTCGTCATGCGTCACTGTTATCTTGCTTAATGTGCTTAATGCTTGATAATTTTATGCCGAGAATTTAAACAAAAATCTAAATACATACTTCATAGTTCTAATCAGGACAAGTTTATTTTAATTTAAGTACTTATTGTAAATTGACATAGTTGGTTCAATAGTTGTACCAAAAAACTAATGATGGAGATTTCTTTTAAAGGCAAAAGAATTCTTGTCACCGGTGCTGGCCAAGGTAACGTCTTATTAAATTAATATGTTTTATAGTAAATTAAAAAAATAAATAAAGATAAGTTAAACATGACTACGACATTATTACAATTTGACAATTAAGAATAAATGTTTATCTTCGTAGTGAATTATTTACGAACATACTTTTAATTCAGGTATTGGACGAGGTATCGCAGTGGAATTGTGGCGAGCTGGGGCTAATATTGTCGCTTTGTCTAGAACTAGATCGCACCTGGAAGCATTGCAGAGTGAATACCCCTCGATAGATATAGTGGATATAGATATTGCTGACTGGGAAAAGACTCGATCCATTGTCGAGTCTTTAGGACCCTTTGATGCATTGGTGAATAATGCAGCTGTTGCCATATGTGAACCCTTCCTTAGTTGTACACCTTCCGATTTTGATAAGTAAGTGATTATATTTATAGTTTTATTGTTATCAAAGTGGCGGGGAGCAGCTGGATTCAGGCCGCTGGTGATCGGTCGTTTTGGAAATCTTTGGGGGAGGCCTATGTCCTGCAGTGGACGTCTTGAAAGGCTGGAATGAGATGGAATGGATCAAAAATACCTCCTTCATAAATGTACCAAAATGTAGATGAAACCTATCCATTGGGCTCCGAACTTTGAGCTCATCTCTTCTTCATTTGTGTGATAAATGGCTGTCGCAAATTGTTTATATTGATTATGTTTTTATTCATTTATTTATTTTCAGAATGTTTAATGTAAATGTTAAAGCAGTGTTAAATATCAGCCAAGTTGTAGCAAGAAATATGATAGAAAATAAAATACAAGGCACCATTGTTAATATATCCTCACAAGCGTCAAAGGTAATTTAAATTTTTATTTATTTACTTATCTCTATGAGTGGACAAATAATATTTAAATCCTGGGATTAAGAATTATACTAGATATAAGATATTTTTGGTTTTTATCTGTACATGACCTGCTTAGGAATTATAGGTTTAGTAGATAACTCTAATCTTTACCTACTGTTATGGAACATTACATATTCCTTTAAATATCCAGGCTTCTGTCATTTGTGGTGTAATTTATTGTTACTACAGAAATATTCTTGACAATCACAATGTAGGGAAAATATTGTATGAACACAGCCAACAGTACCATATTTTTTAAATGGCTGTTAAATAATGTAACTACTGAATTGTAGACTTTTTTTAATCAATAAAATTTTAATAGTAATAATTCATTTGGACATCTCACACTTATAATATGTAGAAGCACATATTTGTTTCTCATCACCATAATTTCTATTGTTAAGAAATTGTTAATGAAATTATTAAGTTCCACAATATTTATTTTAGGCTGCTTTACAAGACCATGCCATATATAGTGCTTCAAAGGCAGCTTTGGATGCGTTAACTCGTTCAATGGCTTTGGAACTAGGACCGCATGGCATTAGAGTGAATGCTGTGAACCCAACCGTTATATTGACTGCTATGGCGAAAGTCGGCTGGTCTGATGAGAAGAAAAGTAAAGAAATGAAATCGAAAATTCCTCTAGGAAGGTAATTTATTATTCACATATTATAATAAATATTAGAATGAACTGTGACACTACAAGTCTTTTGACTAGTTGCAAATCTAGAAATCCCATCTATCCAAAATTTTGAATAAAACTAAATCAATGTATTTATAAATTAAGCTTTGAATAAAATAACTGAAAATTCTTATATAGAATAACTGCACAAGTATAAAATGAAGTATATTACTGCAGTAAAAGGTTATCTGTTAAGATAGCTTTACTGATAAATTTCCCTCATATCCCGTTCATTACATTTTATGAATGGAATTACATAATATGATAAATTGGTAACCATATTCTAAATGGATGTATTAAATATTTATGAGAATGTTCATTGTTCAGCCTTGACAACTTATGTACAAATAAAAAATATTTTTCAACCTATTTTCAGACCTACTAATTCCAAACATACTAAAATTATTACATAAAGTTTTTATTAGATTTAAGTACATTATAATATGGTTTAAGGCTAATAATTTGTTGTTACAGATTTGGAGAAGTCTCAGAAGTAGTGAATGCTGTAGTATTTCTTTTGAGTGAAAGATCTAGTATGATTACAGGTGTTGAGTTGCCAGTTGATGGAGGCTTCCTTGCTACATAAATATAAAACTTATTTTACTTTATAATATGATATTTTGAGATCTGTTGAATATTTTAAGGTACCAAAGAGTAAATGCCTAAAAGCTAAGAATAAAAGAAAAATTTAAAGGGTACAAAATAAGTGTAATTATTCTTTCATGTAACAAATTGTGTTTATGCTAAAACTTAAATATTCTGATTAATTTAAATTTGAAATTGTGTAATTTTTATCATATTACTTTATATCTATATAGTATAGAATAAAATAATATACTTAAATAAAGCTTAATTCTAATGTTTGTATATGGATAAAATCATGCATTGGATATTTTTTTATTAAAAAGCTTTTGTTTAATCGTATAGGAGCTACCAACGTTGACAAGTGAGAATTTTAGTATAGTTGGTTTTTTGATATATTGTTCCTCTAGCTATTTCGGTTAGAGTCCGCGCAGTCTGGCTGGCCGGAGTGGTTGCGTTCAGTAGTGCGCATCTTATCTGCACAGGAAATTATCCTTAATTTAAAGTCATTTTTTAACGCGTAATTTTTAAACTTTTGCCTTTAGATAGATCCATCAATCATAATTTTTTTATTGCAAGACGTTTTTTTCGTTGTTAAATAGGTGCCAGACGCAATTTTTAATTTCGTTTTTATAAAAAATTCAAATTATTTTAGAATGTCTGTAAATTTCATATTATGTTCTTCAAACATAATATAATCTAAAATTAATTAGCCAGACGCTAATTCGATTGTTAAGTATTAAATATGTACAAATAAAAACGTAGTGAAAGTAGGTAAGTATAACAATTTGGTGATTGTGTATATGGAGAGATAGTTTAAAGTGCAAGACAGATAGAAAGGGTCGGCCGCGAAAATTAAATAACAATAAACAATAACTTTTTTTTTTCGAAAATATAAGATGCATAGAAATTGAATTGTTCCTACTCTAGGATTCCCTGTGTTGTGGGAATAAGTACCTTCCATTGGTACATTTTATTCCTTAGGTTAAAAATAAACTATTAGGGTACATCAACAATCTTCTATACAAAACAATTTTTTTTATTACTCAACTAGCGACCCGCCCTGGCTTCGCACAGATGCGATGCTGATACTAAAATATATATATATAAATCTCGTGTCACAATGTTTGTCCTCAATGGACTCCTAAACCATTTAACCGATTATAATAAAATTCGCACACCATGTGCAGTTCGATCCAACTTGAGAGATAGGATAGTTTAAACATGTAGGTACCACGGGTGAAGCCGGGGCGGACCGCTAGTATACTAGCTATATAAATTCATGCTAACTAGGGGAGACCGAGGGGAGTTGCAACAATTTTCACGTTTTGTTTAATATAACTTATACTATTATCAGAAATCTTATGGTACTGGTATCAATCGATAGGTTATTCTATACACTTGCGAATGGTTACCATAAATAAACGGTAAGCGTTGAAAATGGTGGTGAAAAATTGACTTAATCGTAACAAGTCAACTTGTTTCAATTCCCCTCATACCGAGGTAAGATTAAACAGAGGTCGAGGAGAGTTGAAACATAATGATTCTGGGGAGTAATAGGAGCTGCAAAATAAAAATGATGATTGAATTCAAAGGTTTTAATTAAAACTTATAATTTCAAGTAATCAACGACCTTTATAAGTAATATTTTAATAACATATCAGTCAAGAAGGTCTAATACAAATAATAAACACCTAAACTACTAAAAATTAACATGCGTAACATCAATTATAATCAGTCGAATCAACAAAATGTTTTACATTTTTATAAAACTAAATCTTTTACATAAAATAGTTAATAATCTGTCGTTTTTAAAGTATAACAATCAGTACCTACTATGTATAAACTCACAGAACAGTAAAGTAGATAGAAGTGTGATGTGGGCGTGGCCCACGTGTCACTTGTAAGGTAAGATCACCTAACTTGCTCTCAGTTGTGCGCAGAAAAATATTCGAGTCGGTTGTCAGCTGTCAAACCTTTTTTCCGTATTTATTCATTAATTAGGACGTGTTGTTCGGTATAAGAGTGCAAAAATGATAGCAGACGAAATAATATCAGCAATGGAGGCATTTCATACCATCGGTAAGTCTTATTTTTATTTATTTTACATATAATATTTTATGTTATATCTTCGCTTGTAATTTGTCAAAATTGTATACAAATATCTAGTCAAAATGAACCTTAATCCGTAAGAAATTAGTTCTATTATAGATTGAACAGCAAACAAGAATTTCTGGAATATTATTGCAATAAACAAACGAATGTCGCTTTAGTGATGCTTGTGGCGCATATCGACAGTATCGATACTTTAGAAAAGACAAAAATTATAAATATTAAATTTTATTTTATTTTTCCTTAGCTTTCATTAGTCCAATTTATTTACAGATTTCCCAAAGAGGCTAATTTAAAAGAGAAATGGATAAATGCAACGTGACGAGTTAACTGAATGCCGAACAGCACTAAGCAGTCTAACAAAGGCCATCGATACAGCAAACCTACGGCAGTTCCAAGATTTAAAATAATGCATATTTTCTGTTTGTATTTTGTAAATTTTTTTGTAAAATAGATTAATACTATTCTATTCCGTTTTTTATTTAATAATAATAATATAAAAAGACGTACTTAGTAGTAATAAACATACTCCAAAATGTGACGCATTATACTATACTCGTATAATAGAAAAAAAAAAAATACACAAAAAATATTTATTTGTGAATTATCGATATCTCGATATCGATAACAAGGCTGACATCCCTCAGGGCATAGCATCAGATAAATATCAAGTTAATGTCATTAATGTTGAGTGACACAAATTTCAACCTTATCTCTATGTGTTGAGGTTCAAAGTTATATCTATCGAAAACTAACGCCCTCTGTTGTGGAGTAGCTGAATGTTTTTCGAATTTGGAATTTCTGTGCAATGAGAAACAAAACAGCTAATATACCTAGAGATGTTATACTAAAATAAACCGTAACATGGTGCGTTAGGGTACATATTGAAATGCTGAATTTATAACCTAAGTCAGTTTTTACTCAAATTAAGCTGTCCAATCAAAGGCATAGTTTACTTGTAGTGTACTGTATAACTATCGGTTTAAATGTGTGGGTTTGGCGACACTGGTTTTCATACTAATTATGACATTATCGCACTTCTATTTGTTTTTATTGTTCTGTGTATAAACTATATAAGGAACAATAATTTAAAAAATGTCAAAGACAAAGTAGACGATTCGGCTTAGACGATAACATAAATAATTCTGACAGTGAGAGGGAAGATGATGATGATGATGATTATGAAGATGGCTTTTTAAATTTAACAATGTAATTGTTTAACCTTCATTGATATAGTTTTTATTCCATTCTTTTTAATGTATGGTAACTTTAATTTATTTTTCACTTTTATGTTTTTTTTTCATTTTAACTTTTTAATTTATAAGAACAAGTGTAAATAATATTGTATTCTTGCAATTATTTCCTGTCGCATAATTAAAATACACTAGCTGATGAGCTGCATGCTTCATTACTTTTTTTTATTTATACTCATTTTTTAATACTTAACAATCGAATTAGCGTCTGGCTAATTAATTTTAGATTATATTATGTTTGAAGAACATAATATGAAATTTACAGACATTCTAAAATAATTTGAATTTTTTATAAAAACGAAATTAAAAATTGCGTCTGGCACCTATTTAACAACGAAAAAAACGTCTTGCAATAAAAAAATTATGATTGATGGATCTATCTAAAGGCAAAAGTTTAAAAATTACGCGTTAAAAAATGACTTTAAATTAAGGATAATTTCCTGTGCAGATAAGATGCGCACTACTGAACGCAACCACTCCGGCCAGCCAGACTGCGCGGACTCTAACCGAAATAGCTAGAGGAACAATATATCAAAAAACCAGCTATACTAAAATGACTTCTTTTTCAACGTTAATAGCTCCCGTACCATAAGCTTGCCTTCCTAACATAAAAAACCAAAGTGTAATCAATGTACCTTTGTTTTGTTAAATAAATGTGATTTGTTATAAATGTGTTCTTATTTTATACGATTTCAGAATTATAAGAAGTCTCCAACATTGTATGATTGTCAAACTAGAAAGTAAACTTGCTAAGGCACGCAGCATGGATAAGGTCCATATTTTCACTACATCCATTTGCAAATGTATTGCCATCATATTATACATTTTTTTTTCGATATATTTTCGCCGTACGAATTTGAAGAAGCGCACCGCACCTATCATCCCTCCATCGTTTGATTAAAATGAAAACTAGTTTTTGAATGCAACTCAAATATGTACATTGATAAATATTATGATACATGGATATAACATTAAAATAGTTTTATTATACACAATTATTGACACAAATTATTATAAGTAGATAGCATTACTTCTATAATATAGGTAGGTATTTATCGTTTTCTTAACAACAAACTACCATATTATCTAAATTATTGTTATTGTCGCGGTATGAGATAAGCTGTGTTTGTAAAATTAATCTTATAACATCACGCTATTTGGTTGTTAATCTTTATACAAGTAAGTACCTTGAACCTTCCAAGCAATGGAGAAGTGCTTTGACAATAAAAGAATATTAGTGACGGGCGGTTGTTCAGGTAAGTTAATTATTATAAAGTAGGCAGGTAATTCTATTACAACGGTAACTTTTTAAAATCTTTAGGAATTGGTCGAGGAACTGCGATAGAATTATGGAAACTGGGTGCAGATGTAGTTGCTTTATCACATCAGTTGGAATCTCTTCAAAAACTGAAACACGAATACCCTTCCATTGAAATCGCCTGCGTGGATCTCTGCGATTGGAATAAAACACGGGAAGTTGTAGAGTCACTAGGTGTTTTCCATGGCTTGGTAAACTGTGCAGGTTTTATCCATAATCAGCCACTTTTAGAATGCACACCTGAAGTGTTTGACCAGTAAGTACTTAATAAAGTATTATTAATATATAACTAAATAAATTATCGGAGTAACGTCGGTCATAAATTCGGTCAATTAGCGGCAGCTATAGAAATTAGTTTTTGCTATCAAGTACACAATGTTGTTGCTATTTATTATTATAATTACAGGACCATGCAAGTAAATGTGAGAGCAATACTAAATATAACACAGGTCGTATCAAAGAGAATGATTCAAAACGGTATCAAGGGTTCGATCGTTAATATTTCATCGCAAGGATCAATGGTAACCTACTTCATGATAAAAATATCGATTACAAATTATTACAATACGATTGAATTCTTATTAATAATAATAATATTGGTAACAGGCGGCACTCAAGGATCACGTGGCATACTGCACTTCTAAAGGAGCTTTGGATGCAATGACCTGTGTGATGGCGCTCGAATTGGGACCACATGGAATAAGGGTTAATACTATCAACCCTACGGTCGTTATGACAGAATTAGGCCGTCGCGCGTGGGCCGACCCGCAGAAAGCTCAAACTATGCTATCTAAAATACCTCTGGGCAGGTGAGTTGTTCTGAATGAGTCGAAATACGAAAACACTTTACAATCATTATATACATATTTTCTCAACGTATTCTTTACCTATTTATAAATATTATTTTCCTACTTTGATACAGATTTGGCGAAGTACATGAAGTAGTGAGTGCTATCGTTTTCCTGCTAAGCGACAAAGCAAGTATGATTAGCGGAGTTCAACTTCCCGTGGATGGAGGCTTCCTTGCTACATAAAGCATAAAAAATAACACAATTTGATTTATTCACTTTATTGTGCCAAATGAATCAATACATTCTGGACGTAGAAAACAATGCAAGCATAATAATAGATTTATATAAACAAAGCATAATAATATGCTAAACTACGATACATAACAATTTCAAACTAAAAGTGTATAAACTCCCTTCAAGGCATCATTGCAAAATTAATGACTGTAAATCTTACTGGATATACAAAGCGCTTGTTACATGACTACTATAACTGACTGTGAATATTATTTTCTAAAACAAGTAAAACTCAGTACCTAAACGGTGCCCTTTGTAGAAAACAAATTTGAAAATTTATGTAATGGTAATTCTATTAAGTTATAGAACACAGTTGCACAAAATGCACAGATAGTATTCAATAAAAGCTTTTGGCCTATTTATCCCTCTTATCCTAATAACATCTACACTTTTGATTCGTTTTTCAATACATAGAATATCTGAAAATATTTTGATTTCATGAAATACACATTACAATCCAAGGTTAAGATATTATTATGCTTTACACAATGCTCAGCTACAGAAAAATGAATAAAGGTATGCAATAAAAATAAGTCAATGACTTTATCACTACAACAGTTATGTATTTATTTTCATTTCATTACCTAGGATATTGTAAAAAACAGTGTTTTGGCTTAACTATCTTACGATTATTATATACAAAATTAAGTTCAAAGTCTTTCATTAGTTAGAGCGGACACTTTTAAACAAGCTAACGTTGTCGCGCCATGAAGCGTTCACTGAAGCGCGACATCCCGTACAAGAACCGACCGATGAACACGAACACATCTCCATAACTTGTCGAGCGAATGCAATCACTGATATAGTTCCAAGTATAATAAAGTTCCATCCACTATTACCATCACTGTGCCGGCTTTGACGATCCTGGATCAAGTCCTGCGGCGGAGTTTCTTCCTGGCCGCTTTCGTCAGTTACATCAAATTTGCGACCCGTATCTATCTCAAACTAACAGCACATTACCACGATTGTTCATGTTTGCAAATCTATTACTTTAGAGTTCTATGATAATTCCACATATGCATGGAAATATACGATATAAGTTTTAGATTTTCACTATGAAACCATTCATAATTGAGTTTGGTTTTCGTGGAATCTGCGTTAGTCCCGCGTGTGAGGGTGCTATACACTTAACTTACCACAGCTAATGTATATAAACAATACCATATTTTAATTAGTAAAACAATATCATTAACATATAATTGGATATAAAAGATGTTAGAACTATACACATTTATTATTCAGTTATATAAAATGCCAATACTGGTTAATTGGCACATGACAACAGGGAAATATTTGAAACGGAGTTTTAAAAATAAAATCATCTAAAACTCAATGTTACAATTAAATTTAAAATGCTTGGAATACTGTAGGCTATATTTAATATCATGGACCAATTATATAGAATTTTCCTATTTGTGTTAACATTTAATCCTAAAAATATGATAATTTTCATATAAAATAATAGGATTAAAGTTATAAGAAATAATGTGCATACATATCCCGAAACCTTGAGAAACAAACGATATCACGATTAACAATATCCACTTCGATGTGTTAGATTCGAAACTATCCAGTTAACATCAATGTTACAAACTAAAACCTTATGGAATATCATATTACGAGGATTATTTAAAAGTCCAACCTCATATAATTATAACATAACTAATTTAATTATAATTATTATTTACATACAATTGAACCTAATTCTCAGTCATATTACAGATGAATTATTTCTATGTGAGATATTTAAACTATTCAAAATAGATATAAATTACTCTTATTATTATTACTAAGTTTCAATCTAAACACAATAATTCGGTTACAAATTTTAAAAAGCTGAACTACAACTAAATTTAAAATGACTGAAAAAAATTAATTTATGATTTTAATAGTTATATTAAATAAAATTATTAATCTTTCATATTCCATCTATTTTTACAACAGATGCCTAGATAGGCACTGTAACGAAATGCGATTAAAGTTTATCCTTGTTACCAAAGTAAAGTAAGATATACAGGGTTACTAGTAAAACACCAGCAACCTTGCAGGACAAGATATTTAATATCTTAAGTAACAACATTTGTTCTACGTCTATTGGCATAACGCAATAAATTATTTTAAAATGATTTTTTAAGCTTTTATTGAACTCTCCTAACATTTGTAAGTCTATGTTCTATTCATTATCTAAAGAACGACGCGACGCCCCCTTCCCCCTCTCGTTCGCTTCTTGTTTACGTAATTTTTGGAATGCGCGTAGAGTTTATAATATTCAAACGGAAAATTAAATGTATATTTATTTTTGTATGAAAATAAAATCTAAAAAATTATCAAATGTCGTCGAACAAATGTTGTTACTTATGATGTTAGCTATCTTGTCCTGCGAGGTTGCTGGTGTTTTACAAGTAACCCTGTATATTATCATAAAAAGGGATAGTAGCAGAATTTATACCAACTCTTTTATAGGGCTAGAAACTGATCCAGCCATCCAATGAAAATTACCACAACTTTTGATAGTATTACTCGAGTAAAATCTGAGGACTGGATTACGTTTTTGATAAAGGATTTTAATTTATGCCTAGTTCAATATTGAAAGATTCGAATGGATTTCAAATACATGGAACTTCATAATATATTAGTCTTAATTTACACGAAACAGATATGCCTTCGCATTCTATGACACAGTACTATAACACAACCCCGATATATAATGCAGAGTGTAAACAAGATAACAATTTATAAGAGTAAGTGAGATCAAAACTTGTATAAAATCAGTCAACTAAAATTTATGTTGTAAAACAATAATTTATTGAAAATGATTTTAAACATTATTCTGAAAATGATTTGACTTTTTCTATATAATTAAACCTATGGCAGTGGCTGGACGAGTTAAGCAAATTTTGTACAAGTATCAAGACGTGTTAGTTCATTTTCAAGAGTCGAGCGAGCGTATACTGAGAATTATGGAAGACAATATTAAAAAAGAAACAGTATTGCACACAAGTTTAAATAACTCTTAAACTAATACAAAAATTTGAAATTAGTGTAGGCCATAATCCAAGAGGAGACATCCATTTAATGAATGATGTTGAAATAAAATCAAAATATGCAATTAAAGTTAAATAAAATAAATGCATTATTTGATTAACTACAAACGTAATTAAAACGCTTATTCATTTACATTTAATATTTTAATATAATAAACTGTAGTCTATCTAACATTAAGACACAGAACAATTAGATGACACATGCACTAATTTGTCCACATTTCACAAGTACTCATCTAAATACAACTGAGCATAAAGTGCAATAAATTTGTGGCCGGCTGGGCACACATTATCCTATGATTTAAATAATTTACAATTATGAACGTTAGCATACAAAATGGAACACTGATCGAAAATTTTACATCAATAGAAATAGCCAAGGAAGTTAATTAACTTCACGAATTTGCCAATATCTTATTTAATATTTGTTCAACAATTTTCAAATTTATAAGTACTCGCAAGATGTTTCAACGAGTCGGTTAAAGAACAATCTAGTGAATATTTAATTAAAATGAGAATTCCTGTAACGGAATGTCTATCGATTAACACTTGACAGTTCTATTGACACAAAACACATGGTACATTAATATCGGCATGAGTCGTGAGCACCACTTAACTTATGCCATAGTCACTTACGGGTATATTTATTTATATAAAGTAGGAAAAAACGCAAGGGTTGCGGACGTACATTCGCGCAGTGATCAGTCGGCGGACCGGCGGCACGTGATTGGTCGGTTATGCAGTCGACCGGTGAACATCCCGGCACGCGATTGGTCAGCGACGCGCGGTCGAGCGCGGGACGGTGACGCGATTGGTCCACCGTTCGCGTGCGAGTGTGGACCGCTCACGACCGTTGCGGGTGCCAGTGTCCGTCGGTGCGCGGCTAGGGCCGGTCGGTTCGGGCCCGCTTGCGCGAGCTTCCTCACCGCCACTCCGAGATGGCGGCCACCGTGGTGCTCGGCTGGCCGGCAGCGGCGCCGCCAGCTGTAGCTGCTATACAATTATAACAACACTATTAATTATCTGTAACCTGTCAACTATCGATATACGATCACAAGATGGGCGCCGATTATATGATTTTCAAACTCTACAATTTTTCAACATTCCGTTTCATGTACACGAATTGCGTAGGTATTATTTTTTTGTGTTATTTTATTTTATTTTTCATTATATTACCAAGCAGGAGTGCTTCGCAATGAGTCCCTTCCCTTAAAACTGCCAAATTGAAAAAAACATCATGTCCATTTCCAAAAAGAATAATAATTCACACCCAGTATTGTGGTCCATTATTACCATTGACCAAAGGGAGGATAATTTAAGTAAAGATAGTGTAGTGAAGTGATACAATCAAGGAAGTAACAAAACAAGCTCAGATATCTTATAATATGGTATCGAACAAGCGGAGGGATCAACGATTGGAAAATGTT
Source organism: Colias eurytheme (assembly GCF_061535395.1). NCBI lineage: Eukaryota > Metazoa > Arthropoda > Insecta > Lepidoptera > Pieridae > Colias > Colias eurytheme. Next base: position 5,492,233 of record NC_142987.1, on the reverse strand, counting down.
AGAAGTTAAGAAAACTTTACTTATAAAATCATTCCCCTAAACAAATTACGCATTAAGTGCCAAAATGTAGATACTTATAAGACAACAGTATCTATTGTGAGATAAAAGGGTTTAATTGGACACACATTTAATAGGAAAGATGGACGCGCCTCTAGATCTAGGTCGATACCCAAAACTGTCCATGAACAATAAACTCCTAATTTATAAAACTGTTCTAAATAGAAAGGACACAAATTGCAACTTTGGGGTGCATATTGTAACTCAAATATAATGATAATGCAATTAGACCGGGAGATACTGACACAAAATTTCGAGTCATTTGTAACAGGATGGCGGTTCTACAGGGGTCTTAGTACGCAATGACAAAAAGAAAAACGATGGTGTGAACGCTGGTACCGGCGGCTTAGTCGCGTGGGCGTTAGTCGAACTCGTCGGAAAAATAGCGAAGTCAAACGATTTGTAACACAAAAATTTTAGAATTTACCGATAGCCCATAAAAAAGAAGAAGGCGGTAGTGTCATGCCATACTTTTCCGGTGTGACTTACAGCCCGCCATACCGACGCGAATGTGTTGATTTAAAAAAAAACAATTCAACCATTTGTACCAGGCTAACTTTTGCACAGGTAACCATCGTCGTGCAGCCATGTACGAAAATCGCCATGCCATACTTTTCGGACGATTCCAAATGGTCGCCATACTGCCGAAAATCTGCAAATTTTTTTTTTCGCCGAACCATTTGTAACACCCTATTTTTTTTTTTTTTTTCAACAACTCCTGAATGATTATAAATAGAAGTGTGATAATGCCATACCTGTGGGAGGTGGCGAATGTGTATAAGATTTTTTTTATTGTATGATTTTATTCGTATTTTGAACGATTTGTAACAGTATGGCATTAATCTTTCCTATAAGTTTGAAGTTCAACAAATATAAATACAAAATTTCAAAGATCTAGGTGGTAGAAATCTTCACTTCTATAAATTAATAATAAATTTATTTATGAAGTATGGCAGCACTTTTTCCCCCTACTAGAAGTATGGCAAATATAATAATGGTCACATTTTATCAAATACTCTCCAAAAATCCAAATGCAATACTGGTACAAAAAGTTTAGCGAAAAAAAAAAATTTTTGCAGATTTTAGGCGGTATGGTGACCATTTGGAATCGTCCGAAAAGTATGGTATGGTGATTTTCGTAAATGGCTACACGACGATGGTTACCTGTGCAAAAGTTAGCCTGGTACAAATGGTTGAATTGTTTTTTTTTTAAATCAACACATTTGCGTCGGTATGGCGGGCTGTAAATCACACCGGAAAAGTATGGCATGACACTACCGCCTACTTCTTTTTTATGGGCTATCGGTAAATTCTAAAATTTTTGTGTTACAAATCGTTTGACTTTCGCTATTTTTACGACGAGTTCGAATAACGCCCACGCGACTAAGCCGACGGTACCAGTGTTCACACCATCGTTTTTCTTTTTGTCATTGCGTACTAAGACCCCTGTAGAACCGCCATCCTGTTACAAATGACTCGAAATTTTGTGTCAGTATCTCCCGGTCTAAATGAGTTCAAAACTATATTCTTAAGCAACTATCCGACTGATAATCTCCCTGGTTCATCAGAACAGAAGAGTTCCATACTTTATTGAATATACAAACCAACAAAGAGGAAATGCGTACGCAACATTTTTCATATCGTGCCGCAACATTTTTGTGATATCTGTGTGGCTGTGAGCAAGTTATACAACTACTAACATCTCATACAAGACAATAACAAATTTAAAACAGTATTTTAATAACACTTTTGTTGAGGAAAAAGTATACGTACTTGTCTCCTGTTCTTGGTTTTGATCATGACGTCTAAGTGTGCGGTCATTGCCACCAGTTGGCTGATAGTTACCGCGCTTAACTCCTGGAATACAAAAACAACATGTTATTTGGTTTATTTAAGATCATGCAAATAATAGGCGATAATATAATTTCTTATTCTCCTAATGTCATCTACTGAACTACATAAAGCAGTAATAAATGAATGTTGTGGATGCTACACTAAAAATTAAAACTAAAAGTAGGCATTTCTTCGGCACAAACTTACCTAAAGAAATCCTTGTAGGGTTAAAAATTAATTATATTCCTTTACTTTATTTACAAATACACGTGTGTTTACTCATATTTTAACAAACACCTATATTTAGTTTCTAATGATTTGGGATTAAAGAATGCATTTCACACAATTGGAAATTAAATTGTTATTCAACATGACAAATAGAGGGAGCACAGAAATTGCAGGCATTGTATCTACCTATACTACAAACAATGGTTATCCACTCAGTGAGCTTATGTAAGGAATTGAATTGGAAAATTGTACATCTCAATTTATACTAATGTTTACAAGTACTACATGATACTATATATTACTGATACATATTATAATGTTGGATATCATACCGAATTTGAGCATATTCCAGTCGAATACATAGTCATATGTAAATCCCTGTCTGTGGAATAGAGTGCGGAACAACTGACGCAGGTGACCGTAGTCGGGTCTCTCTTCGAAACGAAGTCGTCGACAGTACTTCAGGTACAGTTGAAATTCGATCGGATGGTTCTATATCAAAGACACAACAATTTAAAAAATTAAAATTACTGACTAATTGCCTTACTTCATCGGTACAAGAACTGCTATCTAAGCATTAATGCTATTTACAAAGCTAAAATTGTAACATAACAAATAAAATTACTTTGCATAGTTCATCAAATGGAGTGGACAATTTCTTCTCCGATATTCTTTCGTATTTCTGTCTTTTCGTGGCCGCCTTGAGTCCTTGCCACGGCAGGCTTCCGCGGTTGAAGTACATGAGAACATAGCCAAGCGATTCCAAGTCGTCGCGTCGAGACTGCTCAATACCTAGATGAGTGTTAATCGACGCGTATCTCGCGGTTCCTGTAATATTGATTGCCTGTTATTATTGCCCATAGTAAGTTGACGAAAAATTTTAATTTTAAATATCCTATGGTTATATGTAACTGAAAACTTGAGAGTAACAAAAAAATATCATTGTGTCTGAATTTCATAAATGCTCTATTATGAACAATGTTTTAAATTTAATCAAGAAAAAAAAAAGTTTTTAAATAATGATAATTCTATTGGAGTTTCTTACCTGTCAAATTCTTGTTTTCTCTATATGGAATATGTTGATTGGTGCGTGGATCTTTGTACCTTTTCGCTAATCCAAAATCTATTATATACACTAAATTGCCTTTTTTACCGAGTCCCATTAAAAAGTTGTCTGGTTTAATATCTCTGTAACAGAATGGTATTGCGAATACTTGCTACTCATAGAAGTGTAATGAGTCAATCAAAATTATATAAATACATAGTTACGCATTTTCTATTTGATACTTGATGTTATCAAAGCAAATACATCATTATGTTTTATTGTATACAATGTAAATATTGACCACTGTTCAATATATTCAATAAATTTCTGATTAAGACAGGACTGATGTCGTCATAACAATTAATTCAATATCTAAGGGTGCAAGACTGATATAATTTATGACCTTATTTAGTAATTGCATAGCATTCATACTTCTAGAATTGTATTTATTGTACTTAATATACATTAGGTAAATAAATATATGGCACAAAATGTATAATATGACAATGAAAATTATACAAAATTCCATACTGGAATTCATAAAGGTTTAAAAATAGAGCTTGTCTTATTCTAATATATTATGATAATTTGAATCTCAATGCTCTTTGGAAAATCGCTCGAAACAGATTAAATCAGAATACTTTAGAACTAGTAATTTACTAGAAAATCTATAGTAGAGTAGTGATATAGAAATATGACATAATATAAAATACCATAATATGACACTGTAACATAGTACAGTCAACAGGTTAAAAATTATCTATAACCTTTCCTGGTGACCTAAGTTGTCTATAAACAAGAAAATGCAGGAATGTATAGCTTATTTTAACAAATATATAGCAATTTTCAAATTAAGGAAAAACATTGATATATTTATACTGTTATCTCTTTATAAGATACTTGAAAATAAATCTATATAAACAAGGCAAGAACATCATCAGAAAATAAAACAGATGCAAATGCTATATAATTAATTTGTAAGTCATTAAGTTCCTAAGATTAAAGAAAAAAATGAGACATAAATTTTATGATTATTTTCCCAACATGGAAAAAACTATTGTTCATAATTGGTTTAGATTCACTAGTTTCAACATCTATTGCAAATTTAAGGTCAAACAATCTAAGACAACAGTTTACATAACCTTGCTTATTAATCTCCTAAGGTAATCTTAAATTCATTTAATCCTTAAAATGTAACAATTAACAAGCTTTTTTTGAAAATCTATGAATAAATATAAAATTAATGTGTGTTTGACAACATGTGCAAACTTTATGTGTTTAAACAAACCAGTTTCTATGTATATTGCAAGTATAAATGTATATTAATTGAAAAAAAAATTTTTCAGTGAAATTTGAGACCTTACATCACATATTATGTTGTGTGTTTGTGTTTGGGTTCGTGGGATTTTAGATTTTTGTGCTGTTTTGGTGCCAAATAAATGAATGTCCTATGTCTAAAGTTAAAATACATATGTCAATTGAACAATTTGTTTCATACAATTTTGAATAACTAAATTTACAATAAGCATTTCAATTGCTAGAAATATTGAACACAAAAAAAAATTCTCATTTATTAATCATAAATGCCATTGCTTTGTCAGTTACCTACTATTTATTTCCCTTTGTTTTCCTTCTATAGTGAGATGACTCTATATGCCTATTTACACTCACCTATGAATAAAATTCCTGTAGTGAATGTCTTCTATGCGAGTGATAAGCTGGTCAGCGAGTAGAAGAACAGTCTTGAGGGAGAAGCGTCGAGAACAAAAGTTAAAAAGGTCTTCTAAAGAAGGACCCAAAAGCTCCATTACCATGACATTGTAATCTCCTTCTGAACCACACCATTTTATAGCAGGAATGCCAACTGTTAACAAGTTATAGTTTACAATGAGTATGTACGATTTAGAATCAAGTCATCAATAAAATAAAATAAATACTTTTATAAAGTTTTAATACTATCACTTGGTTAGTATAAAAAATAATATGATTCAATGTGATGTGGATATGACAATAAAAACAATTATTTTCCTTCTTAAGAATACTGCTAATTTTAATACTTAAATTAAATATATAGGATGTAGAAAGTAATCAGCTAATGATCAAAACCAATTAACCCATTGAGCCCCGAACGGCCCTATCGGTCCACGACACAATAGATTTTCTATTGTGTCTGTGATTCCGGGGCCTGAGTTATTAACTGATGTATAAATTAAAATAAAATAAGAAAACAATTTCTGTAAAATTGAAAACTTAAATAGGAAAACTTTTATTGAGTAAATGCAGTGTTACACAAATGTGTTATCAAAAACAATAATTTACAACTTAAGTATGAAAAAGTACTTACTGCCTCCTCTCATAAGTTTATAAAATTTACTTTCTATGTGTAATTGTGGATGTCTTGTCTTGATACATTCTAACTTTATAGCTACCTCCTCTCTGGTAACAATGTTGGTGCCTGTAAAAAATAATGTTGTTAGCCAAACAAATCGTCACACGACCTATCATAAAATATAAGGTTATAAATTTATGCCCTTGAATATAAAAAATAATATAATGCTATAATGGTTGATACAAATGATACAACAAACTTGACTAGATCATAGTGAAAAAACTTAATTCCTAAACCATGACTAATTAGCAAGAAGCATCTGTAGGGCAGATAAATAGTCGATCACATGGAACACATCAATCGTAAAAAAAATATTCATAATTATTATTCTAACCAAAGATACAAAGAGATGATTATGAAATCTTGTCTTCCCAATAATAAACGGGAGCAATTGAGAAACGAAAAAAAATACAGCTGGCCTACAATCTTACATCTTTCTTTGTTTACAATAATTCAATATACTACTCACCAAGGTAAATGTCTCCGAAAGAACCAGAACCAATTTTGCGTCCAAGACGATATTTATTTCCAACTCGTAGCTCCATTTTGAAATTCTGCATTACGATGAAATTAGTATATCACTGACCACCGATTCATTACAGATCGGCCATATTTGTGATAGACGCAGATCTTTACCTGAAGGCATATACGAATATTTTTCTATAAAATAAAGAAACGTAACCATAAACAACTTGCAATCTGCTAGTATTAGATGAAACTTTAACTATATCTTAATTCTTTACCCTTTCACACAAAAATACAAAAACTAAATTACTTTCGACAATCGCATCCGACGAGGAATTTTTGTGTTTCAATTTTTTTTCACTCACTCTGCACACTTCAGTACTTCACAGATCTACAGATTACAAAAGCTCATTCGCTCTCACTCACTCGGTAGTTCGTTCATTCGAAGCAGATAATGTTATAATGATCACAGATATAATATTAGAATGAAGAGTGTAAAAAGTGTGGTAAAAAGCAAAATTATTTTGATAAAATCTTATTAAAATATTAATTATGGAACAAAATAGTCTAATCTCAATAATTGTTCGTTGGATATAAAAAGAATATAAATAATGTAAATTTGATAATTAAAAATATAAAGTAAGGTTAATACTGCGGCACGTAACCTGCCCCCCTAGACAAGTGGCTTTCTATTAGCGTAAAGTTCAATAGAATAGATTATGAATGTATGAGATTGACGTTTGATTACGACGACGACGACGATTGATTACGTCAATCTCATACATTCATAATCTATTCTATTGAACTTTACGCTAATAGAAAGCCACTTGTCTAGGGGGGCTGCTGAGTGAAATATGGAGGGGATTACTGGGCATAGGATAGTGTCGCGCCCGTTAAAATAATAAATGATTACTCAGATACCTTATTTTTTACTTCTACGCAGGTTTGAAACTAGCTTCCTGGATATTTCTGCAATACCGATTTCTACCAATATCCCATTCAATATCCATATTACTTGCTCTGTGCCAATATCCGTACTACCGTCTACCAGCTACCCGCATAACCCGGCTTCGTTCGGGCTTATAGCCAAAGTCTAGCCTAATAGCGTTAGAATATTGTTTTAATTGATTGAGTTATTTTTTAGTTCATAACAAACAAGCAACAATTCTTTTCTCTTTGTAATAATATTATTTACGGTAGATTAATGTATTTATAAAACGTATAAAATTAGTATACAACATGCAAGTATCAAAACTATAATCCATAGAGTAAAGTAGTGAGGGTAATAACATGGTAATAACAATACAACGTAGACAGAGAAACCAATCTCTGTCTACGCAATACAATAATAATATAATTCATTCATGATGAGTGATGAATGTACGTTTGTACGCTTGTAAAATTGTACCATAAAGTACTAGAATTTTAATCAAGCTCAGTTCAATAAAATACAAATTTTAACAGTTAGAAATGTCGATTTTTTTGAAAATTTGAACTTAATATAAGTTATAAATAACACAAATCAAGTGGTATGAGTAAGGACTGTGGGCATGGTGTGGGCTATATGAAACTAAAACGCTGGCCGTTATCCATAAAAAAAGGTCAAGCAGCATGTTTCCAGTGTCTGTAAGTTATATTTTTTACTTAATTACTTTCGACTCCAGGGTCTTCGGTAACTCTTACTAGAAACAAGAAAAGAGACATGTTTCAGTAATTATATTTAAAAGACTAGTTATATAAATTTATAAACATTTGAAAAAAATAGATCACGAGGCGGGACTCGAACCCGCATCCTTTCGCGCCATTCCGGGGCGGATGCCTATCAATTCAGCCACTTGCGACCTGCCAGAGTTTCAGTTTTCAGTTTTCAGTTTTATGTGTCTAAGGGACACACCGCGCGCCATCTATTGAGATGATTAACAACCATCTCAACCAATATGAAACACTTTTCAGTGAATACAATATATGCACGATGGAACACGACCTTTTTTATTGAAATTGTTTTTTTTTCTATTCTTTATAAATTTGTATTTACTTACAAATGGCATTTGAATGCCATAAACCAAAAATATCAATTTCAAGACTAGTTATATCAAAATACTCGTGTAAAACGAGGGACACTAATTGTAAAATAAAAGACGTTGTCTCTGCTTCTTATATTTTAATTCATTAAAATATGTTTCGGAATGTGCCGAGTCGTCCTTACATCTAAGGTAAAATACATTCATATTCTTAATTTAAATCACAATATATCTACATACAACATTTAAAACATATTATTTTGTAGGCAAAATGCAAAATCAGCAGATTCATAATCGTAATTGCCATCTTCTTGGACTTATTTAAGTAGGTAACTTAGATAATGGTAACTTTAATTGAGATTTCATTACAGAAATGTTTTATATCATAAAAAACGAATTTAAACATTGAAGCACTATATATTATAACATTCAACTTACAACACTTAATATAATTTTAATTAGGCTATATAAATAGTAAAATATAATTTTCATTCATTTAGATAATAATATATTATTATGCTCTAACAAAAATTGACTTTTAAATACGTTTTACAGCGTTGGAATGTAATCGTTGTCTGTAATAGTACAAAGACTACAAACTAATTGGCACTAAGGAGATCGAATTCAATGAGTACCGCGATTAATTGCATTTTGAAAAATATCGTTCATGTAGGTTTCTTTATAGAAAGTATATAGGAAAACATGTACTTAGGTAAAATATTTTTTTCAGCTCTACCACAGAGTTCAGACCAATAAAAAGCTCTAGGTACTTCATCTCAACAGTTTCCATTATGGTTGTACGGTGCAACCGCACAGAGTGCAAAATCATCATTTTTGTATATACAGCATTTTCATATTCATATTCATTAGCGTTAGTTCACATTAAAACGTCGCGAGCCGCGCACGTATGTAACTCATTACAGCATAGCAATAAAATCATATTATTTAGCAGCTTAGTTTTATTAGTATCTAGCAGCAGCATCCCAGGTGTACGAACCGTAGTCCGTACATCTTTACGGTCCTTCGAGCTTAAACGTAAGCAGGACCCATTCGCGTGTGATAAATCATACCTCGTGTAGTGGGAACTGCCACGTAAGTTCCAGCAGCAGCGGTGAGTCCACAGCTTTTTACCTATAGTATCTATCGAAGCGAAGTAGCATTTTCATCATGGAAGATCTAGTAGCTAACCAAAACATGATCATCGGAGCGATGGAAAAACTCCAAATCAATTTTAAGAAAGACGGTGTCGAACGCAAGACCCCGGCTCATATTAATAAGCGATTAAGTGTGTTAGATTCTTACTGGCAAGAATTTCAATGCAATCATATTAAAATATGTGAATATGACGATAAATCACATGAATATTTTAGCAATAACATTTATAAGCGAACGGCCGATTTTTATCATGAAACGCGGTCTTACATAATGCGGCACTTGCCAGCGGAAAGCAAGGAAAGCCCTTTAAGACCTGCAACACCTGGCTTATTGTCTCAGCCGGGAACAAGCAAGCAGCAACAGGATTTAAATCCTCAGCCATCATTTAAATCGCAAGGTACATCGAGCAAACTTGATGAATTATTCCATAAACAAGCAATTAACTTTAAGGCTTTTAAAAGAACTGTAACAAGTATTGATGTTGAAAAAATATGCACTAAGTGGAAATTCGAGGATGCCCTTCAACAGTTAAATTCCCGATGGAGCGTTATTGACTCCCTTCATTGGGAAATCGACAGCATTTTGGACGGGGAAGACGTTGAATATGAGAATTCTTTCACTCAACACGAAAGCATTTTCAATAACCTCAAAGAAGCGATAAACACAAAGCTCTGGTCAGTCTCTCACAGAGAAAATATCACACCAAAGGTTGAAATTCCAATCTTTAATGGAAACTATCAGCAATGGGTATCTTTTAAAAATCTATTCAACGAAGCTGTTCATCTTAATCCTTCCTTATCAAATTCACAAAAAATGCAGTATCTGAAAAGTAAGATCAAAGGCGAGGCAGAACGCCTCATACAGCATTTATCTATAAGCTCACAAAATTATACTTCCTGTTGGGAAATATTAAATCACAGGTACGAGAATAAAAAGCTTATTTTTACATCTCATATTAATATTATTTTAGGCCTACCCAACATGCAGCAGCAATCGCTCACACAAATTAAAAACATGCACGACGCGACAAAGGAATGCCTGAATGCCATCAAAAACCTTGGTGTTGATACAAGCACGTGGGACCCGATGATCGTTCATATCTTAGCGCTTAAATTAGATACCGACACTCATAACGATTACATCGAGTCATTGAAAAATCCTAGAGAGCTACCGACACTGCAAGAATTTCTAAGTTTCCTCGAGATGAAATTTACTGCATTAGAATCATCTAAGCGCAAGCAAGAGCCACCTAAAACATTCCAGCACCCTCAAAAACCAACAACAGCAGCATATCCTAAAGCATTCCATAAAACGAATAATATATTTAAATCATTCGCTAGCAACCATAATTCATCGCAAAACGGAAAAGGTATCAATTACACAACGCAAAATTGTCCAATATGCAACAATAATCATGGAATAATATATTGCAATAAATTCGCAGAATCTCAACCTAAACTGCAATTACAAACAATTACGAGGTTACAGCTATGTCAAAACTGCCTGTATAATCATAATGGTAATAAGTGTTTTTCCACTAAAAGATGCCGAGTATGCAATGAGAACCATCATACTTTGGTTCATGAAGCGTTCGCACAGCGGACATCCCAAAATACAGCTAGCACAGCAAGCCCCGAAAATCAACTGAAAAATAGCTCTCACGTGTCCCTGGATGATACACAGGAAATTTTATTAGCAACAGCTCAAGTTTCAGTTCAAGCTGCAGATGGTTCATCATTAATCATGCGTGCTCTCATAGATCAAGGATCACAGACTTCCCTTATAACCGAAAATGCAGCTCAGAGACTCGGTCTGCCGCGTCAGCATTGTAAGGGAGTGATTTTAGGTTTAGGCGCGAAAGAGAACACGTGTAAAGGCTTTATGAACATACAAATATTTTCTCAATACTGCGATTATTCATTAAATACAGGAGTTTTTATAATGAATCATGCGGTGAACAATCTACCAAACAAATCATTCAGCAAACCAGCGTGGTCATTTATTAACGACATACAGCTAGCCGATCCAGAGTTTTATCGACGCCGACCAGTCGACTTATTGTTAGGTGCAGATGTCTATTCATCGATTATCATGGAGGGAATTATTAAGCAAAGCGAATCTATTCCTGTAGCGCAGCAAACACGCCTTGGATGGATTTTATGCGGCAACGTAAAGTCATACCAATGTAACGTTGTCATGGTCGACGTGGATAGCCTTCAAAAATTTTGGTCAATCGAAGACATTAACGAAAACATAGATATATCACAAGAGGATTATCAATGTATTCAGCAATATCAATCAACAACAACTCGTCAGTCAGATGGAAAATACGTTGTCCGTCTCCCTTTACATCCAGACGCAGATGAAAAGCTAGGATTATCAAAAACAAAGGCATGCGCTCAATTTTATCAATTAGAACGTAAGCTACAAAAAGACGACAATTTATTCAATAAATATAAATCATTCATAAACGAATACAAAGAATTGGGTCACATGCACTTAACAATAGCGCGTAACATGAAACCTGCCTACTACATGCCGCACCACGGTGTACATCGAGCCGATTCGAGTACTACGTCATTACGAGTTGTGTTTAATGCATCCGAAAAAACATCGACGGGTGTAAGCCTTAATGACGTCATGTATAATAGAGGTCCGAATTTACAGCAGGATATCTTATTATTAATTTTAAATTGGAGACAATATCCTTACGCATTTATAGCAGATATCGAAAAAATGTTTCGACAGATTTTAATTTCAAAGCAAGATCAACGTTATCAGCAAATAGTTTGGCGCGAAAATCCGAATCAACCACTGAAGGAATATACTTTGTCAACTGTTACGTATGGTACAAAAGCAAAGCCCTTTTTAGCAATGATGACGCTCAAGCAGTTAGCCAAGGACGAATGCAACCGTTACCCGATAGCAGCGAGGGTGTTAGAAGAACAATTCTACATGGATGATCTTCTTAGCGGTGCATTTGACATCATATCTGCGAAGCAATTGCAAAGAGACCTCATCGATTTACTCAAATCGGGAGGATTTAATCTCCGCAAATGGTCAGCGAATGAGTCATCATTATTAGAAGACGTTGATAAAGCAGAAAACCTAGCAAGCGATACGTACAATTTTAAGCATCAGGAATCAACGAAAGCGCTCGGTCTTAGTTGGAATGCCCAAAAAGACAATTTTAAGTTTATATGCAAACTGAATCCGCTATCCGATTTAAGGCCTACGAAGCGTGAACTACTAGGAGAAATATCAAAGATATTTGATCCTCTTGGTTGGTTGGCACCAGCTGTAGTTCAACTAAAACTATTATTTCAAAGCGTATGGTTAACTAATTTAAATTGGGATGACGTCATACCAGACAAGATTAACCTTGAATGGCAAAAATTAAGAGCAGGCATAGAGAACATTGGAAATATCGAAATCCCGAGATGGATTTGTAGAGGGAGAGACGATTGCATTGAATTACACGGTTTTTGCGATGCGTCGTTGAAGGCATATGCGTGCGTAGTATATGCACGGATAGTGCGTAACGATCAAACGCACATAACACTGTTAGCCGCTAAAACGAAACTTGTCCCCGTCAGCAAAACTAGCCCTTCGTCAAAGACCGACGTATCGTTACCGAGACTAGAGTTAAGCGGTGCACTCTTGCTCTCAAAACTTATGATAAAGGTCAAGCAAAGTTTAAGCGATCGCGATGTAAAAATGTTTGCGTGGTGTGACTCAACAGCTGTACTTGGATGGCTACAGGGCGAGCCCAGCCGCTGGAAGCCTTTCGTCGCAAACAGAGTGATTAAAATAACAACAACTTTACCACCACAGACTTGGCGTTATGTTAAGTCCAGCGATAATCCCGCAGATTGTGCTAGCCGTGGCATGAGCATCGCGCTTTTAGAAAAACATGACCTATGGTGGAAAGGGCCCACCTGGCTACTCAGTGATATTAAACATCAGCAACAATTAACGTATGATACTAAATTAGAAGCAAAGAAAATGTTATCAAACGTAGTTACGAAGAATAATAATATTTCAGCGAACTTTATTAGCGATTTTATTGACAAATACAGCAGTTTTACATATGCGTCACGAGTACTAGCATGGATATTGCGAATATTCTCGTCCGTAACTAAACAAAATTATCTTACTATACAAGAGTTGCAAAATTCACAATTAAAAATTATAAAAGCTATACAATATTTAGAATTTCGTCAAGAAATAAATGATTTAAATAGCTTAAGTAGAGTTGATTCAAAGAGCAAGTTATTATGTCTTAATCCATTTCTAGACGAAGAAGGTTTATTAAGAGTTGGAGGTCGTCTAAAAAACAGCAACATCTCATATAACATGAAACATCCCTACATAATACCACAGAGCAGTCATCTTACAAATTTATTAATTGATTTAGCACATAAGTCAACATTCCACGGTGGAGCGAGGTTGACGAACTCTTGGCTACGTCAGCGATATTGGATACTCGGCGGAAACAGAGCGGTTAAGAAACGTTTATATAATTGTGTAATATGCAAGCGACACAGCCCGGTAAAACAACTACAAATAATGGGAGATTTACCGGGAGCAAGAACGAACCCTACAAGACCGTTTTACCACACGGGGGTTGACTTCACGGGACATGTAGACGTGAAATCAAGCAAGGGTCGCGGTATCAAAACAAGCAAAGGATATGTGGCCGTATTTATCTGTATGGTCACAAAAGCGGTTCACTTAGAGTTAGTATCAGACTTATCATCATCTACTTTTTTAGCAGCGTTACGTAGATTAGCAGCAAGGAGGGGAACTCCTCGTCACCTATACAGTGACAACGGAACGAATTTCGTAGGAGCCAGCAAAATTTTAGCGAATGAGTTTATTGACCAGCAATCTATTTTAACACAGGATTTTTTCACGGAAATTAGCGAGATGCAAATCGAGTGGCACTTCAATGCACCTTCCTGGCCTAGCGCGGGAGGACTTTGGGAAGCAGCGGTTAAAAGCCTAAAATATCATTTACGTAGAGTCCTAGGCGATCAAAAGCTAACGTACGAAGAGTTCGCCACTCTACTATATCAGTTAGAAGCTTGTCTAAATTCGAGACCCCTATCTCCTCTATCTGAGGATCCTGATGACATAGCATATCTCACACCTTCCCACTTTTTAGCGAGCGGTCCAATTTTAACAATCATAGAAACTGAGAGAGATGAGAGAACGAGGTGGCAATTGACGCAAAAAATATTTAGTGATATTTGGAAACGGTGGCGAGCTGAATATTTAACGTCATTATCAGCCAGAAGCAAGTGGAAAACATCAAAGCCTAACATCAAGTTGAACGACATCGTGATCATACACGACGCTCTTCTACCTCCAGGAAAATGGGCGTTGGGTCGTGTGATTGAATTACATCCTGGATCAGACGGCTACGTCAGAGTCGTAAGCGTAAAAACTAAGACGGGTATTATCAAGCGACCGGTTATTAAATTGTCCATTCTTCCTGTTAACACAGAAGAAACAAATCAGCAAAAGCTACAGAATCATACCAGCAGCTTATCACCAGCAAGCACCCCGAAAAAAGCGCATTCCAATTAAATTATTTCATATAAACTTATTATCTATCGTTCAAATTAACATTGTTTATTTTAATGCTCACGTCAGCTACAAACGTAATATTATACAGTAACAACTTCAATATAACAAGAATAAAAGTCGACAAACATATTATATTCTTCAATAAATTAACGTAATTGAAGATGGGTGGAAATTAATTACCTACTCCAATAAGCAACCAAACTTCAAAATTTATTAATAATTAATTATATCAATCATCTGGATATCATCAGCTTTATGAAACTTTAAAAAGTAATATTCATTGTAACATCGTATTATACAAATAAGCCACGGTTGTAAACAATTGGAGTTCCATGACCGCATGTTACTGAATCAGCATTTCGATTCAACGAGGCGCACGCGACCAGGCCTTATCAATGGTGTCAGATATATTATTGCGAATACATTTTCTGAGATTAAAGCTAAATATTCATGATTAATTCACATAAACAACACACTTATAAGATAAATATTGAGCCGGAGGTGTATCCGAAATCCAACCGATTCAGTATTTTATAAACACCGGATCAAATTTGGAGCTGGCCAAAAAGCTACAACGACTCCCTGCTAGCTCTTGGGAAGCGTATTCAGGGGATAGCAGCAGCAGCGGGCCTGTGGTGTGCGTGGCGGCCGGCGGCGGCGAGCGCCCTCCGCGGCGCGAGCGCCTGCCGCGTACCAGCGCGCAGCGTGCCATCAGTGACCCATGTGTTAGTTTTAGTGATAAGTGTGTGAGTGTAAAGTGTGTAAAACAAAAAGCAGAGCAAAGTGTGTGTGAAACAAAAAAGCAGAGCAATGTGTGTGTGCGTCATTCAGTGAATCAATAAAAGACAATTCCCTATTTTAGAAAAGTGTAGCCTTAAGATCGATATCTGATGATTGTCGGGCATCATTTGTTAATAGCTTTTAAGAATATTGTTTTCACCTTGTAATAGGTTAGCTCATCGTCATATCTATCATAGCTTTCATTTCCATCACTCTTGTTGCCCGGGAGCATGTACGGTGCAACCGCACAGAGTGCAAAATCATCATTTTTGTATATACAGCATTTTCATATTCATATTCATTAGCGTTAGTTCACATTAAAACGTCGCGAGCCGCGCACGTATGTAACTCATTACAGCATAGCAATAAAATCATATTATTTAGCAGCTTAGTTTTATTAGTATCTAGCAGCAGCATCCCAGGTGTACGAACCGTAGTCCGTACAATGGTAATATTTGTAATCTAAGTTTAGTAGGTACAAACATCTGTATCTGTATATAACGGACCAGAAAATTTATAATTTTTAGGCAATTTCCAATCTTGAAAGTTATTATATAGCACCAAATACAGCTCAATAAAATAAAACATTAATCAATAATCATTTAACACAGAGAGTCATATTGAACCCTGATTTGCGATGTTTGTGCTTGCAATAAATAAATCTAGTTGATTTCTTTATAACTCATTTCATACGATTTGATTTTCAGTCACAATAATATTCGACGTATCTACGTTTGTACAAATAGTCATTTATAGTACTCTAGTACATCTATGACTAGGCAAAGATTAATAAATGGGTTGGTATTTGTTCTCGGTGTCCATACGTTGCCAGGTTATCGTAAAATCGAGTACTCTCTTGCTTATTTAAAATAATACTTCGCTACTCTTTACATGGCTACACTTCACAAAATTTGTTTTTATTTATCATTATTTGGATGTAGTAGCATCGCAGCGTAGTATCCTAGACGCACTCACGTTTACCATCTCTTCACTGACTTAAGTTTGGCGTTAAATCTTCTGTTTCTTCCTCAATTTGCTCGTTATTGTTTTGTTCCTGATCTCTTGTTATAACAAACACCGGTTCTACGTTTTCATCATCGCTGTTAAATCTGGAAACATACATAATTTTAATTAGTTAACAGATTTTATAGACAGATTTTTTTTAGTCAGTATTTTTTTTTTGTTCTTCATTTTATTATTTCAATAACTACTTATATACATTAAAATGTTCGGTACATCAAAGTTGATGTGTTAAGAAACGAAAATTCTATCTACTCTAATCTACTTAATTTGAGAAAAACTTTACGTTCAAAAGATAAACAGGAATGGTCTTTATAGTCATTAAGAAACAGCTCTTTGTCTTTACTCTGCACAGTAATAAAATAATTTCTTTTAACGTATACTAGAACTTAAAAATAAATGCAATATGATACCGATCAATTTAATAATACTTACTGGTAACGAGGAACTTCTCCCCTCATTGTGCATATTGCGTTAGTGAGGGCTTTTACATAGTTTTTGGCAAGAGTTAAAGTTTCTATCTTGGATAGACTTCGGTTATCCTTTTTCACGTGCGGAATGACACGACGAAGGTCCTGAAAAATTAATAACAATCTTGTTATTCCTTTTTTGCCTTTAAACAATATAAAACGGACACGAAAATAAAGTCATCGTGGGATTTAAAGCATATAATATACGCAGTTAAGGAAATAAAGAAATGTATTGACAAGTACGTATACTTTAGAATTTTTGCTTGGAACAAGGAAGCATTTTCCTCCATGTAAAATAAACGTAGGCGAAGATTGTATCACTGTTCATTACAACAAATGGTAATTTGCAAATGAAAATGATTAGATAATGAGTGCTTACTTCGAACGCGCGGTTTAGCGAATGCATCCGCATGCGTTCGCGTTCATTGCTCTCCAGTCTTCGTAAGTTTCGCTCCCTGGCGGAAATGCCGCAGCGCCTGCGCCGCCCCGGGCCGCTGGAGCTGGTGCCGGAGGACGACGAGCTGGCCGCCGTCCGCCGCGGCCGGCACACCCGCCGTGTCACTTGCTCGTCACTACCGCTGCCGCTATCGTAGAAATCTAGAACAAATTATAGCGCCGAGTGAAAGGGAAAGTCAATAGCTAGATAGCAACGAGTATTGCGATTTTTCGATACCGTGCCCTCGAAGTGCTAACAAAGAGATTTATTAGAAACCAATAATGTATTTTTTTTTTGTCTCAAGTAAAGTCTTAATTGAAAGTTATTAAAATATTGTTGATGTGAATTTCAATTTAAATTAATAATTTTAAATAGTTATTATACATTTTTACATTGATATGAATCTTATTTACAATAAGTAAGTAAAATTGTTCTGTGCAGTAGGTATGTACCTTTTACTTTACTATAAAACAAGTGAAAGCTGTAAGGTTTAGTAGGCGAATATGGGTTTAGACGGGTTTAGATAGATAACCGTTTCCGTCAGCGCGCTCCGTTAACAAGCAAACGTCTGTGTTTTATCTTGTATCTACGTCACCTGTGACGATTGTCGGTTTAATTGATAAACCGTGTGAATTAAATGACAGTCACAAAGTGAGAGCACTTGTGATTTGTACATTGCAGCAAGAGCTGGCACACGAAACTTTGGCGTTACGTGACGCGACTGCACGCTTGATCGTATTTGCGTAAGAGCGAATACAGACTAATCGATTTGAACGCACGGCTACGGGTGATTTTCGTAATGCTCTTATCGGTATCGTCATATTCGCTGGATTTGTGTGCATAATAAGTAATCTATAATTTTTTATTATTACTTTACATTGCACTTTTGAAACGAAAATAAATAACTTGCTGAATTGTCATATCATTAAAGCAGTTTTAGAAATGATTTCAACAAACCTCCAGCTTCCTCTATTTTGGCATCAGTGTCTTCTGTTTTGTTATCATAATACTCCGAGGCTTGGTTTTCATAGTACAGGATCATTTGGTTTGGAGACGCCGCCTCCGTGCTTCCGCCCTCGCTACTCGCCCATTGGGGCATCTTGAGCTCTGAAATTATTAAAAGATTTTATTATTTTTTCGTATCCAAATAAACATATTAAAACTGTTGCTTAATCTAGGATGAAAAGATATCTACAATATACAAAATTAATTAAATAAATATTATATTATTTTGAATTTATTCTATAACTGAATCGTTGTGATGAATGATGATATAAGGTGTAATCATTTTGAAAGGAAGGAATGATTAATCATTTTGTTCAGTTGGTAGTAGATTTCTCCTGTGAGAGGGTGTTAAATAATATTGTATTAGCTGCACCCTTAGCGACTCTATCGTGACCTGTGATCGTGACGACTGACCTACGCAATTTAGAAATAACTAAGATCCAACTATATAATATCGATTCGATTCTATTGAATTTAATTTTATATATAAAAGATATCAAATCAAATCAATCCCATTTCAAAGTAAAACCTTCATAAAACAGTTAATTAAGTGTACGTGAGTTATTACCTATCTAGATATTAAAAATAAATGTATCCACGATTCAAGTTATTTAAGCGAATATGTATTGCATAATTTTAAATTTACTCGCTTTGTACGTGGACAAACCGAGCAGATTAAATCATTAGACTTTTTAAAATTCATCATCAATCTTGCACTATATTTATTTGAAGTGCGTATATTTTCATGCGATACATTATTACGATTTATGAATTCTTAACACTCACATGTGCTGATCACGGTATAATTATCGATAATAACTATTGGTTGCTAAGGATTTCTCCACGCATTAACACGGTAGAGCAATAATTGATTTAATTTTATTAAAAAATATATACTTATTTCGACGACCGTATCTAACTTTGCTAATGTGTTTCATATTTATATATAAAAGTATATCGTAGTAATATTTAATGTGATTATAAATTTGTAAATTTAAAATATTAAATGCTGTGATATAATTTTTACACCACATCTTTCGCAAGTTTCGTAAATCGTCTCTTTGCGTCAAACCCGCAAATGTTTTCCGTGGTGCTGAATAATTTAAATCACTCCATAAAAATAAAGTACTTATGTACATGTAATAAAAAACTAAACTGTCAATTTCCCAAATCAATATTAATTTGTTCGAGTTAATAATGTACAATTATTACAATTACATGTCAATTTAGATGATAATTGTATATAAAGGGAGGTGACGATCAAGGCGAGATATTAGGCGGGATATCGGGATCAGACGGCGGGCGTCCGCGTCGCCTGGCGACCGGTGGCGCCCACGCGGCGCCTACTGAGGAACAAAATATAATATATACGTAGACAAGTGACACTGGGGCCTAACACGCCACCACTCTGGCTTAGCAACATACATAGGGAAAAATTACTCGAAAGTGATAAAAAACACGGTAGATAAAAACACTCACACTAATACATTCACCACTTTAACACAGTTCCTTCTCATGTATGTTCACATAACATGTGTATTTATACTGAGAACTACATGACAGATAGGTATAGATAGTTTGACTTGAACCCTAATTCCATATTTTTAATACAAATTAAATCACACCCAATTTCTATCGGCACTTGCACTTGGCCACTTGGTTTTGCTAAAGAATGTTATAAATTGCCTACGAAATTACTACGCAGAGCTACGCACTAAATAATATTATTATAAGATTTAATACAAAAATGTTATGGTAAGAAAAACAACTCCAGTAAAATGAATGTTTTATTAACTCACTTTTATTAAATTACGTAGATAACTAGCAAATTCTGAGATGAAATATCTATTTTAAAAAGGATTCTACGAAATAAGATCTTACTCGGAAAAGCTGTAGTTTTGCATTTTGCTTATAAACTCCAGGAAAACTTGATTATTTATTACTATGTGTACTAATGAATTGTACAACATATTAATATTATACTTTTCATTCGTTAAATGTTGTATAGGAGACGGGTAATCCGTAACGAGTTTTGAGGGATTCATTACCCATACCACAGACTAATAATAATATACTACGTATACAACCCATACGTACCTACGTAGAATCTTCTCAAGTCAGGAGACGGCACTAATTAGCTAGTATTAAAAATAGTTAATGACCAGAAATCATTAATTGCAACAGGTCGGTCGTCGAGAATATAATAGAAATTTTGATACTTATATCATTTAAAAAAATTATTAGATTATAGGTTTAGGTGCCTTTTCTATCGTATGAATTGTGTGTAATGCATTCAGCATTTTTAATTATCGTAGGAGACTGGTTTTACTCAATAAAAATTTGTAATGTAGGTCAACAGGATACATAGCTACACTAAGACAAAGTCAATATACATTTTTATATGAAAAATTATGCAACAAAACTCGTTCTTCTTGTTTTAATACATCTAATTTTATTTTATCTTGATGTAGTATGAATCAGATAATCACTAATATATATAAGGTATATTATAATTTTTGGCTTATAATTTATATCCATTTAATATTAGACTTAAATCTAACTAACTAGTCTCGTGATTTAAAAATATAAGTACATGACTATACCGATAATACCGATAAGTTAGGATTATAGCAATAATTCTTATTTAAGCGACGGATTGATCACTCTACCAAAATAAACATATCGATTCTCAATGTGTATAAAAGTATCTTCCGAAGTTATATATAGTAATTCACCTAATATTAGGTGTGTATAATATGTGAGAACCTTCTACCATCAATTTTAATAAGCTAGCGCGTTGTGCATTTGTCCCTACAATCGATCAGTCTGCGTAGATGTCTCCAATAGTTTTCAAAATGTTGTTTAAATATTCTAACTATTGGCTTTGTCTATAGTATCGTATTATATTATTTTTGCATATATTATTAAGTCGTTTTGATTAAAAAAAGACGTAGCAAATTATATAAATAGCAAAAAGAAGTAGTAGTTAGCTAGAGTACCTACTTATTATGATAATATTATCTGTGGTACCTAGTAGTAAGACATAAATATATTTTTAAGTTTTGCTGGTACATTTATTTTGTTATACTCCTTATATATGCATTATAGGACACATAAATAGTACCTAAGTTGTTGGAAACCTATAACCATCTGTATTCTATAACATTCAGAATGCAATATAATTACGGCATGCATTATTCGCCCGAAGTAATAGGTACTTAATTGTTTATCAATAGAATGTTCAATATTCATTATATGTACGTTTTTCAGAACGGGAACATTGTTAACATATTATTTTATAGCCTACGTCATACACATTATTTATACAGTTGTTTTATCAAAATATATTTTGCTTTTTCAATAACTAAAGAAACTTAAATGTCGACTGATGAAAGGCATTTTATTATCTTTTATAATAATAGGCAATACCAATGACAATATCAATACGTTTTTGGGTACCTAGACATTTTTTCTATTTATTAAATAAAATTGAGTGATTTTGAACTCAAAATTTACTGAATTTAAGAAACTCCACCTTAACTCTTCCTGGAAATACTTACTCAACTACAGTGTTACATAATATGTTGTTTAATTATTATTATTCGATTAGGTAGGTACATCATTGTGTTATTTTGTTCCCGATATTAGAGATAGTGGTAAATAGTAATTTGGTATAACTCCATTGCTAACTTCCATAATTCTTAAAGAATTTATGATTACGAATTACGATCAACCGCTGACATTTTCCTGACATTTTAAATTGTAGAGTCGATAATCACCGAGGCCAATGAGTGCGCGTACGCTTACAGAGTTTCTTGTATAAAATATTCAGTCTCAGACGACTGTATATAAAAATGATTTCCCTGCAAAAGTAATCAACTTGTCTGTAAATATAATATTTTATATTATGCTTGGCTAGTAAGTAGACCGTACAGTCGTCGCATAAAGTGCAAAGCGCTTTGGTATATCTGTTAAATTTTATAACAATAATACTTTTTAACATGCCAATATCAATATTTAATTTTATTATTTTCATATTACTGTAACAATGTCATGTTTTATTATCGTAAACAGCACATTATAAATAGCACATTGAAGTGCTATTTATAAACTATAGCTTCATTAACTTTAAAATTATGCAACACGTTACTTCATAGTATTTATTAATATGTATATAGTAAATCTTTATATAATCTTCTGAAACGGCACTACTTCCTCGCCGTAGTCTAGATATTTTTCAAGGTTGATTCTTGCATAAAACTATAACAAGAAAGTAATGAAGTCGATATAAACATTGAATTCAATTTCATACTCCCACGCTCTTATCTATGATATTATGTTCTGTTTTAAATTCGTATTAAGATAGGTAAAGCTTCTTCAATTATTAACTGTAAAGCAACAACATGTTCCAATTTCTTATGTATATCTAACGATTATGAAAAATATTGTAGATAAGAAATGGATTAGTTATTCCCGTATTTCCTTTGTACCACATATTTTCTCACTCTCTTCTATGAATGGTATGCTTGATAAAATAAATATCTAAATACCCACTAGTAGATCTAATCCATACTAATATTATAAATGCGAAAGTAACTCTGTCTGTCTGCAGTCTGTCTGTTACTCAATCACGCCAAATTTGGTATAGAGATATTTTGATACCCGAGAAAGGACATAGGCTACTTTTTACCCCGGGAAATAGGATAGGTTTTATCCCGGAAATCCCACGGGAACTAGGCGGGTTTTTCTTTGACTGCGCGGGCGAAGCTGCGGGTGGAAAGCTAGTATGTAATAAATGAGAACAGATGCAACATGGATGCAACAGGTTGCAGTATGTTTAAAGTTATTTATTATGGGATATCTGGGATTAATAGTTATCCAATTTGTAATTACTAATTAGTTTTAACCCATTGAGCCCCAAGCGGCCCGATCGGTCCCAGACATATCTAATAGATTTTCTATTGTGTCTGTGGTTCCGAAGCTTGAGTTATTAAATACAAAATAAAATGATTTTCAATTCACAAGAATAAGCTCAGTCAGTCAAAACCGTGATACTATAGTGAGCTGTGAGAGAGAGACTATTGTAACGATAAACTACGAAATAATGCACTAAGACCATTCTTTGTTACAGGCGAACATGCACGTAACTAATCGATATTCGAGCCTTCTCTTTACATATATTTGTAAAAATGCATGGATTAATTGTTATTATCGAATCTCAACTGCCTACGTCAGTGAGGCCGTCCGCGCCGGCGCGTGGTGGTCGGCCTTCGCCACCGCGCCCCGCGGGTACTTTCACCTTGCTACCACCGTTAGCCCACTTATGCTTATCGATACCATTGTAGTATACCAGAATATTGCATAATGATATGGGAAAAAGTGCACTACAACTTAATAGAAGCTTTTGAACACATTGTATGCGATATTCCGTTAACGTTAACTTCACACATTGTAGCCTGTAGGTAAGCTTCTTCTCAAGCTTACCTACAATGTTAAAAATAATAGAACCCAGAAGAGGCCGACTCTATTATTTTTTGACGTGACAACGTCTTATAATTCGATTCAGCCAGCTGCACGCACGAAAAAACATAACTCATGCGGCGTTACCTCGCTCTGAGGCGTTCCATGTAAGGCTTGAAGTGCAAGCGAGAGCGCGGAACGAGCGACAAAGAAGCACAATCGGACGTTGTCACGTTCAACTATCGTCAGTAAACCGACTTTACGGACAACCAATTTTTAATAAACATTTTAGTTCAAAATTAAGATTAACATTTGTATTATTTTCTCTATTTGTGTCGAAACTAAATCAAAAAAGTTTCAAAAATACTATCCCCAACTTAAATATAATATTTTTATTTTACCTATGCTTAAAATTTACTATTTGGTATAATTATAATACAACTAGCTTTTCGCCCGCGGCTTCGCCCGCGTTTTCAGAGAAAACCCCGCATAGTTTCCACTTTCCCTTATAGCCCTTTCCCGTGGGATTTCCGGGATTAAACCTATCCTATCTCTCAAGTTGGATCGAACTGCACATGGTGTGCAAATTTTATTATAATCGGTTAAGTGGTTTAGGAGTCCATTGAGGACAAATATTGTGACACGCGATTTATAAGATATCACCGGGTTACGTAAAAAATTATAGGTTACCTACACAAAATCGAACATAGGCATAATAGATACGATATATTTAGAAGGAAAATCTGAAAAGGCACATTTAATAATTTTAAGAGGCGGAGATGAACATCGATGTCTTGTATCTGTATACATAGAGCCATTATTTTAAATGACGTCAATACTACTCAATACCTTGTAAGTATATAAAAACTCAAAAACAAATGATTATAATAATTAAAAGGTTAATAAATATCTTCATCATCTAACTTCTATTTGCCCAAAAATTTAACTCTTTTGCCCAAAAATTATATTCAAATAACAATTCTCCTAAATGTAGAGCCCACTGAAAATTACTGCGACAAAACAATTGAAACACAAACGGATGATAATGATTATGCAATTAAATAAATTATCATTTTAAATATTAATTTCAAATTATTAAAAATAATTATTTGTTATTCATATAATATTATACAATTGCTGCTCGCCCGGCTTCGCCCAGGCAGAATATACTTTTCTTACTTATGTATCACTTACAAATTTTTATGGAGATAAAATTTTGTAATTTCTAAGAATAAGTTAATTGAGATATCTACAAAGTGTCCATAAAATACTGCACGACTAGATATCGTGTCATTTTGGAATAATATATCAAATGTAGTTGAAATAGTAAGAAAATTCTCCAGAGACATGATTATCGAGTCGAATCGGATTTCAAGTCTCTTTCATTCCACGGCTTTAAACGTGTTTTAAAGTAATTCAATTTACTTCGTATAAAATGAAATCATTTTGTAGCTATGTTAACAAGTGTTTAATTACATAACGGTACGAAGTGCATAATGAGTTGTTATTATGTTTTCATTCTAATAATTCGTTGAGTGGATCTATAAGGTATCGACCTTTCGCAATTATCGTAAGAATTAAAGTGGTGTTTATTTGTTTTTTACTTTCAATCTTTTTGTCGATAAGTAGGTACCTAGGTACTTATCTAATAATATAAATTCTACATTAATGGAGATTTCTTCTTTCCTTATTTCACTGAATGGCATTTTTATCATCCGTAGAAAAAACACGAGATAGTTTGTTTTAAAAAAAAAATTATAACTTAAATTAATATAGTCAACTAAATTTCATCGAAAACACGATTGTTACAGGAGTTATTGAAGTTTTTACAAATATAATTCTTTTTTACAAATAAAAGTCTCATAATTCAGCTTGAGTTTCTAATGACTTCATTTTGCTCATTTAAGTTGGTCAGATTAAAATAAAATCTGACCAACTTCTAGGATTAATGAGTTGCGAATTGAAGCACTCTGAGCAACTAAGTATGTATATTGATTCTTGGTTAAAATTATAGTTGCTGTATACTCGTAGATGTCCTATAAAGAACTACTTAGTAGTTGTAAGTTTACTTACTTCAGTTGCTCTTATTCAAAAAAAACTAAGTACTCTTCCCCTATATTCATACAGTCAATAAATGCAATAGTATCTATCAATTAATGACATCTTCTCGTTTATTTTCTTTTATTATTCTGTTTGGTTGCATTTGCTTTTGCTGGTCTCATTCGTTTTGATCCACTCTTACTAATACCTACCTATACTTTTATCGAATTCAGTTCTGGCGTGTAAGGACACCCTGGGAAAAACTTTTGGGAATTGTTTATTTTAACCTTTGCTGGATTTATTTCACTTGCCCACTACAAAGATATTAACAACAGTCAACAATAAAGTTAAATATTTAGGGTGGCTTTTAATTTTACATTGAATAGCTTCATCGAATGTAGTAATGCTAGGTATTGAAGATTGATTTTCCGTACTTGATACTCTCACCGAAATTCTTTGGCAATGGTGAAGACTTGTAGCCAGTAGCTTGGTTATGTTGCTGGTTATTATGCCACCAATTATATGCGCAAGGGCGCTCGCGCTGTATAGGTATAATATGAGGCACAAATACTTAAACAGTTTACCTATTTACGTTTTAATTTTAGTTACATAAATTCTTGAAGCTATTATTATATTTAAAAATACTTATGTACCTACTTAAGTGTGATATAATATTTAAAAGGCTGATGTAAAAGTAGTAATAATTCTGCCGTATAGGTACCTTCACTGAACGTTGACTGAGTAATGGCTGAGTATAATTAATAATAACTTTATGGCATAAATATATCTATCTTATTGCACGCCTCATAAGCGAAGCGTTGAGGTGGGTACTACTGTCACTTCGCGCAAAACATCTGATTTTTCAAACTTAAAATGTCTTTATGTATCATACATTGCACTTGTAAGATAATACATACACACACATATTAAGAAAAAACACTATTTTTAACGTTTATGATATTTTTGATGTCATTTTTGTTATTTAAACTAGTTAAAAAACAGTTTAAAAAAGTTCTGTCTTGGACGTCCGTGTGTCTGTATGTGCGGATCCTTTTTCTTGTTAACACGATAGCGACCGAAATACTTTACTAATCGAGTCTTTTTTTTTCTCTTACGCTTGAGTATGCTCAGGAATAGAACCCTTTCATTTTTCAGGGTCTGATTCGATGTGGTTTAATTGTTATTAAATAAACAAAAATAATAATTAATAAATATTTATTAAAAAAAAATTATGAGGCGTGCACTTTTGGATTTTCCAAATTATTTTAATATACATCCAACAATTTATATTTACTATATTACGACGAACTTATTTTTTGTATAAATATTATCATATTGTAATGCAACAATGTTATTTATATTTATTCAATTGTACAAAACAGATAGACTGATACATTAAGAGGTAGAGTCTTACTGCTACAATATTTTTCATTGAAATACAAATGGTTTTCAAATTATCCTAATGTTTTACTTGAGTTTTAGTGAAACTTTATTATACTATTAAGATTTAATATATAGTATCTTTCATCAAATGCATCCGAGAAGAAACATTTCGTAAGTAGAACGTGATTATACAACATAAAGAGTACGTGAGTTTGAAAAGCATGCAGCTTGAACGTGTACCAATGTTATAATTAATTACACGCAAAACTATTGTTATATTACTCGTAAATCGTAATACAATTTTCATCTGATCAAACATTAAACAATTGATGTAATTTATCACTGTTTTCAAGTTCGTAAAATGTGTTTTCTATGCTTGTTTTCAATAACAATTTAGGTATCTATATTATTATTTTTAATTGTCATTAAGAAGGTTTTATATCAGCTTTAACTATTAAACATTTCATCAGAAAAAGTGTCCTAATTCAAACGCGAGCAAAAACTTGGCTAATGCTACAAAATACAAGTCATGATTGCAGTAATGCAATGAAAGTTGAAAAACAAGAGCTTCTCAATTGTGGTTATTTTATTACAACAGAATTCAAATATCAAATAATGTAACAAATGCCTTCTAGTTTATATATAGTACCTATCGTATCGAAATGTTTGGTGATATCTCAAAGTTTTACACATAAAATCATGTTGTCAGTTACAGAAAATCTTTGGAAACTATCGGTATTTCGACAATGTAGTTATTGCAACAGGTGATAGCCTTATAGCCAAAAACTAAGGCATTGATTTGAAATGATACAATTGCTCAATTATTTTACATCAAGCAAAACAACCTACCTCACCTTAAATTTAAAAAAGATTTACTTATCACTTTAATATTTTAATATCATATTATGCTGTATTTTATAGGCTGGGTTGCGTAGGTTTCACCATTTTGGCTATCTATAAAAGAATCTTAATCTTAACCTTTATATTAGGCTAAGAGAAGATTTGTAGAGACTAAAAGTAGAGACTCTACTCTTTGAAGAGATTACTAGTCTTATAATAAATATTGGATAATTTAACTTTAACTTTTGTATAACTGCCATTTTTACGATGAATAAATTATATATTTTTCAATGTACATTAAACTATTTTACATATTGCAAAAAGATACATTGAATATTAGTAGCGAGTTCATTTTAATTTTATTTTTTCCTTCTTGAATTTTTCTTTCATTCGTTGCGTCTTCAGTTGTACACATAGAGATTACATATCCATTTTATAACAACAGGTGACTTTCTTTTACGATTCAAAGTCATTAAAATTCGGAACATACGTACATTTCTTTTCGAAGACTTTTCGCTTTATAATAGAGAAACCGACAATCTGTTATTTTTATAATACATACAATAGCATTTGCACAGGGTATTGTTTAAGTATGTAAAAATAAAACATAAATAATAGGTAGGTAAGTATATCCGCTTGGTAAAAACTAAAAACCAATCCATTCGTTTAAATTCGTAGATTTTATGGTCGACCCGCAATATAATATTAATAAAACAATATTCATTTTATTTTAATACCGCATATTTTAATCACGATCACACCACAAAAATTTTATCGACACCATAATAATTATAATATGTAGGTAACTAGGTAGGTACCGCCTGATTAATCTACATAAAAAGTGTTGGTATTTTGTTGTTTTATAAATACATATATAGTAGGTACCTTGTATGTAGGTACCTACCGAAATAACTGCAGTAAGAGGTATTTTTAACCATACCTAACTATTTTGTAATCTGTGACGATACTAAGTATTTCTTTTTTTAATTTTTCTGAAACACGAAACACTAACATGTTTGATCGGTATTAATTCACTATAATATCATTGATAAATATATTTTATTTTTGTAATTTATGACAAGCTTTAAAGTTATCGACAAATCGCCTTTACTATCGTTATCACAGTTCTTGCGACGTGTATTAATGCATTATATTTACATTTATTTGTTTTGATAATAAGAACATAATGAATGGAGCTAAAATAATTAAATGTATATTTTTTACAACAAATGCATTATCTGTAATTTTGAGAACTCATTTAGTACCGTAATTACAGTAGCACTAGCCACCTACTTTATTAGAGGATTTCGTGTGGTGTTATCAAATAAAATGCTCAAAACAGGTTTAAGAAATAATACTTCGCGATTGACTTTCATAATATAAATTTAACTTTCCAAGGAGGCACCGATAGGTTTAAATAGTTTCCATAATATTAATATTCTGTAGCTCAAAATATAAAAGCTGTATATAAAATATTTTTGCCCAGCCTCCTGAAAAGCACGCTGCAACATTTTGTTTTCAAAGCTTCTGCATACTCTCAAAATTTACAAGCACACACTTGACACTATGTATGTTTTTCTATTGTAATACTATAACAATGAATTTGCCTTTCACTTAGCATCGAAACTGACACGTAGCTTAATTTTTATCCGCTTTAGATTAAATGAACTTACCTTTTAAAGCCGCCGTGGTGTGGTACTCTCAGAGTGTTTGGTGTAAAATTCACAGTGTTATCATAGTTAAAATGTGGTCGTAACTGTAGCGAAAGTGATAGTTTCCGCGTAGTGGAGCGCGGCGAGATGCGAAATAGTAAACGTGTCAGTTTATAGAACGATAGCGCGCGGCACAGGCACCCGTGGCGGCAACTCGACCCGATGTGAATTGTGATGGCGACTGGCGCTTTGCGGACCGCGCCGCACCGCACTCCATGAGCCAGCAGCGAAACCACAAACTGTCTTCTTGACTAGTACAACAGGCTCTACATTGCAGCTCTCTTTCGTTTTCAGCTCTATCTTAACTCTACCAAGTCTTTAAAAACATTAAGTGTGGCTGCACCGACAAAATTCTTAGACAATGTTACAATCATTACAAAAATTATTTACATTCTCATAGGCGCCACAAAATCATTAGCGTAATAATAGATAATTAACATTAACATAATCCTTATACATCTCCTCTTATACTTGAATGAGGTATTGAGATCAGAAAGGCTTAACACAATTCCTATGTACCTACTTTAAAATAGCTCTTTTTTTATAATAACGCTTATAGGTCACCAATCAACTAATTAGCGCTGTCGCTACTTAAGTTTATTTGTTTTCGTAATTTATGTAAATATAAGGCACAAAAAACTCCCTTTTCGCTATACCTGAAATACATGATTAAAACTACAAATTGTTTGTGTTTATAATTTTTTGCCTACTGAATAAGTTATTTTAATATCTTCAATCTACATAAATACATACTACCGACTCATACAGGGAAAAAGTTTCAGTATTAGGTATAATACTTAAATACCATACGGAAAGGTCATCTGTAACATGTCTGTAACATTGCACGAGCTCCGGGAATATTTATAATCTACGTGGGTGCATGAAGGTAAAATCCTGTAAAATCAATAACCCGTGTAAACAGCGTAGACACACTAGCAATGATACTGTGATGTAATCTTTGATCATACATATAAAACAATATATTGATGTCCCTTCGACATAACAACTGCATATTGATACTGTTTATGATGATTGATGACATACATTTATGATAGAGAAAATAATTTAGTAATTAAGATTGAATTCTATATTTTTTAGCATAAATATCTATATAGGTTGGTTTTAGGCTACATATTTTTTAAAACACAATGCTGTGAAGATGTAATAAAACGGATATCTCAATCTGTCTTCTGCAGCTGTGAATGAGAAGAATCTTCTGAATAGATAAATTTTGCCAATCGTCATATCGTAAAAAATATTTTTCATTTATTTTCCACAATTTATATGTTTCCTTAATTCAGCCACATAATTTTAACAAAGCAAGCAGTTTTGTCTAAACATTATTTCCGCAATACATAGATACAATGTACTTACAATATTTCTATTATCTTATCTATAAAGTAATAGCGAATACATTAATATATACTAATGGTATTGTAGTAGATATAATAAAGATTGGAATTGCCCATTTACTCGTCTTTATGTACCTGTTGCGTTTCATCCCTTGCAACAAGTGCGCCGACGTCAAATACGCTATTACGTAATATACGCCCACTCTTATATACGTAGGCATCTTTAGGCTACGCAGAAATATTACTTCAATTTCAATTCGGTGAATTTCAATCTATAAATAATAAATAATTTAATAATATTTTTAGATTATGAGAAAATAAATTTATCACATAGTTAATCAAGCTTTATTAAGTTTTCTCGCTTGTCAATAAATTGCGATTTGATAATCCCTCAAAGTTCGAAACAAATACATATAGACCGGGAGATACTGACACAAAATTTCGAGTCATTTGTAACAGGATGGCGGTTCTACAGGGGTCTTAGTACGCAATGACAAAAAGAAAAATGATGGTGTGAACGCTGGTACCGGTGGGTTAGTCGCGTGGGCGTTAGTCGAACTCGTCGGAAAAATAGCGAAAGTCAAACGATTTGTAACACAAAAATTTTAGAATTTACCGATAGCCCATATAAAAGAAGTAGGCGGTAGTGTCATGCCATACTTTTCCGGTATGACTTACAGCCCGCCATACCGACGCGAATGTGTTGATTTAAAAAAAACAATTATTCAACCATTTGTACCAAGCTAACTTTTGCACAGGTAACCATCGTCGTGCAGCCATTTACGAAAATCGCCATGCCATACTTTTCGGACGATTCCAAATGGTCGCCATACCGCCGAAAATCTGCAATTTTTTTTTATTTCGCCTATCTTTTTGTACCAGTATTGCATTTGGCTTTTTGGAGAGTATTTGATAAAATGTGACCATTATTATATTTGCCATACTTCTAGTAGGGGGAAAAAGGGCTGTCATACTTGAAAAATAAATTTATTATAAATTTATATAAGTGAAGATTTCCAACACCTAGATCTTTGAAATTTTGTATTTATATTCGTTGATCCTCAAACTTACAGGAAAAATAAGTGCCATACTGTTACAAATCGTTTCACTTTCGCTATTTTCCGACGAGTTCGACTAACGACCACGCGACTAAGCCGCCGGTACCAGCGTTCACACCATCATTTTTCTTTTTGTCATTGCGTACTAAGAACCCTGTAGAACCGCCATCCTGTTACAAATGACTCGAAATTTTGTGTCAGTATCTCCCGGTCTAATAGTCCAAATTACTATACAGAGTAATGCATCATTGCATGCTTATAGTTTGATGTTGTATTGCATATCAATACATCATGTACATGGTCCCCACTTATAAAAGTGTAATGTGAAGCCGTAATCATAAATCTGAAACTTATAGCTGTACAGTACCTACTTACCTAGATAAAACTTCATGTTCACTTTTTACCTTAAAAGGTTTAGTGGTCGTTTTGTCTTCAATTATATTCAGCTTCAACGGTATTCAATAAATAACTAGCTACTTGCCCCGGTTTCGACAAGATTACCCCGTGGCTATCTAATCTATGCCCGTGGTATAAAAATTAAAAATAGCCTCTGTTACTTGGTGAAGATGTGGCTATTGAAACAATTTTCAAAATCGATGGCGGTGTTGAGTAGTTGAGAGTAGAGACATACCTACAAATGTATAAGGCTTTCCTCTTTACGATGCGATATAAATTATAATTGTAGCTATACTTTATAATATGTTTGATCTTCTCAAGGGAGTTAGAGGGAGAGAGGTGTAGCATTCATCAGATGCATAGGTACTTACTAGTTATTGATAGAGAAATTCAAAATCTGTCTTTAGAAAAACAACACAAAATAAATGTAAAGCTATTTATCTTCAAGGTACATACACGTTTTATTTATATTATCTTACATTAAAGGTAGTCCAACCGTTAACATTATGCGGTATAATGTCGTTTATATTTTAACTTAATTTTAACCAATGATTTTAACCTATAGACCGGGAGATACTGACACAAAATTTCGAGTCATTTGTAACAGGATGGCGGTTCTACAGGGGTCTTAGTACGCAATGATAAAAAGAAAAATGATGGTGTGATCGCTGGTATCGGTGGTTTAGTCTCGTGGGCGTTAGCCGAACTCGTCGGAAAAATAGCGAAAGTCAAACGATTTGTAACACAAAAATTTTAGTATTCACCGATAGCCCATAAAAAAGAAGTAGGCGGTAGTGTCATGCCATACTTTTCCGGTGTGACTTACAGCCCGCCATACCGACGCGAATATGTTGATTTAAATAAAACAATTATTCAACCATTTGTACCAGGCTAACTTTTGCACAGGTAACCATCGTCGTGCAGCCATTTACGAAAATCGCCATGCCATACTTTTTGGACGATTCCAAATGGTCGCCATACCGCCGAAAATCTGCAAAAAAAATTTATATCGCCAAACTTTTTGTACCAGTATTGCATTTGGATTTTTGGAGAGTATTTGATAAAATGTGACCATTATTATATTTGCCATACTTCTAGTAGGGGGAAAAAGTGCTGTCATACTTGAAAAATTAATTTAGTATTAATTTATATAAGTGAAGATTTCCAACACCTAGATCTTTGAAATTTTGTATTTATTTTCTTTGATCCTCAAACTTCCAGGAAAAATAAGTGCCATACTGTTACAAATCGTTTGACTTTCGCTATTTTCCGACGAGTTTGACTAACGCCCACGCGACTAAGCCGCCGGTACCAGCGTTCACACCATCATTTTTCTTTTTGTCATTGCGTACTAAGAACCCTGTAGAACCGCCATCCTGTTACAAATGACTCGAAATTTTGTGTCAGTATCTCCCGGTCTACTACCATTACATAGTTATCTATACGTTCCAAATAAAATGATATCCCTGATAATGATAATGAATTGATTTCGCAGCTATACTTTTTTGCTTTGAGTAAAATTCAGGAGATGAAAATTTTATTTTATTTATTTGTTAGTGAAGATCCAAGTTCCTCTAGATAATTTTGTACAAAATCCCTACAAGGTGGAATACGAGAAATTCAATATGCGTTCGTTTGTAACTGAATAGGTGGAGGCATATCGAAAGTTCTATTGAAATCATTTGCTAAGGTTTTCCAGAATAATTTTCAGTCGGAATATTTTAAATGTAGGTATGGAAGTAAAAAACACGGCATTGCTGATATTTTATTTTTAATTATCTGAAAGAGATCACTTTACTTGTAGCGATAATTTTCTATAATCTACAAAATATTAAAAATTATTCATGAAATCTCATTTTTCATAAAATCTTATGCTATAAATATTTATTTATTAAAAATTTAAATTATTGTAGGCATACTACTACTACTCACCACAAATTGGTTCCTTAAAAAAAACAAGGATCACTAAATAGTAAATACCTACAATAATCTTCACACGTCATGTTATCAGTAAAAAAATATTTGAATCAGTGCTGCCGTACCTACTCAAGTATTTTATTTTCTCATTGTTCTAGAACGCCAATATTTTATACTTAGTCTTCAATAATTAAGTTCAGCAGTCCACGTTGACTGGCAAAATCTTCTTGGTGAAAGAACTATAAGCGTACAATATAAGATACACTGTAAAATCGGTAATAACGATCGTGAACCCAGGTTTTTCAATCCAGTGCCTTCATGCATTTCATAAATCATGATAGCATTCTATTTACTTTTATTGGTTACTCCGGGTTCCAATTACATTTATGAATCTTGCTCTGAAGTTTTTAACACGCTTTTATTAGCTTCATCTGTATGTTTCTCTGTAATCAACTCCTTCGTATACCTACCGATTTTGACCTAGGTACTCATTACATAGAAGTGTCGCCAATCATCATATAGTTAGAATGTGGGTATTTGTTATGCTAATTTAAATTTTAACAGCTTCCTTCCCTCATTGATTGCTTTGGAGTGGAGTGTAGTATAGTGTCTAAGTGTAGAGCTTGACCGCAAGAACCTTTGTTAGATTCAAACCGATAGGTATAATAATTGATAGATTTTGTTGTGATTACCAAGAAGGAAAACTTAGACATTATATTAAAATTGTCGGACAAAAAGCTATTTCCGTGCCTCTCTTTGTTCAAGATTCGTTCATGAAAATCAATAGTTTAGTAAGGCTGTTTGTTGTATCACATTATACTCACTTGTCTTTATATGCAAATGTGTCTTATCTGATCAAAGTAATAGTGACGTATGTCGTTTAACATATTCGATTTTGTCTTCCGGAGATAGCAAGATGAAGTACCTACAATACGTAGGCAAGTAAGTATACTTACTTGCCTACATAACTATAGTTAACTATATGTAACTATATAACTATAGTTATATAAATAAAAAAATTAAGTTATGTTGTTGATGTTGTCGATCATTAATTAGGTTTGAACCGCTCAAAAACATGCTATGGCCACAGACTAATAATAATATACTACGTAGGTATACAATATGGCAATAAAAAAGAACCTAGCTTCTCTTGAATATCAATGAAAAAAGTAGATGCATGCCTCTTCCACAGCAACATTTTAAAAATAATGACGTCAAAAGGTTACATGCAATTGAATGAAGTTGGTAATAAGTAATAACCTTTGCTTATTTTTAATCGATTGACGCTATAGAGAATAATGCATCTCAATTAACCCGCTAACTATTTCTGATACAGCTACTGAATATACTTAAAACAATTACCAGGAAATCACGTCAATGTTTTTATTAGATAAGACGCTTGAAATTGTTTAGTAGATATGTGAAATTAAAAAAGACAAACGAGAATACCTGATCAAATCATTATCAATGTTTAAAAAGATAAGATAAAGAAGATACTGTATTTTATGTATCGCTTAATAGAGCACGTTTTCGATGTGTTCTTAAATAATTGAAAAAAAAAAAGTAATGCATAATGTACCAACAGGTATATGTTACATATGGGATTTTAAATGTTATTGAGTGTAGAATTAACTACATACAATAAAATAAAATACAAATATCCTTGAGCTACCGATAAGAATCGATGGAAACAATTTGGAAATAAGTAGGTAATTCTAATGAAATCAAAATTAAGAACAATAAATAACTCTTATCCTATCTTTAAACGTGTACATTTTCAAATCGTTTCTGATAATACAGACGTGAAATAAACGTGATATACATTAGCTCTAAAGTCAAAGTATAAATATTAGGCGTAGGTACGTAGGGCGAACATTATAAATTAAATTATTAATGACAACCAAATTGATTTAATGATTTAAACCCTACGTCTATCTAGTAGATATATTTGCTAATACAGGTTTACAATTTGCATTAGGTATATGAAAAGGAAATGTTTATCATGTTGCGATTTTTATAATTTTCTTATACATAGGTATATAATACCTATGACGGCAAGAGAGATTAATCGCGAGATGATTTTCAGGATTTTCATAGCGCCGAAATTTTCCTCAGGATTATTATGCGAGATGTTTTTATAGTTTTTTAAGGTTTGATACCATATTAATTTGAACAATAGGTGTGAACGCTCTAAATTCGGCATTTTGACGATAAATATTCACATTTTTATTTGTAAGTACGTATTTTTATACGTAGTGACTTTCTAGTTAATGGAAGTTGGAAACGCTTGGAAAAGGCATTTGAAATTCTTCAGTTAGTTACTGCGTAAGTAAGAATTTATTTCATGTCATTCCTCGTGATAAATATCTAATTACAAAATGTTGAATCACACATCTAGGGTTAGGTAATTCATAATATTTTAGGTAAAATGATAAAATGCGACGTTCATTATTTATCTGCCCATAACGTCATAGTCTAAAAATGATATGTATCCTTTTCCCAGAATAACTAGATTATTATTTTGATTACGTCTTGGTCAATGCAAAAATAAATATACTAGGTACATGAGTTGTATATTTTACCCATAAATACATAGGGTCTTTAGAAAAAGAAAACTAAAATAGGTATACATATTATACAATATAATATGCTTTGTTCATTTCAATCTAAATTTTGTCTTGCCCATGAAATAAAACTATTTCATGAAGTATCTAGACACTCGAGAATTTTGTGAAGTGAGCAAATCTATGATATGGACACTAGTCCAGGATCCTTCGCCCATTTTTGCACGTGATTACTCCGAGAGTAGCTTTATTTTGATGAGACGCCTAATAATTTCCTGTACGAAACTCTCGATTGTGGTAGCTAACAGAGGTAACATTTAACAAGCACAGAACAAAGAGATAACAAGGATAAAATGTGTTGATTTGATGGTTCTCAAATATTTATTATGCAATTTGAAGGACAATATGTCTGTTGAATTATATAAATTTTAACTGAGTGAAAACAAAAAAATCTGCTGGTTAGTAATCATTTATGATGACCTCGTTATCGATACACATTGGAAAGAGGGGACTCTTTGATCAAACCATAGATTTTGTAGGTCAAATATTTTTTCGAATAATTTAGATAATTATCTAGAGATTGAACAAAAAAAAATTCAGTTAGTAATAAATATTTGAGAACCATCAAATCATAACATTTTATCCTTGTTACCTCTGTAAGCTACCACAATCGAGAGTCTCGTACATGAAATTATTGGGCGTCTCATCAAAATAAAGCTACTCAGGGAAAATTAGCTTGATAGTAATCAAGTGCAAAAATGGGCGATGGATCCTGAATTACACGACATAATATTATTAAAAGAAACGAATTTAAAGAAATTTGGTCAATCGTTACTTCTCGGGCTACGATAACTCGTCCAGTATTTTATCATAAAAAAAAACCAGCGGACAATTAAGACGCTTCTAATGCTTATTTGTCGAATTCTGTTATGTAGTTTAGAAGTTACGAGGGAAAAGATGAACATACATATAGGTATACATACATACATAGCCTGTCAAAATCATAACCCTCCGTTTGCTTTGCCGTAGTCGGGTAAAAATTACGAAGTTTTATACTTTTATAGTGGAACAAACTGTCACATCCTGTAGGTAGGTACATACTTAATTTAGGTCTATACCTACTAGTGTCGATTTGGTATGAACAAGCATTGCGTTGCGGTTTTTAACTGACCAAAGTAGTATCTTCTGGACTTGATATAATTTTCTACAATGCTTATTAGAATTTGAAAGTGGCTTCTTAGCAGACTTGCAATGTCCTAATCAAGAAGGGATAAATGTACCTCATTGAGTTAATATGTACCTACTACGTCGTACATAGTACCTCAATGATATACCTAGATACGAAGATAAGAAATTATTTATATTATATCAACATTCTATAGGTGTAATCTTAATATTTAACATATTACTATGATCCTATCTAATTACTTATTATTAAACAAGAATTCGGATATTCCTTGTTCAAAAATAAAACATTAATTACCTACTGTATAATTTACCAAGGATCGTTAATTAGGAAAGGAATACTTCATTTATTTATTCATATCAATTAATTAGCTCATAAATTTTAAATTAAGTGGAACTGACATTTGAACGTGAACGTATTATAAAATATTTTTAATGTTATTGACACGAGAATTGGAAAACGGCCACCTCCAATGATATTTATCAACCGTGATTACAATTGCTTTGGTAAAAATCAGCATTCGTAACCAGTTACTTGGTGCTGTTGTAAGCGGTGCACGTATATAGTTAAGACACTTGCTGTGTTCAACATAAAATCCGAAATATGACATATGCTTTCATAATAGTGGTGTCCGTGGCAATAACATTAAAACTATTGTTTATGAGCTTCTCTTTATACTTTACCCTCAAACATGATGGATCAGAAACGAAGGAGGTAAGACAACCTTTTTTACTGTGAACCGTGTCTAAGAATTTAAATGCCATTGAGCAAACATTTTAAAATATATTAGTTGATTTTCAAAAAAACATTAACGTCGCCGTTTAAACTTCGTGATTGCAAAAATACACTTTATCACAAGATTTTAAGACTAGATTACACGGTTGTTTTGGACTGTATCTAAACATGTCATGATTTATACTTAAATATAGGTAACATGGTTCTCGCTAAGTGAAACTTTTATGAGTTTTCCTTTTGTCGCGAATGCAGTAAGTATATATTTAAAAAACTTAAATAAGTAGACCGTACATACTTAGGTTATCGCTTAACTCTATTATATTGACTTCACTTGTGTTGATTGTTGAATGACAAAATTGTATATCTACCTATACGTACGAAGGCTATTGTTAAAACATTTGCATCAACATAATGTCGGCCTTGTAGCCCGACGTTCGGAACAAAAAAATGAACTTCACTTTCTAGACTCTAGAGCGATAATACAATACGATAGATGTGTCATAATTAAATCGCGTTTTAAATCAGTTTTAATTTTTAATTTCTACTAGATTAAACTAGAACTACTAGTAACTACTAAACTGGGCAACTGGTAAATGTTAACTTTATAGGTCTAGGTTCCTTTGATAAAATGGGAGTGAAAAAATGATTAGGCCAGATAAATAAGAATAAACGATAAGAGAACGGTATTTTATGACAACAATAATCTATCAATCATTTTTTATTTGTCATAGTTTTAATATCCATACTAATATGTATTATAAATGCAAAAGTAACTCTGTCTGTCTGTCTGTTACTCAATCATGCCTAAACTACTGAACCAATTTGCATGAAATTTGGTATGGAGATATTTTGATACCCGAGAAAGGACATAGGCTACCTTTTATTGCGAAATAACTATGTACCACGGGCGAAGCCGGGGCGGACCTCTAGTATCCTATAAATGGTTAATCCTGGTTATAATATTAAAAATTAAAATATGTTTTACTCTATAGCGCATAGGCACCTGAGGTAGTAACTACATATTTAGTAATCTGTGGGGTTCGAAATTAACCGTCAGGAAGCCAGAACGCTTGAATCTATCCTCACAAAAGTATATGTCTGTCTATGAGAACAGATAATAATATATAATACTAGATTTCCGCCCGCGGCTTCGCCCGCGTTTTCAAAGGAAAACCCGCATAGTTCCCGTTCCCGTGGGATTTCCGGGATAAAACCTATCCTATGTGTTAATCCAAGTTACCCTCTATATGTGTGCTAAATTTCATTGTAATCGGTTCAGTAGTTTTTACGTGAAAGAGTAACAAACATCCATACATCCATACATCCATACATCCATACATCTATACATCCTTACAAACTTTCGCCTTTATAATAGTGTTAAGATAAATAACAGATAATATAAATAACTAAGCCACATTAGAAATAACGAACAAAGGAATATAGCTTGAGCAACCCGAGGCATTGCCCTATCCGATGAATTAGCCACGGGGCTAAAGCTATAGTTACGCCACTAGTTCAATGTGAAATTGATTGTAACTGCTCTGAAAACGTTAAATTAATATTCGAAAATAGCATAAACAAGTACATTTCAAATATTCTTGATAATAATATATCTACCTATTATTGATAAGTATTCATAAATAATGTGACAATGAGTTGTTATTGAAAGTATAGGTAATATAAGGCGCGGGACATATACAAGCGGCGCGGCGCGCATCGGGCGCACCGCGGGCGCACTGCCAGCGCGCCGCGGGCGCGCTGCCGGCGCGCCTCGGGCGCGCTGTTGGCGTCCGAAAATGATATTTATATAGAGTGGTTAAATGCATTTTCTTCATACATAATTTAGTAAAATTATGTTTTTTGTGCTAAAAGAGATTAACATTAATTTGAAAGTAACGATTTTATTTTGATAATTCCTTGTAAGTAAATAGCGAGGATAACAAACACGATTGCAAATATATCTTTGTTGGAAATGTTGGAATTTACTTGGAAAATTTTATAGTACTTTTAAAGTAATTTTAAAGTAGTACTGGTGTAATGATGGAAGAAAAGAAGGTTAAAATAACACAAAATTTATATTGTACTAGCGGTCCGCCCCGGCTTCGCCCGTGGTACATATTTCGCAATAAAAGGTAGCCTATGTTCTTTCTCAGGGTCTAAAGATTATCTGTGCCAAATTTCATCAAAATCTCAGTTCAAAAGTATTTACAGTACTGATCATTCCACAATATTATTACAATTACAAATAAATAAAAAACACAATCAAAATCAGGATTATCTTTATTTCTGACATTGTAAATACATGGGAACTTTCATTATGCTCTTCTTCATTTTCACTTTCCCTACTGCCATCACCTGTGTAAATCATTTCATCGATTAATTCAATTCACCTTTAAAAACAAAACGAAGAAGGGTATGTAATAGCAGCTCTATATAATTCCACACAGAGAGAACACATTTTTGACTGACAGGCTACCGTCTCCTACCACCCGATTTGTTTTTGATTGTGTATGACCGTGAATTGACCTCTATTTGGATGCGATGGGGGAAGCGCGCCTGCGGTACGCCTGCGGTACGCCCGCGGCGCAACCGTGGCGTGCCGCCTCGTCACCTTTCCAAAATTCTTTCATACAAAATGTATAAGAAGGACGTGGTGCAAAACAGATTCAAGAGGTGCGCTTATGGCACGCCCGCGCCCGCGCCGCTTGTGTTTGACCCGCGCCTTAGTGGAGCGCCTGGGGGTTTTCACCTCGGATTAGAGTTATAGTGAATGAATGAATTAAAAAACAATATCCCACATCGATCATATTAATTCATTCACTATAATAACAGCTCTAATCCGAGGTGTTACGGTTTTGAATACTACAGGCACTCCACTATACAGGGTGTCCCACCACCGGTATTCTGAGCTCGTCCAAGTTTACAAGTCCCTTCGCGCTTATATATACAATGCATTATTCATTCATTATCATAGCTGTTGGCTGAAACTACGTGTTAGTAGTAACTATTAATCCGTGGTAGTATGGAGCATATTATGTACTGGAGCATGTAGCAAAAAAATATAGCTTCATTGCTCATTTCCAATCAAAAATTTATATTAAATTAATTTTAAAAAGTACCTTTTGAATTCTGTGCCTATGTTACCTATGTATGCTATTTTTGTTACAGGGATCAACAAAGAAGAACGGAAAAGGAATAATGGCAAAGTGCAAACAAATCACTCGAGCATTTATGCCAAAAATGAATTGTTGTCCGGATGGAAAAGACAAATATAACTTAAACTACAGTTGAAACTCTTTATCAATTTGTAATTTAGATATTCATTTAGATATACTATTCATCAATTTTAATAATTACTTCCACGTATGTACATATAGGTGTGGCTGCTAAATTCATATTACTGCATATATTTTTAATTTGATGTGAATATTTGTACTGTAAAAGCTTTTTATTAAATGTAAAATAAAAAATATAAAATAGTTTGTTATCCGAAGCCGCAGCTCCAATGGTGGACTTAGGTACTTTATATGTTGTTGATAACATTTAGAAATAACGTTTCTCTAAAGATCTTTAATAGATACAAAGTTTCTCAAATTCGTTATGGAACTGAGATTGCTCTCACAAATTTTTGTGATGGATGGATGGATGTTGCTGGCTTCAGTTTTTTACTTTTTACAAAGGAAACGTTTTTATTCGTAGGTTTTAACATATAAAAATATATTAAAGGATTAAATAAAAGCTTGATTTTATTTGCATTGTGGGAATCAAGCACGCATCGTGTAAGTTACTTCATCCATACAGATGGCGTGAAATACGAGTAGGAGCATTCGAATACATACTGTATTTCGTACGATCAGTGGCTGAGACTGAACAATAATTATGGTCTCTGCTAATATTTATGAACGGTAGTCATCGCTTACCATTGGGCGACCCATCAGAAAAGTGCGAGCTCTAATAATAAAATATTATTATTTTATTATTGTTGTTGAGATGAGATAGAGACGAGAGTATGCAATGGATTAGCGATAGGCTTCCTATACAAAAATTTAAGTATTTCTGAAATTAATTTTGTTTAAGTAGTACCTTGTGTACCTAACTATCTAAATGTTATTAATTAATTTTACGTAACATAAAGAAAATGATGTAAAATAGAAAAAATATGGTTTCCAGCTAAATCAGTTAAAATAGCTTTTCCAATCCTTCATAGTAATAGGTACCTACCTACCCATTTGATTTTTGGAAAAACATCAAGTAGATATTAATTGTACTTAAAATATAGGGAAGTACCTAAGTACTATACTATTTTCATCGACTCTGGTCTTTCATATAGGTATACCTATACGTATTTTAATTTTAAATTTTATACAAATCGATCAGCGTAACAGCGACATATCTTTCGCATCAGAATACATACCTACAATAGTTATATATATAGGTACATATTTTAAATTCAAAGATATAAATTAAAATACTACTTTGACCAATGAAAACAATCGCCTAGAATCTAGATCTTTGTGTTCGTATACCTCGCCAAGTCTAATTAAGTAATTATTATTTTTACCACGTTGATTAAGGTAATAGAAGTATCCTATTTGAATTAATATTCTAAGAAGTACTATCGCCTAAGTACATGAGAATAGCAGAACGTACAGGATATAGGTAGTATGTTGAGGATGGTTGAGGAAATACGTTTTATGGACGCATGTGAAATAAAAATTCAACCCTGAGGGCTGAGGTTGGTATAGACTACAAGCCCGCATAGGACAAATATATGGGTCAAATGAACCACCAGGGGACTTATCTAGAACGATAGCAGAGCAAAAAATAATAAGATTCATCACTATGCCGTCACTTGTAAGCTGTCCAACTGAGTGCAGATGAGAATTGAAAAGTACAGGTAGACTCGGTAAATTTTGGTCATATATTTTTGTACGGCATTCTTAACCATCGATAGATCCATTAAAAATAATAAGAAACCGCTCAGTGCCGTACAAAAATGTGGGTCCACCAAGTCGGAATTTTTATTTAATTTCCGAGAGTTACCGGGGGTAAATTTGGTCATTTGACCATGTACGGCATCTGTGTCATACTATTGCTATACTGCTTTTAATCCATTATTCCGCAACGCCGTACAAAAATCATGGGGACAAGGGGAAAAAATCGAGAGATGCAATCCCCTCTCTTTCCCCACTCCAGGGGGTCATTTGACTAAGTACGGCTTCGGTTCCAAAACATTATCTAGCACTCAA
This sequence comes from Colias eurytheme, assembly GCF_061535395.1. NCBI lineage: Eukaryota > Metazoa > Arthropoda > Insecta > Lepidoptera > Pieridae > Colias > Colias eurytheme. Next base: position 5,447,845 of record NC_142987.1, on the reverse strand, counting down.
AAGTACTATTAAAAGCAATGCCGTCAAAAAATAATTGTTCTTTTAAATGTATACCAATAATCATCTTAATTTCATCGAATTCTTGATATAAAGAGCTGTAAGGTCATTTGACCCTGTACGGGAACTTCTTTTTTAACATAATATTGTAAAATTCAATTGTTGTATAGTATTGCCGTTCAAAAGAAACCGTTCTAAAAAAAGTTATAGAGAAATGCAAAACCAGAAATTTTGTTAAAGTTTAAACATCGTAGATTAATGAAATATAATAGTTTTCTACACTTTATCCGTTGTTTTAAATAGTATTAACATAGATAAATTAGGAAAAAACGATGCCGTACATTTTTGTGCAGACTACATCTTTTAGGCTGATGAAAGCGACGAAAGCTACAATTTTAAGAGTGCTTTATGGCCATTTGATACAGTACGGCATTAACATATTTTTACCCAACTACGGCAAAGCAAAAGGAGGGTTATGGTTGTTTACAGGTCATGTATGTATGTTCATCTATTCCCTCGTAACTTCTAAACTACTTATCAGAATTCGACAAATGACATATCATTAGAGGCGTCTGAATTGTTCACTGGATAACCAGCGACCAGCTAGCTAAAGGCTATATGGGGTTTCACAAAATCTAATGTGGCGCCCTCTAGCGGACAAAACATACAGAGTAAAAAAATAAAGTTAAGATAAATATGCAGTGTTTGGTATCATTTGAAAGCGCTTTACTTGTACATTTTGAATATGTATATATTACTAGCATTTGCTTGTGACTTTACCTGTATTCATGGACTGATTGCATATAATTCACATCTTTTCGTTCATAGCTTTTTTATTAGTTCATCAATTTAACGGAGTCCATTCCACCTGACTCCGACTTTCCAAGGTGATAATTAACCACCTCGAGCTTCTTAATATTAATGTATATTTATATTTTATTATAAAAATATAAAGCAAATATTTCGTTATATGGATTTTTTTCTTTTTCAGATTTTTCCCCTTTGAACCAACGAAAATGTACGGCACATGAAAAAATATTATCTATGCATAAAATACTTTAAAAATAAATTTATTTCGTGTTGTGTCAAATGACCCCCTGGAGTGGGGAAAGAGAGGGGATTACAACTCCCGATTTTTTCCCCTTGTCCCCATGATTTTTGTACGGCGTTGCGGAATAATGGATTAAAAGCAGTATAGCAATAGTATGACACAGATGCCGTACATGGTCAAATGACCACAAAAATATATGACCAAAATTTACCGAGTCTACCTGTACTTTTCAATTCTCATCTGCACTCAGTTGGACAGCTTACAAGTGACGGCATAGTGATGAATCTTATTATTTTCTGCTCTGCTATCGTTCTAGATATGTCCCATGGTGGTTCATTTGACCCATATTTTTGTCCTACGCGGGCTTGTAGTCTAGTATATTAACCTTATCGCTTACGACTTTGACAGTGGATCGATACGGTATCTATAATCAAAAAAATAACATAGTTTTATTTTATTGTAAACTAGCTTTCCGCCCGCGGCTTCGCCCGCGTTTTCAAATAAAAACCCGCATAGTTCCCGTTCCCGTGGGATTTCCGGGATTAAACCCATCTTATGTGTTAATCCAAGTTACCCTCTATATGTGTGCTTAATTTCATTGTATTTGGTTCTGTAGTATTTGCGTGAAAGCACACCCCGGACACTCCATACAAAGTCATCGTTTTGACAGTCACACTGTAGCGACTGCAAATGTGTGTGTTAACGCTTTATGGTTGGCACATTTGTGACTAGCGTAAAAAAAAATTCGCGTTTTTCTTATGAAATACATCCGTAAACAGCACAATATCTAACCATTTTCTACGAAAAACGATAATCACAAATCCAAAATAATAAAATTACTTTAAGTCAATTTGATTAATGTTGTCAAACTTCGTTGCGTATCGTCCTTGCAGAAAAATATGGCCCATTTTATGTCTGATCGCGCGGGGGTGAGGTAAGTTTAATTTTGGCGGGAGGCGGAGAGTGTCCGTTCTGTAGCGTTTAGCTACTATTATGTATTCTGTGGTGAAAGAGTAACAAACACACACATACACACCCTCACAAACTTTCGCATTTATAATATTATAATTATACTAGCAGTCCACCCCGGCTTCGCCCGTGGTACCTACATGTTTAAACTATCCTATCTCTCAAGTTGAATCGAACTGCACATGGTGTGCGCATTTTATTATAATCGGTTAAGTGGTTTAGGAGTCCATTGAGGACAAACATTGTGACACGAGATTTATATATATTCAGGACAGATATTATCATTTCCAAAATTTCAGTACACTGTTCTTGGTATGATTAGGTAAGACTAGTAGGAAAGCTAAATTTGATAAATAAAAATAATGTTGATAACAGAATAAAATTTATTTATATTCACAAAACATTATAATATTATATACATAACATCTTTGTATTATACAATATATACAAAGGTCAAACTTGTTAAAACACTGCCCATTTATATAATATAAACAAAATAATCTTTCCATCAATGCGATTCATAACCTGAAGGTACTAAATAATTCATTACTCTTGTTGCAGTGGGCCAAGTCACTGTTTTCTGCTTAATATCTAGTTTGAAGTTTCTTTCCTTATACATAAGTGCATTTTTCACAACCAATCTATTGAATTCATGTACATGCGGATGGTTTGTATACTCATCTATGGCCATCCACTTGCAATCTTTAACTTCTCTGTGTGATTGTACAATATCTTCTGAGATAGCTTTCATCATCATCAGGATATAAATATCTGAGTTACCATACATCATGTTGTGAGAATGCCTGAATGTAATTATTGATTCAAAACTACAGTCCACTCCAGTTTCCTCTTTTACTTCTCGCACACCAGCATCCTTGATGTCTTCTCCTAAAAATATTTATTATTTAATTATTATTTAAGTAGTGTAGGAATTAACTTGGTATCGAAAAATATGATTTTTCTTACAAATAAATTTCCTCCAAGAGCATAAATTCAATTACATATTCCCATTTATATTCCACTTTCCAAAAGGGTCATGTGTTTTCTTGATTGTTTATAGTTTATACAGTTGATGAAATAATAAAAAATTTACGTACCTCTTTCTACATAGCCACCTGGCAACTTCCAGTGTGGGTAATTATAATGTTTCTCCGATATTGCCAATAGCTGTTGTTTATCATTTAACACCAAGGCACCCACACCCAGGTTTGTATGGCTTGCTGGTGGTAAATTTGGAGTAGAGTCCAACGGAAGCCACTTATACATCATCACAAAGTCATCTCTAGCATGATGAAAATGAAAACCTCTCTAAGGATACCAAACTTTATAAAAATGAAAATGTAACAAGCACTAAATAAAACATAGCTAATCTTATTTTAAAGAAAAAATTACCTTAGCTAATAGGGGAACATACTCGGAACTCTGGATTCGAATTTTAAACCATATGCACCTTTTCCCCTCTTCATGCCATTGCTTTAGAGAATCTATAACATTATAAGAAGTATAATATGTAATATGTATATTTAAAACTTATTTTTTTATTGACTCAAATCATTCTAATTATAATTTACCTTCTAATTTAATCAAAAATTCATCATTGTTGTATTTTACATCAACCGTGTCAACTGTTACACCCTTGAATCTATCAGGTTCGGCTTTGAACACATATTTAGTTGAATAGCATGTCTTCATTGAGGATATTAGCCTGCAATTATGTACTATAATAGATGATTTTATATAATGTTTCTTAATTCTAATAATTGACATATGAACAGATGTCGCAACAGAAAATTTTCAATAATAGTTCCAACCTCATATTATTTTTTCTCATCCAAGCATCTTTTACTGTACAAATAAATCTTGTAAACATAGTTATTACAGAAAGTAAACGGTTATCTAATTATACACTATATGTTCATTAGAATAAGCTTAAACTACTTTAGATAAAATCCTGATTATTAAGATGTCATAATAATAAATTCATTTTTATTTTAAATGAATAAAATTATTATATTTCCAGGCTTATTTCCAGGCACAATTTTATCAAAATCATCAACATTGAGATAATATTAATAATGGAGCAGACACCACGAACAAAATCTGTGCGCCAAGATGGCGGCGCGGGGCGCGCGATTGACGGCTAGACAGTCATAGATTATGCGATGTCACTGACTCACCGCTATAGAGGCGACACTTTGTTTCTTTCTGTCTATTTTATTGGGTGCCACTCCTTACATGCACGTTGACTTGAAATTTTCTTTGTACTTACTTAATATTTATTTCAGATATAAACTGACTTTACTACGCGGGGCTAACAATATCTGGCATATAATATAGGATGAGGAGGTTCAATATGGGCTATGGGAAGTTTCATTCCTTACAAATTGAGCCTTTTTTAGAAAAAAAAATAAAAGCCGTGTAAAAATTGTGTTTATTTATATTTAGTTCATCATCCTCAGAACATGTTCCCGGCTCAGAAATTGCTTGTATTGTTCCAGTACTATTGTAGCACACCTTCGGCTAAAATAAATATAATAATAATAATGTTAGTGATGGCTAAAATAATATTTTATTTGTAATACAAATCCGTAAAATTTTATTATTATTACTAACATCAATACAAGGAACAGCAGACTTCTTTAGAATACGCCTTCCCGCTTTTGTGGTATATTTATCCTCATCGCGAAAATGCAATGAACAGATGCTAGTTCTATCGGATGGTAACCAGGTTTCTTCACTGCGGTTGTTTTGGACAAATTTTACTCATTTTTCCCTTTCTTCACGAACCAGACATGGAAACCTTGAATAGAAAAAATATTAATCTCTGAACTAGCGGTCCGCCCCGGCTTCGCCCGTGGTACATATTTCGCAATAAAAAGTAGCCTATGTTTTTTCTCAGGGTCTAAAGATTGTCTGTGCCAAATTTCATCAAAATCGGTCCAATAGTTTATGAGCCTATTTATTACAATCAAACAAACAAACAAAATTTTTCCTCTTTATAATATTAGTGCAGATAAATAAATAATAATTCAATTATACGTTCAAGTCAGTAGCTTATACAATATCAATTAAAATTGATTAAAATCAATTAACAAAAAAAAATTGGTGATTAAGTAATTGATTTTCATATTTCATGATTTCACCTTTTTTCAATTAACAACCAGTCTATGCTTTTCTAAATATGTAAAATTATTATTTTATACTATAAAAATATACGCCAGCAAATATTACTAACAACACTTATTTCATGCCCAATGTCATATCTTAAATTTTTAATCTATGACAAATGACGCAAAATGTCGCCCGCCAAAAATTTTGTTCTAACTAAGTTTTAAAAATTATTATCTAATTACTTACTGATTGAAAAGTTATTCCTTTGCACTTTTCCGTATTATTTGTATTATTTGTGCAATATCGTAACACACACGTAGGCATATTTGATGCGTTTCACTTTAAAACAAATAAAAAATGAGCATGACGTTCGCGCCAATGAGCGAGCAAGCGACTGAGTGCAGTTACGCCACATGACGTATGTTGAGTGGAACATAAGTGGTGTAGGCCTCAGAGGATAGGTTTATTCCTCTGAGGTGTAGGCGGTATCGACTCCATATTAATATTATCTCAATGATCATCAATGACAATGTCATTTGTCAAGATTCAAGATTATAAATATTAAATTATAAATATTTCGTAATTGTCAATTTTGTAGTAGACTAAAAACTACTACTACATAATCACTCGACCACGAGTGGCTGAGTTGGTCAGGCATCCGCCCCGGAATGGTGCGAAAGGATGCGGGTTCGAGTCCCGCCTCTTTTTCTATTCTTTATAAATTTATATTTATAAATCATTTTAATGCCATAAAACCAAAATATAAATTTCAACAAAATTCATCAACGTTCACCTGGGCTGTTTTCCAATTACAGAGCATAATGCGACTCAGTGGCGCACAATGCCGAATTATGCTGATGCTTAATTGGAACGTGAAACGCACCAGCAGGTGGCGCAAAATTATTGGCTCGACTATTGACGCAATGGGCGCAGCGGCCGCAAGCAAGCAAATCACAGTGACAGTATATAAGTGTATAATCTATGGCCTCAATTTGACCGTAGCTTTATAATCTGTTGATTGTCGATTGTCAAAAATGCCGTATCATCGTATCTCAATGTTAATTGTCAAATGTCAATTCACATTTCACAATAATATATCACGAGATTATACATGCAATGAATTAATTATCAATGACGTAAAATAAAAATTTTAAAAATATTTAGCGGATGGCGAATAAAACCAATTTTAAATAGTACAAATTATTTTTAATTTTTCGAGTGTATGTAAGTATGTATGTATGTCTGTGTCAGTCAAAAGAAACAAAGGTCATAAAATAATAGCTGCACCACTTGAACTCGCGTAAAATGCTCAACTATAAAAAATAATATTACTTATCAAGTTCATGATTAAAACTAGAGATTAATGTAGAATAGTTTTTTGTTGCGCCCCACACGCGATTGCCGTTTGTGATTCACGATATAAGACGAAATATTAATTATTAAGTAAACTATGTCGAGTACAGTATTTAATGGTGTTTCGGATAGATACAAAGGTATTACTGTTACTTCGCAAGAGGAACCTTGTGAGAAAAATGAATTTAAAGAAAAGCTTTTAGGTGAGTGGATAATAATTATAATAATTATACTATGTATGTAGGTAGTACCATTGTTTAAACTTAAAACCATTACTGTGCAATTTAAAACCATTTTTATAAAACTTATTTATTATTTTAAAGGCCTTAAATAATATATTATCCCAAAGGTCATTAAAAATTGTACACTTTTTACTCTTAAAATTTTAAAAAGAATTTAAGCATTGTGTTACATACTATTACTACATAGTAATAATAGCTCAATGGATTTAGGCTATTCATTACTGAAATGCACATACTAGCATAGGTTCCTTTGTACTTATAGGTAACTGATTGCCTATTCTCCAAAACCCCTTCTACAGCTCTGCAAGTTATTTTCACATAGTAAAGTAAAAAAAGATTGTTGTTAACAAATATGAGCCATAAATATGACTATTTATTGCTTCTAGGTAGCATCCTATATAACCCTGTAGTATGTAGGCATTTTTTTAAATATATTCTTTCTTTTATTTCTTTTTTGCGCTATCCTTATTCTTCTCACATTTCCTTTCTTACCAGGTTGCCTGGCAGAGATTGCTGTGTAGCAATAAGGCCGCCTATTGTGCAAAATTTTTGTATCTCATTAATTTGTACCACATTTCCTACATTGTTTTGTACAATGAAGTGTTATAAATAAATAAATAAACCCTCAATATGTATTTTTATTATTTTACACTTGTTATAAATCAAATTTACTAGAGCAAGGTACCTAGGTATATCTTTAGTTTTGAAAATGTTGTTAAAAACAATTAAGAGACTACATTTTCAATGGAGATTTTTTAATGAGTATTACTATTGATTAGTTGTTGATATTTATTTGTTTTAGAATCCTTAAAAAAGTGGGTAACTGAAGAAAGAAGATGTATTTGGTTCAAAGTCAATATTAAAGATGCATCTTGGGTTCCAATATTGGCTGATGTAAGTATTGTAATATTATTAAGTACCTATATATGTATATGTTATATTGTAGTTAAAAATATTATTATTTTAATTTAGTATCAATACTATTTATGCATAGCGAGACAGCGTTTAATTTTCAAATTACAACCCTTGATTTTCTTTAGAGTTTATTAAAAGCACTTGCCTACATTATTATTTATTTGTCATACTTTTGAAATATACTTGAATAAGTGCACTGTGTAGTTTATTAATATTTATAAAAAAAAATCAGGAAGGGTTCAACTTCCATCATGCTAGAGGTGACTTTGTGATGATGTATAAATGGCTGCCCCTGGATAGACCTGCAAACTTACCTCCTGCTTGTCATACTAACCTCGGAGTGGGAGGGCTTGTGCTGAACAGCAAGAATGAAATGCTTGTAGTGACTGAGAAACATTTTGATTACCCTCATTGGAAGCTGCCTGGAGGCTATGTGGAAAGAGGTAAAGAAAAATCTTTGATATTTAAAGATACTTGTCTATAATAAATAAAAATACTTGTCTATACTAATATTATAAAGAGGAAAGGTTTGTAATTATGTATGTATGTATGGTTTTCACACATAACCAACTGGACCGATTTTGATGAAATTTGGCACAGACAATCTTTAGACTCTGAAAAAGAACATAGGCTACATTTTATTGCGAAATATGTACCACGGGCGAACCCAGGGCGGACCGCTAGTTTGATATAAAAGAGATATTATTATTTGATTTATATTATGCATTTATTATATGAAAAAACTCAAACCTAAAAACTTATTTATTCAATTAGACTTCTACAAGAAGCATTTTTGAAATGCCATAACAAACTTTTACCATTTCCACCAGTTAGGAATGAATTTTCTACAGAGAAGAGCTGTCAAGTAACTCTATAGTTGCTCTTTTAGATATAGTATATAATTATACTAGCTTTCCACCTGCGGCGTCGCCCACGCAGTCAAAGAAAAACCCGTATAGTTCCCATTCCTGTGGGATTTTCCGGATAAAACCTATGTCCCGGGGTAAAAAGTAGCCTTTGTCCTTTCTCGGGTATCAAAATATCTCTATACCAAATTTCATGCAAATTGGTTCACTAGTTAAGGCGTGATTGAGTAACAGACAGACAGAGTTACTTTCGAATTTATAATATTAGTATGGTAAAATTGATAAGATTGTTCTAATTCAGATATACTATCACTTATATAACACTACTGCTTAATGAATCTAATTTCTGAATAAGAAGCATATATTATATGCTTTTTATTCAGAAATTATAACATACTAGCTTTCCGCCCGCGTTTTCAAAGAAAAACCCGTTTCCGTAGGATTTCCGGGATAATACCTATCCTATGTCCTTTCTCGGGTATCAAAATATCTCTATACCAAATTTCATGCAAATTGGTTCAGTAGTTAAGGCGTGATTGAGTAACAGACAGACGGAGTTACTTTCGCATTTATAATAAGTATTAGTATGGATTATGATATTAAAATTTTCAGGAGAAAATATAAAAGATGCTGCGATCAGAGAAGTTAAGGAGGAGACTAATGTAGATGCAGAGTTTGATTCCATGGTAACACTACGACACACTCATAATGCAATGTTTGGCAACTCGGACATTTATGTTGTAGTAAAGTTAAAAGCTACATCAGACGAAATTACAAAATCAGATCTAGAAATCAAAGCATGTAGGTGGATGGATGTAAACGAATTTCTAAATCATCCTGATGTACATGAATTTAACAGATTCATTGTAAGACAAGCTTTAGATTTGAAAAATAGAAAGATCAAATTTGATCTTCAAATGAACACAGTTAAAATTTCTTCATTTGTACGAGATATAACATGTCTTACAGTGGAAGATATTAAAGAGAGTTAAATGCATGCAATTTCATTAATATGATGCTGTTTTAATTTTAAACACAAAACAAATAATTGATCAAATCATAATTCATCAACCAGACTAATTGATAAATTATATTGTAAAGAAACAAAATATGTAATATAATTATTATATAATACTGAACCTACAATTATTTTTATGATATATAGTTGTATATGGCAATAGTAGAGGAACATATGATATTAAATGAGATTTATTAGAGGTGTGAATATTGCAGACATTTTTTTCTATCTTTTTAGCACACCTTCACAGTAGCACAAATAGTAAAAGCTCCTTTTTGTCTCCTCTTCTAATAAAGTTGGTTCTCCTTTCAATGTTTTTGACCTACACATTCCTAGCACAAAATATATTTATGTATGCATAATATTATATCTACAGGGTGACTGGTAATTCGACGTGATCCTTCAAAGGGGTTATACTAGAGGTCATTTGCAAAAAATTAAGTCCAGTTAACCAGGGGTCAAAAATGGATGGTTATTGAGCTATGACGATTTTTTGATTTTTAAGAAATTTTCTTCCCTTTTACCAAAAATAATTAATTAAGTATGAAAAAACTACTACACTGTAAACCGAAGAATGAGCGATCACTTTAAAAAAATTCTTGCCCAAAACTTGCATCACCTTAAAAATAAAAGGGTCTTAAGGTGGAATAAAACTTATTTTTCAATAAAACTTAAAACTTATTGCTCAATAACCATCCATTTTTGACCCCTGGTTAACTGGACTTAATTTGTTGCAAATGACCTCTAGTATAAACCCTTTGAAGGATCACGTCGAATTACCAATCACCCTGTATAACTTTAAAATTACTAATATTATATTTCAGTTATTTATTGTAACAAATATACAGGGTATTATGGTATATATACCTTAATCTGATAAGCACAATTTTTTAAGTTGTAATTAATTAATAGGGGACCAGTTCACCAGTGTAATAGGGGTGACAGACGTACGAGTAAGTACGCGAACTTGTGGCTCGACGACCTTTTTCGCTCGTGTGTCACCCCAAGTACGCGTACTTAAAAACCGTCGAGTAAGTTCGTTGACGATCCAACATGTTTGAAATTTTACTCGTAGCCCGCCTTCGCTCGCACGTCTGTCACCACCGCGAGCCGCGAGCCTAGCCTGTCTAGCTATAATAGGTGTTACTAAGTGCAAAAGTTCAATTAATTTCGTCTTCTTCTTTTAGTTTTATGAAAATAATTTAATATAATTAATATGAATGAATATAATATAATTGAATATTGGCGAAGGTATCTTTGAATCACGCCAAGGAAGTTTCACTCCTGACGCGTGGGCTCGGCGCACACGCTCTTTTTTTGTAAAGTACCCTCAAAATATAATAGTAAAAACGAAAATATATCCTTCAATTTTTGAACATTTATTTTGTTAGAATGCTATTTACTTAAAAATAAGTGCTGGTTATTAAATTAAAAATGTCTATATTTAATTCCTGAATAACATAAAATTCCCTCTGTTGATGACATAGCGACATTCGATATCGGTGACACGCGAGAAGCTACTGACCAAGCTCTTGCGTGTGTCACCGACGTCGAGCCGAGTAAGTACGCGAACTTTAAAACCGCGGTTTTAAAGTTCCTACGTCTATCAGCCCTTTAAAATGTTAATTATAAGTATATTTTTGTATGGTATGTAGGAAGCAAAATTTCTTTCAAATATTGCCAGTCACAAGAAACTTCTAGTCTTTACCATCTTGACTACTACAATTACAATTAAAGTTTTAGTGTATACTTCAGAAACTATACGCCATCTATACACTAAGACTGTTTAATTCTTGTTTTTCTATATAATTTAATGAATCTGTATAAATGCCATCAATAATATTATTGTCCTACAAACTTAAATTACAACAGCATTGTGGTTATTGTACTTAATTGTTTTACTCAATAATATGATATTATATACTTTTTTATTTTACAAAGGTTTTATTGTTTGTTAGTATATTTTTATGTTATGTTAACCACTTCATGTTATATTGCAGTTATAGGTTTGTATAGCTTTTATGAATTATTGGTAAAAAATAAAATAAACAAAATATCATTGCCATCTGTTTATTTTCATACAATCCAAGAATGTTATTATGCAAAAATAACATTATTTACATTGTTAATATTTACAACTAAAATACAAATTTGTGTAATAATTTAAGTTTTGTTATTTGTTAAAAATAGCAAGGCAAATAAATACATTGCATTTCATGTGTATTTGGAAATTTAATTTAATTACAGGGACAAACAATCAAGGAATAATTGACCACTGAGCATAATGCTAAAAAGTGAAATGATAATCAAACCTGATTATAAAGGTTCATTTCATATAAAACAGTCAACAAATATACTTTGAAATTTCATTAAAATATCACCTTGATACAAACATTTTAACACCAGTATACTTCATCTATATTACATCTGTCTTCTAAAATTCATCCCTTAATCTATATCTGGAACATTTGCTTTTTGCACCACTTTACTACTTTCGTCATCTGAACTGTCCACATCTCCTATCATAGATTTCAAAAGGCCACCTAACATAGAATTTGGATTTTTATTGCGCTGAGGACGTTCTATTCCAAACCAAATGCGTCCAATGTTATCCAAGTAACCAGAATAATTAGGGTCACGTCTTAAACTGACTGCATACCACTTTCTTAATATTTGAAACTTCATTACATGTTTTCTGAAAAGAAAAAGAACATTATTTGATATGAAATATAAGAATAACATAAAAATAAAAAATGTATGCGTGTACTAGAGTACACACGTAAGAAGTGAAACTTCTTTATGACCTTAAAAATATCACGAGTATGGCGTAACGCAAAAATGTCACGCGTACGGCGTAACGCAAAAATGTCACGCGTACGGCGTAACGCAAAAATGTTACACTAAATTTTTATCCATCCCCGATAAAGAAGTTTCACTTCAAAAATGTATGCGTGTACTAGAGTACACGTAAGAAGTGAAACTTCTTTATGACCTTAAAAATGTCACGAGTATGGCGTAACGCAAAAATGTCACGCGTACGGCGTAACGCAAAAATGTCACGCATACGGCGTAACGCAAAAATGTTACACTAAATTTTTGTCCAACCCCAATAAAGAAGTTTCACTTCAAAAAGAAGGCGCGTAACGGAAAAATGTCACGCGTAACGAAAAAATGTTACACTAAATTTTTTCCAACCCCGATAAAGAAGTTTCACTTCAAAAATCATAAATTGGGCTGGAACATATTCATTTATATATATATTTACATGTAAAACATGACATCTTTTATAACGGTAAAGGTAAACATTGTGACAAAATCAACATGTTGAAGAAACAAATTTTGATATCATTTGTCATCTGCAAACCCGCGCTTGGCAATGTGGTGGATTATGGTCTGTATAAGAGGTCCATGTACCAGCGGTGGGAATTTATGATGGATATTTGGGATTATGATGACAATGTTTAAAATGAGTAATGTTTTAGAAGTGAAACTTCTTTATCGGGGTTGGACAAAAATTTAGTGTAACATTTTTGCGTTACGCCGTACGCGTGACATTTTTGCGTTACGCCATACTCGTGACATTTTTAAGGTCATAAAGAAGTTTCACTTCTTACGTGTGTACTCTAGTACACGCTTACATTTTTTTCTATTACATTACCCAAGAAACTTATATACAGCGTGTATATGTCACCTTATTTTTCCATTTTATCTTATTTGCCTATTTTTAAGGTAAGTTTTTGGAAAGCATCCAGAATATACAAAAGGAAATAGAAATACTCACTCTTCAACAGCTCTCAAGAGAAACCATAAAAAGTTCAAAAGTGGAAGTATATATGGGGGACCTTGGGCATTTATATTAGGATGCGATTTTGTGTATTCATTTAAAGCATCATCTGCCATTTGCTTGTTTCTCAAACACAGTATTTGTAAAACAGCTTGCGCTATAAACATGTCTATTTCTGAGTTCAGTCCTTTTGTTGTGTGAAGTTCTATGAGCATAGTTGCATAAGTTGCACCGTCACTAGAATGTAAAAAGTGTCTATGGGCTGATGTGTACTTCTTTTCCCGCCAGTATACCTGTGCAATTCTCTGAAAAGGTTTGTAATAATTAAACAAAATATAAGAAACAGTTCCAAAGTTTCAAATTACATTAGAAAAACTTATCTAACAAAGATTGTAATTAAAGAGTTAATAATAGTAAAATTGTATGAGGTATGCAATTTAATATAAAACAAGATCTGAAGAATAACAGGGTTACAAAAAACAAACATTGGAGATAGCAGTCCACAGTTCACTACACAAACATAGTTAAAAATAATCTTTTCAATTGAATACTGGATTTTTTTTTATAAAACTACATGTAGAAGTTCTTCTTCGCTTAAATAACCAGACCAACAGAATCAGTTCAATATTTTTATTTAAGGCTCATACCTTATGAAGCAATGGATGACCTATTTTTCCATCATCCATTGACCATTTCACAGCATTAATTAGAAATGTGTCTCTCTCTGGAACACTTGCATTGATCATTTCAAATAATTTAGCTATTTTCTCAATCCATTCTTCTGTGGGCTTGGTTTCTGATTTTGACAAAACATCTAACAAAAGAATACTCAGATCAGCTCCGCTGCCTTGCTGATCGCGTTGTAGCAGTATCAATGCTCCATTATACAGTAATTGTAACAAATCACTATATTTCTTCTGACTTAAATACCTGTGAATTCACGATTTTCATATTAGAATCAATTATTTTCTACAAGATTATGAAATGAGTCACCTTTGATCAATTTTATATTGTTTTTGTACCTAAAATAGAGAGTTCTGTACATTTGGTGTGCTTCATAAAATTTCCCATCATTAACCGACGCTTCTAATTTATCCAGAACTCGTGAAACACCTCTTTCTCCACGAGCAGCCATTATCAATTATTAGTAAGAAGAATTAAGAATTTAAATTATTGTAACATCACAAATATTAATTTACGCCATCAATTATCAAATATTCAATACAACCACATGAAATTGAAACGTAGGTAAACGTCAAATTTATCCAAAAGTGTCACTTTAACATCATTCACTAGCACAGAGCATACCTAATTTTCTAGTTTATGCTTTGTCTTTGGAAACATATTATTTATTTATTTATTTCTCTGGTGCTTACTAGATATTATCACATATTATTCTGTGTCTAGTGGAAAAAGGCGCAACCAAAAAATACATCTTGGCAAAAAAGAGTAGGGAAAAAATGAGGGCGAACCTATAAAGCGTAAAATTACTGAAAGGAGACATACAAGCAGCTTGAAGCTTGGTGGCCACATAGAACAACTTTTGTAAAATATAATTTAATGACACTATATTATAACAACAACTTTGAATTCTTCTTACATGCATTACATCCATATTTTTAAATTACATACTAGCTTAGATTACAAAATAAAAGACAGATGGAGCGTTGCCGAACTAAACCGAATGATTTATCGTCATTTTCAATAAAGCTATGTGTGCTGTCATTTCGCCGCTGCTCTGTACGTACACGGTGCTTCTGTGTGCGTGTAATGTTACCAGATATTGAAAAATTTCCCAAATTTTTCCCCGACTACGGAAAAAAGAGGGTTATGTTTTTCGAGTTTATGTATGTATGTATAATATTTCCTTGACACGCCCTGCAGTATAAACCGTTGGACCGATTTTGAGTTGTGCGGTTTCATTGCAATCATCTGAATTATTATGTTAGTGGCGGTAGTGACGTAGGCTATAAACATATATATTAGCAGTCAAGTTTTAATTTTTATTTTAATATTATTTCGGGTTTGTTGATATTTTTTTATAATATTATAAAAAATTCTTTTATTATATAAAGTACCTGCCTACTAAAGTTATATATAGACAAAATAATTGTGTTCAATTTTTAATTAAATAAATTACATAAAAAAATGTGTGCGTGTGTACACACATAAGAAGTGAAACTTCTTTATGACCTTATTTTTCAAAAAATAATTTGCAACTTTACAGAAATACGTCGAATCACGCGTGGTAGGGACAAGAAAAAGATGGCACGTAACGAAACGAAAAAATGTTACACTAAATTTTTTTTCCAACCCCGATAAAGAAGTTTCACTTCAAAAATTTTCAATATTTACTATAATAATTAAATTATTTTTAATTTTTCAAAATATATGAATGCAAATAGCGGTAGTTTTTAGTCGAGAATACGGGACATTTTATTTTCATCATAACCATCATGGAGTTCACATAAATTAAATTGCTAGCGAAAACGACTATGGCGTTTTTAAGCTTTATAAAAGTAACAAAATAATGTATTATGCTTATTAAAATAATCTAATAATGATCATGAACCTTTAGTGCACTTTACAAATAATCACATTCACGATCGAAAAATCCAACAGCATTACCCTGAAGATCTTTTAACCGTTTTACCAATAAAAATGGCAAATTAATTTTCAAAATACTGGCAACATACGTTGAAGTTTTGTATTCCTTCATATCTGTAAAATTATTATTCGTATAAAGAAATAAATCAGCCAAATAATCTACAGAAAACCTGTGAAACGATGTTTTATCTTTTTTTTTTGTTTTCGGGAACAAATTTTACAGCGTTTTATTATCACAAGACAGCATTTTTTTACTAAAATTGCAAACCCTTTTTGACGTATTGCATGACACTATATGCGCTATAGCACTGCAGCAGGGCTATTGCGTATCTCATTTGACATTTCATAGTGATGATAACTTTGCACGGTGCTCAACGATTTCTTGTCAAACCATGTTTTTCGTATTGGCTATTTTATGTTATCAACTGAAATGACGTCATGAGCACCAAATCAACTTGAAAGCCACCGTAACACATTTGACAGGTGTTTTTGTATCGATAGTTTATAAAGTGGTATTCCGTAAGCCAAGTGACCATCAAAAGGTTGATCACTATAATATTTAAAACTGTTGTGAAAGGAACTAGTATTGAGCAGTGTTTTGTAAATTCTCAGTGATCGACACTATAATCCGGATAATTTAAATATTAAAAATATATTATCAAGATATAGGAAGAATAGCACGTATATGATTTAGCGTCTTATTTCAAGTGTTTCTATACTATTTTATGTATATTATGAAAAGAATTTTTTAAGTATAAATACATAGCCATTTTATTTTTTCCAAAAGGTTATTAGTGGGATCCATATAATTTATTAAGTATGGCCCGTGCTTTTTTACTTGGATTTGCGGAAGAAGAAAGAAAGAGTATTCAAGCATTAAGAATAATTGAAAGGCGACGCTTACGTGATGCTAGTGATCCTGTGGTGATGAAGAGAATTTATAGCGAATTTTCGTTTGACAAAGGCTGGTTTTCAACTGGTGGTGGAGATGTTGAAATAGGAAACATTTTTCTTCATTGAATATATTAATAGTAAGTCTAAAAATATCCATGTCTTTTGTTTTTCCTTTTTTATGTGTAATTTATTACTGATGACTTACAAATCAATAAAATTACTATTCAACATTAATAATTATCTGTATTAGGTTTAACAGACATTAATAACTCATTTATAAATACTTAGATATACCTACATAGAAAATAATACAATTATTAATGTAGGTATATCTTTTCAGTTATGTTATTCCAAATTAAACATAATGTATGTGGATGCATCATTTGGTGGTGCAGCACATGATTCTTATGTTTGGAACCATTTTCATTAAATACTAAATCTTCATTTAATTTCTGTGAGCATCATATGAAGTATGCATAGAATATAAAATATTATACCTGTTTTTAGGTGACTCAGGATATGCGCAATGGCCCTGGATGATGACACCAATATTAGGAGCAGGACGGGACACCTGAAGAATACTATACCAACCTTCATTGCCGTGTCAGGAATACTGTTGAATGGTGTTTAGTGTTATTAAAAGCACGTTGGAGTTGTTTGTTGGCCCATAGAGTACTTCATTATGATCCAGCTACTGCTGGTAAAATAGTGAATGCATGTGTTGTCCTGCACAACATTGCAAATATGCAGAATGCCGAAATACCCGAAATACAGGCTTCTGATGCTGAAAGTGAACATATGTCTCAGGATTTAGGAGAGGATGCTATAGTTGAGGTTATACAAGATCTTACCAGAGAACAATAATTAGTACAAAGACTATGGAATTCAAGAAGATGATATGTATAATGTTAAATAAATATTTATTGTGCTTAATGGCTTAAAAATGTATTAGTTTTAACTGATAATTATTTATTCTTGTATTTGTGATTAAACATATTTTCTTACTTAGATATTATTATTATAGCTTCTAATCGAATATGACAATATTTCTTGTATAATTTATAAATTATAATATGTTGTTAATGCTCTGATATAAATGTGATGTAGTTGTGTCAATTAGGTAATAGTTAAAACAAGGTATTAAAGAAAATAAACTTTTGATATCTAAAAAATATTTTTTATTTATTTTTAAAGAAATTTACACCATAAAGATTGTGTTAATTCAATAATTGTTATTTTTAGTTAAATCTAGACATTTATGAAAAACTTAGAATAGAGTTATAAATAATTAATAATAATAAATTACATTAATGTAAACTATAAAAAATAACAAATACTATTTAAAATCATTTTAATTTACTAATATATATATGTATATCTTCCTGTATCTTGGTAAGTGATGCAGCTAATTTTTCTATAGCAGCTGTATGCCTTTCCTCAACAGCCAATCGCTTGCTTTCAATTACTCATAGGCCCAACGAGGCACTCTCTCATCTTGGCTTACTGAAATAACAATAGCATAATAATTCACTTACATTTTCAAAATTAAATATTGTACTCAGTAGTTTCTTTGAGTAACTAGAGCAACTATTTTCGATTTCAATACATTAAAAAAATAGTCACAATTAATTAGATAAACTTGTTAATCAACTAACTATCTATAGTTTATAGAAAGGTAAAACACATTATTACAATAACAAGTAGGTATATTTAAAAATAATGGATAATTTAATGGGAATTAAATAATATTTAATTCTCCTCAATTACTGTTTTCCGACAAATCTATCTAATTTAGTAGCTCTCATGAATAGTCATTTTCAAAAAGAGATTAGTTAAAGATATAAAGACAATATAATTGTGCTTGAAATAAATAACTTACATTTTATTAGATGTACTTTAAAATAGGTTTTTGTTAAACATTTCATATAACTATACAAAGCAATTTAAAGGATACAAATATTTAAAATTTTCAAATTTATATTTAAATCAATGTTAATATTTCTATAAAAACAAGGGTTATAAGACTTACCTCAGTTTTATTCACTTGTTATGTACTGTTTCTAACTTTCAAATACACTTGTGTACACAATACGACGACCAAAATTGTAATTGTAGACAGACCAAAATTCAAGTGTTATGAATTTAGCGCCTTTTAAGAGTAAACATTTCAAATCCCAAGTGTTCCGGTTAATATAACACGTAAGATTTAAATATGCTCACGTATTTATGGAATGTACGACCAAATGTATATATTTTTAATTTTGCTGCATAATGTCGATAAAAAATAGTGAAGTTCGATGTCATCGTTGATAAGCGCCGTAATACACCGTGACATGATGTCCACTTACTAAGATACGCAATACCAAATCTTTAAATTTTTAGTGGACATCAAAGTTCAGTGATCATCAAAACTATGTTGATCACTTAATGTGTCAATTAGCCAATAGCCCTGCTGGAGCAGCGACGTATTTGCTTTTGATTTCGTATTTTCTTTGACAAGGGCGACGGGCGGTTGTCATGCTCCATCTGTATTTTATTTTGTAATCTAAGCATACTAGTTACTTAATTTCAATTAGTGATGAAGTAAATTTTAGGATGAAATTAATTAAGAATAAAGGCTCTGGACTCATTGTAGGTATATTTAGACCTCATTCGCACGAGAGTTAAAAAAGCGTTGCGTTAAAACCCGGCGTTGGCGCTTTTTAAACGTTCTCTCTGTGGTTGTTCATACTAACGCTTTAAAATCACTCATGTCTCGTCTCTGGCTTCAGTAAGACGTGGAAATGGTTTCTGCTAAATTAATGGCACTAGCGATTTGTGTTATTAAAAGACGAAAAATAAAACAAAAGGCATTCTGGGTACATCCTCTAAATGAACAGAGATACTTAAAAGGGCAATTTGTGACACTGTACGAAGAGTTAAGGCAATACCCCGGAATTTTTTTTAATTATTTTCAAATGTCTATAACGATTTTGAATACAGGAACGGACGAGACTCCACATCTATAATTAATAGTTCGGGATCAACAATCCACGACATCGTATCGATTTTCTGATGATTATAAGCACAACAAACCAGGGCCGCGCCGACCCCCGGCAGCGCCTGTGTGCGAAACCTATGAAGCGCCTCTTTTATTATAAAAATTCAATGCGCACCTTACACACACACACTTACAATCAAATGATTGTTCATTTGTTTTGTTTTGCCTTAGCTATCTCGTTCGTTAAAATCGGGGAATACCCATGACCCCACCCCCGGGCCCCGCTTGCGTCGCACGCATCGCATCGGGTTGCGTTCAGAAACTCACTCATTCATATTTAGTCCACTCATTATATACATTAAAAAAAAAAGTGAATTTGCGCATCTAATTTTTTGATATATTGTAGGGATACCCAGAAAAGCTTAACTTGAGTTTTTCGACCAAGATTTCCTATGAGCTTTCGCCGCCATCTTAAAAAAAAGGTGTAAAATTTGTTTTTCGGCAATAACTCGGCTATCCGATGAAATTCGGAAATCACTTATAAGACACTTTTTGTTCCTTTTATTATGCTCTACAATTAAGTCTAGACCATTTTTTCCGTATCATGCATCGTTATCGAGATATTGATCGATAAAGTAAAAAAAATGTGTGCATGTACTAGTGTACACACGTACGAAGTGAAACTTCTTTATGACCTTATTTTTCAAAAAATAATTTACTATATGCAACTTTACAGAAATACGTCGAATCACGCGTGGTAGGGATAAGAAAAAGATGGTGCGTAACGGAAAAAGTCACGCGTAACGGAAAAATGTTACACTCAATTTTTTTCCAACCCCGATAAAGAAGTTTCACTTCAAAAATTCAGGACACATTTTTAGTTTTTTGCTTTTTTTTGTTTAGGACATAATACATATACCTACATTATGTATAATATGTATCTAATACATATACATGTATTTAAAAAATCGTAGAATTCGAACTTGTAGAGAATATGCAGACCTACAATTTTCTTTCTGGAGTTTTTTAGTTGGACAAAAATTACGATCTCCAGCGCGCCGCAGAGTCGGTGAATTCACGCTCACCGTCGAGTGAGCTGCTCGCTCGGTTGTGTTCGCATGGCGAATCGAATGGGAAATTGTTTAGGAAATTGATGGGATAAAAAATAAGTACATAGACCAGACTTTAGAACAAATTAAAGATCACACTAAAGTATATTTTTTAAACAAATAATTTGTTTGTGCAGTAAAAAAAAAGTTGAACTGTACAATTAAGCGAAAAAAAGTACAACACACGGTAAAATGAATGAAAATGGTTTCAAGAAAATTTTGTAATTGAAAAAATGCAAACACACTCGTCAAAACGGATGCCAGGTTTTATAATCTCGATAACTATGCACGATACAGTAAACATGGTCAGGACTTAATTGTAGAGCATTAAAAAAGGAACAAAAAGTGTCTTATAAGTGATTTCCGAATTTCATCGGATAGCCGTGTTATTGCCGAAAAACCAATTTTACCCCTTTTTTCAAGATGGCGACGAAAGCTCATAGGAAATCTTGGTCGAAAAACTCAAGTTAAGCTTTTCTAGGTATCCCCTACAACATATCAAAAAATAGATGCGCAAATTCACTTTCTTTTATTTGCCTTTTTTTTCGGACGAAATGAGTGGACTAATTTCATACTCATACAATACAAACTCGGCGCCTCTACGATTTAAAATAACTAGTACTTTTTCTCTTGTTCAAAGAACTGCCGCCGTTTTAACGTTGAGCTCGTAAGGAATGTAAACTAAAACCCTAAACGTAAAATGAAACCATAAACGTGAATAATAATAAACATTAAATATTGAGAGACTTGTTCAATAAGCGTTATAGATGTTTTGTTGTTTACAAGGCCTATGTTGCGCCTATTGTACCTACCTACCTTGTCGATACTCCACTACAAAAAACAATCATATAGGTAACAAAAATAATTTTGGTGGCAGTGGCGGCGCGGCGCCCCTATTGTCTTGGCGCCTGTGTGCGCCGCACACTTCGCACACAGGGGCGGCTCGGCCCTGCAACAAACACGTGCGACCGCTGAGCGAGCGTGCGGCATACTGAACGCAGCGCCGGCGCTTTTTTAGCGCTCGTCTGAATAATAGTAAGAAGTTTCCTATGGTCTATTTTATTTAACGCCCAACGCCGAGCGTTGAAAATAGAACACTGCGCGATAAAAAAGCGTCGCGCTTTAAAAGCGCTGACGTGTGAACATATACTTGGGAATGCATTTGTTCTATTTGGACGCTTTTTTAACGGACGTTAAAAAAGCTCTCGTGTGAATGAGGTCTAAATGTTCATTTTACACAACAATAGCAGTTAGATTAAACTTAGGAAAAAAATAAGCAATACATAAAATTTAAGTTAGGTAGCTACCTGCATCTTTGTTTAAAATAAACTATAATGTATGTATTTAATGATTTTTATGGTTTTATTATTCATATAATCTTATCACTTATATACCTATAAATACATATTGCATTAAAGCAATAATTCCTATTTTACTAATTAAAAAATCATTGCTCAATCCTCAATAACTATCAGATATCCTTGGAATATTACCTACGTACGTAGTAGCTACGTAGCTAAAGAGGTAATATACCTTTTTTTTGTAAGTGGGGAAATCTTGCAATATACCTACCATACACCCTTGTACAACGTAAAACCAAAGAGAATACAAATACTATGCGTAAAATTATAGAATAGAATAGAATAGAAAACACTTTATTGTACAATGCACACAAAAACAAAATTTACAAAAAACGATATTTAACTTAAAATAAATGTACAATTTGGCGGCCTTATCGCTTAAAAGCGATTTCTTCCAGGTAACCTTGGGGTATAGGAAAAATAAATCAGTAAAAAGGTAGATAGTGCATAAATACGTACATTATACAAGAAACTGTAATTATACCGACAAACAAGTAGGTAGGTAGGTCACGGTAAAGGTTATAAAAAAATTAGTTAACTATTATACATATTATAATATATTATAAACTACTTATGTTATTAAATTAATTCCTAACCAAAGGAGTTTACACTGCACTATTAGGCAAGACTAGAATAATTTTAGGAAGTTGGGTTATTTTTGTTTTGATCTATAAAACAAAATATTTTTCAACATCAAATATTTTCCGTGACTACATTTACTAAAAGAAGACATTGTCTTATGTGCATGGGCTTAACGTGAATAAGATTTACGGTAATAATGCATTTTATAACAGCCTTGCTTGCAAATGTATTATTTATGACATGCGATGGTTATCGATTTAAGCTCTAAAGTATGAGACCTACTATGTTTTTTAAATTATTTTTCATTCTAATTTATGTGACACTAATCGAAAAGTGATTTTAGTCGATGAAATTGTATGATTTTACAATAAATACAATCAAAGTGGCATTTAAATAAAAAAACTGCAGTAACTTATTATAAAACAATTATCGTTATATGTACTATTTTATATTAATCCTTAGTAACATAGGCTATATTTATCCCGGGTCAAACCGAGCCGGGGAGAAGCGGTAAGGTTCCAATGAATAAGAAAGGTAGGTAGGTATCATACAAATATCGACATGATGCAGGCCTGTGACATCCTGTGACCTGTTATAAAATATAAATCCACTACGCAAATAATTATCTAGGTACTTACCTACTGAATGAGAATCACCTAGGTACCCACTTAAATATTTATAAGTCGGAATAGCCATGGAGGTTTATACTACCTCAACCGAAACTCTACCTCAACCGAAACTCTATCACAAACGAAAAGATTGCTTACAAGTAAAATATTCCACAGACAACACGTTTACCTACGTTCATGGAATTAACAAGTGAAACTCAACATTAATAACTAATTGAAACCGAGGGATGAAGTTCGTAACGCCACCCTTGAACTTAGTAGGGACTTTGGCGACGTAGAAGCTAAATGATAACACTTAATTATGAACCAACTTTTAATAGATTCGAATTACAGTTCGGAGTTAGGTAGGTAAGTCATCTATTTTTATTATGGCAGAAGCTATATCTACGCCCGAAATAGTTATCAAAAACTATCACAATCTTCAGCACCAAACAAAATATTTTGATACCTAGTTACCATTAATTTTTTTTCGTTGTACATATTACCAATTTATAGCGCCGATAACATTGTGACAGTGGCAGTAAAATGAAAAATTCAATGAAGGGCGTGGCCAGATAAATAAATAAAATACATCGGAAAATTACATTCTGTAAATTATTCAAGCATATTCGAAGAAAAACGTAATTTAAGTCAATGTTAATTTCTTCAATAAATATATAATTCAACTTGCTCTTACTAAAATCTTTCTAACTGTTGTTGTTGTGCAGGAATATTGAATAAATTTGTATACGAAAAATAATATTATAATGAATCGAATTTCCAACTTATTAGGCGTCTAGACATGTCTAGTTTTATACATGGAAGTATTTTAACTATCAGGTTACGTTTATATTAATTAAATACAAATCTACCCTAATCAATACATAGTATAAAACAAAGTCGCTTTCTCTGTCCCTATGTCCCTTTGTACGCTTAAATCTTTGAAACTACGCAACGGATTTTGATGCGGTTTTTTTTAATAGATAGAGTGATTCAAGAGGAAGGTTTATATGTATAATAATAACATCCATCAAATAATGTCGTAAAAAATTACATTTTTTCCGCTTACATTGCAAACGCAGGCTGAACCCTACGAGTTTTCTCAAAATAATGTACCTACTTAGTATTATACACATTGAAAAGGTCTACAGAAAAGTCCGCGGTAGTATATGTCTATCTCTTATGGATAACCCACAGTAACTTTTTTTTGTCATTTACTTTTTACGACAAATAATGGCTAATTTTCGAAGCGATTTTAACCAATACAGCATTAATCCTTAACCAATTAAATACCTTGAATACATTGTTCATTTAATATAGATCTATATGGTCCTATGATTTAAGTGAATATTTTCGAAGATATTACAGATTTAAAAATTGCGGGACGTAGCGTTTTCGGCGGCACCGGCCGGCCTCCCGGCTATATTATATATTTTATATATAATATGTATTTTATACCCGTGCGAAGCCGCTATGTTTTGATACCTATACAACGTTCACAGTTATTTAGTATCAGCATTGCACCCGTGCGAAGCCGGGGCGGGTCGCTAGTATTTAATATAAATAATTATAGGTATATATAACATAATTAGAAGATTTTCATTACCATTTGATTTAATTACAATCTTTTTACTAGTCAAAATCTAAAAAGTACACATACAACCCATACAAATACACATAAATAGAAAAATACGATCGCTTCATTTTTAAGAGATATAGCCTATTAAAATAAAAATTTCAGTTTTACGTGTAGGTGTAGGTAATAAATCAGAGAATAAAAAAAAAGAAACCCCAAGTCTTTCTGTAACAAAAAGTATTGAAATAGATATTTATAGATATACCAGTAGGTAAGTATACGTACCTATCCTATCCTATCCTTCCTACTAGTACCTAATATTATCAAATATTATAAATGCGAAAGTTTGCGAGGATGGATGTGTATGTTTGTTACGGTTATAGTCACTTTCACGCAAACACTACTGAACCGATTACTATGAAATTTAGCACACATATAGAGGGTAACTTGCATTAACATATAGGATATTTTTCATCCCGGAAATCCGAGTGGAACGGGAACTATGCGGGTTTTTCTTGAAAACGCGGGCGAAGCTAGTCATATATAGGGGAAAGGGGCCTAAAGTGGGCACAGAGTCTAAAGAGGGCACTCAGTATTGTATCGGAATTTTAAATAATGGCGCGCGCGCGACTCGTGAGCACGATCCCCACACCCCTCCCACCTCGCGGCAGTCGTTGGATTCGCTTGCGAGCACGCATTTACAAGCTGCAACAAATAAATGTTTTTCGACGATTTTTGAAAAATATTGCAAGGTATGTAATATGTGTTCTTTTTATTTTGGTGTTTACAATCCTTTAACCAAAATTTGTTAGTTAATAAGTGGCTATCTGGCCATGTTTTGGTTCCATAAAAATCCACGTGTCTAAAAATTTTGAGGTAGAATTTCGTCTGAACCTTTCAAATGTCGAAAAAGGCAAAGCGGGCAGGGTAAAGCGGGCACGCGCCCGCTTTGCCCCGTCCGCTAAAATGTTACATTCTTTTGTTAATTTGCTTTTTCCTTTCAGATGACCGCATAAAAACGGCGTAAATATAAGCGTAAAACTTCACAAGCCTCATGGCAACGCTCAACTATGCAGCAAGCAAAACGAGAAGTGCAAGAGTTAGGAAAACCTGTCAAAAAAGTAACAACTGAATATGGGATTCCAAGAACGATATTGCAGACATCTTAAATTGGGTTCGTGTAATGTAAAGCTCGGTACTTACTGTCTTTTCTACGGAATAAGAAATGGAGCTTTTGGAATACGTATTCCACATGGACTCTTTATTTTACGGGCTGTCTAAACAAGAATTTTTGGAACTTGTATACCTACCTATTACATTATTTTAGGATTTATAAAAAAATATATATGAAATAATTGTATCGCTTAATAGAGACTAAATAATGATAGACTGTAAACAGGTCGTTATTTTTTTTAATATTATTTCAGATATATTATCTGGAAATATTGTACCTAAAAGTTTAAAGCTAAAGAAGTTCCTTTGTTTCATATATTCATTTAAAAATAATTGTATGACTGTTTGAAATACATAACTTATAAAATATTTTTGTGTCTTTTACTCTATTTATTATTGTATATATTATCTGTGGCTGTATATTTTGAAATCTACTGTTTAAATCCAGGCCTGTCCGCTTTACCCAACTACTGCCCGTTTTGCCCTAAACGAAAGCCCGCTTTAGGCCTCCCCTTCGGGCAAAGCGGGCAATCGTAGGCTTTTAGTAATCTGTTAATAATTATTATATACTTTAACTTTTGACAAATTTAACCACTTAGCATTCAAAAGTATTTATTAATGGAACTTTTGGCAAAAAAATAAATGGATTAACTTCTTTTCAAACTTCATTTTTTTTAATTTTCCCGTAAGGTGCCCCCTTTGGGCCCATCTCCGGTATATCTAAGAAACATCTTGCCAAATCAGTCTATAAACACATCATTTATACCATCAATGTTTCTTCAATGAAAAATTCCTGATTATTACATTTTTTTTTTATAGCATTTTTAATAAATTATACAAAATGTTTATAAAGTTATATTATAGACGCGAGCGCGGTATCTGCATTTTATAGTCCGTTAGGGAATTTAGGATCCCATTAAGTTGGATATTCGATATAGGATATAAATAGTTCTGGTAATATTTTATTAGAATGTGTAACTCTTATATTATAATATCGACTAAGACTAGATCATAGATGCGACTTGAACGATTACAAGTGTCGAAATCATAGTCGAAATTCAATTGAATCAAGCGTTTAGTTTATGCTTGTTTCATCTTTAAAGACGTGTATTGGTACCTATTACATATTTATTACATTCTATATCATTCCAGCCCCCCTATGCAAGTGGCTTTCTGTTAGCGTAGCGTTCAATAGAATAGACTACGATAAATGTATGAGATTGACGTAAGCTGTAGATAAACGTATATACAGCTTACGTCAATCTCATACATTCGTAGACTATTCTATTGAACGCTACGCTAACAGAAAGCCACTTGCATAGGGGGGCAGATAACTTATTGATATTTCTAGTTACTTCATCTAAAGAATATAAGTAGGTAAGTAAGTGTAGCACTAGGTTATAGGAACACACATAACTACTTCGGAAGTAGCATATAAATCGAAATTCTACGTTGAGAATAATGGAAACAGATAATTATAATGGAAACCGCATTGATGACGCCTGTTGGGTTAACCGAGCTATCTTCGGCCTTCCGTATGACTATAATTACTGCCTCCATGTACCTAGGTACCCAATACCCATACAGCATATAGATAGTCCAAAATATCAGGATTTACTAATTAAATGTTGAAAAGGGAAAATATTCAAGTTTTATTTTATAAGAACAATACAAATGGATCGTAAGAACATAATCCATATTATAATATCTACCTGTACCTACATAAAAGGGAAGAGAAAGTGATATTTATATATTATATTTATTTACTTAATACTTTACACATAATAGACATAAATATACCTATACCGAAGGAAATATAACAGATTACAGAAATATGAACAAATGTTTAAAATTACATATTTTATTTTAAAAGATAAGAACACTGACACACAATAGATAGAAACCACGCGAATCGGAGGTACTTTATTTGAAGGTGCGATTTTTCAGAAGCTTTCTGATAACACCTGGCATAGATAGATGGAACTCCAAATCGACTTTGAAGAGAAAATGTCGTTTAAGTTTCAGTAGTTTTATGGTTTAATATGGCTTTATTGTAAGATTCAAAAAGATATTCTGAAAAAATATTTCATTTTAAAGTTATAAAATCAATCAAGCTTTTTGTTATATTTATTTATTTGAAGCCGCAGTATGTTCATCTAGCCATTACCTACAAATGATGCTTACAAGTTCATTGTATTTTGATAAGCATTTTCTTATAATATTTGAGAATATGATAAAAAAATAATACAAGAGTTGAAGAGATTTCCAGTAATATAAGAAGTACTACGGCGCGCCGCTCGCTTTAAGTGGATTTTTTGTGCTATTGTTTACATCTTATAGAGAGTTATTTGTTAAGATGTTATGACCTAAAAAATAGAAATGAAATGTTTTCACTACAATTTCGATAAATATAGCCTCATAGATTTATATACATAACTAAAGTACATATATCGATACTTTGGATATCATATTTAAAGCTTGCGTTTGTCTCGGCATATTCAACCTAAATAACATATATCTTTTCCTATTTATTTTTAAATATTAAGTACTTATTTATGCATAAAAATAAAAACTGTCAGTTGTTTGCCTGGTGGAGATCATTAATAAGTGACAAGGACCTCTGTTTTTAGTAAATAAATAGCTAGGTTAATAAAAAAGTCTATATTTTAGTTTTACATCCAACAGAAACGTTGGTATATACTTCTAAACTTTGAATTCATATGAAATATTAATGAACTTTGTCTATTACCTAGGTTATATAATATATTTGCATTCACGTAAAGTCAGCACAATTTGAAGTTTTATGATAATGTCCATTTTAACCCAGTGGATGGCGGTCGGTTCTTTCAGGGTTCATATTGGCTGCATCAAACTTTAATGTAGAATATAAAAAAAAGTACAAATAAATAAAAATAAATAAATCTTCACTAATTTATACATTAGTAAATGTATACCTACATACATATACTTGTCATAAAATGTACGAAATTTGTTGTATTTTATATTGGTACGATACATCATATACAGAGAATGTCGTACTTATAATATTTCACTGCATTCACGCTTGACAATCTCTAATGTGTGTTATTCGGAAGATGTGCCAAGGTATTTTTAGTGCAACGATAAATTTTTACCTCTCGCTTAATACACTCAAAAGTGATTGAACCGTCTGATCGCTGCTACTATTTATATTGAAAATGGCTAAAAGATTTGGCATGCTTCCAAAACTTATAGGGTGTAACTTGGTTGACGGGAACCGGTGAATTGACTATAGGCCCCGGGCTACTCTTAAGCTTATTCAATTGAAAATAAACTACAAAGTTTAAGCTTGCAAACAAATATTCAAGACGATATTTTAAATTTCATCTCACAACTTTTATTTAAAATAAAACTGACGTCATAAAAACCCGGTCACTGCGATATATTTTTAGGTAAAGTATTTCTATGTATCATATTTAAATGCAGTTATGCATGGTAGAATTCCATTCGTGACATTTATTTTTTTATTTAAATTATTTCATTGCACTACACTTTACAATGAAAATGAAGGAAAAACTTGAAAAAATAAACAAAGGTACAATAGACGGCCTTATCGCTTGCCAGCCATCTTTTCCAGGTCACCTCAGGCAAAAGATAAATAAATTATAGTTTAAAAAACTATAAATTTTCTACTTCTTACTTGCTTGCTATTAAAGAGTTTCCTTAAAGTTCTTAAAACTTCAATTTATTTTGTTTTAAGAGCATAAAGTAAATAAAGAGCATAATTTTATGAATCATTCAATACAGCAGTTTTTAGGATATCACGCTATCCTAAAAACTCAAACTATGTAATTATAAGAAACTAGCTTCCGCCCACGACTTTGTACGTGCATTCCCGTTTTTTCCCGTTCCCACAAGAATTTCGAGAAATCCTTTCTTAGCGGATGCCTACGTCCTAACATCTACCTGCATGCCAAATTTCAGCCCGATACGTCCAGTGGTTTGGGCTGTGCGTTGATAGATCACTATATCAGTCACGTTTGAGTTTTATATATATATAGATTATTGTAATGCAAATTTTGAAATTGAGGATATAAACATTAACATCTAATTACGTATTTCATTAAAATAATGAAATCAGTCGATAATGGCGTTCCTAACGCCTACTTATGAATACTCGTGTATTTAAAAAAAATTGTGTTAGAATAATATTATTTAAGAATAATATAATGATTTCCATTATTAAATTTACAAATAGTGCCTACATTCACTAATGCATACCTTTAATTGATACTAAATCTAAACTAAAGTACACTAATAAAACATAGAATTATACGATCATATCCGCCTTCGCAACGTACCTATAATAACATAAAGGGTTTTCATATTACAAAATTAATAAACTGCTGGAGGCTAGCCTATGTTTTATGGGTTTAATTTGAACAGGAAAATCTACTTATAACTAATACTCCTACGATACACCTCTGTATTTTATAACACGATGTCCTCTTTTGCAAGCAAGAGAAGCTTTAAACTGAGATAATAGCAATAGTAGGTACATATACCTACCTGATTATATTTTTATAAAGTCCATGAAAAACTTAGTTAGAAAATAGATTAAAATAATTAATATAACAGATGGTAATATATATATATGTATAATCTATGGTAACTAATTACTTCTTAATTTAAATCAAACACATATATTTTTATCTATGTTTGAATTAAGGGCTTGGTCTAGTAGTGCAAACAAATGCATCCTGTCATCCTATATGTAAATAATACAAATGTACTAAGGGAAAGTTGCTCCACTTAATTTTTAAAAATTAAATCATTCGTATGCATAATTTAATATTCGCAATAAGTACCAAAAATGACAATTAGAAACAATTTTCGTGAAAATTACACCGGGTGATTTTTTTTTATCAGTACACAAAATTTGCGAATACTTTCTATTGATATCTTCAACTTCATGTTTATATAACTGATCAACTTTTACAAAGAAATTTGGACGAAATATAAAAAAAAATAAGCTTTCCATACAAAATGCAGAACACTATAGGTACATTTTTTTCGACCTAAGTTTCTTAGTGAAAGTTGTTCAGTTTAACTAATAAAACGGATAAACAAATTTTGTATATAATAAAAAAAATGTAATGTTTGTGTTAAATGAAAACAAAAGATATTTATTTCTGACTAGCTTCCGCCCGCAACTCCGTCCGCGCGGATGTCAGTCTTCGCGTCTTCTACAGATTTATTATATTATGTGTAATATATAGATTTATATTGATAAACCTAATAAATCTTTTGCTAGCATTCTGATGCTTTATCGGTTGCACTGGATTTATTTCTTTTTTTTCAATCGCTTGAATGATATAGGATGGGTCCTTGATGGGCATCGAATGCTGAAGTCTCGAATCAATCAATTCTGACAGTAGGCAATTTATGTAAAATCTTGATAATGGTCCATCATTTTATTTTGCCTAAACGTTACATACTTTTTTATATATTCTATTTTTAACGAATTATTCACTCCAGTCCAAACAGCAAATAAGCAGACTTCTGCTTCTGCAACGTTTAGTTGTCCCTGAATTTAGAAAAAATAGTCATGATTCTTATCTATGACAAAAGTGTTATTTTTTGCATTGTATTTCAAATATTAAATTTTTTTTAACCGCATCTTCCGCATTCATGTCTTTTGCCGGAATAAGACATTTAACTTCTACTAGTCCCATTTTCCCTTTTTGATATGGGAGTGTATAAAGTAAATTTTTTAGATATTTCTCGTTATACTTTTAAAAAGTTATTATTGTCATTTTGCTCATTAGGTAAAGTAATTTCGATATCAGTTTTAAGTTTTTTGATACCTGCAATAATAACGTCATAATCGCCTGCACATACTTATCGATTACACCCTGTATACAATCCACCATCCACATTCATAATGTTTTCCTGTCCTCCTCTCCTTTACGCTGTTCACCAATACATTTGAAATGAGTAAATCTGCTACCACTGAAGGATGTTTCATTGTGATCAGCAAATTTTCACCACTGTTGTCGATTATTTGTTTTTCATTTTTAATCAGCAATTGGGAATCATCAGTTTTGTTTTTTGCAGATTGGTGATGTACCCTAACAATACGTCGAAAAGGGAAAGCATCAACGAATTATCGTTTTCGTCCTCTTTTTTTATTCTTCGCGTCTCTGTTACTTCTGTTTGTTTAGTTCTCAACACCCACTGAATTTTCTATGTTATTGTGATTTGCCATTACATCTGAGTTTTGATGATGTGATGATAATCCATTCGTTTTAATATTGGTACTTAGAGTTGGTAGACTAAACTAGAAATGGCAGACTAAATTTGTCAGCGCGTCTGTAAGATCAGAATATAAAACCAACATCCTGTATTTAAGTTACAAAATTAATAATCAAACAACATGCCGCTACGTTGAAAATGACTAGAAGAAAAAATTAAAACACCTCGGATCAATTTTGGAGTAAACAAATCATTTTCCCCGTATAGGGATTTCCCCGGATGAACTTGGGAAGTTCAAGTTCTCAATACAAGTTTATATTATATTTCGTATTTCTCAAACGAAAAATAAACATTTTTGGAACTTCAAAAAAATTATATTATAAGAAAATTTATGAGCTTACTTTAGTTTTAAAGAAATATACATTATACATCCCTTTACTGACACCCCGTAAAATAAAGAAATTGTTGCCAATCACCTTTGCAATCTATTTGGTTTCATTAACTTTATGTTCAAAGATAATTTTTTTTCTAGTAGTTACACGTGTATTTTTTTCGTTTATTTTCCATATAGAAATCAAATGTTTAAAAATACGAATATTTGCACAAAACTAAGATAAAAATAATCAATTAACAAAAATATTAAATTTAATGAAGTAGAGCAACTTTCACTTCGGTATGAAGGAAAATCGAGCGTAGAGCACACGTCAGAACGCTCCGGCCCAAGGAGCGCGACTAAAGAAATTCGCTAGGATTTTTCCTTATTATTTTAAATATTTTTTTAATATTTAAAGAATTATCAAAATTCAAAAAAAAATTTTTTAAAGGATTAATACTCATTGGTCTTCAACCAACTCGAATAAATTAATGGAAAAAGTAACTTTTAGCAGTATTTATCAATAGATTTTGTAAGGCAAAAAATGGGAAATTTAATGAATTTATAACGTTCTAATTAAGAAAATCATAAGTTTTTCGGCAATTGTATTCAGCAGTTTTTAATAACGACTATATAAGGATAATAATGCGCTGATCAGATTGTGTAAATTGTAATCGGTTGCAACGTAGTGAGTGCACAAACTTAGCTCGAAATGTCTTTGGGGGAAAGAGACTTATCTTGAAGGCCTGATTAAGGTAACATAAAGTAACTTTATAAATGTGAAAAAATTCACGCGCATTGCGTATATAACACTAATTGATAAACAAGAAAAAAAAATTCAGTTTATCATTTCATTAGCCGGGAAAAAATTGTCAAATAACTTGTTGAAAACGCAATTTTGCTAGACTGCAGCCTTAATGTGTAATTCATAAAATATTTTAAGATACAATTTCAGGCTGTTTCAAATAACTTATTTTTGGGCAAAGTATTATTGTTATTACGTTTTCGAATTTAACTTTTAATTATAACAAATTTTCTCCGCTTTTGTTCTTGGCCACTGACGTGCAAAACGCTACAGGCTACGGTGCTACGATCCTACGACTCTACGAAGCGCTACTGCTACGATAGTAAGCTTTGTCTGTTTCGTTTTAATTACAGTTTACTTTAGAATGTTTAAGTTAAAAGGCAATGGTTTTATAAATAATTTTTTTACAATCAATGTATCAAAGCATTATGTAGCGGGATATAAGATCCTTATAATTATTTAATGAAGTAAAGCAAAAATAGCAAGGACTTTAGTCACGTGTATCATTGAAAATTGCTATGAATCTATTTCACGAAATACAAATACAAAATGCATAAACATTTGCTCCATTTGTAATTTAATATTGCATTCAACTTTTAATACCGGCATAAACACGTTCAACATTTTTCACTAAAGATCCATTAGCAGAGCTGTAATCAGAAGTTTGTTAAAAATTTTAATGGTAGCTGGTATACTCAACTCGTTTAATGCATGAGGATGCAGGCAGCGAGGCAGGACGAGCGCAGTCAGTGCGTTGGCGGCCGTGCCGGGAGAGCGTTCCTAGAGCGGGCTGTCGGCTGGCGGATCGGCGCAGGACGAGGGGTGCGCGAGGGTGCAGGTGCACCTGGGCGGCGGTCGGCGCGGCGCCCAGCGGCCCACGTGCCCGGGCCAGCCTCAGTTGCTCGCGAGCCTTTGCCGACGAAGCAACCCCTTCAGCCCGCCCGCGCCACGTCGCCAGCGACAGGTGGCGCCCGGCGCCGACGCCCGTCGCCTGCGCTCTCCGCTCGTCTCGCCCGACAAAATTTATCCACCCGGTTCTAACATGAAACTTTAATATCGGGTTTGTTTAACACTTCGTTCTGCAGTGCTAGCTTGATTTCCTTGAGAGAAGTGTAAATTAAAAGTTGATGAAATGTGGTTAACGGTACACAATTTTATGTTCGTGCGACGAATTGAGGATTGAGACCTTATTTATTTGAAATTGTAAGTAACATACTTAACATGTCCGCTCTAATAAGAATAGCTTGTTTAAAATAAGGAAATTACCACAACGTAACAGCTGCGTGAATCTTTATAAAAGAAGCTATTAACGAACTATAAAAGAGGAATGAGAAACTGTCTGGTTATGAATACATAGAAACAGAATAAAGGCGTGCATCTTTTCCAACGCATTCCTGCTATGCAAACTTTCTCGTAGCGTTCTTTGTATCAACTGTTTGTGCATAAATTAGCTACTTTGTAAAATATAACACAATGGAACACCTATTTTACTCGCTAATTGAATACCTTGAAAAGTTACTTACTAAATATAATTACTCAATATTTTTTCTATATTTATGAAAATATAAATAGTTACATATTTCAATTAGAGCAAAAATTAAATACATATTTTATTAATCGATAATGTGAATTTCCTTCTGTTTAGTTCCACCGAAAGACAGACAGATTCTTACAATTAATATCACTACAGTTCCAACTCAGAATGTTAATTCAAGTGTCATAAAAATAGTAATCAATCAAGATTCATGATGTTTGTATAGTGTACAAACAAAATACAAATACAAAGCAATAATATTCATTCCACATTTCAATTGTATGGTATATATAGCATTCTTATACAAATAATATGATTTACATACTGGAATAGCATAAGTCATGTAAATATGTGCTATTAATAAGTTATTCATGACGCCAATGCCTTCCAAGGGAGTAATGAGAAATGAATTGAGATGACTGTTTGCCCTCGCAAATTCTACACGTTATATTGTTTAATTAATCAATACTTAGTAGTACAATTATCCTAAATGACTGACTGAAAACAAACAAAATGAATCGTATCTAACTATGATAATTCTTTTAGTTATCTTTTAAGAGGAGGTAAATTACATTTGAACATTTCTTATAATATTAATTAAAATATAACTTTCGCCTTAATTATTCGCTTCTTTATTTCCCTGCGCTATTGTGTAGTTTCTGTTGTCACAATAATATCGAAATACAGGCAATTTGCTACAGTCAAGTACTGTAATGTAATTAACTTATCAGTGTAATTTATTAAAAAATAAATTCATTTTCATGTTTCTTATTTTTTACCTATACATGAGCCAGACTGAGTGCTCTTAATTAAATATTTGTTTTATGTTACGCTCCTTCAAAGATCAACAGAGCATGATTAGCGAACAAACCCGCAAATAATGTGTCCAGTATAAAACTTTCTAAATTATTATAGAAATATACGAGGTTCAAATTTAACTGATTTTCCGATTCGATGCCTTAATCAGACATGTTGCTAGATTTATAGAGTTAACTCAATTATAAACGCTTTAACGGTTGTTAGTATCAGCGCAGATGATAACATACTAATATCTACTATAGGTACGTACATATATTTTTAAAGAGAACTATGATACGTAGCAGTAATTTATATTTTTGCTACGCTACTAATAATATTCTAAATTTAATATTTTAAATAATTTAAATACTTAATTCAGAATCACATAATTATCGTGATCAACAATGTACAAATATTTATTATTATACCAATATATTATTATTCTCCATAATACTCGGGTACCACCAGACGGACGGTACCCGGTCTTTTGGAAGGCTTACGTGGGGACACGGATCCAACACGCAGAGGCCCTTTTGAGAGTTTTAATGTGTTATGGGACACCAGCCGCAGCCTGCCCATGACTGCACTATATAGAGATACAGCCCTGGGCAGTCCGCGGCCGATGTAGGACTATTACAGAAAATGGAAATAAATAACTGGACTATGGAAAGGGGTGCTATGTGGACAGGTTACTGGGTCTATAGGAACTATGGCGTCTGCCTTTCTACAACAAAGTTTGTAAAAATATATTGGCAGACGGTGACTCGCCCTCTCACAGATGGGCCCTCTAAAAAGTCGCTGTAACT
Source organism: Colias eurytheme (assembly GCF_061535395.1). Taxonomy (NCBI): domain Eukaryota; kingdom Metazoa; phylum Arthropoda; class Insecta; order Lepidoptera; family Pieridae; genus Colias; species Colias eurytheme. The sequence goes on along the minus strand of NC_142987.1, from coordinate 5,411,099 downwards.
TAGCAACAAGAGGGCAACATGTCGTGAGCAGCTAAGGGTGGAGAGGCGTCCCTGGACTTTAAACGACGATCACGTGCTCCCTGAGGGTCCAGCATCACGTGCCCACTCGCCACTTACGATTCGCATCCACCCTTCGAGCTAAAAGCTCTCGCGACTCCACTCTGGCCGGCCGGTTAAGGCAAGCCAGAGGTGGGGGTCCTGTCCTCGTCAGGCTTCACTCCGACCGGCCGGTGAAGGCAAGCCGGAGATGAAGACAGGGGCCTCCCCCGGGAGCACTCGGTTCCCGCGGGGTCGCTACTCCCCGACACCCCGCCACAAGGTGTCCTGCGGGTTGACTGATTGCACGGGTGGAATATCTATTATCACGTAAACAATAGATATTCCAACCGTGGGCGATGGGGTCGTCACATCCCTACGCCCTTTGGTCGTCACATCCCTACGCCCTTTTATTATTATTATTATTATTTAACACTTTATTGTGCAATAAACCAGATACATAAAATAACAGTTTACAATTATTAACAAAAGCACAAAGGGCGGCCTTATCACTATGCAGTGATTTCTGCCAGGCAACCACGGGGAGAAGGCAAAGAAGCGAGATAATAAATTGAGAAACAGAAGAAAAACAAAAAAAAAAAAATTATTGGATTGAGTAGAAGTAATTATATAATACAATAAAATGCATATACAAGATACACACAACATACTATACATTATAATAAACTAATTATATTAATACAACTAAAGACACACATACATACATATTATATAATATACTATATACAAATACATACAAAATAGTAGTAACTATATAACTAAAAATATATATAAATATACTAATACTAGGTACATAAATATAATATACTAATCCGAATTAAAAGCAGTTGAGAGATAATGGTTACGAACTTGATATTTAAAAGAGGATAGGGAAGGAGCAAGTCTAATTTTTAAAGGTATTTAAATATATTTAATGATACAAACTATACTTTAATTCAATATAAAAAGGCTCTTTTGTCGTACTTAAGATGTGTAGCCAATGGCGTTTATGACAGCATTTTAAGATAAAAGTGCAGCTGTAGAAGCCTGTGATATATTATGGCCATATATTTGAAATTAATCTTGTACTTACTTTTTGTATTTGACATCTCTGAGAGAATGAGCTGTAGCTTGTTGTCATCGTCGTTAGTTACTCAGAGACATGAAGTCTTAATTTATGATTAGGAGCTCGTTAGCAAGCTCTCGCCGCTACGCTGTTTATTTAAATTTAATTTCCGCTTACTGATTACGCTTGAGTCTTTTATGTAATACTTGCAATTACTCTCGGCTCCATACGGATATTTTACTATATATAAGATATTTAGTCCTGCTTTTAACGTATTAATCTGTTCTTATTTATCAAATAAAGAAAACAATGATACCTAACTACACATATTAATATATCAAAAATGGTCAATGTTCATTTAGAGCAAAATAATTATGATAACTTACTGATTGATGAAGAAAAATGAAAAATGTATATGTATTATTGCAATGGCAAGATTTGGGTTTGGTTGCATCTGATTGTTGACCACATAAGGCAATCAGTTTCAGATTTATCGCACGCTTGGAATGTTCCCTTAGAAATTTAATTTTAAAATTAGAGATGAATTGTGCAACATTGCAACAATGTGTGGCAAAAGTCCGAACAAGCACTTAGCACCTAATATTCTGTGTCCAGACAGTGTGTAGTTCAAATATATATTTGGCAACATGTGCATTTTATTCAGAACGGGGAACTTAGATAACTTGTACTGACTGTCTCTCAACAGTCAACCCACTGTTTTTATATTTGGACGACTCGAAAGGTTCCTATATTTAATTCACTATAAAAAATGTATACACAACATTTTTGTAAAGCTGCTAGAAATCGGCGTCGATTTCAAAGCAATTTTAAATAAAATTCCTTTAAACTTTTACATTTAGTGCTTGCTTCGACTTTTATGTCGGGTTCTCAAGATCTATTGAAAACGCGATAGAATTTTTATGTTTAATGAGGATTTAACGTCTAATTAGACTTCTCTTTGCATTATTCATTTCAATAAATATAAAGTTGTTATTAACATACTCGTTCTGTATGAAACGTGCAAATGTATTTGAAATATACTTTATAAAATTGTAAAATGTACAATTTATAGGTAAGTTTATTTCTGCTTAAGAAGTAATTTTATTCGTATTAATAAAATCGCAGAATATCTATTGTTGGTTCGTATATTGAATGTGTTTTTCGTGTCTGAGCGTCGATTGTAACAATAAAATGAAAAAATGTCAAATGCGAGCGGCGGCAGTAAAGCCTGTGTGTGATGGCTAAAGTTAAAGTGCAACTTTACATAAAGCATTCTATATCAATAATTTTTGCCGAAATAATTTAGACTTTAGTGTAATAGGTAATACTTTAGTGTTTTAGGGTATGAACTAGTTACATTCTTATTTTCTTATTTAATTTGCTATGTGGTCACTATTTTATTCGAATAAAATAAAGCTATCTACTGTTATTCAGTATTCGTAGATACCGACTCATAATATGCTAGAATATTATGTGCATGCGGCATGCCGTTGATACTTAATCGACCATAAGTTTGCATTGATCTATTTCGATTGAGCATGACGGAAGAAGGGGCCCAAAGGCTATTTTTAAAAAGAGTGACGTCAGCAATTCTGACGTCACCATCATCAGGGCAGGCGCTCATACTCGAAGTAGAACGCCCGTAGGTATTTTACTGCCTTTTTAATTTACGTCGAAATTATAGAGAGAGCTCCGAACGCTCGGACGGCCGGCGAGTGAATGTGCTCTGTGCCGTCGGTCGCTCGTATTTAAAGCAAACAATGACTCACAAGAATTAGTTTGAGTGTTGCCACTCGAATTTTTACAATGAATTTTCATCAGTTTTAACAAAGATTAATTATTTCGTTAATTGAATTATTTCATTAGTGGTTGATTAATGAATCAACCACTTATTTAAAAAGATCAAAGCAAACTTTAGCTAGTTATAATTATTTAGTAGTTTGAGGGTAGTCGTTTATCGTCGTTGCGCCGACAAGCATAATATATTCCCAAGGCGATGTAGATACTATGAAATCAATTGTTTGCGGATTTTTTTTAAATATTATCATTAACACTGAGAATTTATAATGATGTGGGATTGAGTTGACAATCGTGAAAATTCTGACCCGTCCTATTTTAAAATATGATGCGAAAATATCTCACATTTGGGAATACCTACATTTTAAGAGTATAAAACAGATTGAGGGAGTATGGGTTACATTTTAAATTAGCAGCGGCGTACATCGCGGTTGAGATCTATGCAAGTAAATTGTAGAATTTATTGCATTTTTTGTTTAATGAGGATTTAACGTCTAATTAGACTTCTCTTTGCATTATTCATTTCAATAAATATAAAGTTGTTATTAACATACTCGTTCTGTATGAAACGTGCAAATGTATTTGAAATATACTTTATAAAATTGTAAAATGTACAATTTATAGGTAAGTTTATTTCTGCTTAAGAAGTCATTTTATTCGTATTAATAAAATCGCAGAATATCTATTGTTGGTTCGTATATTGAATGTGTTTTTCGTGTCTGAGCGTCGATTGTAACAATAAAATGAAAAAATGTCAAATGCGAGCGGCGGCAGTAAAGCCTGTGTGTGATGGCTAAAGTTAAAGTGCAACTTTACATAAAGCATTCTATATCAATAATTTTTGCCGAAATAATTTAGACTTTAGTGTAATAGGTAATACTTTAGTGTTTTAGGGTATGAACTAGTTACATTCTTATTTTCTTATTTAATTTGCTATGTGGTCACTATTTTATTCGAATAAAATAAAGCTATCTACTGTTATTCAGTATTATATTGTTTTAAAAGTAACCAAAGTAAAAACTGGAATATTTTTGTTCAGCGCGGTATTGAATAGTATTTATCGAGAAATATGTATAAATATATTTGTTCATTTCTGTTTTTCATTCCTGGGAAACGACCAGAAAATTTATGAATGAATATCGATTTTGTTGAGCAAAAACGAATAGAAATAAAATGCTCATTCTACAAGTGGGATATATGACAGATGGATGTGATTATATCTTGGACTAGCGGTCCGCCCCGGCTTCGCCCGTGGTACATATTTATGTTTTCTCTACATAAGAACCATCCTGGTACTTCAAGGAATATAATAAAAAAAGAATTATCGAAAACGGTCCACCCGTTCTCGAGTTATGCGCTTACCAACACATTTTGCGATTCATTTTTATATATAAGAAGATTAAAGATTATACAAAATCGTTGGTTTATGACGGAATTCATCATAAAACTGACATAAAATGATACGCCAAACTAATAAGTATTAATTCCAACTTTAACCAACTGTTTTTATGACTGTGATTTCTTATTCAATATATAGACCGATTATTTCTTGTTAGAGAAGAGGTGACCAGTAATCAGTATAGAAAAATCGATCAGTGAAATGTACGTGAAACGCATCCTCTTTCGAAGTAGACATGAAACTTCAAAGCTGATAACTCTATAATAACACTAGCGAACCGCTAGTGTTATTATACCCCGGCTTCGCCCGTATGTTTAAACTGTCCTATCTCTCAAGTTGGATCGAACTGCATATGGTGTGCGAATTTTATTATAGGTAATTAAGTGGTTTAGGATTCCATTGAGGACAAACATTGTGACACGAGATTTATATATATGTCGTGGCCATATCGTAGAGTTGCTCATTTCTGACTTAAAATAAGACTCTAGACTTAAAATTGCGGGTTTAAAGGTTTTTCATGAAGTGGTTTAGATAAAAATCTTTTTGAATGTTTGTAAAGTTTTCCCAATACTAAAGAGAACACAAGATAATATGCAGATAGAAATGTAGACGTAAGAAAAGACTGCAATTGTCCCGTTGCATTCCTGCTCACTTACGTATGCTGTAAAGTTATTTGACCACGGAAATGCTTTGTGAACTTAAAAATTATTTACTTATATTGGCAATTTGCCCATCGCGGATGTTCAGCATGCTAGTAGGTATATTTGTATTTTAAGTTACCAACATGATGTACAAATTTGGCACTACGTGTTGTAATACGTGCATGGACATGCACATCTGATAGTTTATTATTTTATCAGTACTTTCCAGGTTATTATTTAAATCATCATGAAAAATGTTTTATTATTTTAGAATAAACACAAGAAGTCAAATAGATGATAGCAGTATAGGTACGTAAATAAAAAAGTTATGTTACAATTATAATTTTAATATAAGTTTTTCTTGAAACATTAAATTTGTAATTAAATTTTCTTTACTTCATAAACATTTACTTAGAAAAGGTTTTTATATTCCCCCGAGAAACCAAGGTAATCCAGGATCAAAGCCGCAGGGCGGGAAGTAAATAATAAATAGATTTTCTTGTTACAATATAAATGCGCCGTAGTTTGTAATAAAACCATGTATATTCAGTACTGAAAAGGGAACACTTACCGGGTCACAAGCGTTATAACAGAAAAGCATATTTCTAGACCGAGACAGGCACTGTACACTGTACTGCTGAGTATTCCACTATTTCATTCATCACATATGTCTCAGAAAATTCATTTGGTTCGTACCTTAAAGAACTTTTTTTGTACGTACATTTTCATTTCAGTTTTATTTTTGAGGCTTTAAACGATAATCTATAATTATGTTTTCCATTTTTAAAGGAAAATAATTATATTGTGGTGGAGAACTTCACTCGTTTATATGTATAATGAAAATCGGTCAAGAGCGTTTCAATGGCGAGACAATTAAATTTATCGAGGTTCTACTAAAATAATTATATTACGAGGAATAAACATGGCTCTACAAATGTTATATATAATACTTGGTACTAAGGTAATATTTATATTTATTACCTACATGTGCAGGTAAACTTGAGGTAAACGGTATCTAACGCTGCCAATTCCGAATTTGAATTAAGATACCAACGCAATAAGTATGTTAGACTAATTAGCCTAGATTATTTTAGTTATATTCTCTATTTTAATATTTAAATAACGACCTTGACATCCCGTTAACTAGTGAAATCTTTATGCATCTAATATACATCTAAGTGTGCCGCTTAACTTGATGGTTCTATAAAATGCACGTCAAACTTTTTTAATATAAAAAAGTTTAATACAGTGTTGGAATATCGTATGAAAATTATCAAACTTCTGCGGTCTAGTATCTTCTCAAAACCCTTTCTTTGACTTACATAATATTCACCTATAATTATTTGTCTCGCTAAAGTTGTTTAAATGAAAAATGAACATTGCAAGATGTATTGAATTTAGGTGCATGCATATACCTACATATATTATTCAGGATTCGATAAAATGTAGACAGTTTTCAATTAGTTAATATGGTATTTTTATAATTCGTAGATACCGACTCATAATATGCTAGAATATTATGTGCATGCGGCATGCCGTTGATACTTAATCGACCATAAGTTTGCATTGATCTATTTCGATTGAGCATAATATATTCCCAAGGCGATGTAGATATTATGAAATCAATTGTTTCCGGATTTTTTTTAAATATTATCATTAACACTGAGAATTTATAATGATGTGGGATTGAGTTGACAATCGTGAAAATTCTGACCCGTCCTATTTTAAAATATGATGCGAAAATATCTCACATTTGGGAATACCTACATTTTAAGAGTATAAAACAGATTGAGGGAGTATGGGTTAGGTACATTTTAAATTAGCAGCGGCGTACATCGCGGTTGAGATCTATGCAAGTAAATTGTAGAATTTATTGCATTTATTGTAGGTATTCGCAAAATTCTTTCGCATAAATGATATTCATTTCTTACTCCTGTAATTTGATATCAAACAATTTATTGCAAGCTTGATTAAGAGAAAGAAAACCTTAATACGCCTTTTATTATACAAATATTTATATAGATTGTTACTGATAAGTTATACGAGTACATAAATAACAATAAAATGGTTAGCAAACCATGAGGTTATTCTCTTTGCGTACTATTTTATGCATTCGTAAATAGTATGCATAAAATAAATATGAGTAAATGCTACAGTACAAGACAACGCTAGGTTTAAACTTTAAACTTTAAGGTATGTTAATGTTAAATACTATTATAAAGGCGAAAGTTTGTAAGGATGTATGGATGTATGGATGTTTGTTACTCTTTCAAGTAAAAACTACTGAACCGATTACAATGAAATTTAGCACACATATAGAGGGTAACTTGGATTAACACATAGGATAGGTTTTATCCCGGAAATCCCACGGGAACGGGAACTATGCGGGTTTTCCTTTGAAAACGCGGGCGAAGCCGCGGGCGGAAATCTAGTGTTAAAATATTTTAGGAAACAAACTATTTCCAAGTATTTATAAGCTTTTAATTTTTTTTATTTACTTTGTACAAAACCACAGAAGCGACAAATCGTGTAAAGGCTCATTATAAAATAAATTTAAAAACATGAAATAAATACGGCTTGAAGCGAGCTTGCCTCGCAGTTAATAATATAAATTAATTGTCACGTAAATATGGGGAGAATAATTGAATGACGTCATTTATTTACGCTCCGCAAATACCTCCAGTTGTCGGAGTACTTAAAATAGCGGAATCGGATATGGTAATTCGAAGCAATTTTGTGATTTATTTTTGTGAAATCGTTTGAGTATGAATCTACGTAAGTCAAGAATATTTAAAGGAAATTTTCAATTTATTTTTCTATGAAAAATTGATTATATTTAATATTTAATAGCAGGTACAAATCTAATGGATATAATATTGTTATTTTATAATATATCTTATAATGAGTTTAGAATTTGATTACAATTAATAGAACATTGTTAACTCAGTTATTTTTTCATCTTGTAGGTCTTACATATATTTCACGACAACAATTTTATTAACGGTTTCAGGCTTGTTTTGTGTACATAATTTGGAAAATAATTCCTTTGGCGTAAGAATGAGCAAAGTTCAGTCAAGCGCCATGGCAACGCGCCAGACTTCATTATAAAAAACCGTCGGAAAAAATTTAACTGTCTATTGTATTTTTTATTTTCCATTCCCAATAAAGATGTTTAAGTACCTATGATATGTGTCAAATACGAGTTATGAATAAACGCTCAGCTATAAATAGGAAAATAAAAAGAAAAACACGCGAATATTCATGCAATAAATTAAACTTACGCCAAACTTTTCAACTATTACAACAACCTACTCTGGAGAACGATATAAATCATACTTTAATTTTGTACCGCGTGGGAACCAGTCCAGCCTCTAAAAACAGATATCGATCGAATTTTGTTGGAAATGCGCAATTCAAATATTAGACTGTACCATAGTCGGAACTCTGAGTAATGGAATCCTGTCTCTAAAATCGAGTGAAGTATAAGCTGAAATGTTTTCTGTTTGGGCTTAGTAAATTGAATATAAGTGTAGGGTATAGAATCTTCAGTCAGCATATTTTTTATCGTACTCGTATCGTACTTTTGAATGATGCTGTACGAGCTAATTAAATAATTTATATCATAATTATTAATGCAGAGAATGGTGTACGTTCTACTACTACACCACTTACTAGACCAAAGCGGTCAATGGCAAGATACAATTATGGGTTAGGCTATAATTCATTCGTAATAATTTATGGCTTCCTGCCATATCCTCCCAATGGTAATGGTTATGTTTACATGTTTAATGTTAGATTTATGTATAGTAACAAGTTTTAGGTATGTACCTACCTATATATTTCTATACGGAATCTTAAGTTGTGACTACAGATACATATACTACTATACCTTCATCATACTATCCAATCTAATAATAACAAGTAATATATTTACAGTGTAAACTCTATATAACGACACTCCATTTAACGTCAAACTCCGTATAACGTCAAGATTTCTCGACTTTGGTTGGTTTATATTGTTGTCTATACAAAAATACACTCCATATAGCATCACGCTCACTCTAATTAACGACCACAATAAGACATTACCAATTACTAGGAAGTACTGACTAAGTTGCCGAAATCAATGAAAATGTAGTTGTGTACATTCTTTTTTACTGACATACCGAAGATTCTAAGAAATGCAGTCGTAGAAAAATAAAAAAAAATTCTGCATGCCGACGAAGATGGACGATCTGCCAAAAAATTGAAGAAACCTCAATATGAAGACCTTGATCAAGCGATGATAACATGGTTTCATAGGCAATGTCAAAATAATATTCCTGTCTCGGGACCAATCATGCAATTTTCCCTTTCTCTCCATTTAACGACCACTCTATATAACGTCGAAAAATGCACGGTCCCTTAAGTGACGTTATATAGAGTTTACACTGTATTTTAATAGTGTATTAATTGTGATCAGAGTCTGACCGACCTACCTGCGAAAATAGTTTTTTTTTCTCTTCTTGGTATATAAGATATGAACAATTGTTTGTTCATAATTTAACACACAAAATACTATGATATTTATATAGTGTATGACTTGACAAAATGCAATTTATTATATTATTCTGTCGATAATTTGCCTCGACTCAAGTTGGTAACTTGCCAAAGCTACCTATTAATAAAAAATGAATTTCATGTTTTAGGCAAATTAGCAACATCTAAAAATCTAGATAGATCGCGCATATATATATAAAGAGTTACCTCTTGAGAGTAAGTACATGTCATAAATTGAGGAGAATGGTTATGAGGTCACAAACGCGTGACAACTATTGTTGCTTCGCGAACTCGCTCCCCTCATTCATCATAATGACGCGGATTTTATCGCATGTTTTGTTCTTATTTCTTCGGAAACAATAACGAATCGTTCTACAATCACACTATAGGTAGTTGTCATTATGTAAATGTTGATAAACGACTGTCTCGGCTTATCTCTAGTCGACGCGTCGCCGCGGTCGTCACGATATCCCATTCATCTGGGATTTCGAAAAGGAATTTGCAAGCTGTAGATAGATTGAAGGTATTATAAGAAACACTTTTATATTACATTTATAGAAATAATAGATTAACAGTGAACAAATTCTTAACATTTAAGAACTTAAAATTTAGCTCTACAAAATTTAACTGTCTATTGTATTTTTTATTTTCCATTCCCAATAAAGATGTTTAAGTACCTATGATGTGTCAAATTCTATATTCTATTCTATCTTATATATAAAAATGAATCGCAAAATGTGTTGGTAAGCGCATAACTTGAGAACGGCTGAACCGATTTCGATAATTCTTTTTTTATTATATTCCTTGAAGTACGAGGATGGTTCTTATGTAGAGAAAACGTAAACATGTACCACGGGCGAAGCCGGGGCGGACCGCTAGTATTTTAATATTTCTATATCGTCGACGAAATATATTATTTAATTAGTAATAAATAATATAAATCAACGATAAGCTATACATAACATAATAAATAGCTTCCATCGTCTTCCATCAATTATTGCAATAATTTTATTTAACTAGATTGATGTGAGAGCGATAAGCTAACTTAAAAGTGAAAAATGCATTAAAAGGTTCAAAGAATCTGACCGATTATTTAAAGTTCAACCGGGGTCATCCTATAATGTCGTCTACCTTAAATTAAAAGTACATTATATACAAAAGAAACAAAAATTTTCTAGCTATGAGGATGAATTGATATAATATTAGAATTATTATATACCTACGTTATAAATTTAGATGTTTAAAATGAGTTTCCAAAGACTACTAGCTAGGATGTGAGGATCACTGAAATTACGCCTGCGTACTCTGCCCATAGCTGCAAGCAAACGGCATTGATTGTTTCCAATGTATTTACCCATATATTGCAAAACTAAGTTGAATATAATTATTTCAGTAACAACGGTTTGAAAAATCCTTTAGGTACACATAAATTCTATTTTTTATGAAACAATTTTCTTTCTTCTATGGAAAATATTAGTAGACGCCTGACGCAGGTACCTTTACTTATTCGACAGTAGGTACAAGCGCTGTTTTACCTTGGACTATTATTTTATGTTTTATATTTTATCCAACTAGAATTACAATTACAATACAATTCCTACTAAAAATCTTTCCTTTTATAACTAATCAATACCATTGCAAACGTTAAGACTTACATTTCATAGAAATAGACAAAATTGTAAAGCGTTATTGTTGGACAATAGTTGGTACAAATCCCGCGTCGTGGCAGCGAGCGAGTGCCTCCTCTCCTGTAGCGACAGCTCACATCTTTTACTCAGGCGAACAAAGTAACGAAGGCTCAGCTAAAATCATCAAATATGTACCACCTGTTACACTTCCCTTTACGGTTTTTGGTTAAGAGCGGTATGTGAACAGGGCTGGAACTCATGTTTTGTTTCGTTGTGTAAACCGAATAATTGTTTTTGTAAGAGCTTTTTGTTACAAATAATGTGTTTTGTATTGAGTGCAAGAGAAATGAATAACATACATTTTTTTATTTCGAATAGTTATTTATACCTATGTAGAAAATATATGAAAAATAGCTGTAAAATATTATGTAGGTAGCAAATAAATATATAACGAAATAAAAGCTCTTAATTTCTTCCTTCAATTAAATAGGTATAGATAATGTTGACAGCTGACAATGGAACATTACGCAATTAACAAAATGCATGAAATAAAATTGTATTTCATTTCTATAATCCGCTCCATTTTTTGAAAATTCGTTAAATTTTTTTCAAATTTAAACTCAAAAGTTCATTCTGGCCACTTTGCATTACAAGCCCATTTGAATAGTCAGATAAAATTTATGCACAATTTTCATTTAAAATAATTATTAACGAAACAGAAACTGCATTATATGTAAATATTATAATAAACAAAATATATTGAAATGTTTTTTGGAATCATTTGAAGTCTCTATATTTTTGATAATTCATTACAATTTAAGATTAAAATTAAAATTTGAAGCGTACATAAATTCGCAATAGAATGGTACGATACCTAAGGTTTCTATGCTAGAACATCACGTAGATATTTTACAGCAGACGTTATTTTAATCTACTAATTGCAGGTCGTGTTTTACTGAGAATATCAAATACTCTAATGGCATACGTTCTCTTTTTACTCCATGCAGGTCGCGTTAATAAGCAAGCAGGTGTGAAGGCATGTGCCGGCGATGACGCAGCGCGCACCGAGCGGCATGCCCTGATGACATGGCATTCAGCCGCTCCGCCCTCCTTGCGTTGGCCACTCTCACAGCACTCGCTGGTAAGGACGCTTCAACTATAAAAATAAGTTTAACTCGGTCTTGCACGAGCTTGAAAATAATAGCAGCTTGTTGGAAGTGACGCACACGACGCAAGTACCTACCAAGAGAGTAGTTGCTGAAGTTGAGTTATTTATCGTCTTTCAAGCTGAATGGGACTCTCTAAAGCTTATGATGTACTAACTAGTAAGAAAACTACTTTTAAACTTCCGACTACATAGTTTGGTATAAATGTACATTGTATAGGTACTTACTTACATGTTTTTCATCTGTAGACACGTGTAGGTACACTATTTAGAGATCACTGTATTCTTAGTTAGTGGTTAGTGAACGAAGCTCTTAATATACGAGATATACTTAACAGCTCTAGCTGTGTCAATACCATTAGACTAAGATTTCGGGCGTGTGTATACATTTCAAGTAATTTTGTGACTGTTTATAAGCATAGGCTTTATTCAACAATAAATAATCAGATTCATTTCAGAGAAAATAATTAACGGAACGAAAAATTGCATAAAATTGATAAAAAAAAGCTGCAATTTACGTATTTTAAGCTATTACATTGCTTTTATCTCAGACTTTGAGCGTGGCGACCGAATGTAAAATTTCCGTAACGAAAACACCTAACACCCCCCACTCCAACCAGCACAGCATCAGTGAGATGCTATGCAATAGCTTTACCACGGCAGTCCTCGAGTGCCACACGTATTTTTTTATTAAGCTTCATATCGCTACCCCGTCTACCCCCTATACCCTTAAACAATAATTTTATATAAAAAAAACGAATGAGTGAGGGTGTTTAATACGACTAGTAAAAGTAGAGCAGGCTAAAAAAAGAATCTTGTCAACAAAATATTCCTTTTGAAGTGAAACAGGCACGTTGAGAGTATTTCAATGTTGCGTCATGGCAATACCGTCATGTCATGGAGTAAGGTGATGATTTTGGTTTCTTTGAATCTTGTCAAAGAAGTTTCACTTTTGACATGTGTGCTCGGCACACGCGCTGTTTTTTTATTAAAAAATATCAAATTGATTGTTTGTTGTGTGTAAAAGTGTGTCATATCACTATTTATTTTGAAATTCCTCACAAAATGGAAGGTAAATAGTCTGAATAATTTTTATTTCAATACTAGTATTTTACAAATGCTTTAAAACGCTGCGTGCGAATCAATTCACATCAGTCCGCATGAACGCGTCCCGGGCTAGATGAAAATGTTTATAAAAGAAATATTGAAGTCGGGTTCGTTAAAATTTTTAGAACGAAGAAAAATTATTTATTTTTTAATAACTTTCTTCATTAGGTCTTCTTCCAAGCAATATTCATTAAATCTAAGTAGGTTAAATTATGAATATGTTTTTTTTTATCAAACAAAGGTACCTGTATATTTTAAAAATAATTTAATTAAAACACATGGAGATAAATTTGCTATTGAATTATTAAATTCAGCTTACTTTTTGTTCCCCGATAGTGAATATCAAACAACAGTTTGCTGGCATAACCGTTGTTCGTTATATTATATGAAATATTCCACATGAATGAATGCTCAGACAATCTCTGAAACTAAGCTAAAATCCATTTAAATATCTGCTATGCTTTCATTGCCTAAAATAAGCACACATTTTTTTGTGCATGAATTGTATAATAGTGTATTGTCTTTCTATACATGAGTATGAATGTTTTTACGTAGAGAATTAAAAGTTTCCACATTATCATTTTGTGACTTTAGATTATTTCACCAAAATTTGTATAGATACATTAAATAAAGCATTTAATTTATTAAAAATAACTATTGTTATAATTGAAATATAATTTAAGTATCTAGAATAAACCGCCTCTGTTGTTTAAATTTTTATTTCAGTCGTGAGAAATATTCGTATTTCTGGGGAGCTGCAGTTGTTTATGTACAAAAATAATTGACGTATTTTGATGTACATGTTGAAAAATACCAAATACATACTTTAAATATTCATAAAAGAGATAATTATTACGATCAAAAACCAAACAGTTAATCCAGTGTTAAAATGAAAACAATGCATATTATTTCAAGCATAGAATTGAAATTGAAGAGTTGACAATAGTGAAATTAACGAACATACTGCGGTTTATAAATTCAGGATATTACCACGGCAGTAATTAATTTATCATGATGAAAACTCGGGAGCATAAAGCCCTATTGGAACATGCAACATCTACTTTCTTTTCCTTTGTATTGTTCTGCAGGGGAAGTCTTAATTGCCACGAATTGTTAATTTAAAAATCCGCCTGAGAGCGTATCGAGTATTACGATGTTGAATAAGGCTCAGTTAATATTCAATCTAAGTTTACTCTTAACGGACTTGAGGTATCGGATATCTCGTACATTATTCATCATAGTTTATACTTTATTTTTAATTATAGGGCATTGTATTTATTTTTAATTATAGCAAATTACGATTACAATCATATTGATTGAAGATACATAATAAAGATTATACTTCCTACTTATTTAGTAGATATTTTTCTCTCATTTTACATTGAAATAGTTAAAAACTGAAAAATATAATCATTATAGAGTCTAGAGTCTTATTTATTTGCATGTATTATAATTTGATTTCACTAACAATTTTATGAGGTAACAAAGTAAGTAGACCAATGTTCATACAAAACATTTTATATCAATTTAACTGCGGTAACGTTGAGAAATTGTACCGTACGCGCAATTTATTTCGTGTGTCTTAGGTGCATTTACATCAAACGAGCGAATGCTCATTCTAACCCCACTTTGTCAAATTCTTTTAGTGTAAACAGGCGTAAAGCATTCTTCGTTGTTCTTTATAGTGCGTTCAAAAAGATTCTATGCAATGTTCTAATATTAATCAACACTGAACACGAGTTTTGGTTTAGGTACACTAAAGATAAAGTTTTTACTAAAAGATCACGAAAGAATGCTCTTGCTCTAGTTCTAGCTCTTTGTTCGTTTGATGTAAATGCACCGTTAGTCTTCTCGTTGTATCGTACTGGCGTTTTAATAGTATGAGGCCACATCGGCATGATCACTTTACTATTTCGTGTTTTAACCAGGTTTAATGTTACCTTGGATTATATACCGTTAAGTGTAGCTTCGCAAAGAGTGTGGGTGGTCGGTGGGTAACGGCGGTAAAGCAAATGTATAATCAGCGATGTTTACTACGAAACCACAGGGTGGTGTGTGTGCGCGCCGCAAGGCAGCGTGCAGGGCGGTGCGCAGTTGCCCGGGGTCTCTCACTCGACCGCACCGCCCGCCGGCGTCGGCGGCGTCCGCAGGTACGAACCATTGTTTTCACCTAAACTACCTAACAATTTCAATCCAACTGTTGGAGAATGCGTTCTCTATTAGCACATGAATAAGTGAATTCTACTGTAGAACATTAATTTTCGACAAGTTACTAGAAATTAGAGCTAGGTTTCAGCGCAGTTCTTCAACTCAATTATTGGGAACGAAATCATTAATTACAAACACGAGTTATTAGCATACACTATGACTCATCATTATAAACATAACAATAAAAATATGTTTATCCAAATAGATCTTCTGTAGTAGGTACATTGAGATATACATATGGAGACGACACCGCCTACATCACTTATGTTCCGCTCAACATATGCCATATGGCGTAACTGCACGCTCATTTTTTATTTGTTTTAAAGTGAAACGCATCAAATATGCCTTCGTGTGTGTTACGATATTGCACAAATAATACAAATAATACGGAAAAGTGCAAAGGAATAACTTTTCATCGGTAAGTACCTAACTAGATAATAATTTTTAAAACTTAGTTAGAGCAAAAAAATGGCGCACAGATTTTGTTCGTGGCGTCTCCTCCATACGTAGTAATATTTTCTCAATGAGTGGGTATTACATTATTAGCCTCATTACTTTTCCTTCGATGTTCAGTATAAATAAGTAGTTAGCTGTTAGTGTTATGTTGTATTCGGAATATTCACCAAAAATGTATTGTATAATATTCAGATTATATATAGACTTCTTTGATTACTTTTTTTATTAAAATCTAAATTAAGATTTACTTTGCGAGATTTTATTTTCCGATATAGGTACAGCTTAAATCAAAATAATCCATTCAGATATAAAGATTGATAGAATATCTAAGGCTACCTTTTATATCAAATACAAAATGCAGGTGTGTAGCGCTATAAACGTCCACTCATGCGAAGCCACTAGCGGAATGCTAGTCCATCGAAAAGCAGCGCAATCATCAATAAATCAGTTCCAAACACCTTTACGTCTTCTCCCATCTCCCATTAGTTATTTAAACAGCCCTTCATTATAATTTCAGTCTTAAGATTAGAATTTTTAAGAGATTTCAAGTGGCGATTGACTATAACCTATAAAAGTCTTTGTTACCTGTACACCGCACTCCATATTGTCAATGCATGAAGGTCACTTGTCTCTCTTTATACACATTGTAACTCCGTCCACAAAGCCTTTGTATCGTATATTTATAGGGGTCAACTAGAACCCACAATAAAACGTCTCTACATAATTTTATTATCCGCTATATTGCATGCCTTACGAAGATCGTATTGAAAATCTTGTGCTCTCGTATACGTGCATAATACCTGACTGTATTTATGTAAAAATGCATTAACACAATAGGTACATATTTGATGAACGTGAACTCGTAAAGGTATTACATTACATTCGAAATGAAGATGTAGATTAGTGATAGATTGGTATTCGTGCTAGATTCGAATATGGTCTAGTCAAACAGTGATTTGTACCGAAGCACTCTAACATGATAGCACTCCCATCTATTCGTTCTAGTCCTCGTTACTATGTAGACAAGTGTATCGATCTGCACTATCCAATTAAATTGAAACGGCTATAAAAGTTATTTCATATAGAAACTCATTTTATGGTAATAACCGAAATTGTTACGTACCTATCTCATGTAAATTAGATGATGTCAAGTTACTGTTTGGTAAAATGTAATAAAATAAATATTCAAACATCTTGTTAATATAGTGAAACTGAGTTATACACATACAAATGTTTTGAAATGAAAAAGTAAATTATTTCCTTATTCATGTGCTAGGTTTACTAAAACTAACATTATAATTGAACGCATACTTCAACATAATCACAGTAGATTAAAATTGAACCTGATAAAATAAATATTTAAATTAATTAAGTGAATAGAAATAAAAATTTCGTAGAATTCTACTTAAATTTCCTTTCTAAAATAATTTCCGAACCTCTTTTGAGTTCACAGAGTTAACCATGTCACTATAGTGACCTAAAGTATGGTACACAACACCTTTCAGCTAAAATGTAATAACTAATTATTGTTGTTGTGCTATAATATCTATTGTTGTCGTTGAATATGTGTGAGTCATGTTATGTATTTAATGTTGACAACCGCAACAAAACGGCCCCGACGAGATAATGTAAGTAACTTATTATTTAGAAACGTAAACACTGTAACGTTTTGTAATTATTTTCATATTAAAGTGCTATTTAATGTTAATCATCGAATGTAATCGATGATTATGTGTAGGCAGGTAGCAAAACTGCATGAGGACGACATAATTTGCACGTCTCTGGTAGATAATATGTTATGAGTATGTAGGTAGGTATTATTTTGCCATTGAAATAATATTTTTTCCTGTTCAATACTCAAAAATTGGCAGTTATGTAATTAGTGTTACATTGTATATCACTTGAAAGTCATAAAATATTAACACTCGGTTTGCAATTGTTTGAATGAATACGAGAATATATTTGTTAGGTTAATGTAAAATTATCAACGTGCGAAATTGAATTGTTGAAACTAAATTTAGTGACACTTTCAGTATTACAATATAACAAAAAATATATGACTCCTTTGTGAATGCTATAATTTTTAAAAGTTGTTTGATGTATCCTTTGTATGAGACATTATTGGATCATAAAGAACTGGCCTTAGTTCTCTTCACAGTAGTTAAATTGCATTCGCATGAATCACGTTAAGATAGATAGCTCCGTATGAGAGTAGGTGTAAGTATCCTGCACGATCCGCTAGTACTGGAATATCCTGATGATGGAATGCTAACAATTCAATTTCGCTTTTCAGCTATTGTATTTATTACGACCGATGCCAAAGGTCTGCTAGCTTCGGCCTTAAATATTTTGGCTTTGCTCCAGAGCCTTCAGCGATTTATTGCCTCATTATGGGGTGACGATATCAGTCTCTCCTGCCACTTACAATGCAGATGATAGTTAAATATATCACTGACGGCATTATCGGTGTTTTTTCTTTTTGATAACATAATTTATGGGCATTTAAACCGATTTCAAGTAGGAGAAAGTTCTAAAGTAAAATTAATAAGATATCTTGATACAATATTGATTAAATAAGAACATACAGTTGAATAACAATAGAACTACTCCTCAATAAGAGCATGTCACCGTGATTTGAAGTCGGTTTCATCAAGTGTGTGTATTATACTATTAACATGTTTTCGTGCAGATTCAGTCAGTATTCCAGAGGACGGGGGTATCGAGACTGGCGCACTCGTGGCGACCCCACTCTCATCAATTCATTGTGGCGAAGCAGACAGCCATTGGGCATTCGGAAACAACTTGGTAAAATTTCCATATTATGGAAATAGTGCGTTTTATATTGCTCAAATCACTTCGGCATGGGGAAATTGTCTGGGTTTAGGGATTTCTTTGGATTACACTGCCTTTTTACAAAACTTGTGCACTATATAAGTATAAATCTTTTATTAATATGTAAACTCGATAAAATTATTTCGGCTAAAATTAACATTATTTATATTTTATTTTGAATGATAAATAATAATTACAATTTTTATTTAGCATTAACATTATATCTAGAATGTGCATAAACTTCATAATCTTTAACAAAACAGTTTATATAAGAACAACCTTGTTTCCGTTTTAAAAAATACACGTATATAATTGTTCTGGAACTGCAATTATATTTTATGACAAGAGAAAGTATAATTATAATGCAACCGTAGTGACTTCTTTATTTAAATATAAATATGTAGTTGAAAATGAATGTCATCTCATGAGAAAAACGACATCTACCTTTACATAAAACTTTGATATTATAATCCCTACTTCAACCGTTTTTCAACTGAAACTATTTTTTATTGCGTAGGTACTTTTATTTTTACATTTTGCGTCAAAGCTTCTATTATCCTTACAGATTTGTAAATGAAACAGCTTTAAATGAAAAAGTTTCATGCATAGAATTCGCATCAAATATAAAATAGACTTTCGTCCATTCTCATTACTAGTCTTAGCTACTTGATATCAAATATTATTATAATCTATACTTATAATAAATCTGTAGAGAGGCCAATTCTGTACATGAAATATATTTAAAAAAAAACTATGAAGGGGTGATAAGGGATCGCTACTGATGCCAAAAATGCAATCAGTAAAATTTTTGTCTGTCTGTCTGTCTGTCTGTCTGTCTGTATATTCGTTATAGAAACAAAAACTACACGACGGATTTTAACGAAATTTGGCACAATTATTCTTCATACTCCTGGGCAGGTTATAGTAAAAGAATCATGTAAATCGGTGTAGAAACACCAAAGTTATACATGAAATACGCTATAAGTCATCGCGCGTGAATTACATGCCATAAGGATTATTTTTGTGTATCAGTTGCCGCGTTCGACGCGCTTCGCGGCGGGAGCTATAAAAAGGCGGCGGGTCCGCACCCGTTTCGCGTTGTCACGGCATCACGTGTGAACGGCTGAACCGATTTCGATAATTCTTTTCTATTATATTCCTTGAAGTACGAGGATGGTTCTTATGTAGAGAAAACGTAAATATGTACCACGGGCGAAGCCGGGGCGGACCGCTAGTTGTTTAAATAAATATGTATTTATCTGACATCGGGCAGGAAACGCGGAAGTATACATCGTGCTGGCCTTGCTGATCGGCGTGGTGACGGTGGTGGTGGGGTGCTGGCTGTCGGACAACTGCTGGTCGCCCGAGCCGGAGGACATCTTGGCGGGCGGGTGACCCGTCGCGGCGGGCGCGTGCACGCACGTGTAGCGCCCGCCCTCCGCGGCCGACAGGGAGAGTCCCTCGGGCGCGGGCTCGCTGTCCCCAGTGCTGCCACCCCGCGCGCCGCCGCCGGCGCGTGCCCCGGCTTTCTTCCACGCTGCACGCCACCTGTGCAGCGGCGCTTGCCTTCATCTCCCGTGTGACAGACGACAGCCGCCACCCTTCTGACGGGAGGTCCACTCCTGTCGGGTACACGAGAAAGCTAACGGGAACCACATTCCTTTCGCTAACGGCAGAGTGTGTGACTATTGAAACGGAACAATTTTAAATTGAGTGTTGTGCGAATTTAAATCGAATGGAATTTTGTATAGTGCGTTACCCATTTTGGTGAACTAAGAGCTTCGTTAATATTACTACATTTTGTGACTATGTGGAACGATGTATGTTAAATGCAATTCTATACGAGGTTGCGGTATTCTAACTTAACTCTGAGGATCTCATTGTGTCTATCTCGTCGTAGGTCACGCTTCTAGCGGTCGCTCTGATTTTATTACTAGACATAGGTGGTGCAAATGCGTTTTTTCATGTACCACTTTACTGTTGTTTCTAAAAGTATGTGCCTTGAAACGCTTTCCTCTATTTAATGTGTAGTATAGAGTGTGTTTTGAACCCTTTAGATAATCTTCCATCTTTCTGTCGTAATTATTAATCCCGTATAATAAGTGCCATACACATCATAACCGTGCCTTTACCGTTCTATAGACTTTGAGAGGGACGTAATTTACAATAGATTTTAAAATAACCCTTTGCGTTAATGTTATAACCTCCTTGTTTTGTATGTTTTGTATGATAATCCATGATATCTATAATCCATGATATAATCCTCCTTCTTTATGTATGATAATCCATGATATAACTATAGAGGAAAGTGCTAGGACCAGTCTTCAAAAAAAAAACGTCAATTGGTTATACTAAAAATTTGAATATTAGAGTTACAACATTTATAAACAACGACACATTTAAAGGAAAATGATCAATTTAAGATTCAATGTAATATTTTGATGATTTTTAAGGTACCTACGTAAGACCTATTTATATTAAGTATATACTGATTTGTGATGTCATTTACAAAACCAAAATACTCTGCTTTGTTAGTCTAAACGCTGAGTTTATTAGAATAACCCATCAATTGTCTGCTCTTTTTTTCTTGAGAAGTCATATCATTTTAAAGACAGCAGCGTTTCATTAACTAAAGACACAATACTTATAATTCCACTTAGCGATGGTTTGCATACATTGTTAAAGAACACAACATGTTATTGTAAACAATACCTCGTTGAAAGAAACCCGCAGTTTGTAACTTAAGCGCACTCGACTTGAGCATGGAGCATTTGAAATAGCATAATTTTTCTAAATATTTGTACTGCATTAATTAAATAACATTATATTAGTAACATTATATAAGTATTCCAAGTTGCTTATAAAAATCATATAAATGAGAATATAATACATAATACGTTCAAAAATAGTAGAACAATTTAGTGCAGCAATAGATAATGGTAATAAATATCTAATAATAATCAAATAGAATCATAACATTTTTATAAACAATAAAAATAAGGTCAATCCAGTGGTTTTTGTAGTATGTTATAATTAAGAATTACCTACCATCCATTTAGAAGTCAGCCCTGTTTTAAACTTATGCTTAGAATAAAATAATTGTCATTTGTTTTTGGCGCTCAATTTTTATTCAATGTTTCGGGAGAGAAAACAGCAAATATTTTTACTACTGGATGGAAAACGCCAATATATGTACCAACGTGTAAACAGTAAACAAATGGACGATAAAATTCGAAGTCGAAATTTTTAATAGGTTTAAACGAGGACCGCTTTGATATTGATAGTATAGTGACGCACCTACGCAATTTTATACATGTTTATTTTCACAGCATTAATAAGTGCCAATCTTAGGCCAATAATTTCGTGTGTGCCAAACTTATACAAACTTTATAGAGATAAGGACATTGACACTTTTATTCAGTTGATGCGATGGAGTGTTAATAATTCATGTTTATAAGGGAATAGAAAAAGTATAAGAAAGAGGGCTCTTTTTTATCACGCTTTGACGCATAAAATAATCAATTGATATATGTTTTTTTTTGTGGTGTTTCTCAATGTTAGCCAGAAGGGCTTCTACATTTTAACGCGGACTCGGGAGTGAACTGAAGGTTCACCCTGGTAGCGACATGCGCAAGGGCGTCCC
This sequence comes from Colias eurytheme, assembly GCF_061535395.1. Taxonomy (NCBI): domain Eukaryota; kingdom Metazoa; phylum Arthropoda; class Insecta; order Lepidoptera; family Pieridae; genus Colias; species Colias eurytheme. The sequence continues at coordinate 5,388,582 of NC_142987.1, read as the reverse complement.
CCCTTGACGGGGATCTCGAACCTCGGCTTGGGCTGTCGCTTGAGTGGAGGAGGCCGGAAGGGCCCTAATCGGACGGGATAGATATATGTACTAGACTAGTTTTATTTCATTAATTATTAAAAAAATAGGATGGCATTGTATTACATATTTTAGTTGGAACAATTCACTTTTTCACACTAGTTACATTATTACATTTAAATGTACAATGTACATTGTACATTTAAATATATCTACTGCAGTTGTACTGCAAAAATTCTATACCTTGACCCTTGTAAGGATTTAGCTTTTGTGTTGTTTAAAAAGTATTGGTCCTACAGAGGATGTGATACGGCGTGGGCGAACGGGTTGATCGCTTTTGTTTATGATCAAGTGGGTCGACCCACGGTACCCAAATCATTTCACTCGATGAAAGGGCCAGTGTACAAAGTATCTACGTTTGAAAGTACATATACACATTTTGTACGGTTGAAAGTATATATATAATTATTTATCTCAAGATTTGATAGAACTAGAAACAATATCGTATCTCCTTGTAATTCTGAGTAAATATTCGTAACATTTTTGGAAGAAATTAGGTGGTGTATACCTGCCCGCTTATCTATGAAAATTTATCATAGTTATATGAACGAGAAAAGAAGAAAAATTAGATAGAAAAAATCTTTGTAGTCTGTTGTAGTTATATCGTTTCATTATTTGACCTCGATCAACGCAGAAATAAATATTGGATTTTTTAAGCGTACTCAAACAAACTCTACAATAATATATTAAAATGGATACAATATCTTAGAGAAAAAAATAATGTCAGTAACAGTTTCACAATTTAAATTTCCGCAAAACTGTTAACAATAAATAACCATTTATTATATTACCTTTACCTTTCTTCTACACAAGAATTTCGACACGCTAATGTTTAAGTACAATTATAATGTATGTAACTAATTAACTCATTATTATTATTAATAATATAATGCCTACTTTAATTCATTTAAATTTTGATGTGTTTTGTTCTAGAGTTGATATTATGAATGAGCGACCGAATGCACAATAGTTGTGTAAAATAACTACAGAATCTACATTCGCAAATCATCCCATTATTGGTTAAAAAATAAAGAGAGATTCTAAATTCTTATCAGATAGAAGGTAGTATTCACACTTGTATATAGGCTAGTTAAACTGCATAATATACATTTCATGTCAAGTTGTGTCACGATCGTTATAGAATATTTGCAATAGTTTGTAAGAGAACCGACTGAATAGTCAACATTTTTAAGAAACTTAGAATAAGTTTTATAGACTGTAGACAATGACCTGCAGATTAGGGTTCTGCAATCAGTGTTAAAACTTAAAACGATTAAACATGTGCCTGTAAACCTACGTATGTATATATATTTTTTAATTTTTTTGTAAATTTGAAATCAATCATCTTCGACTATCCGCAGATTTAACGATAGTTGATTATATCCAGCCCTTAATTATTTAAATTAGTCGTTAGATAGAGGACTTCTAAGTATTAAATCACAACGCACTGCAGGTCTTCATATTTCCTATGATTGGCATGTTCAGTAGTTTACAATGTCCTTAAGCCAAACATCGTCAATACGCTACATTCTACCTGTCAACTAAAATTCAATACATTTTAGTCATTTAATACTGTCAAGTGTCTGTTAATATCCTTTGAGGTAATATTTGGGAAAACCACAACCTTATTTACGTTATAATATAGTGCACAGTATTTTTACTATAAACATTATTGTGTCTAGAATTAATTACTGTTATCGTGTAAACATTTGTGATAAAATGTGTGTCAAAATTTTATTTGGTTATTGTAAATATGTACGATTTGCGTTTTATTGTCTACTGATGACTGTCGAGTTGGAAGTCAGTATTATTATAAAGGCGATTCGCTTGGCCGATATAGGAATTGAGAAATCTGTAAGCTCAATATACTTAGCAATTGCAATTATATGTTTAATGTAATTATTTGTCACGAGTAAGTAATAAATGTACTACATTTAAAATGTTATTTTTATTTTTCCTAAAATAAATTCCTCATACATTTTCTTTATCTACATATTAAAGAAAACTTTCCCTCAGTATTGAACAAAATAAATAAGCCGACCTAGACGAAAGCCCTAGGCTACTAATTAAAAATTTTATTTCCGCATTTTACGCAGATCGTCTTATATGCAATTTACAATCACGTTAATAATAAAAAACAAAGAAAGTACAGTGTCGAATAACAATTCGTGAATGTAGAGTCAGTAAATACTAAAAAATTTCAAGCCAATACCAACTGTGTACTATTCTGTCTCTCCTTTTATTCCTTTAATTTTTTATTCAAATCTCAATTCTGTTTTCTTAAAAAATGCACATTGTTAAAAGATTGTGTCGACACCCGTGTTGCATTTTTAATAAGGTATACCCAATTTAGTACAATGTGAGTTTATAAAAGGTAGGTTTATCCAGGTAATCTCCGATATACTGGCTGCAGCCCAAAGAAATCTCTTTTTCTAATTTAGTTAGACAATGCTAAGGATTAATTTCAAAATAAATTAAAACCATTTTATAGGTTCTTTTTAAAATTTATGTTGATATTTATGCCTTTACAACCTATTGCACCTAGTGTTGTTTTACGGAGCAGTATTCACAATAAATTTTAAATCAATTTCTTTTTATATCTCCAATGCTCCTTTTAAAATACATAAAAGTGATGAAATATACCATAAGCGTTCAAATTTCAAAACACGATTAATATAGGGCGTAGGTACGTGATTAAAGTAATGAAATGAAATTCCTGTACTTTTATAACATTAATAACGCCTACATTATAAAGCAGTTCTTGCCAGGCTAATAATTCCCCGTACACTAAAGACATCATTGAAAGTAATGAACTGCGCGTTGGCGTTTAACCAGTCTGTAGGAGTCCCATAGGGAGGTCGAGACTCGAGGTGCAGAATCACTTTTATAAAAGCGACACAATATTCGCAAAATTTAAATGGAACATTTAGTGACATGAAATGAGATTAATAAAGAAACAAGACTAGTATACTCTTGCATGGTCGTTTTGTAATAAATATTTTTAACTTACCTATTAACCGCAGTTAGAAACAAACTAGTAAAAAACACAAATGCTTTGTTACCTAAATATCAAGCTATTTTCGTTGTACATTTAAGATATCATAATATTTTAATAAAAATATGACTTTATAGACAGTTTTGGCCTTTTTATGAAAAAGATGTTGTTCAATGAATTACTACAAGTCTACGCTTCGAGTGCTACGCTGCTACGCAATTGCGTAGACGTCGTTATAGTAAATGTAGAAAAACTTATCTTCTTTTATGTTGTTGCTACTAAATACAGTAACAATTACACTTACACTTAACTTACTATTATATATTAATTCAAATTCAAGTAAAGGTAAAGAGAAGATTTATTTATCAACGGTGTAACCTAACCTCGAGATACGTAGGTATGTAATAAATTATTTTTGAGCATTAAGACTACAGAGTTTCTACAAAGTGTTTATAAGTATAAATATGAATATTGCAAAAAAATTGTAATAAAGTACGAGTATTATAAAGTACCTGTACCTTCGTTATCGAGCCAAAGGTTATTGTGTCAAGGACGCTTATTTATTAAATTCCTTAATTTTTATACTTTTTGGTAGAAAGTAAGATGGCTGTCATGACCTATTTTTTTAATTAAAATAATGGATCTCTACGAAAATTGATTAAATTTAAAGCAGATAATTGTTAGAACTTTATTTTGATATATAATAACTTTTGCGCTAATATAATATGATGTAGTTTGTTCAATATAGGTACGTTTAAATAAACGACGATAATCTTCATGAGAACTGATTTTGTAAATTTTTTGCTATTTCGATGAGCATGCAATTTTCTGTGAAAAGTTAAAAGAACATTTTAAAGCCATAATAAGACTCTAGCAGTAAAAACTCTTTTTAAAAAACCTAAATCTATAACTTTTCTTACAGACCAGGAGCAGCTTTTGAGCTTCTCCACAAAAGCAAAAAACATGACTAGATTGAAACCGCTTTACCGAGTTATATCTGAAGCTCAATATTATACTAAATAAAAGAAATCTTGAATGAAAGCGGGACTTTCTGAACATAGACTGCTTGAATGAAAAAATAGGCCGTGATGTGCTCTACAGTTATGGGTGACACAGAAATGCTTTCTCAATTAACAATTTATTTATTTAAGTCAACAAGGGCAATTGAGAATAACATTGAATATAACTGCGAAGACACTGTAGGTAACAGAACATGCTCTGCTTTGTAATAAATATTAATCGTGCTATAAAAAATAGTTTATCGTGATTTATACTGCGACAAGATTCTCTATAATTCAAAGAGACGACCCTTACAACGTTCTATCGTCTTGCACTTTGCAGCTACTGCAGGCAATTGCGAAAACTGTACATATCGACGATGAATCGAATATTATTATAAATAAAATATTATTATGTATCAAAAAACTGTTAAATGGTATTAAATACAAGCCGAACTTACTTACAATACAATATTTTTCATTGTTAATGAATGTGCACTTGAAAATGTAAACAGATTTTGTTATATTACAAAAAAATATATATAAATTAAAACGTTGAAATTCGCAGTCAATTTGTTGAACTGCGAAAATTTGAAAGCATTGAAACAGAAAGATCTAATTGTCGAGCTAAATTAATACAATTGAAAGAATGAACAGTTTAAATCTGTATAGAAATATTAAAGGCAACATTTAAATAGACTTGTTAATTTTTATAAATTCTGAATAGAAACAATCACTACTTAAACTTTTAGCTCGGGGACTCTCCTCTATTAAGCGACATCTCATTATAAGGGCACTGTCCCTCAACGTATAATGAATAGACTGCACTTGCATATGAAGCAATTATTATTAAATGCTACTTCTGTTTAAGAATATACGTTCCCAGGAAATAGTTGTATAAAACGCATAGATTTTCTCATGATGATTTATATGTTATTGTGTTTTTCTCTAGCTTATACTTCTGTTATGTTTCTAAGACTAGAGATAAAAAATTAACTTTTCTTATAAATACAATTTAAATTTTCTTGGTAATTTTAATCTGAAATTATTTTTAGCAATGTACTTTTTGCATTTTTTTATAAAACTTGTAGAATTTATACTCAAAAATAATAATAGTAACTGTGAGAGGAAAAAAGACACCATTGGTGGGTGCAGGAGTGATTCTTATACGTGCTCGGGGTTTTCGAATACCCCCACCTTCATAACAAGGGTTTTTATTGAAATTTGAAATTTTTCAATAGCCAAATATGCCAATCAATAGACCAAAGAGGCAGTTTGAAATATGTACAATACTAGTACACATTCCTCAGACAAATACAACTCAAATAGGAATATTAATTAACATGCCAACGTGGAGCTATATTGCTGTATATGATATTCATACATACATTGCCTAGTATCGCATATCGTATTAAAACTGGTGGTGGTGCCGATCGTTGAAAATATAAAATGTTTGATATCGCTTTATACAATAAAATAATTCATTTAAGTTCCAAATAAATTTAAAATGTAAACTTAGCTCATTTTTCTTGTTGCTTGGGCACTCAGCTTCTAAACCATAAAATTGGGAAAATTCAGTAATTATTAGTGACGAATTAAATTTCTAAAATGTTTGATATTTTATAAATTATATAACTATAAATAGTTAAGGTTAAGGGCCATCTAATTTAAAGGTGCAATCTAGGTCAAGCTTGATATAAACTCAATGGCCTATATCTGACGGGACACAGGTTGTTCTTTTTATAGTATATGCCAGGTCATATAGGTAGGTGTTACATTTACACTCGTGACATTCAGCACCTATAAATATTAGAGTGTTTATTCTTGACACCCTATATTTAGTAGGTATAGACATTAGACATTATCATTTCAACTACATTTAGGGACATCTACTATGTATTGTAGGTACTTAATTATGTAAATTTTCTCATTCTTCATTCTAGTCTGGCAAATAAGAACTCATACACAAAACTCAAAAGTTATAGCAAGCCTGAACCCTTTTCCTTATCTTTTTCTTAATTCTCTTCGTCAATCCTTTCTTTTCTTTATGCATTTATCCATTTAAATTCATCAAACTATTTGTAGCGACGTACGGTCTGCAAATTACCTTATAGCTCTGCAAAAGTTCATGGATGGTGGTAGTGTTTACAATCAGGAGACTAACCCAGTAAAGGAGCTTTTGCGAACGGTGAAAAAAATAGCAGCGTTTATCACGACAAACATAGGTTGATACGTTTTATACTTTATTATAAACTAGCTTTCCACCCGCGGCTTCGCCCGCGTTTTCAAAGAAAAACCCGCATAGTTCCCGTTCCCGTGGGATTTCCGGGATAAAACCTATCTTATGTGTTATTCTGATGTATAAGCTATATTGTGGTAAAGTTTCATTCAAATCCATTCAGTACTTTATACGTTTAAGAGTTACAAACATCCATACATCCATACTTACAAACTTTCGCCTCTAGCATTTCGCATTTCGCATTTTGTATTAAGATTAAGATTAAGATTAAAAAGTGCATGTAGTACCAGAAGAAGTACATTGTAAAAGCCGTAAAAACTTGTACCTATATATATAGCAAACGTAAATGTGCTGTAGTCACGTAGAACGTTTGCTCTACAACTGATAGAGTAGTAATTCTTTCACGACAAGAACACACATACTGAAAATATTTTATTTATATACATTTTTACGTAATAGCGTGTTATGTTGGGTTCGTACAAAGTCCAAGGAACCGAGAAGCGCTATAAAGCGTATAATGTTATTAGAACAGTAAATGCTTGAACTGGAATTGCAGCCTATTAATGTTTAACTGTGGCTACTAGCTAAGAGATTGCCGACTGTAGTGCAGAGGTCGTTAACCGCCGACAATACTAAAGAAAAAGAATGCAGTTTATATATCACTAGAGAAGAATACCTCAAGAGGCGTACTTTTTATATAAATTTATATTCTATACCGCGTTACTTCATACTACATAATTGAAAAAGCTTTTAACGAAAATTACGGATGTCGTATGCTCCCGGTGGACTTAAGCTTTATTAAAATATTTGTTTTATTTCATTAATAGTCAGTGATATGAAGTAAATTTAATTAATGATAATGACATCATACAATTTTAATAATCAAATAAATCTTAAGGGGATGTTTATGATATTATTGGCACATTTTTACATTAAGAAACAAGAAAGCACTAAAAACTTCCAACGTTAATAACTATAATTTAAAACTCTTCCAACGGCTTCACAACATGAAGATTTGATTAAAAAGAATTTCATTAATGATACTTAAATAACTTTATATATAAATAACAATTTTAAAAGATGCATCCATATTTTATAAACGTTCAAGTCACCTTCATCAGATCTTAGACTATTGAAAATTTTAAGTGAGGCGCAGTAGAGCGGAACGTTACATTGCACTTTATATTACCGCATGAATAAAGATTACAGATTTTTTTCACAAAAATTATGCACATTTCCCGAGTTCATTTTTAAAGTTTGTATAAAAAGTTAAAAACATATAACTCATAAAATTAAGGTACATTTTATTTTTTGCATAAAGATTTTAGGAAAACTCTAACTTATGTAACATAACTGGTAAAATACACAATATGAAATGGTTTACATGTACTTATCTACCTATCTATCTCTTTTAGAAGAGGGAATGCTCTTGAGACAATCCGAATGTTACATTACTATAATGTAAACACTTTTTGTATGTATTACCGATGCTTTTTGTTTGTAATTTGTTAACAGCAAAGGTCAAAACAATACTGTACTAATGTACTTAGAAATAAAGTAAGCTTTTACACGTGAAAACGCATGATATAGGTATATATTATATCCATACTAATATTATAAATGCGAAAGTAACTCTGTCTGTCTGTCTGTTACTCAATCACGCCTTAACTACTGAACCAATTTGCATGAAATTTGGTATAGAGATATTTTGATACCCGAGAAAGGACATAGGCTACTTTTTACCCCGGGAAATAGGATAGGTTTTATCCCAGAAATCCCATGGGAACGGGAACTATGCGGGTTTTTCTTTGACTGCGCGGGCGAAGCTGCGGGTGGAAAGCTAGTATTCTATATCTCAAAAGTAGTTACAGTTTGTAAGTAAGAGACGACCCAGGTTACTTAGTAGGTTTATAAAAGATTATCGGAATAGTTCTCTTCAAACCAATCCGATAAGGTTCGACATATACCTATTTTATGTATAACTTACGTTCTCAAAACCTTTTCCTTCCTGTTGTCAAGAGCTAACGCTATCCGGGATGATAAATACTCTCAAGGGGATTCATAAGGCGTTCAGATTTATAAAATAAAGTATAGCTTAGCATATCTAAGGTATACAATAAACATGTACCTAACTCATTTGTTTTCTGATGATTTTAACGCCATCGCCCATCACTACACTACAAGTGATAGCTTTTGTTAGAATTAAAATGTAAGTGTATCTACCGCTATCACAACTTATGCATTGCAGACATGGGTGACATGTGCAGAAAGTACTAATGTGAATACGTATGTTCATTCATGTTACAAACGACTATTTAGTATTTATTACCTATCCTCATAGCAATTTACAATTCACTTTTTGGTAAATAGACGCTAGATAGAAATAAATATTGTAATCTAACGCTGTCAAATATGTACGAGTGTTAAGAAAACTGAAAATGTGGAAATTTAGAATTGAAAGAAAAATATACCCGCCTGCCGTGAGGACGAAGCTGAGCAGAATGTTTGCATACATTATTCAGGTGAATTGCGAGCGAAACTCAACGCTAGGGCGGGAGGCTCCGCGCCATTACGGGCATTACAGCTTATCTGATTCCTATCTCAGCTCACGTACTAACATATCACCAACCACAACTCTATCAATATTCACCACCGATAAACTCTTGAATCAATCGTAGCATTCAAGAAGGGTGAACGACACTGCAAATGAAACTAGATAAAAATTATTCTGTTTAAAAAACACCTATATTTCCAAGTATTAAAGACGCCTTCTTTAAGATAATGGTATGCCTGAAGTAATATATTATGTTAAAGTGCTCGTATCTACTCCTGGATATAATGTCGAAGAAAGGTCAAGGTTAAGTCATAAAAATTTCCATTTAAAAAACGTGCAAAAATGTGAGAACTTCTATCGTATAGTTAAGTATATTATACAGTTAAATTCCCATTATCTGCCGCACCATTGTTACAGCGGGATCAAAACTGAATGCGATTGGTTGATCACGATAAAATTTTGTCGTATGATGAACCACCCAGAATTATATTTCCAATTAACACAAAACATACGCAGATACGAAGCGTTTACTTTTGTAATGCCATTCAGATTTAAATTTAGTTGTTGCAATCAAGAAAATATTAAAAAATAACGGTTTATAGAATATATTTTATCTTCATTAATTAAAATATTATCAGTCACGTATTGATATTAAATAATTTAATAATAAGCAATAAGTCACATACCTTTCACCTATGAATGAATTGCACTACTATACATCCTACATAATATCTATTTCTTCATTTAGCGTATATTGAGTACAACAGGGAACGTTATTTTATGTATTAAAATAATCTTATAAGCTATAGAATTTGTATGTTGATGTGAAGGCTAGAGACATTTTTGGTGACTGTGGATCACTCGCAAGCTTATAGTCAGATTCTTTTATCAAACTTCTTGACGAACAATGTAAACTTATACAAAGGTAAACAATAGCTTTACATTGTTTCTGAATCGAGATGAGTACGCTGATTCTTTGAAGTTTCAAAATCCTCGGCATCGCTTCCTTTATTATCTTGAACGATATTAAATATTGGTTACTCTCTTATTTATATCAGATTAATTTTATTAATTATAAGTTATTACTAATCTATACATGAATAATATATGTAATTGGTATTTCTAAATACACATTTCATATTTCGTAAAATATAAAAACGTGTATTTTTAAATACACGTTTTTATTTTTTTACACTCTTATATCAGATATTAACTTTTGTCAATTTTAATTTGTGAAAGACAAGCTATTCCAAAATAGCATTCACACAACTTTACACAGACGTCACCTCGTATATTTATAAAATTCACTTTTTATGGTGCATTTAAACATTTACAGTTTACGCCCAACATTGGGACCAATTCTGTACGGCATTAAATGATCAAAGTATCCCCTACAAGCATTTCACTCGCCTATATGGAATTCACCAACGTGAATATTTAACTACCATCAAAAAAATATATTAAATTAATTTGTTCCGTACATGCACTCTACAGTCTTCATCAATTTTTAGAGCTTGACATTTAATAATTCATGAAAGTTACCTATTTAGATATACATACTTAACCAAATATAGTTTGGTGTTATATCGAAAAAACTCTACCTATCTTATTAGAAAACCACTTTTGGCTATTCGATTGTTTCGCTTTGATAAAATAACAACTGGATATCTACTAATTATTATTAAGAGAAAGTTGGAAAGGTGAACGTCTTTTTTCAGAAGTAGTATTTCCAACAAGGCAACCTACAACTTCTGTCACGTAGTTAAGAAGTTGTTATAGACAATGGCAGGCTCATAAGACAGTATTCTTTGTCCTTTGCCTCCTATAAATAGAAGAGTCTATTTAGAAACTACAAATTGCGCCGACGTTATATGCATCTGTGTCTAATATTGTCTACCTACGTAAAAATGAAAATATAAGACTAGTTCAAAAGTCATTAAAGAATACAATTTATGCTGTACGGTAGCTACTTTCACAAAATATGCTTTTGAAGCTTAAAATACGTAACGTTATTATACATTTTAAAGTATAGCAACACTTTCGTTATAAATTATCCCCAACTATCAAACATTCTCCGAAGCTTCTCGCGCACTTATGCTCCACATTGCGGGTTGGTTTTGAAATCGTTGCGCCTCTTGTACACAGGAAGTGATAAATATTTAAACGCCCAATTCTTCGAGAAGGAAAATACCCACACTCCAAGTTATATACATAGACATATAAATATGTAACGAGATGTTTAAAAAGCTTTTGTTTGTTAAAATACCTGTTATTCATTCGATTATGTTTATACTGAGATTGTGACATTATACCAATGAAATTAGCATGATTATACTGTATGAAAAATTACATATGGCGAATTAAATACATTTGTAAAATGTTCACAAAGAAGATTTAGTGGACCATCAAAAGCGCCTACGTAGCGTAATAATTATTCATGAGACTTGCCGCCGGTGAGGTGTAGTCTGGTGTTGTTAATAAGTGTCATGCTTAAAATATTACAAAACAACAAAAATGACTAAAGGATAATGAATATATACGGCGCTTTCTAAAACAAGCATCCGACTATGAACAACAATGTAGAGCTAGCAATAACACTGATTATTATTATGTTGATAGCATAATACATATCAGTAATGGATGTATCATATAACTCTTTGACTAGCAACTTTTCTATTGTGTTTCCTTACTAGATATTATACAAAATCAAATATATATTAAATCGGACCTTTTTAGGGTTCCGTAGCCAAAATGGCAAAAACGGAACCCTTATAGTTTCGTCATGTCCGTCTGTCCGTCTGTCCGTCTGTCCGTCTGTCACAGCCGATTTACTCGGAAACTATAAGTACTACAGTGATGAAATTTGATGGGAATATGTGTTGTATGAACCGCTACAAAAATATGACACTAAATAGTAAAAAAAAGAATTGGGGGTGGGGCCCCCCATACATGTAACTGAGGGATGAAATTTTTTTTTTCGATGTACATACCCGTGTGGGGTATCAATGGAAAGGTCTTTTAAAATGATATAAAGTTTTCTAAAAAACATTTTTCTTAAAGTGAACGGTTTTTGAGATATCAGCTCTCAAAGTCGTAAAAAGTATGTCCCCCCCCCTCTATTTTTATAACTACGGGGTATAAAATTCTAAAAAAAATAGAGGTGATGCATGCTAATTAACTCTTTCAACGATTTTTGGTTTGATCAAAGTATCTCTTATAGTTTTTGAGATAGGTTGATTTAACTGTAATTTATTATATTTGCTGCTACGGAACCCTTTGTGCGCGAGCCCGACTCGCACTTGGCCGGTTTTTTTTTTTAAGTGGGGAAATCTTCCAAAGATACTCACGGCCCCCGGGGAAGGAGACAATCGTCATATCTCTACAAAATTTACACGTTTGGATGCACGGAACTAAGTATCTACCGTCGTATCGTCGTTTCTATCAATTAAAATTCAATGTGTAATGTTTAATAATGAAAATCGAATCTAGTGAGGTACAGTATAATATAATAATATTATGTGGCAATTCCAAAACGAATGAAGAAAAAATAAATAATTTTGTTAGCAACTCGTCTCACAGTTACACACGGAGAACCCTAAAAATTTGACACGCAAAGAGATACCGTCATAAAGAGCATCGGGAGGTGTCATAAAATTTATGTTCAAACGTCCTTACTCAAAATAAAAAATATAAATTTTATGCAAGTTGTATAACAAATGCAGAAAGATTAATTGTGTGAATAGATACAATGTTATACTGTAATTCTCCTATCAATCTTCAAATACTTAAACATGTTTCAAATATTATAAAGTAAAGTAAAGTATGCAATATATAAATACGGTTTATATTTATTATTTAATTATATATTTTATAATTAGTAATATTAAGAAAGCCCTTACGTCTCGATTTCCCTCTCAGAAGCAGAAATGATTCAAAGAGGTCCAAATAAATCAATGAACTAAACTCAACCGTGAAAGTCTTTGATAACGAAAAAATATATGCCCTAAAGTATTCCATATCATCCTTTTCATCTATATTTTCGAGTATGAATGGCCAATTCCATAGTCAATTCACGACCTACCTATTTGCTTTAAATTAATCTACATTATAAGAAGTTCTTATTATGGAATATGTGAATTTTATATTAAAAATATTTTAAACTAATGAACAAATCTAAATTCAAGCATTACATGTTCAAAGAATTTTATTAATTAGGTAGGTACTTGACGTCGTTAGCAAAATGTTAACTTATCCTTTGTGCAATAGGTATATGATACCTAATTAATAAGCATTTTCATGCACAATTGATTCAATATGCAGACGTTCGCATTCGCATTTTTTACATTCATTTATTTTTCAGATGTTTTCGACTTATAACATCATGAAGCATACCATAACATTTTATTGCATTGTTTTCCATTCAAAACACCGATTGTGTCACATTCATATTATCATGGAAATTACCACACCACAAAGAATATCAGCGTCAGTTATCACGTTTCAGTGAATGGGGAGGCTATGTTGCATTTCATTAACTTTTCATGACCTCTATGAATGAATCCTACTAATATTATAAATAGGAAAGATTGTGGAAGTAGATGTTTGCTTAGAGCAAACCAATAATTGCTCTAAGGATGTTTGGTAACTCTTTCACAGGAAAACTACTGAATGGATTTTGATAATATTTGGTATAGCGATGTCGTTTATGTATCAGAATAACACATAGGCGTTGGTTTTCTGCGGGTGAACCCCGCGGCATAGCTATATTTTAATACCATAAATTGTCGTGAAGAATACATAAAACGATAATTTTTCACTGAAACTCACTTACTGCACACAATTTTTTAATATATTTTCAATGAAAACAAAGTCAACACGAATTAATATGAAATTAGTTATTCGATATCAATGATAGTTCATTTGGAACAATTCCAGCTTCACAGCTGTTCGAAATTTGGTGAATTGAAGTATTTACTTCGATTTTCTTTAACTTGAGACAATACTTTTAATAGAAAAAATAAATAGGTAAGCCATTCATTTGTAACTTTTATTATTTTGGTGCTACTCAGGTTCAACTATTTCTTATTTTTATTCATGCTTCTAATTATGTGTTATATACAAATCTAGTTTGCTAATTTAATAATCGTCAATGGTATAGTATAAAGTAGGTACCTAAATTAAATTGCGAATAAGAGTGAACATTTTTACTTTTTGTGGTGTGCAGCATAACTAGGAAATTTACTGTTTACTCAACCGAAATTTTAAATGTGCAATTAATTTTCTCGTCTAAAGAGCAATTATTTTCCACTCTTTAGACTCAGTATACGAGCGCTCATTATTTGAAACGTCATGACCCAGTCATGAATATCGCAAAATTGTCAAAACAAACAGTGAAATGAGTACGATTGAACGATGCAATTAATTCTGTGATCCGCATTTATGATATGCCCGTATACAGCTATAAAATCATAAGTATGTAAGTTATTCGCAATGTTTATGCACAGTGCTTACGTTAATTAATTTTCATTAATTTATCCGTATTTTATAAATCATCGTCGATTAATAATTCGTTCGGAATAAGTAGGTACCTGTAATTCGTATTTTTAATAGGCATAAAATACCTAAGTAGTTAAGGATTAAATCTCATAAGCTTTTTGTTTATCTAAAAATTATTGCCTTTGCATTGTGATTTTTTTTTTATTCCTTCTCATCGTAAGGTGGACTTAACAAGCGATAAAAAACCGATGAGAAATGCTTAAAATAAAAATACCGATATTACAGTACAGACATACAATACAGACTTTCTTTATTAATTCGAATACTTGCACTAGTATTATATTATGTTTTGGTTGCTATAGTTATGTATATTATAGGTATGTTATAAATATAATAAAACTGATATCGAATAATGTCTCACTTTAATCGATCGATCTAGTAAAAGTTACCTAACTACATACATACCCCTTGGAAATAAAAAAGACCACCAAATATAGTGTGGTTTAGAACTATTGTTACCTCAGTGGTAGAATATTAGGTATGTTAAGTAAGTACGTAATAGACATACCATGGACCTACCCAATTTAGGTGACCATATAACTCCGACTATAGGTATTCACCGCAAACATTATAATATGTATACTATTTACTATTCGGGATCGCGGCAAAGTTCTAACGAAATTATGCAATAAAGTCGCAGAGCTTTCCTCTTCTGTAACTTTCAATTTGCACAATCAGAAAATTAAATAAAAGACAGTTTTATTACGAAATATGATCTTCACTCGCGGTGTAGGGTTCGTTCGGAATTAATGAAAGATTGATCCAGTGAGTACCAACATATTGTATTGGAACCTATCTCACTCTAATTTTATGTCCGTAATTGCTTTATTTTATTCACGTTTCTTTCATCTGCTTATGGTTATGTGGGAGTAGAGTCACGTGCTTAATTATTATTCGAATGCTTCACTCAAATATTTAGGGAATCTAATAATTAGGAAAACCAATTTACTCATAATTGCATGGAGCACCTTAAGCACACCTTAAGCTTCCTACAAACGAAAACCTTACACATATTCAACTAAAACTTAATAAAAGATATAAACTCTATACATATTAGATAGATGCAATAGCTATGAGACACGAGGTTCAAAACCTGGCGGAGAATTAAATTAGTTCTCATTCAATCAGGTATCTGGAAGGCTGAAATACCACCTGCCTTACCTTGTGCCTCAAAAGGGTTACACGGTCGAGGAAATTATAGTAACTGCTTATATATTACTAGCGGTCCGCCCCGGCTTCGCCCGTGGTACATATTTCGCAATAATTGTTATGCACACACAACAGCGCCTATGTTCTTTCTCAGGGTCTAAAGATTATCTGTGCCAAATTTCATCAAAATCATTACAATCAATCAAACAAACCAACAAACAAACAAAGTTTTCCTCTTTATAATATTATTATTAGTGTAGATTTATAGGTAAGTAAGTTTATTATATAATGTTTCGTAGTTACGGCAGGCAATTTAATATTGAATTATTCTAATTATTTCACTTGACAGTTGGGAGATTAAGTTTATTCTTTTATTTCGATATTCTCATTTTCTATTCGGAAAACAAAATACGAATGCGCAGAGAATTTCATCACGTCAAAGAGCAAGACTGTAAAGTCGGCGTAGGAATAACTAATCTGTCATGACTCGTCTACGCTCATTGCAGCTTCGCACCCGGCACTCCGATTCTAAGAGCCATAAGTACATCATTAAATGGGTTTCATAATATCGCAATTATGAAATGTTCGACTGAATGCAAATGCAAAATACAAGTTCGGCGAATTTTAAGTCAAAGAGATGTATTCCAATAGGTATTTTTAACAATAGCCTATTCCGTCCTTTTAGACTGCAAACATTTTTGAGATGCGGAGCAAGAAACCAGAATGCTTGGCTGTGAATATAATTTCTCCACTGTTATACAAGTTACGCTATAAACGCTATTGACACAGCCAAACTCGCAGTAACGAATGTTAAATTAGTGCTCTCTTGTGTTAGCAAAGTTGGAAACATCAATTATATGCACTTGAATTTAGGTATATTATGAGTAACAAATGGATTGAATAGGTTGTACATTTCGTATCATAAAGAATAAAACCAAGTTAACTATATATACAATTCTACAAAAAGATTTAAATTGGTTTGTGTTCTTACGTAGCCATTATATAATATATAATATGTAAGTATAGGTTATTTAGTGTAAATATTTTAAAATTCATTTTCCTCAGATTTGGAAAGTGTATTTAATATAAAGTATTTTTAAATATCTAAGTCAGTAGTGCAAAAATATATAAAAACGTTGAGTCAATATGCTGTGGGTTAATTTGAAAGCTCCCCGATTTTACTGTGCTTTCCGCAAATTAGTGTTCACTCAACTAAAATTTCACCGTCTCTGCTTTGAATGTTGCAACTAATAGTTTTTAATAAAAAACAAACTAGGTACTACATACCCCACTTATTAAACCTATTTGATTTGGTGATATACATATATGTTAGCGCGTTTAATTTAACGATAAAATTATATTTTAAAAGTAAATCAATTGATGAACTTAATTAATTATTTTAATAATAATCAAATGGATAAAAGTATTAATAATCATTTAAATATCAAATTATAATAATATTACATGTCATATTTAAAATAACGATCAAAACAATACAATATCACCTGCGCTGAATCACACAGTCACACCACTCGAATAGTTCCTATAAATTAATAACGGTCGTCTGTAGTTGCGGGTCATTTCTTGTACCGACTTTGGTCGAGTGAAGATGTCTAAAAAATATTATATCAGTATTTAATTACGTAATACAACCACGCTTTAACATATACTTACTTACATATATGACATAAGTATGAATTTTAAATTATAAAGTATCAATCAATAATAAGCATTGAGATATAAATAAACAAAACAAATTTTTATACGGGGCCCCGTCAAGGCACGCTACGCTTCAGCCCAAGTCCCAACTATGTACTATTATTATGACCAAAAAATTGAGAATTTATAGCACAAAGAATAGCAAAGATGCCGTGCTGGATTTCATTAAGCGTTCAATATCTTATCTGTGATCTTATTTTATATTTATTCCGTGACATAGGTAGATATAAGGGTAGATACCTATTTTTTCCTTACGACAATATTTATGTGCCAGTAATTTTCTCACTCTACATTTAGATATGTTTCTCAATACCTCATTCCAATTTCACCAGCAGAATGAATAAAAAATATATTTAACAAAAAGATTTCCAAGAAAATTAAATTATTCCAGCAGCATCGAGAATAGGTACTCGAGTGATCGAACTTTAGATTTTTTGGCGTACCTTCGGTTATTATAATTAGTAGGATATTCTATGAAATCCTCGAATCAAGCAAATTGGCTATGAGATCGGATCCTGCAAAGAGTATTTTGTAAGAGTCTTAACAAGTCAACATCAGTATGAACCACTAGATACACTAATTGCTAAAAATAATTTTAGCAATTTTAAAAAGCTGAACAGAAAAGTCGATTTAAACCGAAGTATTACTAATAATAATTAATCTAAGGGTGGTTTTGTTACTGATGGATAGAGCTATTGTTTCATATTAATCACTGAACGCCGCGTAGTAGGTATCATTATATTTCCTTCGCTGTTCTAGTCTATTTCATCCTCTTATTAAAACGATAATAAGTATTTGAAATAGTGTCATTATTAAAGTTATATTACTTTGAATTACATTTTATATAACCTCAACATAATACATAATCTAAGTACTTTATTTTATAAAGCAAATTATTTAAAATGTTTTACCTAGGTAGGTACAAGATACGTTTCGTCAATGTATCTATAATATGAATACAAACGTGACCCGCTTTCAAGTTATAAGAACCTCACAAAATTTAAATTCAACCAACCAACCAACAGGATGGCACCATCCCACAAACAAAAAAAAAGGATAATCAAAATCGGTTCATCCAATCGAAAGTTCTACATAACATAGCAAATTTTTAAAGGGCTGCTGAGCGCAAAAGTCGACATATTTAGATTTTCTTTAATTTCTAGTTAAAGGCGCTACAATAGGGATTCATCATACATATAATTTTAGAAAAATGTCTAAATTCAATTGACTGTTTATCTAAATTTTATCATGCATTACCTACTGAGAAACAATTTTATAATATAGATACGTCAAACTATACAATAAAATTCCTCATGCATAATATTATCCAGACAGTTCATTAATGAAATCAGAAATGCTTTTACCTACTAGAAAGAAAAAGCAGTTGCTCAGTTCTCTTTGCCATTCCTGTTTACTTGTTTAGCAAATCAATACGAAACATGTTTGAGATTTCTCTCTGACTAACAATATGTATACCGATACCGAGTAGTGGAAACTTCAATTTAGTAATATCTAATAATTATGTACCATATATGTATCATGGAGGTAAATGTCTTAGTTCCATTATACCATTATAGAGAATCATTATACCTGTAGGTATTATAATACTATTATGTTGTATGGAATATGGTAATTTAAAAATAGAAATATCTCTCTGAAATCAAAATTATTTTAAATGTAAAATGTTATTAAGTACATTAATATGCTTATAAAGAGCAACTTCAGAGTATCTTGCTCTCTCTTCTCTGCAGAAACTGCTTTCCAAACCGGTGGTATTTTTTTTTCTGTATTCTGAAAAGCGCTTTTAAATGAAGTTTAGTTGAATAAATAAATGCTTGAGTCTGAGTTTGACTGTTTATAAAATAAAATTAAAAGCTATTCATAATGTCAGTAGCACGGCAATATAAACTTAAGTAAAGGAGATGAGTAATTGGATCTTAATAGCATGATTACAGTTATTTATGAGAACATTTACTAGGCCAGTGGAAATTAACATTAAATTCGCAAAGCACGATGTAGATTTGAATTTTTGGTGTGTTGTTTGGATCAGTTAGGGTGATGTAAATCCCAATTTGCAACTTCGAAAAAGTTGTGCTCGCTGCGCACCACGTGATAAACTGCGAAAATTTTGGACTTTTTTCACTTTTTGCTCTAAAAGTCATAAACTATGCGTTTCCGACAAGTATGATTCAGTACATAAATTAAGGTTATTAAATTTGCAACAATTTAAGCCTAACCGCAGCTCTCTAAACCTTATAACGACTAAACTGTGGCCATTCGAAGATGGTTCATTTTTCCCGAAATATTGAAATTTTTAGTTTTGCTC
Organism: Colias eurytheme; assembly: GCF_061535395.1. Lineage (NCBI taxonomy): Eukaryota > Metazoa > Arthropoda > Insecta > Lepidoptera > Pieridae > Colias > Colias eurytheme. Next base: position 5,368,968 of record NC_142987.1, on the reverse strand, counting down.
CCGTTTGAAGCAAAATATTGGCAAAAACCGCTCGTTCTGTGAGAAGTTCGTATAATAAAGTTGTAGTGCATTTAATTTTCTTTCATAAGAGCATAGAACAAAGTCTGTGAGACAAATATTTCACACACAATATCTGAAAAACAAAAAGAAGGTAGAAATAGATTTTTAAAGAATTGAAACTGAGAGCATATAAAATCATAAAAAGAATAATACTTTTTCATTTGCAGGATAGGTAATTAACAAAATTACAAAATTTGGGAAAGTAGGAAAAAAGATTATACGCAAATAATAAACTGCGAAAATTTTGGACTTTTTTCACTTTTTGCTCTAAAAGTCATAAACTATGCGTTTCCGACAAGTATCATTCAGTACATAAATTAAGGTTATTAAATTTGCAACAATTTAAGCCTAATTAAAGCTCTCTAAATCTTATAGCGACTAAACTGTAGCCATTCGAAGATGGTTCATTTTTCCCGAAATATTGAATTTTTTAGTTTTGCTCCCGTTTGAAGCAAAATATTGGCAAAAACCGCTCGTTCTATGAGAAGGTCGTATAATAAAGTTGTAGTGCATTTAATTTTCTTTCATTAAAGCATAGAACAAAGTCTGTGAGACAAATAGTTCACTCACAATATCTGAAAAACAAAAAGAAGGTAGAAATAGATTTTTAAAGAATTGAAACTGAGGGCATATAAAATCATAAAAAGGATAATACTTTTTCATTTGCAGTATAGCTAATTAACAAAATTACAAAGCTTATTAAATTTGCAACAATTTAAGCCAAACCGCAGCTCTCTAAACCTTATAACAACTAAGCTGTGGCCTTTCAAAGATAGTCAGTTTTTCCCGAAAATTTCAAATTTTTAGTTTTGCTCCCGTTTGAACCAAAATATTGGCAAAAAACGCTCGTTCTATGAGAAAGTCGTATAATAAAGTTGTAGTGCATTTAATTTTCTTTCATTAGAGCATTGAACAAAGTCTGTGAGACAAATAGTTCACTCACAATATCTGAAAAACAAAAAGAAGGTAGAAATAGATTTTTAAAGAATTGAAACTGAGGGCATATAAAATCATAAAAAGGATAATACTTTTTCATTTGCAGGATAGGTAATTAACAAAATTAAATTTTCTACAACTTTATTTTATGACCTTCTCATAGAACGAGCGGTTTTGCCAATATTTTGTTCAAACGGGAGCAAAACTAAAAATTTTAAAATTTCGGGAAAAACTGACTATCTTTGAAAGGCCACAGCTTAGTTGTTATAAGGTTTAGAGAGCTGCGGTTAGGCTTAAATTGTTGCAAATTTAATTATCTTTGTAATTTTGTAAATGACCTATCCTGCAAATGAAAAAGTATTATCCTTTTTATGATTTTATATGCCCTCAGTTTCAATTCTTTAAAAATCTATTTCTACCTTCTTTTTGTTTTTCAGATATTGTGAGTGAACTATTTGTCTCACAGACTTTGTTCTATGCTCTTATGAAAGAAAATTAAATGCACTACAACTTTATTATACGAACTTCTCATAGAACGAGCGGTTTTTGCCAATATTTTGCTTCAAACGGGAGCAAAACTAAAAATTTCAATATTTCGGGAAAAATGAACCATCTTCGAATGGCCACAGTTTAGTCGTTTTAAGGTTTAGAGAGCTGCGGTTAGGCTTAAATTGTTGCAAATTTAATAACCTTAATTTATGTACTGAATCATACTTGTCGGAAACGCATAGTTTATGACTTTTAGAGCAAAAAGTGAAAAAAGTCCAAAATTTTCGCAGTTTATCACGTGGTGCGCAGCGAGCACAACTTTTTCGAAGTTGCAAATTGGGATTTACATCACCCTAACTGATCCAAACAACATACCAAAAATTCAAATCTACATCGTGCTTTGCGAATTTAGGGTTTTTTAGTGTCGATTTCTACTGGCCTATACTGAATGAACTGAAAAACGATACTTTCATAATGTAAATCATGGCAATATTATTAAGCTATCAATATTAATTGCTAAAAAAAATTCTGACGTCGACATCGTCTACTTATAGCTATAGTCTATAGATAACACCTTAGCCTATAAGATAACACCTAAGAAATACTAAGTTACTTTTATTAAATCTGAATTATTTAGTTTGACTGCACAATGGATATTGATACGATTTTTTTAATGAGAACATAATATAGAGTGGTTCTGGTATGTTTGTAACGAATAATTCAAATATATGTGATCGATTTTAACTTATTAACATCAACATCCTCATCAGCCCATACATTGTGTTCCTACTGCCAGGACACGGGCCTCCTATGAAGGCCATGATCATGGCACCTGTCATCGAACTTTTTATTCTTCGTCATGCTGATTTCCTCAAGATGTTTTCCTTCACCTTTTTGAGTAGTGATTGTACTAATAATATGCATTATGCAGATAAATTGAATAATCAATATATTCCTTGTAGACTCGTCCGGTCCCGAACCCAGGACGCTTTATGTCCGACCATCGAGCCACCATTGTTTTATTGTTAACGGTAATAATCTCAAATGAAAAATTCGAATAATTTTACAAAAATAATCATACAGCCAATACAATATAATAATAAATTGCGATAAATATCTATCGAAGCTAATACTTAAGCCCCTTGTTGCCGAGTCTTTTAACGGATTATTGGACAAGCTTATCTTTCCAGTTCCCTGTACAGTTAAGCTTACATAGATTACGCCATCTCATAACAATATAAATTAACCTATTCCCTTTCTTTACAAACAACATTAATTTATGATTTAAGTAGGTAATATTATTTTTATAATATGTAATAGGTACCTATCTACTAGCTTTCCGCCGCGCCAGCGGCTTCGCTCGCGTAGTCAAAGAAAACTCCGCATAGATCCCTTTCCCGTGGGATTTTCGGGATAAAACCTATCATATATTATGTCCTTCGATTTTATTATATGAATAGATTACAAAAAGTTCAATTAAAAAATTAGTAAGAAAATATAAGCTTATCGCGACGATAGATCTGCTAATTTTAATACTGAAGAATGCTGAGAGTATTCAAGAGCGGCCTCACCAGAAAAATAACAATTAAAGAGGATATACCTAGTACTGTACTTATACACCGTGCCTACTTTAAGTTCTTTTGATCCTAATCAACATCAACCTGCTGCCTACGCCTCTAGTGTGACAAGTGTCCTCTGTCAATCAGCAGAAAAACTTTAGGGAAAACACGAAAATAAATACCCACAAAGCTGCCCACAACATGCATAGATTCAAAATGCACCCGTATGCGCCCGTGTAGCTTTCTGAAAATAATCAACTTTTGATAACCAATTAAATAAGTGATTTCCCTTTAAAATACAAAAAAATAAGTTGTAACCACAATCATCGGTTTATATTTTGAAAGCAATTGATTATATTTTTCAAATTACTTACCACAAGCTTATATCGAACTGTTATTTTTACCATAAATCTAATGATGTTTTTGGTTTCTCTTTTGTTTAGGCTCTATTCCAGCTATTCAAGACGTCCACTGCAGGACATAGGCCTCCCCCAAAGATTTCCAAAACGACCGATCACCAGCTGCAGCGGCCTGAATCCAGCGGCTCCCAGCCTTTGTAGTACTACTATAATAATATATTCTGTGACATAGGTTTATAGGGAGAGAAAATTTTTTTTTTTTTGTTTAATATAAGAAGATTTTGTAGGGTTGTTTTTTTTTTCAGCTACCTAACCAAAAGCGGTCCAGGCGAGAGGTCTCCGAACAGTAAATCGTCTTATCATGTTTGTAGAAGTGGCACTCAAGGTTACCATGCATTTTTTTTTACTTTGCACCTGCTATCGAATTATGTATCGGTTGAAAATATTTAAATAATTTATGACTTATATTACTTATAAGGCCGTGTTTCCATCTGCAAGAAAACTTCCGCAAGAAATGTCCAACAGTCTGTCTGACAGCAACTTGCAAGTCTACTGCCGGTGGAACAGCGGCCTAGTCTGGGTTTCCACCTGCAAGTAGACAAGCTGCTGTTAGACAGACTGTCGGACATTTCTTGCGAAAGTTTTCTTGCAGATGGAAACGCGGTCTAACCCTCAAGGGCGTAAGAAATAAGGCTATATTATGACAAACCTTAGTGACAAACACCGCTTATTGTGCTTATAACTGTATTATTCAACAATGTATGATAAACAAATCAATTTTATTTTATTAAAATTTCAGTCCCATTTTCATTACATTATAATCTTAATTTAAACAATGCGTCTATTTTAATGCAATATGTATGTGAATCTTGCGGATTGACTATAATCTGACGGTGTGACATTTTTACGGTTGTCGGCTCGGAGCAATTATCAAGCCTGGAGAAGTAACAATTAATTGAACAATATAGCACTAGTTTGGCCTTTTTGGCTTATGGCAAAATGTCATGCGAAAAAAGAGGACAGATATATGTCAGTTCGACAGTTTGAAATGACATGTGCCCATGTCAATTTGTTTCAGTGACCAGTCTGGTCACGGACGCATGGTGATTTTAATTATTATTTTTGAAGTGAAAAACGAGTGTTTTAGTTTAATTTGTTATTTTATGAAAAGACAATTGACTAAAGATAACATGGCTTGTGTTGCTTACGGCTGTAAAAGCCGTAGTAATGTGAAATCGGACGAAGATAGAAATTTGTCATTTCACAGGTTAGTGTTTTGATCAATTTTTTTGTTAATTGTATGATAAATAAGTTAATTTACCTTATTTTTTTAATCATCTATGTTTTATCTAACCGTAATCATTGAAATGAAATCATAATCAGCTTAGTTTTTAGAAAAAATGCAAAATATAACTTCCATAGTGTTGTGCAATTATCGATACTTGAGTAGGAACGAAGTACATCATTGATAATGACTGCTTTAGGTTAGGAGAAAAAAAAGGTATTTAAGTATGGATTTTATTGTTATTTGCAGGTTTCTGGCTTGAGAACAATTAAAAGATGTTTGAGTTAAAGCTATAAGTAGCACAGGAAAAATTGGAAGCCTTCAAAACATTCTCGGCCTTGTTCAAATCATTTCGAATCAGACGGGAAGAAAAGTAAAGTGCTTTGCAGAGATGCTGTGCCACAAGTTTAAGGTGGCATCTATTTTAAATAATAAATATTGTAATTTGGTAATTAAGTATCGAAATAAAATGTTGTTAAAAAAATAAATGTTTATTTGTTTTATTTGAAGCAATTTATTTTAAACTTGTACCAATTTTTTCCTGTGGGAATGAGTTATTTTCCTGTGGTAAATTGTAGCTTATATGTTATTCTGATGTTTAAACTATATAATTGTAAAGTTCCATAAAAACTCATTCAGTAGTTTTTACGTGAAAGAGTATCAAAATATGTCCAGTCTTATACATTTTTGCTTTTATAATATTAGTAGGATACGACTATTGATTTGTAAAAAGATCAACTAGGTGGAAGTCAGATTCGCGCGCGAAGGGTTCCGTATAATTCTATGAATGAATCTATGAAAACAGGAAAAAATACGTACCTTTTTACGAAACCATAAACACAACCTAAACCGAAATACCTAATAATATTTTTTTATAAATACCACTACCATACAATGCAAGGCAGTCAATACGCATCGTAAATGAATAATTCCAAATTAAACGAATCTTAAATTATCTTCAAGCAATTTTATAACTTAATTTTTTTATTTATCGATATTTTAGTATTCGATAAAGTAAAGGCAAGCACTACCTTTTTAGAACAAAAAGTGGCTACATGTGGATTTGAATGCCAAGCAGATAACAGTGTGTTGTCTCTTTCTATCGCATTAATTAGGGTATTGAATAAAAGAGAGCCACTATATAAGAAACGTTCAATTAATTGTTACTTCTCCAGGCTTGTTAATTGCTCCGAGGTTGTCGGTTACCTACATCTTTCCATGGTTAAAACTTATCCGCCCAATAAAGTATTGCACGATAATATTAAAATGTCACCCGTAAACTGTCAAATACGGCCAAAGAATACATTTTTGAAATGGTAGTTTAGTACGTTACGTTATTCAACGAATGTATTAACCAATGATTGAAAAATCAGCCCTTATTAAATTATATAGCAATATCAGGCACAGGATAATTTTGTAACAAGCTCGTTTTTCAAGTCTGTCTGGTGGTCTGTTATTTTTTTGTAAGGCCTAGGCTCGGGCCTAAAAAAACATTTATGCCTCACTACTTACGTCACTGTCAACTGTCAAGTGTCATAAGCACATTTTTAATTTTTGAAGTGTTTTGAATTCCTGTGTTCGCCTGTGGTGTTCGCGTGATATTCAGAAATCTAACCTACAAAAAAATAACATAAATAAAATACAGTTATTATCCTATACATTGTGAAATATTTGTAGTATTATAAAATGGTAGCGATCAAAAACTTGAGTAAAAATCCTAAAAAAGAAAAAATAAAGAAAGAAATAATAAAAGACACGTCTAAAAAAATCAAGAAGAATTCTAAGAGTGTTATTAATCTTCCACTTGAGAAATCAGAACAAAAGGAAAATGGAAAAAATATTCAAGCTAAACCAATTATTTTGAAAAAGAAAAAAGTTAAATATGTATATCCTTCAAAAGGTGTAACCGCAGTTATTGTGGACTCATGTTTAAATGCCCTGCAAAAGTTAACAGAACATTATAATACTAAGAATGTAATTTTTGGCGATGAAAGCCCAATATTTTTGCAAATCCGTTGCATTAAAATTCAGAATGAAAAAGGAAACATCAAATTGTAAGTGTGCTTTGATTTTTTACAAGAATCTTGTATATTTCTACAAACCATCTTATATTATTAAATATCTCTTCCTATTATACCGTCGCTTTATATTATTAAATATCTCTTCCTATTATACCTACAAATGGACATAGTTTCTGTTTCGCTGATAAATTTTCTCTCTAACTTGGTAAGAAGTTGTCATCTTATATTCTAGCAGATCAAACCATTTATTATCTCCACTATGGATCATAATCAATGTGGAGATTATAAGAAATATACAAAAAATATAACCTTATATATTATTCATTATTATATTTTGAATATTGATTTTGCATTCTGAGGTTTTAATATTATTACAGTACTCTACCACATAGTACAGTTGCTTCGTCAGGTGAAGTATGTTTAATAACACCCGACCTTAAAAAAGGCAAGAAAGTGGATCATGAACCAACAATTGAACATTGGGAAGATATACTAAGAAAAGCAGGAGTAACCAGTGTAAGTTATTTATTTTATTTTTAGTTGTTCAAACATTTTTAGGCTTTTAATTCATACTAATTCAATAAAATTTAAGCAGCACATCTTAATAAATTAGTTACAATTTTGAATATTCGTTGTTGTTATGTTTCAGGTCAAAACAATTTTACCAATGAGACAGTTAAGAGTTGAATATGATCAATTTGAATTACGCAGAAGACTTATGACACAGCATGACTTTATAATGGTTGACACAAGAGTCCTAAATCATGTATCACATCTGCTTGGAACAATGTTTTTCAAGAAACACAACATGTTGATTCCAGTAAAACTAAATGATAAAGATATAAAAAAAGGCATTGATGTTGGCTTGCGCACTGCTGTGTTGCGTTTGAGTGAAGGACCCATCTCAACAATAGTTGTGGGACATACAGCAATGCCCGCAGAACAAATAAGGGAAAATGTGCTTGCTGTGATAAAACAATTTGCTGAAAAATATCCTGGTGGAGAAACAAACATTAGATCTCTTTGCATAAAGTTGCCACTTTCATTGTCTCTGCCTTTGTACATGACGCTACGTAAGTACAATTTGCTATTTTATTTATGTGGTGTTAGATTATTTTGATACCAATGCCAACCTTCTAGATCATCCCCATACATTGAAAAATATCCTAGTGGTGATTATCTTGTATTCTTTAATTTACTTGAATATATAGAATACTAGCGGTCCGCCCCGGCTTCGCCCGTGGTACCTACATGCTTAAACTATCCTATCTCTCAAGTTGGATCGAACTGCACATGGTGTGTGAATTTTATTATAATCGGTTAAGTGGTTTAGGAGTCCATTGAGGACAAACATTGTGACATGAGATTTATAAAGGGTGATTTTTTGCTGGTTTCTTTTTGGCAATACTGTTTTTGATAGATCACGCGTGAATCGTGTCTTGTGTCTTTATCAAACTTGTTCAGTTTGGTCTATAATTTAACCATGAATCGACTTACGAACGAACAACGCTTGCAAATTATTGAATTTTACTATCAAAATGCATGCTCGGTTAAGAGAGTGTGAAGTCGGTTAAGAAGTGCGCGATGCACTTCATCGATTGGCGATTTTATTTTTTTTTTGCCCAAAATGGAAGAATTGGACATGCCTCACACGTGGTTTCAAAAAGACGGTGCCACATGCCACACGGCACGCGAAACAATAGCCCAATTGAGAGCCGTCTTCGGCGAACAGTTTATCTCACGTTTTGGGCCCGTCGATTGGCCGCCTAGATCGCGTGATCAAACGTCTTTGGACTATTTCTTATGCCTACAGGGATAAACCAGCAACGATTGACGCACTGGTAGCCAATATTGAAGCATTTAAGTATTCGTGATATACCGGCCGATATGTTGTAGAGAGTGTGCCGAAATGCGAATGGGCCATCTAAACCGGAGCCGTGGCCATCATTTGCATGAAATCATCTTCAAACATTAAATTATATTGATCGTTTTATCAATTCCATTATAGATTACATCAACATTTTCAAGTTTTTTGTGTTTTTTTTGAAAATCAAATCCTATACCTCTTAAAAAATCACCCGTTATATAATATATATTCAGATTTCTTATTCCTTTTTCAGGATCATCAAATTTGATTTCTGCTCCAAAGATAAAGAGAAGTCAACCTAAAGAATATAAATTCTATGAAGATGAGCTTTCTACTATACTTGGAAGCAGGGTAAAGGTTGGACCAGATGGCACAGTACATGTCAAAAAAGTTCCAGAAGCAGATGCAGAACAGAGAGACAGTGAAGAGTATGTATTTGTTTTATATTATCAACTAGTAGTCCGCCCCGGCTTCGCCCGTGGTACATATTTCGCAATAAAAGGTAGCCTATGTCCTTTCTCGGGTATCAAAATATCTCCATACCAAATTTCATGCAAATTGGTTCAGTAGTTTAGGCATGATTGAGTAACAGACAGACAGACAGAGTTACTTTCGCATTTATAATATTAGTATGGATTTATTAAAGAATAATTATTGCTTCTATTTCAAATACATACAAACTTAAGACCTCATCTGAATCTCATATGAACGTAAGCAAAGTGATTTTTTATTGACATGTAAGTTGTAACATATTTGTGTAATATAATATATTTTTATCATGTTGATAATGATGTACATATTTATTCTTTATTGTATTTAGAAGAGAATAAAAATATTATAATTTAATAATTAACACAATACTTTTTCTTACAGAGAAATGGAAGATGATGAAGAGGATGAAAAATTAGACGACTTAAGTGAAGATGAATAAAACAATTTTTTTTATATACAATTTATTGTAACATAATAAATGCTGACACTTATATTTTTTATTATTTAAAAACCTTTGATAAATTTAAGATATGACAGAGATTTGCATTTTAACAGGCCATACTTTTTTGAACTTTTTGAAATTTTTTATGCTTCCATCAGCAGCTTTTATTTCCAATGGTTCTCTTTTAACAATTAAATCATGTCTAATAACAATTGTTGTAGAACCTATATCAATACTACTGAATTTTTCATCAAGATCTGATAGGTCTTCTTTCTTTATATTTCTTGTTACCACCTTACTTGCATTGGCTGCCATTAATTCTTGCAACTTTGATCCTCTTAATTTTTCCAAATCAATATTATCCTGTTTTTTTTCATGAATTGTCTTTATTTGAGGTTCATCAGAATCATCATTGGTTGTGCTAAAGTCAGACTTCTCAGCACAAGGTTTCTTGCTATTAACAAAATTAAATAAATCATCTTCATCATTGTCTTCAGTTACCAATTTCCTTTTGGATGGTTTAGATAAGTTTAATTTCTTAGTTGTGTCGTTACTATTGTCATTTTCATTTATTTTTGTTGAAACAAAGTTAAACATATCATCATCATCTGCTGAGTTGCCTAGTGCAATTTTTTTGCTATTATGGTTTAATTCTTCATCAGCAACACGTTTTTTGTTAGAACTAAATACATTATCTGTGACTTTTTTCTTATCAACATGATTGTCTTCATCATCCTCTAATTTTCTTTTGCCTTTTGACACATAATCTATCTCTGTTCCATGATTTATCTCATTTTTAGTATGTAAGCTTTCATTGATAACAACATTTTCCTTCTCATGCAACTTCTGTGTCGGCTCTTGAGATTCCTGGGCTAATATTTTATTGTTTTTCGTAGCAGGACCCACTTGCTTAATAACTTCAGAAGAAAAATTGAAATCAGGATTACAGTATTTGTTCGTTGAACAATAAAGTACTGCTAGTCCAATTTCAGCATCAGCTATAACTCTTTTTTTATTTGATTTCAAGTAATTGACTATATCATTTATCTGATCTTTTTGAGCTTGAGACTCTTGAGAAGTGGTTGTTATATTGTACTGAATAACAATTACATTTTGCTCACAAAGAGCAGACTTGGTCATTTTACTTTCACTTAATAATAAAGGTGTAGCAGAGCTCTTTTTGAGAACCAATTTATACATTTCTAATTGCCTCTTTGAAAAAAATATAAATTTTTTTCCACAAAATAATAATTTTCTTTTCTCATCAGGAAGAAATGACACAGCTTCCTTATTGAGTGTAGATTCCACTACTTGGGGAACAAAATCATTTGAGCTTGGGAGTGTAGAGTTATTGTTGATAGCTTCAATACATTTGGTCCAAAATTCTGGTGTAACAATAGATGAACCTTGTACCAATGCAAGCACTACTTTAATAGTTAAAGTAATGGCAGGCATTGTTAGGTGAGAACACGAATCATCCCATTCAGATTTGAAACTGACGCCTAGCTTATTCCAGTTCATTTTCAATGCTTGAAGGATTTCTCCCTTAATTGTGGAAGTACAAGTCACAAAATTTAATTTATTAACTTTCCACACACAATTCATTTTCCCAAATTTTACAATATCACCAGAGCTTAGTTTATTAATAACATCACCTTCCAACTTTTCAGAATTCAGGTAAGTTCCGTATTTAGATCCTGAATCTTGTAAAACGAGATCGTTACCAGATAGTGATAACGTTGCGTGTTTTCTACTTAATGAAGGATCATCGGGTACTGCAAAATTACAGTTCTGTGCATCGACGCTTCTGCCAATGATAATTTTTTTATCCTCAAGCACATAAATAACTCGTTCATCATGTTCGGAAGTTAAGAACCACATTTTGTTGTGTGATCGGTCTCGGTGAACGTTTTGGTAAGTATGAAAATAAAGAATCGATATTATAACTATTCTATTATTAGATAGCAAGAAAGAAAGCACTATAATGTATATGTGTTGGTAGAATTTTTATACATATTGTAAATTCAATTTGTTTTCCAAAATGCAACAAATCAAGTACCAATTACAAATGACAGATGTCTCACGTCAGACATAGACGCTGTTTGTTTTTTTTTTAATAATTTATTCATAACCATGGATACAAGTCCTTCAGTCGCAATCTTAAGACGCTGTTTGACTTTTCTGAATTGGCAATTTCAGAAAAAGAACATCTCTGACTCAGGAAGTTTCTGATTACACTGTCCTAAATTAAGAAACGATATCTTTCCTACCACATATCATACTATTTAAGATATTCATATCCATTTGAACCTTAATTTTACCCGTAGCTAATGGCAAAAGCATATTTTTTTCGACTCTTAATTTTAATTTTTTATTTAAATTATCTATCAACCGAGAATATAACAAAAACTTAAATTATGGCGTATTTTTTATAATTATTATTAATCGGTATTTTTGGGAATTAAAAGGTGATTCTCAGGAAACATTACACTTTTGGCATCTCTGGTATGGTTACCATGGCAACAAAATATGATGTCAACCAAACAGATTCAAAGTTCAAACTTTCAAAACAAAAATTAAAATTTTAATTTGATTTTAATAAATCTGACTGAGCTCTCCACAAGAGAATTATAATATATAAAGCAACTAGGAAGAATATGTCTTTATTGAGCTTATATTAGTTATAAACAAATATGAAGAAATAAACTGTTAAAGATATAAACACAAAATATGACTCTGTACATTGATACAAAATTGAATTTTTTAGATAATAACATCGTTTCAACTATCGGATCATGGCACAGCTCTTTACCATTATTAGCGGTAGGTTCCTTCAATCAAGAAAAAGGAGGGTTTGTCACAATCTTCCAAGAAAATGTAAGTATTATTTTATTTTATTCATTTTTTATATAACATGAATATATTATTGAGGTGAAGTCTCTGATTCGTGTGTACTTATATCTAATATTTATACAAGATCTATGTTTTTAGGCTTAGAATTGTGGTTTAGAAACCAAATCAATTCATACTTTTCTTTAGTTCATAGCAGCTGTTGGAAGTTCTTGATGAAGTTGTTACAACTCTATCTGATTTTATATTTCTTGCCTTTCTAACTAGATAATTGTACATAATTAAATTTTGGAGCTTTGCGTACCAGAATGTTTGAAAGCACTGTTGATCTTGATTCTATTATTTTAATCTGATTACTTTTAAATACCTAAGGATTTTTGTAATACTGCTTATTAGTCCAATAGAGTGGGGTTTACTTTCACAAATAAAATTATACAACAAAAATAACAATAACAATGAGCAATGTAAAATGTTGTTTTGTGCATTTAAAAACTTTTTAAATTGATTGCTGATTCCGCGAACCTTGTATAGCATTGAATTTTTTTTAATTACTTATTCTGCCATTTGGTACACCAGGTCGATACTGTTTCACGATTTTAAGTACTATTTATTGAGGTTTAACGTTTTTAAATATTATCTGTATTCATAATAAGACTTTAATAAGAATGATTATTAATGTTTTCTATTAGAATTTAGAATATAGAAAAGTGTTATTCTTAGACTTCATCCAGTAACTTTTTTTTTCTCCGTAACAAGCAGTAATCTTCAGTAAACAGGCCTGGTAGGACGAAAGACGCGGGTTCTTTCCCACCTCGTGATCTATTTATACCTATCTTATAAAAAAATTCTCCATATATATTAATTTTCTTTTATTTTAGGGTCAGATGCTCGAAGGATGTGATTGGCCAGTCCTTGCAGCTAACCAAGTGACTGCTTTAGCATGGCATCCATCCAGACGCCTTCTCGTAGTGGGCTGGGATGGTGGAGAACTATACATCTGGCTGGAATATTCTTGGGCACGCTTAGAAGCACCCCACAATGCTGCTTTAACTACAGTTACATTCAGTTCTGGTGGAGGTCGACTGTTAGCGTCAGACGCCACTGGCTCATTGTCTGGTTGGCAGTCAAGTTCAGGCGCTCCTTTGACTGCTTTCCACCATCAATTAGGAGATGTCATTACGCATGTAAAGTTTTGTGCACCGCTTCAAACGTCTGAAACTTCTATAAGAGGTCTAGCACGAGCAGCAGTAGCTGGCGATGAAAACGCATTGGATGTTTTGGCTGCGTGGAGACCTCGTACAACTGCCAGAATGAGAGAAGGATACCAGCCTGATAATCATGCTTGTTTTGCTGCTCAAGATAATGGTGTAATTTTGTATATTGACCATGCGGGATCTTGTTCAGAAGTTCTGAATGCACCAGGAGTAATTGTATTTTTGGACATAATTAGTCACATTTATCTTCTTGTAGCATGGGAATCTGCTGGAGCACTCAGTTTATCCAGATTCCTTATATCGGATGATGGTTCACTTACAACAGATACTCACGTAAGAATGTCTTCAAAGAATGGACAAAGTATAGTTCTAGCTGGAAATTTTTCAGTTGCAGTTATAACTGGTGATAAAGTTATAAGAGTATGGGACAGCGAAAATGGCGAAAATGATGTTTTACCTAATGAGACTGAAGAAATTGCCTCTGGAGAAACATTTACAAGTATAAGTTATTGTAATTTAAGTGATACACTATGTTGCGGAACTTCGTTAGGCAATCTATACCTTTGGAGACGTGATCATAAGAATAATTGGAAATTATTAAGCAGAACTACGGTTAAAGGAACAGTAAAACAAGTTTGCTGGGGATCTGAGGGTTTAATGAATCCACTTCTACATGTAAACTGTATTACAAATGCATATATTTTGTCTGAGCAACATGTTTGTTGGGGATATTCTCCAAATTTATTTATGGTTCAAAAAGCAGCTAATGAAATTAATATTATGGGCAAGGATAACACAACTTCTACTATATGTTCTACTCTTACTATTAAAACCTTTGTATATAAAGACATCTATGTAGCTTTGAGTGACGGGAATGAAGTTCAAGTAAGTGACACTACTCTGCTACAACATTACTTTTGTTATATTTTCTTTCTATATTATTGTAATTAACAGTCTTTTATTTTGCAGATATGGATGTGCCACAAAGAGGATGTTATAAAATTTTCACATATACGAACTTTTGCGTGGAAGACTAGTGCCCTTTTTATGTACAATGAAATATTGGTTGGAATAGCAAATCCTCATATAGAATGTTATTCAATATTAGGAACTAAATTAGGCATTCTGCCATGTTCTGAAGGAGAGGGAGAACCAATTGCTGTTACTAATACAAATAGATTTATTGTAGTTGCAACCATTGATGGTGTATTAAAGCTAGCTGAAATAACGAAGAAAGGCTTGAGAATGCCCTATCCACCTAAAAATTGTTATCAAATATTTGAAGACTTCGGAGAAATCATGAGAGCATCTGTAAATTCAAATGGAAATTACATTTGTTTGAGTATAGCTAATGCAGGTTTAGCGCCAGATCCTAAAATATATCTATGGGATGTTGCTAACGATAAAATAAGTAATACTTTGCTCTCTGATTCCAGAACACCTCCATATCAAAGTGTACCTATTACAATTCTGTGGGACAGTTTCGATTCTCGTTTAGTTGCAGTTCATATGCGCTCTGTTGACTTTGATCGAATTCATTTATTTTTCTGTCATGAAGGCGTGCTTCATGAATACAAGAATTGGAGTCCTGCTTCAGAAAATTATCTATCTGATTTTATCATGTGCTCGATACATTCACCATATGTTGTAATTTTATCTCATCAAAATATGCATAAGATTCTTTTAAAGGAATTCGAAGAACCTTCAGATCATGATAGCAACAAAATAAAGGAGGTTTTAAATTTTCTGTTTTATATGTGTACAGGTTTCTTAGAAAAAGCTGTTATAATAGGGACTAATATAAATGGACCTAAAAGTTCAGTAATATGGGATAGTTTAGCTAAAGAATGCGTACTTCGCAAAAGATCCGATGTCGGTGCAGTTTGTCTGAGTAAAATGGGGAATATAAAAGGAGCAATGATGATGCGTAAAGTTATGCAGGATGATAGTATGGATGAAACATCCAAAGTTGGAGTACTTGCTGTTAATTTAGGCATGATCGATGAAGCTCATAAATTATTCCGAGAGAGTCAAAGACTTGACCTTATTACACGGCTTATATCTGCTCGGGAAGGTGGATTAAATGAAATAATCAATGAGGAGACCTTAGGTGAAAATATACTTTTGGTAAAAAGTGCTCAGCATAGATTAGCAAAGATTATGTGGATGAATGGAGATACAAGTGAGTCTCTTAAATTATTCGAAAAAGCAGGAACTCTTGTCCCCCATGTTCCTAGAATGCTTATAGCGCAGGGCCAGGCGCCAATGTTGGCCCAGTATGTTTCAACATCCAAAGACGCTGGTTTGATAACGTGGTGGGGTCACTA
Organism: Colias eurytheme; assembly: GCF_061535395.1. Taxonomy (NCBI): domain Eukaryota; kingdom Metazoa; phylum Arthropoda; class Insecta; order Lepidoptera; family Pieridae; genus Colias; species Colias eurytheme. The sequence continues at coordinate 5,353,067 of NC_142987.1, read as the reverse complement.
TCTTGAAAGTATAGGTGATCTGGATGGGGCGTTGGAAGCATACGCTCGGGCAAATGATTATGGTGAACAAACAAGATTGTTATGTCATATGGATAGACTTGAAGAAGCTGAAAAGCTTTCTCAGAAAAATTCTTCATCACTGTATCAAATGGCTCGCTACCTGGAAGCAAATACGAATGAAACTGAAAAAGTCGTAAAGGTAAATAATTAGTAAAGTCCCCTTTTTTGTTTATGCCATATTATATTTGTTTAATATGTTTATCGATCGTTAAATTGATTTCTAGATGTATATAAAATGTGGTGCTATCGCATCAGCTATTAGAATTGCCGCCGAAACAAGTTCATGGAATTTGGTTTGGAGAGCTGGATCATCATCAACGAAACATGCACTTTACGCAGCCTCCATTTTGGAAAACGCAGGCCAGACAGAACAAGCCATAGCTTTATATCAAAAGTCGGGTATGAAATCAGCTATTTCTGAATTAGTTTTCATTAAAATAATGGTACATTTTTCATAATATTTGTTATTTCAGGAAAACCCCATATGGCTTTAAAACTAGCAATGAGTTCCGGAGACACGAATGCGATTGTTGCCGCTGTGGAATCGTTGGGAGATCGAGTTGACCCAGAACTAGCGTGCACACTCGCTACGCATCTTAAGAAAAGTGATCACCACCCACAAGCAGCTGCTTTGCTAGCTACTGCTGGAAAAGTAAGCCAAACATTTATTACTAAATGTTTAATACGCATTTTAAAGCATTTACAATCCGACCAGAAATATAGGATAACTGATGATTTAATTTTCAATTCATCAACAACGTTAAACCTAAATTTCTTTGATTCAGTATGAGGAGGCGTTAGAAATAGTTGAAGAATCATCCGCACCGCTTTCTGAAGAGCTGAGTGAGCGCCTTGCAGCTCCAGCTGGTACCACTGGTCGAGATGTACTCTTGCGTCGTTTAGCTGACGTTCTTGGCGCAAGGGGGTTGTACCATCAAGCTGCTAAACGACTGGCTAATATAGGAGACAAGGTGAAATTAAATAATACTTTTAATTTTTAGTATTTGTTTAATGTTGTTACAATAGCACTGTTTCAATTCAACAACCAAAAGTTTATATGAATCACATTTTTTATTTGATGCACAATATGAGGGTAAATATAAATACGTTAATCAATTTTCTTCTTCTTATTCTGTCCTATTGATCGAGTTAATTGTACCATGTGTTTGACTATTTTTTTCACAAACTTCGCAAATAAAATCACGTTTTTAATGTTAACAATTTTTATTTTTTATTTTTTATGATCAAATACGAAATCCGTTTACAGGCAGGCGCGATGCGTTGGTTGATTCGATCTGGGGACGCGGAACGTATTGCGACATTTGCAGCCGCCAGCCGCGATAGAACTGCGCAGTTGATGGCGGCTGACTACTTGCGGAGGAGGGCTCCGTGGCGGACACGACCAGATCTCACTAGACACATCCTGCACTTCTATACTAGAGCGAAAGCGTATGGGAAACTCGCTTCGTTTTACGCCGAATGCGCTAAGATGGAAATTGACGAGTATGAGGTACGATTCAAGATTTACAACTTTTTACAATAGTGGTACACTAATGTGCTTTGTATGTCCTGTCTTGACGTTATTAGTACAATTTGTAATAAAATAAATGTGCTTTTGTGTTATAGAATTATGAAAAAGGATTGGATGCACTTAAAGAAGCAACACGATGTATAGCGAAGTCTACAGACCCTGAAATGAGTGAGAAAATATTATTAAAATTTATTTGCTGAAGTCTACTAGTTAACTAACTACATATATATAAAATCAATTATTTTTTTTCATAGATGCTCAATTAATAGCTTTGCAAGAACAAAGTGCTCTAGTAAAGCGGTTCATTGATGTGAAAAAATCCTTGCAAGGTAGCGACATTAATGAAGGTGAGTTCATGAAGTGAATGATTTTACTTATAGATGTCCATGTTATATTTAAATGTTTGCTTTATACGTTTGTTACTATAATGCGAAGATATATTCAGTTATTTTTTAGTGCTAATTTGAAGGTTACGTTAAAAAAAATAGGTAACTAGGTACCTACTACACCTATGTGAACCAAAATCCATTTTACAAATTCAAAAAGATTAACTACTTAAATTTATTTGGAACGTACATCATTTTTAGAAATTGCAGACTTTTTGCGATTTAATATTTATTTTGTTTCCATTGAGCGTTCGTTGAATGAACGTACGAACATTTTATTATAATATATTTAATCCAGGTTATTAACTTATTATTATTTCCATAGGTGTAACTAGTGGTCAACAATTAATACGAGCCGTTAGTGGAAGACCTGGTCTGATAAATCAAGAGAAAATATTGAAAATGTTACTTTTGCATGCACCTTCTCACCCAGAAGTTGAAAGTATGCGCTTTGATTTAATTTTATTTCTTTAATTATTTCTTTAATCTTAAGAATTTATTGTGTTGCAGTTGTGATATTGTTTATTTTATTGCAGGGCTTGAACAGCAACTAAAAACGTTACAAATACAGCCACAAGACGAGAACTCGAGATCAGAGTCTCCTGATCAAAGTGTCGAAGAAGTTATTTAAAAATAAACGTTATAGAAATACAATGAAAGTTTTACTTTTTATTATTATTACCTCTTGATATAGTCTTAAGATCCCGATGTAAAACGACCTTCACCGAGATGCTTATTTAATGAAACATATTTTAACTAGGTATATTAAAGTTAATCTATACTAATATTATCCCCTCGTCTGTTGACCAATCTCCAGGAGATCGATGTCAAAAGTATCGCATCTTAGTAGTTTGTTTGACGCGCTAATCTCAGGAACTACTGGTCCGATTTGAAAAAATATTTCGGTGTTAGATAGCCCATTTATCGAGGAAGGCTATAGACTATACATATATCATCACGCTAAGACCAACAGGAGGGAAGTTACGCGGGTGAAACCGTGAGTGCAATCTCAAAAAATATATTGCAAATGGGATTTTTATGATTTTTTAACTATTTATATTATATTACTAACTAATAAATTACTTACTAATTCTTTGTCAGGTGGTTTCATCAAAATCGTCTTAGTGGTTTAGACGTGAAGTAAAGACAGACAAACAGTGTAACTTTTGCATTTTAATGTAGTAGGGATTGTATTTGACAGAAAATGAGGGACAGTTTGTTTTTTGTAAACTGGTAAAATCGCAGAGGACTCAGAAGCAAGGACATTATATAAAAATAAAGTAAAAAAGGTAATCTTTTATTTCTTTTAATCTTTATAATAATAATATAAGTAAAACAAAATGTTTAAAACAGTAATATTCAATACTAACTCATTTTTTTCTGTTTTATCAAATAATTTCTAAAGGCAATTTGTTTTTCCTTAAATGATCTTTTAATTTTACCCTTAGCCTTGTGTTTAATCATTTGGTATGATTTAGTTTTTCTTTTTTCTCTATTTGTTTTAGAACAGTTCACATTTTTTCGTCTATCTTTGAAGCCAAACTTTTCTCTTTCCTCACGGCCTTTAAGAACACTTTCAAGTCTAGCATTTTTATCATGTTTTCTCTTTTTATAAATATTTTCAATATCTGACAATTTCACTAACTCTGAAGATTCGTCTTCTTCATCTACAACAACTTTTTTACGTTTAACACCAGAGACATGTTTTTTTAACTGAGCAGCTTCAATTCTTTTAAAATCTTCATCAGTAAAAATTTTACCCATCGCAACTTCACGAGCAGTTTTTATTTTTTCTTGAAGTTCTTCTGGTGTCAACTTACGTTGTTTGGTTTTAACTACTTTTTTAGTAGTGACACTTTTATCAGGATTTTGTTTTGTTTCTTTATCTGCATTTGTTTCTTCATCTTCTTCTTCTTCTTCCTCTACCTCATCTTCATTGTCACTTTCTTCACTATCAGTAGATATATTAATATCTTCATCTGAAGAAGCTACATCAACCCATTCTTCCTCAGAGTCATCTATTGCATTCTTTGTCTTCTTACCAGATTTCTTCTTGTCTACAATTTCCTCACTTTCTAATAGCACTTCTGAGCCAGGCACATAATCTTTTATATCGATTTCTCCATATTTCTTTGTTTTTAATTCTACAGAAGCTTCAGAAGGTCTTCCTCGATCTTTCTTATGTAGCATCTTAGGCATAGATTGCCTATAAAGTTGAATGAGTGATCTTGCAGCCATCATTACTGATTTTTCTTTGTATGTTTTGTATTGTACTAAATCTTGTAGCAGATCTTCTGTGATTGCAAGAGGGCATCGTGTACAAATCTCTCTTACAGCATTTAATCCAACAGCCATAACATCAGTTGAATTTCTTTCAGTGATAAAGTTATTGGCTATGGCTCTCATGACTGGCTCAATAACTTCAGGTGGTACTAATTCATGTGCAGCTTGAGCTGCAAACTGAAGAACCCTTGTGACTTCCCTTTGGTGTGGCATCAATAATCTTGCAATAAATGGATAGTAATTAAACAGAAACAAATTGTGTAAACCAATTAATCTTGAAATTACATCCAGTGTCATAAGTTTTACTTCAAATCTCTCATTGGAAGATTCTACTTGTTTAAATAATTTTTCAGCAAATCCTTGTGGATTGTTTATCAGGTGTAGAGCAGAAAAATTAAATACTGGAGCCTTTTCCTTTCTCTTTTTAATTTTCTTTGCAATTTTTTTCACTTTATCAACCATTTTCTCTCTTTTCCTGGTCTTCTTATTAAATTTATTTGATATCATTGTATCTCTTGGGTCAACCTCATCTTCACTATCAGAATCTTGTTTTTCTTCTTCATCTCGGCTAAGGAAAAATTTAAGTGATGCAACCATTACCTTAGTTATTTTAGAAAAACATCCAATATCTGCAATGATGTTAACAGTCTTATTGTCATTCCATATATTTTTATGATACAATTCAATCAAGATGTCCACAGCTAATTTTGCAGTCTTAACATTAGTATCACGCAACATGGTGAAAATGAAATTCTGTAATGTTGAATTTAATTTCATATCCTTATGTTTCATATTTAAATTTTTAATGTCAGTGATGATGTGTGTCTTGAGGTATTCTCTCAAATTTTTGTCTTGACATTTGATGAGGGAGAAGAATAGCTCCAGCAAGTCAAATGAGCTTACAAAGTTTTTGTTTCTTAGCAGAATTAAACATTTGCATAAGGCCATTCTCATATCATTGTGGAGAATTGTATTATGAGTTTTTAAAATATCGACAATTTTCTGTGGAAATGTCTTCATATCATTTTGATAACATTGGGTAACTTGTGCCAGAAACATCGCTTGTTCATCCAACTTCTTGTTATATTGTGTTGGATTTAACTGAAATATTTCCAACGTTGTATCAAAGTGGGCTAGTTGCTGACGAAATTCATCTTTATACGAATCTGGATCCCTTTTTACCAAATTTTGCAGTTGAGTCAAATTATTAGGCAATTGATTATTATGTCGCACCATTTTAAAGGTAAATATTACTGTTGATTGGTTTAAGTTTGGTATAAGCACCAAATGATAATATATGTGTACAATTTATCACAATATTTTAATTTTTACAAGCACATTTTTGAACACATGTGATCAATAGACTTTGACGTATGACTTTGCGTATGACGTATTTCAATTTTCAAATTTGAATTTTGATATTGACAAAGAAACTACAGATCACAATGAGATCACATTAATGGATTTATTACTAACTCCACAGACTAACTCTGTCCTACAGATATTATAATGGGATTTTTTTTTTTCATTTAATTATAGAAATAAATAATTTGGAAAATCCAAAAGTGCACGCCTCATAATTTTTTTTTAATAAATATTATTTTATTAATTATTATTTTTGTTTATTTAATAACAATTAAACCACATCGAATCAGACCCTGAAAAATGAAAGGGTTCTATTCCTGAGCATACTCAAGCGTAAGAGAAAAAAAAAGACTCGATTAGTAAAGTATTTCGGTCGCTATCGTGTTAACAAGAAAAAGGATCCGCACATACAGACACACGGACGTCCAAGACAGAACTTTTTTAAACTGTTTTTTAACTAGTTTAAATAACAAAAATGACATCAAAAATATCATGAACGTTAAAAATAGTGTTTTTTCTTAATATGTGTGTGTATGTATTATCTTACAAGTGCAATGTATGATACATAAAGACATTTTAAGTTTGAAAAATCAGATGTTTTGCGCGAAGTGACAGTAGTACCCACCTCAACGCTTCGCTTATGAGGCGTGCAAAATTGTGACTACGAACACACGTCGAAACGATAAATGCGAATGGGTTTTTTTTTTTTTTTTTTTTTTTTTTAACGTTGGGAAATGCATTTACGCATCCCCCTCTGCAGTTTTCCTGCGTGAGGGGGTATGTGGGACTCGCGAAAGCCATACCCACTAAAACCCAACGGTGGCCACCGATCACCTTCGGCGGCAGGGGTTAACAGCCAGGCCTTGTACCCCCACCGCCTACGTGATGAATGCCGCAGCTTGGCGACTCGCCCGCGCCCATAAGGTGGCAATAGACGTCGGTATCATAAAATAGCGCCGCCCTATTGCCGGGCTATCCACCTCCTGTCGCAGGGGGGGCCGGTTTACTTACAGCGAGCATAACTACAATATGCTCGTTTCTACGTAAAAATGCGAATGGGTGCATCTGAGAGGTCCTATCCAACTATCCCATTCGAAAAATGAGGACACGGCTTAGCAGCTGTTAGCTCCTTTTCCATTTGAAGCCAGTATGAAGCCAGTCAATCGCACACATAATATTTTATTTTTCAAAATTCGACAACCGGAACTTTGGACTGATTTTTCTCAGGCAACCATAAAATACCGTGTTCGTAATGGAATAAACTCTAGTGTCATAAAATTTTTATTTAGCAGACCGACAAAATCACAGGGCAAAATGCTAGTATCGATTTAATACCAGTATATACAGGTAACCTAACCCAATAGTTGTGACCGGAAAAAAATAGGCAACGTAACGTTTGCTTATTTTATAGGACTTCATTATACTTTCGATTGGTTTATAAAATTGTATAATGCAATACAATAATGCGAGGACACAGTGCGAGGATTACATATTACAATAACAAGTAGCAACACTGATTGCTATGTGGCGTTCTTAGACATGGCAATAGTCAATACATACGTCATACTTTGATATTGTCATTTTTCATTTGTCAGAAATACTGAATACATTTTTATTTGTCGTGAAAATATTGTCATTATTGAATTTAATTGATTTTAAATAAGTAGTTTTAACCAATGAACATTACATAATAATTGTGATATATGAATTTATTTGTTTATTTCTTTGTGAACTTTCATTTAAGGTTTCTTTTAATAGCACCAAATAAGAACGTCATTTGAAAAAGTATTTCTGTTGATCATTTATCCAATTTCGTGGGACGAATTTGTGTAAAACATGCTAAAACCTAAAGCATTAACTCAAGTATTGAGCCAGGCTAACACCGGAGGCGTCGAAAATACACTGTAATACACAGATTTTAATATTATAATAATTGAATATGTACTGGACAATTATTGGATTTCTTATTTTGATATTTTAATTACAGACTTCTTACTCATCAAGGAGCACTCTTAGCTTATTCTGGCTATAATGATAAAGATGCAAGAGTCACTGCTGCTATTGCAAGTAATGTGTGGTCTGCATATGAGAAACAGGGAAGAAATGTATTTAAAGAAGAAAAGTTAGATTTAATATTAGTGGATTGTCAAAATGGAAAAATTGCAGTTACACAAGTTGCTAATTTGTTACTTTGCTTATATTCCAAAGAGATTGTTGGGTTTGGTATTTTAAGAGAAAAGATTAAAGCAATTGCACAATATTTAGAGGGTCCTCTTAAGCAAGTAGCTAATTCATAGTTAATAAGGCAATTTTCGATTTAAATATTATATTAATACTATAGGCTACTTTTATATTAATAAAATATGATGCTGATGTGCTTATGTATAACATCATATTTTTAAAACTGAAATTATTACCTATAAAAAACTTGAGTTTATTATTGCAGATAAATAAAATTGTTGCTTTTGTTGTTGATTATCTTGAATTTGTTAAATTAGGTAAGTGTAATGATCTACAACATGTTATTTAAAATAAATATTACTTAATAATTTAAGATTGGATAAATGTTTTTTTTTATAAATTTCTTATGTAAGTATAGGAATTAGGAAATGCATACTAAAGATCATACTGAATACATTTGGCATACAAAGAAACCAATGCAGGAATCTCCTCCACATTTTAGTCACTACAGTAACTTATACACACCTTTATCTTTAATAAAAATTGCATGTGTACAAGCAAATCATTGAGATGGTCCTCTTTCATTCAGGCAATTACAATTTTCCTATTCATCAAATTGCAGCAAAAATTAAAAATGGTTAAGGATTACGCATAATTATTGTTGTAGTCGGGTTGATTTCTTCATGGTATTGCTTAAATTCAGAATAAATCAATTATGATACAATAAAAGCTATAACGTCCAATAGGAAGGACGTTAGTTATAAGCAGGTCTATTTTATATACCGATATTCCCACAGGAACATTAGGATTAAAAGGAAAAACTCATTCAGCCGCGCGGGTAAAGCCGCAGGCGCATCTAGTATAAAATATACTTATTTGATTCGTTTTAACTTTTAACCACAGGTTTTAACGATTTTCTGTCATCTGTGTTTTGAATGTGGCTAGTTATGCAATCTGGCAACAAAATGATACGACGTATTACTGACACATGACATGACAAGCGACAGTCTGGGTATTTTGTCAAGTTACCGCAAAGTCAAAAATATTATCTATTTATTTATTTGTCTATTTATGTATTATTTACACGTACTTATCTGTTTTATGGAGTTACAATAATGAATTTATCCGAAGAGAATAGTTTTTCAAATGGCTTGTTGTACGTTGGATTTAATCAAGACCAAGGTAATATCTAGTTAGCTGTTTTAACAAAAGTATTTTTTTTGTATTGGTAGAAACTTACAATAATTATAATGTCGCAATGACTTCAGGTTGTTTTGCTTGCGGAACGGAGAATGGATTTCGAGTTTTTAATAGTGATCCACTGAAGGAAAAAGAACGTCAAAACTTTGCCGAGGGAGGCCTTTCTTATGTAGAAATGCTATTTAGATGTAATTACATGGCCTTAGTAGGTGGTGGTAAAACACCTGTCTATCCTCCAAATAGAGTAATAATATGGGATGATTTGAAGAAAGATTCTGCTATAGCATTAGATTTTAACAGCCCAGTTAAAGCTGTGAAGTTAAGAAGAGACCGGATTGTTGTTGTTTTGGGTAAGATTCTTTATTTTTGTTTTGTTATTTTTAATACTTTTCTACATAACTTTATAGTAATAATATTCTGAATTTCAGAAAATTTAATAAAAGTCTACACATTTACTGCACAACCACAGTTACTACATATATTTGAAACATGTCCAAACTTGAGAGGTCTATGTGTAGTTTGTCCAAACAGCAATAATGCTTTGTTAGCATATCCTAGTCGTAAAACTGGACATGTACAGGTAAATATTATTTTCTAATGGAATTCATTTTGTTGTATTTATGTTTGTTTTGTTTATGGAAAGTTTTATAGATTTACAATTAATTTATACATTGTATCAACCAACCTTGGAAGGTTTTTAAAAAATAAAATACAATAAAAGCCAACATTATTTACTAATAAGTAAGTGCATAGAAGGTAGTAGTTGTACATTTTTACAGTTTATTTAAGTATAAATAGTTTGATACTTGGTGTAGTTAAATGTTAAATATAAAAAATATTTTCAAGTTGGTGGAATTAAGCAGTCATGCTGGCACCAGCACAGCTCCAGAGGGGCATCTCATAGCTGCACATGAGGCTCCCTTGAGTTGCTTAGCCTTGAATGTGGGAGGGACAAGGCTCGCTACAGCCTCTACTAAAGGAACTCTCATTAGGGTGTTTGATACAGCTACTGGACAAAAACTGGCAGAATTGAGGAGGGGAGCTAATCAGGTGAGAATTTTTAGTGTTTAGTGAATGTTATGATTGGTACCTCTAATGTGAAACGAGTATGCATGATGACAATGGAGATAATTATGATGATGAAGAATGAAAATAAAATAAAATAAAATCTTCAAACTTATAACACTCTTGCTTACTTGATTTAATTCTGTTTATCATAAATAAATTATAGTATGGGCTTATCTACTTGGTTAAAACTGCAGTTTCATTTGTTGCCTGGTACTGGTATCTGTGTAATCTTATGATCAATTAATGAATAAATCATATAATCAAATATTTTCATTTTAGATTGGATCAGCTATTTGGCATTAAAGATTTGAAACATACTTTCACCCGCACAAGCTTCTAATTATGATAACACATATTAGTATTCAATCCTAACATTTTTTTTCAGGCAACTATATACTGTATAAACTTCAATCATACAAGCACAAACTTGTGTGTAGCATCAGATCACGGCACAGTGCATGTATTTAGTTTGGATGAAGAGAAACTCAACAAGCAATCTAATTTGGCAACAGTTTACCTTCTGCCCAAATATTTTTCAAGTAACTGGAGTTTCTGCAAGTTTACAATACCTAATGGACCACCATGTATCTGTGCTTTTGGTGTTGACAAGAGCTCCATCATAGGTAAGATATCTATGTTTATCTTTACTAATATCATAAAGTGAGCTTCAAAAAAAACAATAATTACTTGGTAATTTAAAATGACAAGAAAAGAGCGTGTGTGCCGAGCACACGTGTCAGAAGTGAAACTTCTTTGGAAATATTTAAAAATACCAAAATCGTATAAGGACGCGACTGTGAAATTTTACTCTTAACGCGCCTAAAGAAGTTTCACTTCAACAAACACTTAAATTATATTTTTTTGTATGTTTGTCTATAAGTAACTTTGTTCAAGTATTTCATATTTAACTTTCATTCCAGTTATCTGTGCTGATGGATCGTACTACAAATACAAATTCAACGAAAAAGGCGAATGTACAAGGGATGTTTACGCGCAATTCCTAGAAACGTCGGAAGATAGATAAATGTGATAAATGTTTTGGTTAAGAATATTATATCTACGACTTGAAATTAGTTGTGTCGATGCTAATTTCTACTTTGTGACCTAAATGAGGTACAATAAAATTTTGTTCTGATATAATATTTTATATGATAAGCAAATTAGAGACTGCTACATTATCATGATAGTAATTATTGTTGCTTTTATAGACCATTTCACTTAAAGTGTTCGCCCTTCTTGCACTTGCTGTGTAGCACAAGAAACATTATTATCATTACCTGTCTAGGTTATTCCCGATTGAATCAATAATAATTTGGTCTAGATATTTGATGAATTATTGCAAAAATAATCCTGATCACCAATTTTGATTTAAGTAAATTAAAACTTAAGACCAAATGAATGTAAGTATAATGATCGAAAAAAAATTATGAATATTGATGATATGTTATATCTGTTGTAAAAAAGATTAATTGAAATATGTTTTTAATGCTTTCATGAATTATAATTATTTTATCATAAAAAGGAATACCAAATTAAGTAAGTATTCAAGTACAGCCTGAAATTTAAAGATCTCAAAAACATATGAAACTAAATTATGTATATTCATTTTAAATTAGACATTATTTACTATTCATCCCCTTCGGCTGGTATGACGCATAATAATATTAATTTAATAGATGGTTAATAGGTACATATAAAAGAGGCTGTCATGTTTTTTTGCATGTTGTAATATCTTGTTTGATTAATAATTTTATATATTTTTACTATTATGAATTAATTTTCTGTTTACAGTTTATATTAGAAGCTGGATCTATTGTGGATTATTTTTATTCAGTAATTAGGTATTTTACTTACTTAATTTTTTAATTATCATGGATCCGCCAACTCTATCGGCCAACTTAACAAAAAAAGATATATTTTATTTGGTTCAGCCTTGAATTATGTTTGAATTTCAGAATATTGCCTTTTTCAACGTTTTCTTAAAATTTTGGTTGCGATGGCGGTCGAAGGGCGCTGAAATCAAAATCGTGTTTTCATACAAATATTTAACGTAAAATATGAACTCAATGTGTTGCACGAATAGTTATAGGATTAGTAAATCATTTGTATGTTTATAACATTGTTATATTATAGAGATGAAAGAATTTATCCATGAATAATACATTTCATAAAATATTATTGAATAATTATATCAGTAAAACTGAGTTGTATAAAAGAATGTAATATGCTAACGTTATGAATTCTTAATAATTTTTTATGTCTTTTTGAAATTGATGTACTTATTGTCTAAAATAATTTATATGTACTATTGTTGCAAGTAATTATACTTACTATGATGTTAGTTATCACTACACTAAAATATAAATGATTGATTCAATCTTGTTAGTAGCAGCTTTGAACTCAGTAAACGCCTAATAAACGGATATTTAATCAATTTTAGCGTCCCAGAGATCCATAAAGAGTAATTTGTATTTTTCATATAAATTTTTTCAACTATTTCTTGTTATGCCAATGTTTTATGTTTCTGTGGTATTTGTATGATATTATAATGATTGCAAAATTTCCATTATTGTTAGTTATCATTTTAAGTTTATGTTTAGTAAATATAATATTATTATATTTTGTGCTTATCCATGAAGTCATTGTAATCAACAGTTTTTAAATAAATTGACGATGAAATTAATTTTGTTTTATTATTATTACCATATATTATAATATAATACCTACTATGTTATTAATAAGCAAATAAGATAGGTATATGAATGTGATGTTACTACAATAACTGGTTTGCTTTCTATGAGAGAGAGAGAGACAGGCAGAGAAACGCGCGCGCCGCATGGCATACAACTATTAGAGCTAGCGCGCAAGAGCAACTTTTGTCTCCCTATTTTTTCTCTCCCATCAACTCTATGGGAAGTTGCGTCGCTACGTGCGCGCACTTTCTTACTAGTCCAGAGTTGATGGGAGAGACAAAATAGTTGCGGAGACAAAAGTTGCTCTTGCGCGCTAGCTCTTATATTATAGCAAAAAGTGTCGTTACAACTTTCGGCCTTAATTCCGTCCAACCCCCTTTCGCAATGCCCAATGCGCAATCGTTCTAATAATAGTGAGTGTGAATGAATTCCAATTATTATCCAAATCAGTTTAAATTCTTTGGTTATTAACCGGCTGCCTCCAGTGCCATCAACAGGATTTATTAAAAGAAACAACACTGTTATGTAATAGCTCTATTTATTAGCATTAACGTACCTAGGTAATAAATTAAACTTAAATTATTTTTTCAATACATCTATAAAAGTATTTCTTGGAATTTTAATATTGGCGACACTTCGCATTTTTTTCTTCCCTTCAGCTTGTTGTTTCAACAATTTTTTTCTTCGGGTCACATCACCACCATACTGAAATTCAAACATATACAATAATTTTAACTCTTGAATCTAACTTAAAAACAAGTTTTGTCCGGAAAGGTGAAGGAAACACATGAAGGTAGTTGATTCGAATTTCGAACTGCATTGTATGGTCTTCTTGACGTAGTAGTTACAACTTACATTATTTTATGCCATACCTACATATTTACTAACTTACATACCCAAATATTTTTTAAGAAGATATTTGGATGAATTTTTTAAATAGTTAAATAATAATAAATCTCTCTTTAAGATTTTTTCGCTAATAAACAACCGTTTTAAACAAAAAGAAGTGTACATAAAAAAATTGTATACTCACCAATTTTGCTGTAACATCCTTTCTGTAGGCTTTGAGAGTTTCTCTTGATAAAACTTTGCCACCCACTACTGCTTGTATTGCAACCTAAATAAAATCGAATTACGATTAATACTTATTCTTTTAGTCTGATATATATTACAGGTAAATTAGCTTGGAGAAATTTTTGCATATGTAGTGGTGTGTATATTACTCAGATCTTAGAGCGCGTTTCCACTATATCGTTCTGGCCTATACAAAAATGTTTCGATATCCTAACATTACTATTTAACTTTATACTTATTCCTAGCAACACTTTTGTTTTCAATAAAAACAAGTTTTTATTTGAAAGAAAATGGTTTTGACTTTATAAAAAAAAATATATCATTCAATTTTACGTCCTTGAGCAAACGACAAGGCGACTACCGTGAAACAATAAAATATCGTGTCCATAATAATTTGTTTCATAATTAATATTTGACCATAATAATTACGAAACAAAACAAATAAATAAATCGTCACTTGATAGTGGAAAGTGGAAACACGCACAAAACCAGAATAAACCAGTTTACGCTGTCCGCAGGTGCCACGTGCAGTCGTTTGGTAGCGTTAGAACATAAAGCACATTTCATTCAAAAATTATAATTATTATGTACGTAGTTTAATTGATAAATTTTGTATTTGTTGATTGTTGTTATTATTTGTTATTATTGTTATAATATTTGTTGAAGTGAATTACATGTCCCGCAGCCGGAGGCCCCAAATGAAAACTCAGATGTACTTAAAAACTACATTTAATAGCTAAAATGAGACTTTTACACCCATGTCTGCACGATGCAGACCGGAGTTAAAGAATGAATTTATACAGTTTAATAATTATAAAGACATAAGCTTGGATGCTATAAGGGAAATCGCATCCACATTCTATTCCCGTGCGAACGGCGTATTCAGCAGTTTTGTATGAAGGCAGGGCCATAACTAGTGTTTAATTTGTGTGTAAGTGTTGTAACTTTATATTGTTAATTCAATATGGCTCCAGTGTTAAAACATGGTCGAGGCAAGCCTTTGACTTCTCAAACTAAAGAATTAAACTTTAAATGTCGTTTCTTTTTCAGGTTAGTAAATTTTTCATTTTAGTAACATTGTTAATGTAAAAGTTATATGTATGTTAAATGTGCAAATATTAAAATAAAGTCTCATCTTTTTCAGAGGAGAAACACATATAGTTTAATTTAAAATCCCTTATATATACAGGGTTACTTGTAAAACACCGGCAACCTCGCAGGACAAGATAGCTAACATCATAAGTAACAACATTTCGACTTTTGATAATTTGTTAGATTTTATTTTCATACAAAAATAAATATTCATTTAATTTTCCGTCTGAATATTATAAACTCTACGCCTCCCAAAAATTACGTAAACAAAAAGCGAACGAGAGGGGGAAGGGGGCGTCGCGTCGTCCATCCGATAATTAATAGAACATAGACTTACAAATGTAAGGAGAGTACAATAAAAGTTTAAAAAATCATTTAAAAATAATTTATTGCGTTATGCCAAAAGTCGTAGAACAAATGTTGTTATTTATGATGTTAGCTATCTTGTCCTGCGAGGTTGCTGGTGTTTTACAAGTAACCCTGTATAAAATAAAAACTAAAAATAAAATGTTGTTTATTTATTTATTTTATTTGCTGACCATACACTACAACAAACGCAAAAATTTCTCCAAGCTAATTTACCTGTATGTCGCCTTTATCTGATTGAATCTTCTATTTAATTGGATGACTAGGCCGAACATTTGATTTTATTATAATCACTCAACGTTCAAATAGTTAACGGTTATAAACTAGACTTTTGAAAAGAGCAAATATAACGTTCGGCATATTGATGATGCCTAGCGCGTTCATTGAATGACGACAGAATTTGATTTTTCCAATTGTCTACAAGAAAACCGTTGCGAGTCGACGGAACCTATTCAGGGTATTTAAAAACAAAAAACACGATACTAACCTAACCCAGCCCCTTATCCAAACCAAGGCTTTGTTAAATGACGTTCGGTCAATATATTGAATGTTTTATTCAACAACTTGACGGGTTGTCCATTCGTCATTCAATCAAATAGCAAATTCAACTAGATGAATGCGACATATAGGTACATTGCAATATGTATATGAATGTTCTATTTTGCAAATTATAAATACTTATATATATTTTTAAAACTAAGTATATACATATTTATTATTTCCTTACCTGCACCATTTGACGTGGGATCATTTCTTTTAGCTTTGAAGTGAGTTTCCTAGCATTATATTCAAGGCGACTGGTGTGTACGATCGAAGATAACTCATCTACTAATACTCCATTAATGAGGATATCCATCTAGAAGAGATCAAACAATTATTTATAAACAATTTAGTTATGATGATGAAATTATTTCTAACCCATAACAAAACTTTTGTTCTTACCAAGTTCATAAACAACTTACTCTCACTAAAGCACTGGGGTGAAATCCATAATCTTGATAATCGAAGCTTGCAAAACCTGAAGTAATACTCTTAAGTGTGTCATGGAAGTCCATAACTACTTCAGAAAGGGGTAAAATGTACTGTAACATGGTCATATTGTCGTCCACTGCGCTAGAGGGGAGGGGGGAGCCTCGACGATCTATACACAGGGTGTTAACTGCACCTATGTACTCAACTGGGGTTATTATTGTACCTAAGAAAAAAATATATTTTTTATTAATAATTTTTATAGAATAATTAATTATTAGTAGCTTGCGAAATTAAAGCAAAAATAGAATAGAACAAAGTAATTACAAAATACAAATTATTTAAAATAAAATAAATCTTCGAATTGAATTAACAAATTAGATACATAAAATACATACCTATAACAAAGGGTTCGTAATATTCAGCTATATGGTTTGTATCAGGTAGTTGGAGTGGATTTGTTACAATCACTTCTTCACCTCTATACTGTTTAATAATTTTTGCGCCTTTTACCCTAAAATAATCAAATAAAATAAACTTAACATTTTTAAAAAACAACTCACCTTTATGTTAAACCTTAACTAATCTTCTTATATATAAAAATGAATCGCAAAATGTGTTGGTAAGCGCATAACTCGAGAACGGCTGAACCGATTTCGATAATTCTTTTTTTATTGTATTCCTTGAAGTACGAGGATGGTTTTTATGTAGAGAAAACGTAAATATGTACCACGGGCGAAGCCGGGGCGGACCGCTAGTTGTTAATACATTTAAGAATGAAATAAGTACTTACTTATATGAAATACTACTGCATTTTTTTTTGTTTTGATGTGATAGATTGAGCTAAAAAGTCTTAAAAAAACTTGTTCTTCACTACTTACTTAACTTTATAAGGTACAGAGGGAGCAGTCAGTATAGCTTCTGCTTTGTACTCTTGCAACAGCCTCTGAGTGAACACGTCAAGATGTAATAGTCCTAGGAAGCCCACACGCCATCCTTGACCCAAAGCTGGGCTATAAAAAAAATTAGTTATGATTGGAAAATATTTTTAAATTAGAAAAAATTCGACCTGGATTCGAACCGGCGTCTTTTAGCCATACCGGGGCAACGCGCCTAGCCTCTCGGCCACTCGTGAATCCGTCTCAGAAAACCAATTTTTGTTCTACTCTTTCGGTTTTATATGAATGTTTTTTAGTCATTAAAATTTCTCATTTATAAAACAAAATTTGAATGATTTATAATAATATAATAAATACAAAAGCATTTGTGTGTTTGTCTTTCATTCACGTCGGAACATAACGATTTTGTATGATTTATGTATCTGGAGTCTGGAGATAGTTAAGATGCTAAAAAGTGCTGTAGATACTTGTTGCTGCGGTGAAATATTTCATCTTGAGCCACTGAAGCGGTGAGAGCCAATAAGTTAAAAAAATTATAATAATAGCAGCATAAATAAACATTTCCAGTTTAATTCATAATATGAAACGAAGATAAACCTTGAATCCACATTGATGCTAACAGCAGAGTCATTGAGAGCCAGCTTTTTAATAGAATCACTAAGTTGTGGATGTTGCGATTGGTCAGCAGGGAATATTCCAGCGTAGACCATGTGCTTCACAGCTGTTACTGATGATTCTTGGCTGTCAATAGCTTCTGGTGCATGTAATGTGTCTCCTACGCTACCTCCACCTTTCGGACCCAATCCTATAATAGAATAACTATATGAAATCATAGAAAAACAAAAAAAAAATTATGTAGAAAACAGACATAGCTTTTATAAATGTTCTTGAACAGTAAGTGGGCAACATTAATTTATATTTTCTTGTATATTTTTATAACAATGTTAATTAAACTATTCTTAATACTCTATCAGTCTGTATGTTACCATGAATGTTTGAAATGCATTGTATGTTAAGATATTTTGTGTTTGTGCCATTCTCAATATGTACACTAATAACTTACCTACCATGACAACTTGCCCAGCAATCGCTTCGGTTATATTCTCTTCACTAGGTCGAAGGATTGCTAAATGTTTCACGGTATGTTGTTTGGTATCTGATCTCCACTTGACAGTCTGTCCCATTTTTAGTGTTCCTGAATGTATATAAGCTAGACACATAACACCTCTGTACTTGTCATGCCATGTGTCAATTATATGGGCTCTAAAATGATCATTTAAAGTTACATTTGGAGGTGGAATTCTGGTAATGATAGCATCTAGTAGCTCTTGCACACCCCATCCTTTTTTTGCAGATATGCTTAATACTGTATCAGGACTAATTTTGAAAACTGAGTTCAGTTGCGCTTTTACTCTGTCTGGATTTGCTCTAGGCAAATCTACTTTATTTAGGGTTGGTATGATAATTAAATTATTCTTTTTGGCAAGTGAATGTACTGCCACGGTTTGTGCTTGTACACCTTCATTAGCGTCAACCAGTAATATAACTCCTTGACAAGCTGTGACACTACGGACCACCTGGAAAAAATAAATAGATAATTTAAAACCAACTTCATTTATAAAAATTAATGCATCATATTCATTTCATTTTGTGGATACAGTTACAACATGACAAAAATCAATTACTTGCCTCATTGGAAAAGTCAACATGACCTGGAGTATCAATAAGATTCAATAAATATGATTCATTATTATATGTATAATTTAATGAAGCTGTCACTGCCTTTACTGTTATTCCTCTTTCTTTCTCAACCTGTATAAAGAAATCATGAAAAAATTAATTTGATAGGGAATTATTACTATAATTTAACCAAAAATAATATTTGTACCTGTAGCTGATCTAAAACTTGCGCATTCTCTTTACCTGGCTTGATTGCGCCTGTTAATTCTAACAGACGATCTGCTAAAGTACTTTTCCCGTGATCTACATGAGCAACTATACTAAAATTTCTTATCCTTTTAATATCAACAGGTAAACTTGAAGATTCTGATGAGTATGTTCGACTCGTACAACTGTAACAAGCATTTTAATTCAATAGCATAATATAATAAACAAACGTAATCCAGCATACACTAAATACATAATTTTATTTATTTTAACCTTTTAGATGGAGTTTTGTTTCTTACTAATGGTTTGTATAAATTGTTTATGATTCTTAAAATATGTACCATCTTAATAGTATTTGAGTAACTATTGGTATTTGGTAAATAATGTTATTTATTTTTCATTTCTGAAAATATAAGGTTATGCCGTCGACGGTCGAACATATGATATTTGACATCTGTCAAAATTCCAAGCCCGATCTAAAAAGAAGAATGAAGGAATTGTCAAAATCAGCTGAACGTAATGGGATCTGTGAATGACCATGATGAAGAGAAAATTTACGTGTACGGCATGAGGCATGTGACACAGATATATATTATATACTAGCGGTCCGCCCCGGCTTCGCCCGTAGTACCAAAACATGTAGTTTAAACTATCCTATCTCTCAAGTTGGATCCAACTGCACATGGTGTGCGAATTTTATTATAATCGGTTAAGTGGTTTAGGAGTCCATTGAGGACAAACATTGTGACACGAGATTTATATATATGTATTAAGATAAACATTACGTACGGTGCGTGTACATATTACGTATAGTACGTATGCGTTCATAAAGTAACTTATATATATGCGTCACTGCCACGGTCATTGCACTGTGTATATTTGTTAACTGTTTTTTTTATTTTTATCATATCCATTGATTTTTTATCTCTATCGTTGTTAATTATATGCAATGCTATCACTTTAATCTACGTTCTACTATGTACACTACAGAGCAAGTTATATAATACTATACACCTATATAGCACTATTCACATTATTTTCGACACGTCTGCGAAAACAACAATAGCTCAATCCACACGATACGTGCAGGGAGCATAAGGGTGCACTCACACACATCAGTCACCGTCAAGTCACCGATGACTGATCGGTGACGGTTTGTGTACGTATCCACAAACACCAGTCACCGTCATGTTGTCCGTCAGTCACGTCGCCGGTTTGACTGAATCATTGAACACATACATCAGGTTAGTCAGTGATTAGACGTGTGTCACGCTAGAGAACATGTAGCAATTATTGACGGTAGCACGACGCTGACTGAACTGAGACGTGACGGCACCGGGTGAGTGGGGATAAAAGTATGATACATGTATGGAAAGATTATTTGACGTGCCTGACCGGTGACGTCACTGTTAGATTTCGTGCCGGTGACTGTCGTGTGGGAACAGAGTCATACTAGAACTATTGATACATATTTTTTTTTAATCCTGTCCGGTGACGTGCCGTGACGGTGACTGATGTGTGTGAGTGCACCCTTATCATTCCTATTAATTAACAACCCTCTCCAAACATACATTTCTTCAACCTTTCTTTATTCAACATTACGATTAATACTCTATTATAGTCGTATGTACAGCAGTCAGCACAATCCTTTCACAATAGTAAATAAATGAATATGGTGGTAAGTGGTAACACTGTTCGCAATGACTGTCAGTCAGCCACGTCATTTTTGCTTGAATGAGGTTGTTGAGTTTTAGTTTACGCGGCGTCTAATTATAAGATAGTTTGAAAAACAATAAATCATGAACATATTCCGTTTACTTGCAGACTTATCCCACCTTTTAGCTATTATTATCTTGTTGCTTAAAATATGGAAAACGCGATCATGTGCAGGTAAAACATAAAACCGGCATTCAGACATAGGAATTTTATTGCATTATGTTTCATATAATATCTGTTTCAGGTATATCGGGAAAATCCCAAATACTTTTCTCAATCGTGTATACTGCACGATATTTGGATTTACTTACAACGTACGTGTCGGCATATAACACAGTAATGAAGGTGGTGTTTATCGTGGCTTCATATGCTACCGTGTACTTGATGTATGTTAAGTTTAAGGCCACCTATGATCATAATCACGACACGTTTAGGATTGAATTTTTACTAGTTCCATGTGTGATCCTTGCATTGCTGATAAACCGTGAATTCACATTCTTGGAAGTGAGTAATATTGATGATTGTTCAATTGATCCAATGATACAAGACATAAAAATGTTGATTGTTTTTACATCTTTATCTGTATGTATAATCATAATTACATTGCAGGTGTTATGGACATTTTCCATCTACTTGGAATCTGTAGCTATCTTGCCACAATTGTTTTTGGTATCCAAAACAGGAGAAGCAGAAAGTATTACATCACATTATTTGTTTGCCCTGGGTTCCTACCGAGGATTGTATCTACTAAATTGGGTATGACTGATTTATTATTTACTTTATTAGGATAATTTTGGTCTTATCTAGTACAAGCTTAACACGTGCAGGCTTTCTCGCATTGTAGAAAACTTAACAATTTATATACTAAAACCTTCCTCATGTACCACTCCATCTATTAAAAAAAGTACATAACAAAATATGTTGTGAAATTATAAAGATCAGACATAGTCAGCGTTACCCTATCTAGAATAAAAAAAAACAGACATATACATGCAGGAAGTGACTGTGTTTAATACTATGTAATGATAATATACATATTTTTTTTTAGATTTACCGTTATATTGTTGAGGACCATTATGAGTTGATTGCGATTGTAGCTGGTGTTGTGCAAACTGTCTTGTACTGTGATTTCTTCTACCTTTACATTACAAAAGGTAACCAAATGATTCCTTCTCTTCACCTTAAAACTCTATATAGTTAAGTGCTACATAAGTTTTTATACTTTACTAATTTTTACATTTTTATTTTCAGTTTTGAAAGGAAAGAAATTACAACTGCCTGCATAAAATAGTTAAAAGGTGCAATAAGAATAGACGAAAATGTCTGTCTGATATTTAAATAAGTCAATATTACCTAAGATCTAGTTTTACATGAAGCAGTTTGTATTTAAAACTTTAACCACAAATAGTGATGAATCTACCGCATAATGAGTTGTTATACAAAAATAATATATTTTAATTTTCATGCTTCCTTTATTTAAAACTTTTACTAAAAACCTTGGTAGTTTCTTGTTCTGACAAGTTTATTTTTCTACAGTCATACATTTTGCCATGTTTATCTTTAATCAAACCAAATTAGTATTACACATAGATATGCATGATTTGACCTATTTAAATGTGTGTTTCAAATGTGAAATGTAACTAGAATGACATTTTAATGAATATTAATTATTGTAACACTCTTCTTAAATTCTGAATAAGCCAATGTAGGCATCCTACAACCAATTTGTGGTTGTAAACATTAACTAGAATAGCTAATAAGTATAAATTAACGTAATGGTGATTAATTATCTTCCAAATTATACTGATACAGATAAAAGGTCATTGTGAATGTGATTCTGGCGCAAAGCAATGTTTTATTGTTGTTTGGACTAGTAACTTAAAACAGCTATTTACCCATAAATATCTTTTTTTATTTAGCCCATAAGATTTTAATGTAATCTTGCAATAAGTATTTGTGAATAAAATTTGGAAGTGAATATAGTTTATTTTCATTAAATTAGTATTAACAATGGTTTGGACAATTGTGTTATTTTATATAACATTAATTATTCAGGTGTTTTCACATTTAAATGTAGAAATACTTATGCTATTTTAGAAATAACAGAACATTGAGTTTTAATAACTTTTAATTAGCTTCTAACTGGTGTTAAATATTTACATACACTATTTACTACATATTAAGGCTGCATAGTCTTCAAAGTCCGCTAAATGAACTTGTTCCTGAAATAAACAAATAAGACGCGGTTATATTTCACCTTACAATGGAATAATTCTCCTCTTATTAAATATATAATATGAACTTATTAGCATATAATCAATGAACTGTTATCAACTATGTCAATTGTTTCTACTTCCAATCCAACTGATAAGGCTAATGTACAAAAGTATGTATGTCGCTTATATTTTTAGTTTTAAATTTGATAAATATAAAGACGGAAGATTCACTAGTCACTGTTGATTAGCAGTTTTAATTTTAATAAAGTGACATGAATGATGACAGAATGAGCCTGCTGCTGATAAACTACATGCACTTTATATTATTATGTGCAATTTTGTTAAATGTTGGTAATTAAGATCATCAAATTATAGTAATATATCTTCAAAGAAAAGCCCACATAGCTCCCGTTCCTAGATTTTCTATAATAAACCTAGCCTTTCTAAATACCTATTCCTAAAAAAATCAATTGCGAGTTTACTTAATAATTAATTTATGTGAGGGATGGGATTTCTTCTGGTAAGTAATCGAGTTTATAGTGCATAGCTAATTTAATTTATGCACACTTAAGTTATTTATACGATCAACTCCTTTTGTATAGATCTAACAATATTACCACATAATAAATATGCAAAGATTTAAAAATTATCCAAAATATTATAGTAAATAAGTTAATTGTTAATGTCATACCTTCAACATTGTACTGCTGTTCAGCAAATGAAAAATACCATTTTTTAGAGATTCATCACTTAAAATCGCAGTATATGTGACACCCTTTTCGAGATTTTCTTCTATCTACAAAAAAAGACATTGGGTGCGGTGAAGAGAATTTCAAACTCTTGTGTATGACATTTTATTTAAAACATTAAATGCAAAATTATTAGTTTATTGAAAAGTCCCATTATGGCCTGCGCAAACTACGGACTTTTCTCCGTGACAGAGAAAAAAGAAGGCTCCGAATTGTAGAGAAGAGCACGCTTTCAAAGCGAATACATATTCACAGGTTACAACGCAGACTAAATGTCCGCCGTGTGCGTTGTTTCGCCAAGTCATAAGTATTCTATTCGATTTAGGGACTCCCTCGTACTTTTGTCTTTCTGCTCTCTACATGTTTGCGGTTATTCGGGGGACTTTTTGTACTCGGTACTTATAATCCCTCGTTTGCGTTACTCGATACGATCGTTAGTGGTCTTTTTTAACGCACTAAAATTTCTCGTCTGTGCAGGCCATTAAGTTTTTGTGCTAAAGAGTCAAAAATATTCATAAGGCCTTACCACCTTCTGTGTTTGCGATAAGATTGTAATAAATTACCTGAGTTTGCAGTGGCAGTGAGTAGTTAGGTAGCCATGTTGATATGTCTCTTGCATTTAGTTTGCTGTAAATGAGGGTAGCCAATTCTTGCAGTGTTTGTTGATTATTTGAATCTAAAATTGACAAAATATATTATAAAAGGGAAAATTAATAATAATGATATTAATTTAAAGCAGTTTTTACTTTATTTATTAATTATTTCATTACATATTCCAACAGTTGAACTTTGGCAAGTTGTACAAATAAACTACCGACCTATTACCATTTTCAGAAAGGACTGTTAAAATTACGAAAAATTAAATCTTTTTTGTTGAATGAACTCTTATTCTATGAATAATGTTTTTTTTTTCAAAATCTATTCAAGTACCCTAGGTAATTGATTTTTATTACCTTGACAATTTAATGCAAATGAAATTTTATATGGAGCCATTTTATTGTGAAGGCGCAAATAACCATTTGTTGTTTTGTTCAATACTCCATCCAGCAGCAGTGTGCATAGAGCTGTTTCTAAAGACATGCTGCATGTAAGACTTGCTGTATGTTCTGAAAACTGGATACAAGACATTATATTAAAAGACTCATCAATATTCTCTGTATTATTTTAACTGACTTCAAAAAAAGGAGGAGGTTCTCAATTAGGCTGGTATATTTTTTTTTCAGTACAAAGCACCAATACCGCCACTAATATTGATAACACAACACATTAATAGATTACTAGAGATACTGCTTTTATTGAAAACTAGCGGTCTTTCCGTCCGAGCGAAACATGTTTACGTTTTCTCTCCATAAGAATCATCCTCATACTTCAAGGAATATAATAAAAAAAGAATTATCAAAATCGGTCCACCCGTTCACGCGTCATGCCGTGACCAAGGAAAACGGGTTTCATTTTTATATATAGATCTCTCTGATGGGAACATACTTATTCTGGATCCATCAACTAGAAGTACTAGGTACATATTTTGAAATAAATCTCAAAAATCAAAGCGAAATATACTTACATTTTTAACTGTGCTAATTGACACATTTTCCACAACAATTTCATTATCTTGGAACTTTGCAACTATCTGAGTGTCTATGGAAGAGGATCCATATTTCATGTCCTTAACTGCAAATAAACTTGGAGTTGTGGTAGTCTATAACAAAAAAAGTTAATTTAAAACTATGAAGAGAAAAATTATGAAGATTTAATTTTGCTCAAAAGCCAGAACTAAGAAGTGTACAATTTGAATATCTATTGGGATTATAAGATTTTTACACTACTTTATAGGTTTAAATGTCCAGAATCAACCTCGTTTTAGACAACAGTAACTGAATCTTTCCTCTTACAACTGTTTGCATCTCACATGGCCACTAAATAAGGTATTTTCAATGTGGATGCTCATATTTATTAGAGGTTATGAAGACAGATTTTTAAATTTACAAAGAAAAACAAAAACTTACTGAACTCCACCAATACTTTCTATATCTTTGCCACTGAAAGAAGTACTGCATTATGTCTTGTTTTGGTAAAGTTAGTATTAGCTTCAATACTGATTCATTCTTAATATTACATTCATCTTCATGAAAATCTATCATTTCAGGATACAAATCAAATGTTTTCTCAATGATCCCATAGCATAAGGTGTTCTTTTCAGCGGCATGGCATGTTTCTTTGTTTAAATATACCGGAAAATTTGACTGGGACTTTGAATGTATGGAATGCAACCAGCTTAAATGAATGTTGTGTAAAATGTTTTTACTGGAGGGCTCTATTTTGTATAAATGTTTATTATCTATATTTTTTATTAGAGAGAAAAATGTTCTCAAGTTAAATACTTGTTTAATTTGAGTGCTCATTTTTGCTCAAGTCGATGTTACTATCATTTTGTTCGATTTCATGTAATGGTATGTTTCCTGGTGGTGCAACAAAGTAATCATCTTCCGTTATCACAGCATTCTTAAGAATATCTTCTTGACAGTTGCCTTGAGTAATAACATCATTACGTAAACTTAAATTCCTGCAATATCAAATATTCATTGGTAAACAAAAGTTGATGGACAGTTCTGATAATTTATTGAAACACTAAAAATATACTTACTCATCTTCCAATACAGAATATAGAGGGTCAACGTTGTCTGTATTTATATGAAGAATATTATTTGCGAAGTCTATTGAATCTTCTAACACAGTAACACCTTCATTTGTATCGCATTTCACCAGTGATAGTCTTTCTAGTAAAGCGATGGTATTTGAATCTAATTTTGGTTTTTTATTTTCTGTATTCTCTATAGTATTGATGGGACTATGAGGAATTACAGAGTACCTTTTTACATTGATTGGGAAAGAGCAATTAAGTCTTAAACGAGTTGAATTTACATATCTGCAAAACATAGTACAGTTGAACAAATACATTAATATAGTAAGAATATCATAAAATTATGTCTGAATATGAATATTTGTATGAAAATTAATAGACATTCAATAACACAACATTTAACCTACAAATTCAAATTTCAAATTCAAAAATCAAAATAATTTTGAATGAAATATGAATATTGATTGACATTTGACAATATTAGCATTTATTTGGCAATGACGTTTAACTATAGTGTTACTATTATGAATAATTTATATTTTTCGGAAGTTTATAAAATAGCTCTCCCAGACTCTATTAAATGTACACTATTTACTAACTTGAAATATATGTATAATAGTAAAGGGATCAATAATATTTAAAAACATTATTTACGAATTCAAACGAAATTTATTTTAAATTTTTAGAAATGGCAATAAGACAATGTGTTGAATCATTGTTGAATACACAATAATGTCAATTGTCATCACAATGTCATATTTATCATAATGACGTTAAGTCATAGGATTTGTGCATTGACGTTAGAAAATCTATAAATTTATAAAATAATAAAAATAAACAGTTAGGTTAAGTTAAAAGTGAAATTTAAACGAGGTAGGAAAGAGTATATAATTAATTACTAAATTAATTAATATATAGCAAATAAAAAAATAAGACTCGGTTTTAATCCAATTCTGTTATTAATTATTACAGAAAATCATGAAGAAGTATCCACGCACCGCTTTGTATGATAAATTACACAGGGGTTTTGTGATTTGCTGCGTCGGTTTAACTATATATGGCTCAGTGATCCTGGGTGAACATTTCTACAGATATTTTAGATATATGAAACCTCAGATAGAAGCATCAAAAGCTGCCGCAGAGAAGGAATTACTTGCTGAAGGATCACCAGAGAAAATGATGTAACAAATTGAATGTTTTTAGTGTAAACTTTGGTTAAGATAGAGTATTAGTTGCTATATTTATTTCGTTAAAATAAAATGTAAAACTGGTTATGTGTTGTTTTAATTCTGTATTTAGGTGTTTGTTTTTTAACTCTTACATCTGATAAACATTCCTTGCAAACCTAAGATCATGTTTTTTTAACCAGTAAGAACGAAGACAATTTTTATAGTAGATATTATTATATACCTAGTTAAAATTTATATAAAAAAATAATGTTTGGATTTGCTTCAAAGTTTGCAAGAATATTACTAAGACCAATAATTATAGGGGCAGAGCAGTGCGAGATATCACCCTCTATTTAGGGGGACTTTATTTAGAGACAAAAATATATTTTATATTGGTAAATCCATATCAGATGATCAGTTTATATAATATACAGTGTCTATTATAAGCAGGTAAAGATATTTATTTTATACATATTTATGGTCAGTTATTTAGATGTCTCATTCATATTGATTTTTCAATTAGTAAAATCTGTTTATTGGATTTCCATTTAATCCCAATTGTAGCCATGTACCTAGATTAAAAGTTTAGACCAAACACCAAGTCATTGGAACTATGCATATTAAATTTACACAATATTCCATTTAATTTAGAATGCTTAGGTACAAACTATTTTGTAGGTAAATTTTTGTTGTACTCCTATTTACTTACAATACTTTATAGTTTTTATCACAGGTTTATAACAATAACACCTTATTTTTTAGTTATTTATGTTTTTCTGTAAAATCGAGCAGAGGCTCTACTGCGAATGTTTTCGGCGGTGGGGATCGCTTACCATCAGGCGAACCACCAACTTTGGCTTGGTGATTGCTCCATCATTGTTTTAATAAAGTAGAAAAGTTTTGTCATACGTGTTTATATAACCCATAGGAATCGTAAAAATTTAAAGTATCAACACAGTCAAGGTCTTTGTAAATATAAACATTGATAATATTAAAAAATTGATACGAAGTCAAATAAAGATAATAAAATATTTTTATTTCATTTAGTTTGCTAGTCTTCATTTAGCAGGATGTCCAAAAAAGTTATTTCAGTGAAGTTTAACAATGGACTCTCTTGTCCTATTCTCGGCTTGGGCACATGGAAGGTACCTACAATCTACATTTTATATATTTTAATGAATGAGAATAATTGATACTCGTGTACATAATTTAGGGTTAAAGTAATATAAATCTATAAATATAAATTTTCATTATTCGTGTATAGATTGTAATTGAATTAAAAATTACAACAAAGGGGTCCTTTCTTGAACCTATAAAACACTCACACTCACATTTGTTTTTTTGTAAGCTTCAAGGAAAATAATTACTAAAACAATTTAATATTTCCTCTCAGTCGAAACCTGGTGAAGTATATGATGCAGTCAGTTCTGCGATTGATGTGGGTTATCGGCATATAGATTGTGCGTACCTGTATGGAAACGAGCGAGAGGTTGGACAAGCTATCCAGGGTAAGATAAGAAGTGGAGTTGTCAAAAGGTAACAATTTAATTATAACCAGTTGATGAGATAACCATAAAACACGTTTTTGTAAATTAAAAATAACCTACAAAATAATGTAGGTAAGTAGTTTATCCCTAAACTTTAAAATCAGAATGTATCGACTTTCTCCTCAGTTGAGACTTAAAAAGTGTAGCCTGTACTAGCTTCTAGTTAGATATTATTCTGTGCCTGTACCTATATAAAGAATGCTGATCAACTACCTACTTAGGTACTTGATCATATAGCAAGATGTGTAGAGTCCCCACAGAGCGACGCAGATTCGTCAAAGGGACCTAGCTGCCTATTAGCATTGGCCAAATTTTCTTTCAGAAACTGTATTGTAAGTTCTTTTGAAGTGTATTTCAGAAGCCAATTTCCGTCTATAAGCTATTTCCTGTTTTTTTCAGGGAAGACTTATTTATAACTTCGAAATTATGGAATACGTACCATCGTCCGGATTTAGTAGAACCAGCTATAAGGGTGTCTCTATCAAGTCTCGGATTGCAATATCTAGACTTATACCTCATTCACTGGCCCATGGCTTATAAGGTATGTATCCTTATTACAGGTACCTACATTTAAAATTGCCGCAATTGGTTGAGCTTGAGTCACAGATAATATAGAATTATAATAGGTACCTACCTATTATTCTATATTGTTGAGTATTCGAGTTTTTCATTCTCCGACATTCATTCGGTTTATGTACTAAATAATTTAGTACATAAAACATAATTGGCAGCGAATTTATTACAATTTAGTAACTAAATTGTAATAAATTCGCTGCCAATTATGTTTTAATCGGCCTCGCAATTTTTACTTCATAAAATTAAATATAATATACATAAAAAATTGTTCTATACTTTGCTTATCGCATCTTAGTAGGTATCTAATTTAATATCGATTTCTTGAGTGTATTGAGACTCCTTGTAATCATATTACAGGAAGGCGATGATCCGTTTCCTTCAGACGCCAATGGCAAAGTAATCTATTCGGATGTAGATTACACAGATACATGGAAAGCAATGGAAAATCTTGTCGAACAAGGTTTAACGAGGAGCATCGGTCTCAGCAACTTCAATTCAAAACAGATCGATCGTGTTTTTCAGATCGCTAAAATTAAGCCTGTTACGAACCAAGTATTTAAACATCATGCTATATTGAAATACGTTTTTAATGAAAGCTTTTAAAATTGTTTGTTCCGCTTTAAAGGCTTCCTTTTATTTTTATGTTGTTTGGGTTATTTAAGTGATTTTCCTTGTTAATTAAGAACCAAGTTTGATATTTAAATGAGATACTACCTTACAGTTACGCCTATTCATGAAAATATGAATCCAAGTATAGGGTAAGGTTGCTCAAGTCGTACCCCCTAAGGAAATTATGCTATAATATTCACGACAATTGAAATAATACAAAATAATCCACATTTACTGAATCTTTATTTAGTTGTCTATTATTAAAAAATCACAGAAACTTACAATGTTAATATTAAAATATATATTTTAACGTTTTTCAAAAACATACCTTCGGTACGATTAAGGCGCCTAGTTGCCTAATTCGTACCACATACAGCCTAAGTCGTACTTAGAACTTTACTTAGAACTTTTTACTTTAGTGAAGATATAATAAACTATATAGAAAAATTCTTAATAATAAGAGATCAATTTTAAGTAAGTTAAAATTACAAATAATTCAGTCTGAGATTAACTTAAGCATATTATTTGGTAATTATTTTAGTGAATAACAAAATCTTAGACCTAAATAGAAGTACGACTAAAGAATTTTTAACAGGTACGACTTAAGCATACTTAACTTTGAGGTTGAAAAATAAAATTACTAACACAACCTAAAAATTTTCTCCTGTTTGAGTATGCCCAAACAATTGACAGATAAGCATTAAAAATCGTTGTAAACAAAGACAAAATATAAAGATAACATTCCTGCCGTAAAAAGCTTATGAATGAGTCGTTAATTTTACATGAAAAGTGATAAAAAACTTAATTTTTGAATTATTTTCGCTGCACGAAGCCGACCGCCTGACCACTTGTTTACGCTTGCTCGCGCGACTAAATAGTTCACGTTAACAACACTAGATGGCCCAATTCAATGGTATCAGACGAGATATTGGTGGGGTACGACTAACGCCGTGGTACGACTTGAGCAACCTTACCCTATTACTTATTAGCCTTTTATTACAAAAAAATATATTTTGACAATTTAGAATTTTTAGGAAAGATTGCATTTTTAACGTACCTATTTACATTAATAATATAATTATTAGGTAGAATGTCACCCATACTTAAGCCAAAGGAAGCTTCTAGAATTTTGCCAAGAAAGGGGAATTATATTAACAGCATACAGTCCACTCGGCAGTCCAGACCGCCCCTGGGCGAAGCCAGGCGACCCGACCCTGTTGGACGACCCAAAAGTGAAATTAGTTGCCGAAAAGTTAAAGAAAACACCGGCTCAAATTTTAATTAGGCAAGTGCGAATATTATTTCAGTTTAACTAAAATGTAAACGATTTTGTGGGTTTTAGATTAATGAAGGGAATACTTGTGAGTTGTGGCATAGTTGAGTGATTGTTAGTGAATTAAATGGGATAGTTGCCAGGCGGTTAGATGGATGTCTTATATCTAACGAAGTCTAGAATATGACGTCTATAATCCGAGTATACATAAATTTCATAAGAAGTAATGAGTATTCACTCAAGTTAGAAATTAATGATTATAAGGAAAACGGGAAAATGTTTCGGAACGAGTAGGTATGCGTATTAAGCAAATATGTTTGTTTCCTAGGGAAATACAACACTTGATAAAATAAAACACTCAATACTAATAAAATAAACATTCAACAATAATTCTTCTTTCAGATACGCCATCGATCGCGGCATCATTGTCATACCGAAATCAGTGAACAAAACACGTATCGCTGATAACTTCAATGTGTGGGACTTCAAACTATCAAAGGAGGATATTGACGTGATTAGCAGTCTCGATTGTAACGGTCGTCTTATACCCCAGGCCGAGTAAGTAATTTGTTTTGTGGTTCTATCGTTTGTTGTTTGATCGGTGAATGTCGATATCGAGAGCAAGATTAATTACTTGTTAGTAATATTGTATTGTTTGATCATTGCCCCAAGGTAAGTTTCTTTGTTTAATTTCAAGTTCCCTAGATTGCTTTCTAGCCACAATAACGGTAATATATATTTTATGAACTATAAATATCTAGTGATATAGGCTATTAAGGCCAATGTACATAAACACTGAATGATTGTAGATATATTGTACTGTATAGAATACAAATTCCCTTTACAGGTTTATGTATATTAACCTTCTAATTTTAATACTTATTTAAACTTAATTATTAATCCAATTAACTTTTTACAGAGGCAGAGAACACAATGATCATCCTTTTGTGAAAGAAGAATTTTGAAATTAAGTGATGAAATCTGTAATTGCAATTTAATATTATACTATCACATTATACAAATACTTTATTACAGCAATAAATAAAAGTAATTGACAATAAAATGTTTTATCGTCGTTCCCGACACATGTAGAGTTCCGATTAAAATGTAAAGCTCTTATATTTTCACGGAAATAAAACAAAAACAAATTGTAAATAATTATACACACATGTGGTTTAAGTTTGGGGAAACATCATATGGACCATACACAACATTTTACCGATAACGTTATCATTCTATAGCTAGAACTATAATTATTATTCAGTATCCTCTATAAAGATGGCTCTTGATTCTTAGGAATAATCAAATAAATTATATAATTTTACACCAGGTACTTACAAGTAAATTTAAAGCACCTCTCGTCATTCTTATTTGCGTAATGCGTTTCGTTTTATACAAATGTTAGTCTAACTAACACTGCTTCTACTTAAGAAAAAATTGTACTTAAATAAAATAATTATAATTTTATAACATTAGTTAAGATTTAATGTTTACCGACTAAGTTCGAGTTGTAGCGAGATTTTTAGAAGTGGCTGGCTCTATTTGGCTTCTGGGATGGGCCTCTTTAGTACGTGGGTGGGTTTACGTCAAATGTAAGGCAAGCAATATCCGGCCAAACGCTTTCGTTGCGTACGTTTCCGTTACGCTGACGTTTGATCCGAACCCACCGTCGTCAAGATTCTTTGACTGCTTTGTTCTGAAATTGAAATTATTATTCGGTAGCCGCTCATCTCTGGGTATTTTTATATTAAACTGTAGTATCCGGGCAACATTTTCATGTCATGCTTTGATATACAAGTGGAGTGAATGTTTAAATATAAATTGTTGAAGATTATGTTCAGATCGGTAGGAAAATTGATAGGTACTTATATATAATTTGTAATACAATTGTTGAATTAATTTAATGATATGTTAAGTAATAACGTAAAATCAACAACATAATTTGAACAAGATTTTATAAGAATGAATTTTAAATAAAAAATTTTCCGACACTTAGTAGGTAACATTGTAACGATATAGAAACAGTTAGGGGCTATAATGAATTAATAATAGAGTAAAAATACTTTTTCTTTAATCTATTTAATTTAATGTTTATTGCTCAGCATTCAATTCCGTTGAGATGGTACTACTCGGGTGTAAATCCATCTATGTAATAGGGCACTTTTGCCAAAGGAACGGAGATGCTTGAAAAGAAATGTTATTTCTTAAATTGTGTATAGGTACATGAATTTTACGAATCCCTTGAGGATGCTTTCATTAAGTAGACAAGTAGTACCTACTCTCAGACTTTTATAATTTCTTTTCTTACATGATTATGTTTCAGATGAATCATCTACGATTTCTTCTTTCTGATTTAACATTTTGTGTAACTAATTAATTGTATCTAAATAGAAAATAATATCTTACAAATTATGATGTTGATGTTAGTTCTAATAAGGATCTAATTGTTTTCTATGTAATAACCACTAACTAATGATAAATACATAGATATATTTCATCATTCATAATTGATGCGTATAAAATAGCTTCGAAACGCTTTACGAACTTACATAAAAGCTCATAACATAGTTTTCTCATAAACTAGGAATATTAATTTTGAACAAAGCTATATACTTCGCTAAATATTATATTATATTATAAAATTACCTGTCAAACTATGTGATTACAAATTCCATACGATGTGGCCGGTGTAATATAACTAAGAAACCATTATATTAAACGGTATGTTGTTCTGTTCGTTTATTAATTTCCGAAAACAATATCCGTCCAACGTGGTGAGAGAACACATCTGTCATCATAGTATGCTGTTAGTTTTATCATTTTTCGCGACAAAAAATAGAGGAAAGTAACCAAATATGGAATACCATTTTGTTTTTGGGATATAAAAATAAAACTTTACATTAATTAAATCAGTTTATTGTTTTTTCTGGTCAGTCATACATCTATAAGTAGTAATTAACAGCCTGTAACGAAATATATCAGTAATCAAATTAAAATCTTACAAAAAAAACAAAATCCCAAATGAGTAACCAAATATGGAATAGGTACCCATATATGGAATATAAGCATAAATCAACATAACAATAACAAAAATGTAATGAATATCTTTGAGATCAATTAAATGAATGTTACATATTGTGATCAATGAAAGAAGTTACGTAATTACTTGCAAAAGTCACAAATCCAGATCCATCTGGACCAGCACATCATAATGTGTTCAGAGCCCATACATCAAGCATTTAATTCAACTTTCTCCACTTTCATCCATGGAAAAAAGTCTTGAACAGAACCTCCTGCCTCTGCTGATGCATGTATGTTACGTTCTGCATCTGCAGAGTCAGAAGGCACTTGGTCCATCATGTCCACTACCTTCATCAAACTGGATAATGTCTAGTTCCTCAGTCTTTTTTCTTCACTATCATCCTTATTTTTCTTCGATTGTTTGTTTCTCTTAATAAAGTTAATAACGTTGAAAGAAGAAATATAAATATAATGATGAAATAAAGTTGTCCTAGGGACTTGGAAATCCTGTGCCGCTTTCAAATACCCCATTTTCTTTTCCCGGACGAATTTTATAGATTGTGCCGTTTTTTCTTCATCCCAGATTTTTCGTTAAGTTGATTGTGAACCGGACATTCTAAAAACAAACATTACATACAGTTTAAAAAAAAATAATAGCAAGTTTATAGTATTCCATAATTAGACACCGACGACTGTCCATATTGCACGCCTCATAAGCGAAGCGTTGAGGTGGGTACTACTGTCACTTCGCGCATTTGGATTTTTATACTCATTCAAACTCTTCTAAATATTTTTTCAATTCACAATATTTTAAAGACAAAAGATCACAAAATGGTGAAATAAACATAATACCAATATACTAAATAGTATAACACTTATGTAAACAAACATAATAGCTGGCAAATACTCATTTATGACTTACCTTAAAAAATTTCTGCATGGCAACAAAACAAAACACGCCCGCCATACGTAAACCGTTCACGCAACTAACTCGATGGTGTTAGTGCGATAATTAGTACACCAAATGAAACAGAAGATGGTCGAATGTTGCGATTCATACTTATAGTCTTAGAGAAATGAAGGAATTCCATATTAGGATACTATTCCATATTTGGTGACTTTCCTCTACACATAATATTTTAGTTTGCGTTGAACTTTTTAAAATAAAATATTGTATGTACAAAAATATCGCAGCACCAATATAAGCTTCCCGAATCGTGTAAAACAAAAACATATGTATTATCCATTGCCATGGATGATGTGTTTTGGCAGTCAAAAGGAGTATGTAAGTAAAAGCGGCGAATTCTGTGTTCTGTCACCCATGTTGTACTCGTTAGTAAATTTGGTTACAGCCGTCGAAAGTTTGGTGTGCATTGGCTTGACAAACCTTAGTTCGTTTATGCAGAATTCAGCACAAAAATGCATCATATTCTTTGTACAATTTAAAGGTAATGCTTTTAAAACATTTTTACATACATTTTACTCAGGCGTTAGTAGTGAAGATCTTTCAAATATGGATAAATACCTTTGTCGAAATAGTAGATTTGTACGTGTTGCTAAATTTAGGTAGGTAAAAGGATTTCAAAATAAGTTCAATAAATTCTATATGACGTTCGTTATGTTCATACAGGTAACGATTTATACAGTATCAGCTTGGAAGTATAATCTTGTATCAAACATATAGCAAATAGTAAAGTATACCTACTTAATAAAGTCTTTTCTTAATTTTCGATACAGAACAAAATTACAGGTCACGTTAGAGTTGCCAGTTTGTAACTATAGATAGGTACTAAGTATTTCAGCACATTCCTATTTCCTACCCATAGTCGGACACTGCGAAATAAACAAGACCCGTGGAACGTGATTTATTTTCTAATCTATAAGATATAGACGAAATGAATAAGTAATAATCAAATAACAGTGGAGATTGCAACTCGGAGGACTGAAGCAATTACCCGTGATGGATCGTTGGACTTCGCTGAGACTGAAGTGACCCGCTGCTTAATAAAGTCTTGTTTCTTTCTAAAGGATTTTTGTAATTTGTCACAATGAAAGACGTATTTAATATAGCTCTCTATATAAAGGTTATTCGGGGCAAGTTATTGTATTTATAACATTAATTATCCTACAAGGCTGTCCTTTATTAAAGCTAGATCTAAACTTTTTGCATGAGTTGGCAAATATTTGAGCCTTTTATATTAAATTAATACGTTCATGTAGGTAGTCGTCGACTACTACTAGTCGATTTTGCTAAAAATAGCAGAGTGGGTGTTTTGCACCGCAGAATAAATTCCTGAATCATTGTATCTTCGTACATGCTTCAAGGCATTAAGAATATAAATGTTAACGATGTCTTCCATATTTCCAATCTAAACAATCCCCAATCTACAATTTTTTTGCTTTTACCGTTGAATGAACATTTCATCAAGTACGTTTTAGTAAGAGTAAGTATGTCAATGAAAATCGTGTAAAGTTCAGAGATTTTTATTTGTTGTGACTTCAGCAAAATTTAGAATTGAGAAATGTACAAGTTAGTAAGATGCCTCTACCACAACGGAATCTTTTTCACCAACAAGATAGCATAGAGCTATGATAAGGATGCAAAGTAAGGAAGTGACGAGCCCCACGTCTTTGCCACTTGCGATAAACTTGGAATATCCATCATTCTTAATTACCTAACGCAAAATTCTTCAAGAGACTGAGGATTAACGGGCAGTTGTCGGCGTTTCCTGATTCTGCAATTAAAGTGTTTTAATTTTTTGATAAATAGCTGGAGTTATCGTACCTTAATTTTTGTGGAGTTTTAATAAGAGTAATTTTTTTTCGGTATTATAGAGTGAACAATTTTCTCTTTCCCGGTAAAAAAAGCAGAATAAAATTATGTGAGTGTATGTGTGTCATGTGTAACTGTTGACACTCACTGCTGAATAAAAAATATTTCAACGAGAGTCTACTAAAAACTAAAAGTAAATCAGTGTTGATAGGTACCCAAGTGGAATTGTGGAACATGGTTCACAAAATTTAGAAATCCCGTTCCCAGCAACATGGTCCGTATTTACGAGTAACATAATGTATTTGCACACATTACATAGTACAGATATCTCGGCTTGTCTGAGCGTGACCCTTGTCAAGTGCGATTTGTTAGCGGAATAGCCGAAAGCCTCTAATTTAGTTTCGTTTTTTGATGTATTTTCTAAGATTAGGGTAGGGTGGGGCTTCCCTTTTGGTTTTAATATTAAGAAATAATAAGATTTTGCATATAGGTAACCGTAATACAGTCATATAAAAATACGAGCACACTGGAGAACTCTTGAATATTGATTAGTTTTTTCACAATAGTTTATTGACTGAACTGAAAGTTTTTAATTCTAAAAATGAATTTATATCCTTCGTTAGGTTAGAATGCTACCGTTTACACTAAATATTGATGATATGCGATTAGCATTGAATTTTTTGTCTCCCGTTACCATATTCCTACTATTTTTCACCGCCGAACCGCCACCACGACCACCGAGCTGCTTGATCCTTCGCGCAGTAATTAAAACGCTCGATCTGAATAGACCCGCCTATTCCAATATAACATCATAATATTGTAAGCCAAAATAAACCTATAGAATAGGCATATATAAAGAGCTGGATTGATGTAATTTTGTTACATCTGCACCCGTAATTTCTAATTAGGGCATAAGCGGGCTGGCATATATTATTTTGATAAATACTTACTTCTAAATATATGAATATACAAAATGCACCACTCTTTGCAAGTAAAGTTCTCGTAAAATTCATGTATTTTATATTCAGTTTTCTCTCTAAAATTACGGCGCACACCACAATCCAATAAACATAATGAAAACCCCAATGAGTACTTCTCGCTCTCATTTTATATAAGTTTAGATTCATGCTACAGGACGAGGAAGTTAATTTCATGCTTTTTGCAATTACTTATGCACGAGAGAGGTTTATAATATATTCTGAACTTTATCGCTGATGCGCTATCTAAAAGGTAACTGCAAACCATCTGCATACTAATAAAAGTTGATGTTTTTACAATAAATAAAATGAGTTTTATATGACGGTTATAAATAATATTTAGCGGTACAATAGATACATTTATATATTATACAATTAAATTGAAATAGCTTTTTAAAATATATACATAAATCTTACATAAATATTTGTTCTATATTTTTATAGGTATTTATCGGTTAATATCTAAATTAGTGGAGTTTTTACTTGTAAGGCAACATATATTTTATTACTCAACTCTCATATTATATGGAAAAACTTGGGGACATCCGCTCGCAGTAGTAAAATTAATTGCAATCATGATATTATTTTATCATATAATTCACTTATTGGTATAAAAATAAATTCGTTACCTATCAGGTGACGCAACAATATATAAAAGACAAATTGTTCCATATTTTTTACAGTCGGCAAATCCATCTTGACGAGGGTTCGCTTTTTAGGAAAAGTACAAATAAGGGAGATACAAAACAAATCCGGCTAGATCACGATCAAGATCCTGAGTTTATTCGATTACTAAGGCAAATTGTAATTGGAAACACTGCGTCTTTTTATGTTCCTGTATCAAACCTTTGATTTCCTATGTAGGTAATCATGATTGTACAATTATTTTTAACGAACTATATTAGGTAGGCATGAATCCAAATGTATTGGCTTCTAGAAATTCTTTATAAAGAAATAAAGTTTCACAAAAACAAGATGTATTTCTCAAATAGTACAAAGTAAAGAAGCAGATGTCTGTTTCCTTTAGTTTGCAAAAAAATCGCTGACGAAAACTAAGACAAACTAATGAGCTACTTTTGAAGTATTTGTATTTGCACCGTAAAGGTATTCGACGTACAAATAACTACTTCCCGCATTTCGTTTCTCTGCTTTTGAATTGAATTATATACAGAAGGGAATCTTCAAAATACTTTTGCAGGCTCTATATATTTTTGTAATTGTTGCTTATAAGCGATTATGCATTTTAAAACCAAGTCTCGTTACGCTATACAATTCTATATCTTTTAAATATGTATATTCGAAATACACTTAGTACCTACATTTGTTTTGGCTGGAAACTGGAAAGTATTACAGTCAAAACCATATGTGGTACCATATGAGTCCATTAAGGCCATCACATTCATGGCCAGTTGTACTCAATATAATAAATACTTGGTAAGTAGTTCAGTCTATTGAAAGGTAATCGCTTAATGGTCTTTCAGCTTCTCCGTTATTCGTAGAACACGTTAAAAGTCGATCCCGTCTGTTAGATAGCAATTGTGAAGTCATGATCTACTTCAACTATTGGGTCAGTAAGCAAATCATTTAAGATAGATCATATTACTGAAGAAGATACTTTTTATCCGAACTGAACACTTCTGTGGGATAAAACAGGATTCACGATATAACCTAATTCCAAGCGGGCAAAGCCGCGGTCGGAATGATATTTTTTTAAATAGAAAAATTGTTTTAAAAAAAACACAAAATATATTGACGCATGTATTTATTTTTTGCACTCTATTATAATTGTAATTATTCATTACAAATAATCAAAATAAAATAGCCAGAACAAAGTTAGGCCCTGGTAGGGTAGGTAGGCAGGTACAGCAATGTGAGACGAACACTGGCTTATATATACCAATAATAATGTATTATAAACATTAAATTAAGTTTACAACAAAAATACATAATATTAGCTAATGTGAAAACGAATCAACCAATCATCCCACAACAATGAAATGTGCACACAAATATTCATCCAAATCGGTTCATGTGATTAGGAGGAGTGACTGCAGCGCCATCTTCCGGGCCCAATTGTGTTTCCAGATCACCCAGGAACTCAATTTAATATACTTACTTACACAAAATTTTTCGAAATTAAAACTCACATTACTATGTAAATATGAATATAAACCTGTTTTAGTACTAAGCAATTTCCCGCACAGGTGTAGTAAGTATAAATGAAATAAATATCAATATCAAATTCTTTATACAACATACTTATCTACCACCTACTAAGAAATGTAATTCTTGAAATTTTTTCGTATTTTTTTTAAATATAATACTTCTCCAATGAGCTCCTGTTCCATATCACGTCCGCCATACTTCCACTAAGTTCACCATGATTTTTTATTTCTTTGCACTTTGTTGCTTTTTGCTAAAAAATGGAATCATGCGATAAAACCAGTAGAACGTTGATAACATACATTTTTGACTGAATAAAGGTACTTACGAAGGAGTGGGTTCACATTGTGAACAATCAGTGGGTTTATTTTCCTTCTGGATTCCGGATTTCTGAAAAGATTATCTATGCTATAAATGAAAAAAATCTTACACATTCGTTATGTACTTAAAACAGGGGTACATATCAAACATCGTCTATAATACAATTATCATCAAATTTAAAATAAAACCAACTTCTTCATTAATTTGTTCCAATTGTAAGCATTCTTTTTTCTCCAACCTTTATGTTTCTTCTTCTTATTTTCTTTATTGTCCCCATTTGTCTCATTTTTTCTTATCGTGTTGTCACCCTTTTTTACGATTGCGCGAGCGACACAAGTTCCCCGTGTGACGGCCGTAGCGGGAATGACTCGTGCAGCGATCGGGGAGGAAGGTACAGGGCGGCTCTCGCTATATTGGCTGGTCGCGCGCTAATTTCAAGTATTTCTTGTTTATTTCAAAACCATCGCATATTTCAAAATTCTAAATCGGTAGACGTATAGGTTGTATATTTTATAGTTAATATCCAAAAAGTCGTAACTTTACGTTTGTTATTTTGAAGATGCCAGAGATTATAAAAAAATAACAATGAGAACTTTGTATTTTTTTTCTATCGAGAAAATATCATGGAATCATGTTTCTAAAACGGTAGACGTATTGTGTTACTATTGAACTTTCTTGTCAAGAATTTTCATCACGACAACTTTAATAATATAAAAATTACGAAGGTTTGAAAAGGGCCGTAAATGTTAGAAAAATTAATTCATCACCTTAAAGTAACTATAGGTTGTTGTATTTGGGTGCGATAGTTTGTAACTTAGTTAAAAATTACGAAAAACTAAGTATTTATAGTAGATGTATAAAAATGCAGCCAATTTTCTTGAAAATAAATAAGAATTGTAATAGCTTAGGCAAGCTACAGCCTACATTTAATTAATTCTGCCGGTAAAGGGTTGAATTTCTTCCCTCGTTCATACTCTAAACTTTTACGAATTTGCGGTGATATAAATTTATGTAATTGTGCAATAAAGTTAAATTGTATAATTTCATAATTCTCGGTTGAAAAAATAAATGAATAACAAGCGGAAAAACACTATAACTTCTTATTAATCTGTATCCGTTCTAACTGAAGTAAGCTCGTTATCGTAAACTAAAAGTTTGTTCGACTCGTTTCATAATTTCCTATTGCTAGTACCATTCTGCAAGTTTAAAAGATATTTAAACGGTCGTTTGTTACCTACTAATGAATTACTATAGTTACTTGATATTTTTTTTTATTTAAAAATACGTTAGCGTCAAAATATTTTAACCAGTTTTTAATATCTACATAATTACTATGCGGAGTACATCGACATGTTTTTTTTGAGAAAACTCATCTTAAAAGAAGTTGTATGTACCAGACACATCTAAAAAAATATAAAATATTTATAGTAAATAAATTTAGATATAAATCCTGCGGTGGAGCTTTATTGTCCTTTATCAACAAAATC
Source organism: Colias eurytheme (assembly GCF_061535395.1). Taxonomy (NCBI): domain Eukaryota; kingdom Metazoa; phylum Arthropoda; class Insecta; order Lepidoptera; family Pieridae; genus Colias; species Colias eurytheme. The sequence continues at coordinate 5,310,775 of NC_142987.1, read as the reverse complement.
GATAAATCGTAGGTACTTAAAGTTAGTTATGGTACATTATATGTTTAGGTTATACTATATTATAGTTTTTCATAATACTTAGAAGTTAGCTTTGTTAGACTGAGACCTTTTCTGTTTCTAACAGAAAATATCTAAGTCGTTCCTAATGCTTATGCCTTTGCTTGAAAAGTGCCATGAAATCAGCAGTCAGAACAAAGTATTTACGTATTTGTATAAATATTTTTTTCGTTTAATGCAAAGTCAATTTTCATCTCTCATTGCCGTATTCTAAAAAAACATTTATTACCACGATCTTAAAGTTTATTTCACAAATAACAAAAAAGATCGAATCAAGTGTAATTATATTAATCGTGGCACCTTAACCTTCGAGTAATACCCATTTTACACGATCTCGATCAGATTACTTTTAATACGATAATGACTTTTTTACGTGACAGAAATAACAAAAAAAAAAAGCAAATCATTTTATTGGTCTCTGAAATAACATGTAGGTATTTATTTATAAAACGCTTTTCTAATTCCTCGATATCCAATTGTATATTGTGAAATAACTTTCTGATTTAGAAATGTATTTTTTTAACATGTAATGTTTATTTTATAATAAACAACGTAACTAAAACTTTATTACCTAATAACAACTTATATTAAAAGTTTTGGTTGTACCTTAAAAAGATAGAAATTTGTGGAAAAATTTGATCTAACTCGCCACTAAGCTTTAATGGTGCGCGCTGATCAAATAAACCAACTAAAATATAACTAAAACATAGCAATAATAAAGATCGTTTCGCACGGAATGCTTTGAAATAGGAAAGCGGAATGTGCATGAAGAATTTTATATTACATTCTTTGTACATTATGAACGCACGTACTACCTGGCATTGTTACTCGAGTCAGCAAGGTAAATAAAAGTACCAGTCTGTACCGCTGGCTTGTCCTGATTTTAAAAATTTTCCGTTGCAGTTTTATTGTTAAATTGACTTTAAGCTTGACAGTTTGATTTTGAAAAAAGTTGCAAGGTTATTCTTGTAAGGAGCTAATACAGTAAAATAATTGAAGAACCTGAGGGAAGAATAAATAATAATTATGTATGTTAATGGCCCGTAATTGGGCTTCCGACAAGGATTGTAAGTTGTAGCTGTAATGTTTCAAGATCCCAGGGCCACCAAACGTTTCGTATCTTCTGACGAATTAAATATCTGCCAACAAATCTGTTTACGAAGTGGTACGAATGAGTAATATATATAAGTATTTACAATATTTAACAAAATTGCAGTATCGCTCTACAAAAAGCTAAAGTTTTCTAATTAATATTCATATTAATGTTACGCATTAGATATAATTTTCATGATTTCCTGGATTTAGCCAGAACAACAAGAATCTGTCAGAAAGCGAATTTAATATTCGTATAACGTACTATTGTTTCACCGTATTTACTTATTCGTAGCGATTTCCAACATCTTAATGAATAACTCCGAAACAGTTGTATAATATCTCTTTTCAAAGAAATTGTGATGTGATCTGTAGAATGAGAATGAGAGTTCATATTACGAAAGGTTCTTTCAATTTATAGAGATGCTCTCAGGCGCCATTTCAAAAACTTTGTGTTCTACTTTAATTGGATTTTCAATTACGTGAGAGTAAAAGATGAGCTTATATTTTTTTGCTACAGTTCAATAGACTTACAATCTCGTAACATACCGAGATAATAATCTTGTCTAAAAGCACAATGCTATAGGAATAGTGGATGTTTGTTTTATTTTCCTTACATTAGAAAATCACGCAAAATTACTTTACAATCCGGGCCTTAACATTGAAATGTATTTTAGTACTCGTCATAATTGCGTTGTTGACACGAGATAAAAAGGTGAAGTAGGTTGAAGTAAACTTTTAAAACACGTTTCACAATTTCCTAAGTTCGAATTGACGTTGCCTTCACGATGTCAAGAATACAGTTACCGTAGCAGGTGTGACTTTGCCTCTTTGTTAGCGAATAATACGAAATTTTCAACTTTCATAACGAAAGTCCCAGTCATTGTTTGAACTCTTTTAGTGTTAGTTTTACAGCGAACGAACTCGTGTTTCCATTCAAACTTATAGTACGCTTTTACAATATCTCAAGCTACTTCGTTTAATAGCAATAACTTGTGGTATTGAATGTAAGCAAACAGGTTAAAGGAAAAAAAACCGTCGGTCTATTTACGTTACAGAATAATAATTAATACCTACGCTTTCAGTTCCGAAAACTTCTGTATATCTATTTGCAAAGCTATCTAACCGCCGGGTTAGTTTACAGCGAACTATTTGATCTACACAAAGGATTACTATTAATCTCAACAAGATACAGTTCCGCCCCACGTCACTCCGTCAGGTTTTATCTAATCCGCGACAAATAAGCACCTCGGACCCCACTTTGCCGTTTGTCAAATAGTTGTCATAATAGACGCTACTCAATATTTTTAAAACACCTTAATTTATGTTCGTCTTAATCTTGTTTGTTAATTGAAAAGAAACAAGGGTATCAGCTCACCATAAGTTTCTTCCTCATATATATTTTTTCTGAATCTTATAACGAAAATCTGATTACTACCGAACAAGGGAGAATTTGAGTCTAACTATGTTTAGCAATTCGGTTCTTTATTACAATATGTTTTAATGAAACATATGAACCATTATCGAATTTTGGGCACGAGTAGGTACAGAGCTTTCAAATAACTCAATTATAGAAGTTCGAAATCAATAGAACTAGTTATGACATGGTTCATCTTAAAATTGATTAAATATTATAATATGTTGATGTACGACTGACAATTTATTCATACGATACAACTTAAACTTAATCTAAAAATATTACTCATTCCATTTTTTAATAATGCATGAATCGTATAAGAGTACCACCACGCAGAACATAGAACATCAGCAAGAAAATTCAAAAGAACGTATGCAAACAAAATGTAATTTTAATATAAAAATATCGTTAAAGTAATTTTTCAGGTGAAATGTGCAACGTTCTACCTCGACCAGATATTGCATATCCAAGCTGTTTCTGACGTGTATTGTGTGTGGCGAACTCTGTAAATTGCTTTTTGTGACGATAAATATTTTAATCCAATTGGTGTTGGAACCAATTAATTGTGGTCAACTATGTTCCAATGATCCTATTCTTCGACGATTGACTACGCTTGAGCAGAGAAGTCGATAAACGAATAAGGTGCGAATTATATTAAAGATCTACTTTTTTTAAAACCAAGGATCTGTTATCAGTAGGAACAAATGTTGATTTCCAAATGGTAAGTATTAGTTTAAGATTAATGTGAAGATATATAAAAACTTGTTATACTTTTTACGTATCATCATCACTATACATAGTATAAAACAAAGTCGCTTTCTCTGTCCCTATTTCCCTATGTCCCTTTGTATGCTTAAATCTTTAAAACTACGCAACGGATTCTGATGCGGTTTTTTTAATAGATAGAGTGATTCAAGAAGGTTTTAGTATATAATTTATTAGGTTTTAGATCAAGCTGGCGAAGCCGCGGGCGGTAAGCTAGTCTATAATATAAACGTAAACTCAATCAGAAAAAAGTAATATAAAAATGTATGCAAAAATAGTTTCTAAAAAGTTTTAAAAGCACATAAAATGTTATACATAACCTGCAGCATTAGCATACCATTTATCTTTACGATAATTAAAGGGTAGAATAAATGGACAAAAATGTGATTGGAGTTTTTTGGCCGTATAAAAAGGTACAAAGATAATGAATGTTTCTGCTTGTTTAACGGTGGAACAGAGATAAGGCACAGCGTTACATTTGTTGGAAAAGGCAAATATTATAATCTGTATTTTGGTTATTGTATAGTCTGTATGGTATCACTGCAAACTGCAATTGTCTTTGCCTTCCTCTCTGTCTCTGTGGTTCGTGGTGCGCACACGGCACAATGTAGTTTGTAATAAAGTATAACAAAAATAATAAAGATAATTTATAAAGATCCACAAATTGTGTTTAATATACAATTATTTCAACATGGTAGCAGAGCGTGGTTAATAAATTATGGAAAAATATCAACATCACGAGAAGATTATGAAGATACGTAAAAGTACAAGTTACACAAGTAAATTGAATATAAAAGGAAAGGTTGAAAATTGATCAAGATTATTAGAAATATTGAAACAATGGCTAAGCAAGCCCGGATTGAAGATATTACGATACCTATTTTTGATGGTGCAAATTATTCAAGTTGGAAATTGAGGTTAATGACCTTGTTGGAGTATAAGGAATGTCACGAGCCCGCCACGACACGTGTTCCGGTAAAAGATGAAAATGTTATGAAGAAAAAAGATTTAAAAGCAAGGACTATTATAATGAGCACAATTTCAGATCGTCAACTAGAATATATTAGTGAATGTAAAACAGCTTACGAAATTATTAGAAAATTTGACAGGATGTACCTAACCCAGTCTACTGCAATGCAAATATTATCCAGAGCAAACATAGAAGAAGTAAAGTTGAATAATTATAATACAGTAGAAGATTTTTTTGTCGCTTTTGAAAAAACAATCAACACTTTTAAAGATGCCGGAGGAAGGATTGATGAAACAGAAAAGTTGAGATATCTTCTCAAAGCGCTCCCACCAAGTTATAGTTATATTGGAGATTTCCTTGATGTAATACCAGAAGAACAAAGGACTGTTGATTATGTGAGGACTAAAATTAAAGAGAAAAATATTACTTCATGCAATTCAGAAGGTAGAAATAATGTGAGTACATTTAATATTAAAACAAAACTTCAATGTTTTATTTGTGGAAAGACTGGCCATTTCAAGAAGGACTGTTGGCAGAGAAAGAATATAAATCAACAACATAAGGAACCAGGCAGATATCAAACGCATTACAATCATCGAGGACATTTTAGAGCAACCTACAGAGGTCAAAGCCGAGGCAGAGGTCGAGGTCATGCCAGAGATGACACTTCAAACAATTTTTCACCGCAGTCATGGACAACTCAAGTGTTAAACCCGGAAGTAAAACAGGTATATTTTGATAACAATAAGAATAAAGAATGTATGTATAATAATGAAATAAATTTTCTTTTAGATAGTGGATGTACGGATCACATAGTAAATAACGATACATATTTTTATAAATGTAAAGATTTAAAAATTCCAGTAAATGTAAAATTACCAGACGGCAAAACATTAAGTGCGACCAAGGTAGGTGATATTCAAATTTGTTTTGAAAACTTTTATAGTAAACAATATGTAGATTTAAAGAATGTTTATTTTGTAAAAGGTATTAATCAAAATTTGTTGAGTTTTGCTAAAATAACTAAGTCTTCCACAATAGTAGCTAAAGGTGACAATGCAAAAATATATAATCAGTCTCGTGAATTAATAACTGTTGCTCATAAAATTAACAATTTATATTATATGAAAGGTTTTGCATTTAACAACTTGAAAAATGATGTGTATACTCATTCTGTAAAATTGACTTATAAAGAGAAATGGCATAGGGCACTTGGACATGTAAATTTTCAATATTTAAATAAACTAGTTAATGATAAATTAGTTGATGGTTTGCCGGATAGGATTGAAAGTGTAGACATGAAATGTTCAAATTGTATACAAAGTAAAATGGCTAATGTTCCTTTTGAAAATAATAGAACTAAAACTAAAGAGATTTTAGAATTGATTCATACTGATTTAAACGGTCCACATAATACAACTGGTTATGGTGGAGAAAAATATTTCTTGACATTTATTGATGATTATAGCAAGTGTACTAGAATATTTTGTATTAAAAGTAAAGCTGAAACTGCTAATTGTTTTATAGAATTTGTAAACTTAGTAGAAAATAAATTTAACAAAAGAATTAAGAAATTACAGTGTGATAATGGGAGAGAATATTTAAATAAGGATATTATTAATTTTATTAAACAGAAAGGTATAGAGTTATTACCATGTCCACCATATGTTCACGAATTGAACGGAGTAGCTGAAAGATATAATAGATCCGCTATGGATATAGGTAGGTGTTTATTGAGGGAAGCTAATATTCACAGAAGATATTGGCCGGAAGTTATTAAAACGGCAGCTTATTTAAAAAATCGAACTATCGCTAATACTTTAGAAAATAAAACTCCTTATGAGATATTTTTTGGAATAAAACCAGATGTAGAACATTTAAAAATTTATGGAAGTAGAGTTTTTGTAAGAGTTCCTGAAGTTTTAAGGAAAAGTAAATGGGATGATAAAGCTAAATTAGGAATATTAGTGGGGTATAATGAAAATAGCTACAGAGTTCTTTTGAATAATAGGATAGTTAATGCTAGGCATGTTCAGGTAGTCGAAGAAAATACTAAATTAATTTGCTTAGAAAAACAACATGATCAAATAGTTAAAGATAATGATTTAGAATCTGATACAACATTGAATGTTTCAAATAAATTATGTAATACTGAATATGAAAATGATACAAACATAGATGAGAATTATAAAAATACTACGGAACACCTTGTAAACAATGATAATCTTGATGACGATGAGAATAACGAATGTGTAGGAGTAGGAAAACTTAAAAGAAAGCGAATTCCAGTTTCTAGATATGGTAATCCAGTTTCACACTTTATATATGTAAATTATACTGATGCAAATGTACCAAATACTTATGAGGAAGCAATGAGCTCAATTGATCATGAACTATGGCAAAGAGCAATGGACTCTGAAATAAATAGCTTAAATAAAAACAATACTTGGCAAATTGTTGATAGGCCCAAAGACAAAAAAGTTATTGATGTTAAGTGGATTTTTAAAAAAGAAAAGTAATAATGTTTACAAAGCAAGATTAGTTGTAAGAGGATTCCAGCAAAATGATTATATTGAAAATGTTTATTCACCAGTAGGAAGAATGCAAACATTAAAAATTTTATTGTCATACAGTTGTAAAAATAGTTTATTTATTGAACAGATGGATGTTGAGACTGCATTTTTAAATGGTTGCGTTAAGTCAGAAGTATATATAAATCAACCGAAAGGTTTTGTAATAGGAGACAATAAAGTTTGTAAATTGCAAAAAGCTCTCTACGGTCTCAAAGAAAGTCCTAGAGTATGGTATGATTGTTTTGATAGGTTTATAAAAGGATTAGATTTTGTAAGAAGTAACTATGATTATTGTTTATATGTAAACAGAGCGAGCAAAGATCCAATATATATATTACTGTTTGTTGATGATCTTTTAATTTGTTGTAAAAGTAAAAATAAAATTGAAGAAGTAAAAATTAGCTTGATGAAAAGGTTTGCAATGAAAGATTTGGGTAAAATTAAAAGTTATATTGGTATAGATATAGATTATAGTAATGATAGAAATATATTGTCTTTAAATCAAACAAAATATATTGAATCTTTGGCTGCAAAATATAATTTAGAAAATTCTAAGTTATATGATACTCCAATGGAAACTAATTTAAGATTAGAACAAGCTAAGGAAATTGATGAAGGTATTCACTACAGAAATTTAATAGGTGAATTATTGTACATTAGTAACGGCACTAGGCCAGATGTAGCGTATAGTATTAATTATTTGAGTAGGTTTCAGAATTGTTACAGTCAAACACACTATAAATATGCAATAAGAGTATTAAAATATTTGTTTAAGACTAAGGATTTAAAGTTAACATACTATGGAAATGTAGACACTGAAATATTAGATTGTATGGTAGATTCTGACTATGCTGGAGATAATGTAGATCGGAAATCAACGTCAGGTTTTGTTATTAGATTGTTTGGAAACTTAATTTTTTGGAAAACACATAAACAAAATGTGGTTACTAAATGTTCAACTTTTGCAGAGTATATTGCTATGTCAGAGGCAGTGTCAGAAGTACTTTTTATTAGAAACTTGTTAAGTGATTCATTTGATTTAGAATTTTGTAAACCGGTAAAATTGTATGAAGATAATTCAGGTGCGATTGCAATAGCTAAATATGGTAATTTTACAAAAAATTCAAAACACATTGAAGTGCAGTATCATTATATAAATGAGAATTATGAAAGAGGAATTATTGATATTGTTAAAATTGATTCAAAATGTAACTTAGCAGACATGTTAACTAAAAGTCTAGATAAGACAAAATTTTTGAAAAACAGATTAGAATTAAGATTAATTTAGTACAGTTTACATCTAAGTTCAAGTTATAATATTGTATAAGTAAAAGTTCAAGTTCAAGTTATAATAGTGTATAAGTAAAAGTTAATTAGATTATAAATTGGGTGGAGGTATTATATTGTGTTTTTAAGCATTGTAAGTAAAGGTAATATTGTTAAAGAAAATAAAGATTATAAATTTGAGGAGGCGTGTTGGAAAAGGCAAATATTATAATCTGTATTTTGGTTATTGTATAGTCTGTATGGTATCACTGCAAACTGCAATTGTCTTTGCCTTCCTCTCTGTCTCTGTGGTTCGTGGTGCGCACACGGCACAATGTAGTTTGTAATAAAGTATAACAAAAATAATAAAGATAATTTATAAAGATCCACAAATTGTGTTTAATATACAATTATTTCAACAACATTTAATGTAACAAGAGAATAATTGTCTGTGTAACGACTGAAGCGAGTGCATTGCGGAAAAACTTTTCTAAATAATCAAAGAATGAAATTACAGAATGTTAGCTCAGGAAAACGGATCGCTTCTAATTAGAGGTGAATTTGGATAAAGAATATTACAGTGGAATGATATAGAATTATAGAGCTTTAGAAGATTTTCCTGAAAAAGGTGATTCAATATTTAGTACCTATCCCACAAAAATGTTAATAAGCATTCATTTGAACTAAATTTAAAATTATTCATTGACTTTAATGTAATGTAAAATAAACAAGCACAACTTTTTTAATTAATGTTTCGAAACTAACCGTTAAATCAGAGAAGTTACTGGAAAGTGCACAAATAAAACAATAAATAAAGCAATCAATCGTTTTATGTCTGACTTTATAAATAGGTTAATATCATAAATACGAGTATAGCTGGTCTGCAAATACGTTGAACCTTTTCGTTCGTGTAATAACGGGTGGGCGAGAGTTTTTCCCGTTTATTGGGTCGTTAGGATATAATTTCATCTTGTGTTTATGACGTCATAAAAAGTTTGAAGCGATGATACAACCACTGTCAATTACTAGATCCCAGCTCTCCAAAGTCCGATTATAAAAGTACGTTGGTACTTTTATATGTATGACTTTATTTGTTTTCTCAAGTGAGTGTTTAGTGTTTCTTCAACATGCTTTATAAAAGTTTGGTTCTCTATTGTACCTCATAATATTATAATCCAAGAAAAGAGCGTTTGTTTTGATTTATTATATCTTCATACTACGTAGTATGGTGAACTTATAAGCTTATATCGATTTGAAGTTTTATTTGAAAATAAATTATGGTTAGATAAAAAATAAATAGTTTAAAACATCAATTTTATTTGATATAGCATTTACTTTGTATAAATTTAATTCATTCCGACGAACACATTTATGTGCTTCCTCTTCAAAAAGTTGCTCATAAATATAGTCTGCATTACATTTCTACGAACTGTACGTACTTGCAAATAAGATTTCCATTTCATATTTCGATGCCAGAGCATAGCATACGTACTTAATAGAAAATTCAATCCCATGACCGTGATTTGAAATTGAACGCAAAAGGAATTTTGAAATAGAAAATTCCTGTAAAACAGAGGTTGGTTGGTTCGGATAAATTAATTTCGTCCAGACCCGCGTATTAATATTCAGAGCACTCACAAAGTTCGCTTTAACTGATAATTTACCAAGAGCTCTTGAACCTTTAGGGTATAACGCTTGTCCTAAGGCTCGAACTGGGGCCAGACATGCATCTTAAGAAAACAATACCGAATTAATATCGCCTGCGTTAGTTGGACCTTTTTTCGGGTTGTATTTTGTCGAAACTAATTGCTCATGTAAAATAAAAACAATATAGTTTTTTTTGTTTTAACTTTCAGTAAATACTTAATAATAAACATTTCAATATACTTATTTGATGATTTTAATGATTTCGTTAAGTAACACAGTCTGTATAAATATACATCGGTACGATACACCACAGATTTTGAAAAAAGCTTCACAAGCTCTTAGCCTGTACCGGAAATCCCCAAATTTATTAATTTTACTGACGGCTTTTTCCTCGCGGGTTCAATAGCTCACTAACAAACACATCAACTGCAAAACCTTCCAACTATTCGAGGAGCTAATAAATAATAATCGATTAGATATTAGGAGCGAGCGAAATGTAACAACTTTCTCATACAATATTGCTTTTGTAATGTTATAAATTTACATATACTTACATGAAGAATAAGTCTAAACTCAAAACATTTCATGTTTAATAACACTTAAATAAAAAATACATCTAAAAAATCATTCAGGTCGCCTTTTTAATATTAATTATTAACCAAGTTGTTAATCGAAGCGTTTAACACATTTTAACTTTTAATAAAGATACACTGCAATAATAAAATATGACAAAGCATTAATGAACGTTTTAGATAGATTCAGCTAAAATGTTCACCGGCGTACCAGCCTAAACAAATTTGACTCAGTATTATTATAAGAGGTCAAATGTAGAGGTAGCATAAGCTACGCTTTGTAGTTTGGTTTGTATTGGTTAGAGAAGGATTTCTGTCACCTTGATCAAACTTTCATATTTGAGAGTAGAATTATTTATTTAATTCTGAAAAGAGGTACTAACGAAGTGTGTATATGTGGTTTCTGTGTCTTACCCGGTATTACAAACGTCCATTGCAAGTTTAACTATATAATGCCTCGTTATCGGCCTAATCCGTTTCCAATCATTGCTTACCGCTAAGCCATGTAATCTAATACCACTAGGTAGTTGTCTGCAAGTTATGCCTATATTATGATCACGTGTGGTGCAGTACGTATACCTATATGATACGCAATATTCGATAGCTGTTGACTTCAACACTTACTTAGGTTACATATATTTAAAAATAACAGTAACAATAATGAAGTATTCTATTTATACTTTTTAAGTATAAATACAAAGACTCTCAACTTCAATGCCCTTTATTCGTTAAAATATTTATACATATTTTTATCGATTTATGGAACTTTCCTTAGTATCACGTCAAAAGCATTGATTTGTGTCGATAAGAAGGAGGTTCATTTAATATTTATTACCTACTTCATTCGTTACCTTCGGATTTTTAAAGATAATAATGTAACTGTCATTCCTAATACAGAAATGGTTTATGATATATATCAAAAGAAAGTGTAGATACGTACTATGTAATTATTCAGGGTGAATTAATAATGAATTATTGTATAAATAGGTACTAAATTGTGTTACAGTCTCTATTGTCGTAGTTACATTTTAGTTATATAGATGGTAGGTACCTAAACATAATTCGAATATCTTCCAGAAATACAGTAGATAGCATGATATTTGCATCTATCACAAAAATTTATATCAATATTATTTTTCAATTTAAATTACCCCAACATGCCCCTGGTGTGTGCAGTTATTAAAAGCACACATCAGGATATTTATCTTATTATTTTTTTACATCAGCAAACACATCTGCGAATATTGATGGCATAATCACATTAACGTTCACGTTATATATTTCATGAAAATTGCAATTTGTTCAGTGTTCTGGACTTCTGGACCATTCTAAAAATCTGTCAATGAGAATATCCCGCAAATGTTCGAATTTTTTGAATAACTAATATCAACTGCTTTTTATTTTATTTTTCTGTAATAGATATTATTTTATTTTATGGGACTTTGATTTACCTTTTGATCTGACCTTTTGATCATTTCAACTATTTTGTGCGGCTCTCAAAACAAATGAATATTTATAATATTAATCCTATCATAAATAAATAAAATATCATAAATTAATGTAAACAATTAAAAGAGTATATCAGTCTCACATAATATTATATAATAAAAAAATCCTTTGTATTAAATAATATTTAATACAAAGGGTAAAATCATCATTTAATAATTAATAAATCCCGTTTTAAATACGACAAAATATATTATTGCGATTGAATTTAAAATTAATTACGTACATCCGGCAGTATATAACTAATTAATTTCATTAACGTGAATTTAAAAAAGTGTTTGCAACAGATTATTACACATTATGTTTGCAGGAATCTTAAAGCCACGTAAGTTCCAAAATTTAAATTGAGAACACGTACTCACCGCAGTATTAAATTGAATATAATCCGTGTTCATTATTAATTCGGGAACTGTGTAAAGTTCTCAAGTATTATGTTAGCATTAATTACTTAGTCACAAGAGACCAGTAACTTCGTTCGTCGAGTTTTAGATTGAATCTTGTCACTACATTTATTAATTAAGAAAATATTTCGATTTTCGGCTAATGCGATTTTCATTAATAATTATATGAAACAAATAAATCTTATTCCTATTATCTACAAGGAGCATTGACGTCACGTGAATACATTAAAGCTTTTGTAACTAAACAAAACAGACAGAACAACAATAAACTGAAACGAATTCTTATAAAAGGCACGTTTACTGAATTATAAACGTGTATATGAAAATCGAAATAAAGGGTTTAAGGTAAAACAATAAACAATGCTGTAAACGGTAAACAATGAATAATAGAAGGTGTGTATTCAAACCGACACTTTTATAAAAGGAACTTTCCATTTGTTGAGCAGCAGGTGTCCTTCGCAATCCCATCGTCAGCGGATTAGTTCATTGTCCGGACATAAATCTAAGATGGTGGAAAGGACTAGTGCTTACTCTGTTCTTTTGCGACGCGCGACGGGCGAAAAATCTACCAAGTTTCTCTTAAATTGCTGGCAAGTTAACAAATTGACTGCGTAAAGTGATTTCCAGTTTTTATGACCATTTATTGGATTATTTTACATAAATTTATTATCGATATCGAATTCCAAATTTGTTAATCTTTCACAATGCTTGGGAAGTTATTTACTTCTAGATAGATATTTTGTCCATTTTGATCAATAAACTGATAGTGAAACCAAATCATCGGTATGAAACTAAACAATTAAATAAAATATGTGTCCTGCACATTGTCCTGCATGATGGATTGGCTTAAAACCTCATTCCTCAGGTTTGCAGCCCCGCATCGGAGAAAAATGGGCAAATGATTATTATTAATTTTTACAATAAAAAGCCAGCAATTCAAAAGCAATAACACGTCATGGTAGCAACCAGGACGTATAAATTGTATTTATTCATGGCCCCAGCAGTAATCACGCGCCTCTTAATCCACCTCACGCGGTGACGTCTTTATGTATTAGTATAATGTGTCAAAGAAAGTATGAATAATGGCGAGGGCTTAGTGCGTCACGTGTTTACGAATGTTTAATGAGGTTTGGTTAACTTTATGGTGTTTCTTTGCGGAAACTTGTGAAATGAAATGGCAGACATAGGAACGGGTGACGTTGAAAGATGTGTATGATGTGACCTATAAAGGTCCCGTGTCTATATTTCTCTGATGATTTTCTGAGAGCCCCGTTTGTCTTGTCAATTGAAGGCATTTTCACGGTGATAATAAATAAGCTTGAAGTATTGTATAAGTATTTATGGTTCAACTATAGTTTTTGTAGAATATTATTGTATTTTCTTAGGATAAAGTTTAAAAACGGTAGATAGTATTTTATTATTCCATTGCGTTATTCAATATCAATTCAAATAAACTTCGGAAGACTACTCGCGACTCTATCCGTGGGGAAAAGTCTAAATAATAAGTTTCCTGTTATTTTAGATATTTCAGCGCATTTGAGATAAACTTCTTAAATTATATTTTTTATACTTTTGTTAAGTCGTATATTTTATTCATGATTAACACTAGCCGCAGTGTAGTTTATCACGACCAAAAGAACCTAATAATTCAATTTATAAACTACCCGTGTGCCAAATTTCGTTCAAGTCCTTACCATTTCCCAGAATCACTTCCGCAGTGTAAAAAACATTCATATATCGTCACATATTTTTGCGATTTATAACGTCTACCTACTTTTTCCGTCAGCACCATCTTCGGCGATGAATTAAGTGTTCAGTGAACCTAGCGGAAGATTCAATTTACTGAATTCAATTGATTAGCTTCGGGTAATAGAAACATCCTCATTGAATCTAATAAAGGCTTGATTAAATGCTAAGATTAATTTTATAGCGCCGTTCACGAAGCGAAAATCACTGTGCTTTATAATGTTCTCGGTAAAACCTGGTGTAGAAATGATGATTACTTTATAATATACACGTAGCTACGTATTACCACGTAACGCTGCTATGTTATTATGTTTGAATATTTACTTTATTTTACGCGTCCACGCGGTTAATCGTTACAATCGGTTTAATTCATGGTAACATTGTTGTTAAGTAATAATATGTTAATAAAGACCTTATATGTACAACTATTTATTTTCGCCTTCAAAAACACGTCAATTAATGTTAACCAATTACATGTTCTTAATCAACTTCTCTGGACTTTTCATTTAGAGAATAAATACATTTTTCAGGCCAGTTTGTTGAACTTCTATCAAGAGCGTCAGTTGGCAAATATAAATAGCAAGTCCATGTCATTTGAAATGCATACAGCTTCCACAGTTCAGAGAGCCAATTTAGTCATCGGACGTCGCGCCGGCTTCACTGAACAGCCTAAATTGTTAATTCCTTGCTTTTACTGCAGGCTGTCCACAAACTACTTTAACTTTGTGTTATTAATCTGTAATCTCTATTAATATTAAATTTAGATTTGAAATATGAGTTTAATATTTTGTTGTGTGATTTATAATGTATGATTTTGCTATTTATTATTCCATAACATTATTAGTTACCTATCTATTTACATTTCAATATTAGTGTTGTTTTACGTAACGCATACCTGTTATTTCAATTTGAGATTAGCTTACTATCCATAACAATTCACATTTATGCAAACATTATAAAATCAAAATTAGTTCCAAAGCCTGTACGAATACAATATGTAAATTTATGTATTTGAGTATTTCTGCGTCTATACAAGCTTGCAACTGAATTCTGTATTAACTTTTTTTGAAGTCTGAAAACATTTGCAGTTTTTCTTACAAATATAAGACGGCTTCTTTTTAAATAACCACGAATATGGAGCGCTATAAAAATACAATTTTATAAGACGCGCTCGCGTATTCTTTAGCGCTGTATTGTTATAAAGATATTATGTTCATTGTGTTCTATAAGATGATTTAAACGACAGAATATCATGTAAGCTTTAGCAAGTCTAACATGATACCAAATACACTCTTAAATACATTCTTAAGAACATGCAATGCTATCATTAGTTCACTTAGTTCTTTTTGAATGATGGAGACGAAATAGTATTGATATTGGATAATGGAAAAATAGCGTGTTGGAAGCATTGTTTCTTGAACCAAATATCGCTATTTCCTTGCTATTTTCTATCTAGTCAGTCTCTAAATGTGTAAGTAAATATTACCGCATTGCATGATTACCTACATTTTACCTGATAATAGAATTTGCAGCGGCTTTAGTTAACAACATTTTAGGCGTTTATGTATGTAAATTGTTATTAATATAAGTCTTAAGTAAAATAAGTATCAGAGGTTATGAGTAATAAATTAAACGTAATTTTATTAATAATTTATCGTATATTTATGAAAGTTATTTTCTATACGTTCGAAATTGTATTCTTAATTATAATTCTTGTTACTTTAAGAAGTCAAGTAATATTTAAGTCTGGATGAACAAGTGACATCAATTTAACATAATTTTAGAATATTTTTTTTAAAGTATTATTCCAATTGAATAACTTTATAAACCTAAGCGTGTTTCTAACAAATACAAGGTTTATATTGTTACAATTAGTGAACACGTTTAAATAATACATTTATTTGGTATGCGTCAAATATTCAGTTATTCAGTAGAGTGTGTCCGTATAATTCGAATTAGCTTTGACCCGAGATTTAAGTTCATTTCCATTCAAATTACATACATAATAGTCACAGCTTAGTAAATTTAGAATTATTCGTGTTTGTTTAGTAATACATCATGTTAGTGCAACACAAATGTGCGCATTATAATATTATTGCTACGCAACAATAACGTTTTTTTTTATTTAATAGAGACATTAGTGCTACGGCCTACGAGTTTTGTTTACCATGGTTCGTGCATGTAATTTAAATCATACTACAATTTCTGGAAAGTACACTTTAGCGCAGAATTTAGCAGAACGTATTTTTAAATCTAAATTATAATTCATTTATCTTACCACATTTTCTAGGCAGCGTTTCGTTTACTATTAGTGAAGATCAGGTTTGCGCGCAACCACAAGCTCTAGTTCTACGCCATTGTTTATGCGGCTACGTAGCTAATTTTATAACAAGCAAAACTTCCATGCTAATGAAGCATGGGAACATTATTAACGCTGCGTGTAATTTACTTGAATACTTCCCTAACTCCATAAAAACCTTTGCCTCAACCTCATTAAAAGAGTGTTGACTTTGATAAAGTAACCTCTACACCAATATTTAAGCCTGAATTATTGATGTACCTATTTCACTATCACCGTCCAATAAATTTTATACGAGAATATGCGTATTCACCATTAAGTATGATTTAAAGGTCCGTAATTCAGTTATGACACATAATCGATTCTGATACCCATGGAAACGACCGACCACCCTTCCTTTTCTTTGACAATTAAGTTAAAAAAATCGGATAATCGAAATAATCGGATGTTTTATGGCTGCAGAATTGTTGCCTTCGAAACTTTGTACTCTTGTTTTTGAAATACTTTCTTGTATTGAGGTACGTAAGGAATAATTTATGAGGTCTTCTTGTACATTTTTATTCTTCGAAACATTTCGATTAAGACATTTTGCTTGAAATAAATATGGGTGAAAATTTGCAGCTGTTTACCTCCTTTTGATGAATGATATCCTCAGAAAGCTAAAGTATACATGAAGGTATTATAAGGTAGACATATTTTACACATTATGTGGCTGAAATTTGATAACCGTTCATCTATCCATTTACGTTAAAAATGTTCATAAAAAGGATTTGTATTTGTATACAGTAACGTTAGTGTGCTTTTCTCTAATTCATAATTAATATCAAGGTTTTTGAATCTAGTTCACTCTTTGCACTACTTGTTTCATCTATAAACAAATATAGGAATATTGAGGGAGCTTGAACAAAGTAAAGCATTATCATGTTAGAGGGTAACCGGCAACCGAGCTCTGAGATTAATGCTTGCCTAATGAATCAGCGCCTGTGACAAATCAGGGAGCAATAATGGATAAGGCATTGTGCGTCCTTCCACTATAGTTTTGTACCCTTTCCGCAGCGCACATTTAACTTCTTAGCGTAGTTTCTCACATTTATTACCAAGGAATATAATAGATATTGACATATTCCGGTGCACGGCGTTTCGAATATTAGCCTGTTTATATTATGTTGAAGTTGATGGATCGTTTGAGCCTGACTCGGCGGAAAGTGAACTTCTGCCATACAAGGTCGATAACGGAGGTTGAAGAAGCAAGTTCAACAATCAAGTTTAAGCAGATATTTGTATTATGACTTGCTGTTATATTCTCCAATTAACTTGTCAGTCTATTATAACGTGGTCACTGACATTCACCTTGACGTCATCATATAAAAATGAGCTAATTAAATATTTCTAAGTTCCCTATTTCTTGTTTTTGATAGACTCATGCGAATTAAAATTGATCCATACTAACCTTTTAATTCAAAGCCCGACCCTGTTAGTTATAGTACAAAGGGACAGCATTGCATAGCTTGCCCTGTATTCTTGACCTATATTCACAATTATCTGCAAAGGTAGCTAAAACTGCTGTCAGCGACATTCATGTCAACCGATTTTCCTGACCAAAGTTTGACTTCTGAGAGACTTATTAATTACCTGTTTTGATTAAGATATCGACGTCCAATAGATGGCTGAAGTTCTGTTTATGACAGGTTATTTTAAGAGTCACTTATATAGTACGATGTATGATAATATGGTAAATTTCACATTGTATGTACATTGTACAAAATTGTTTTGGTGAAAGCACGGAGAATGTTCTCAACTATGATTAATAACTAACTAAGATGTCTCTAATGCCTCAAGAGAGAAAGTTATTGGGAAACAGGGAAATGTTTACTATGTATTGAACCTTACTTAACCCTTGCTTTTCCATTAGCCTTATACATTTCTATTTTGAATGGTAAAGTTATAGGATTGAGGATTTCTTTCTCTATTAAATAAACTATTTTCATTACAATAGATAGCATTTAGTTTATGACAAATAACATGCACGCTTGGTACGAGTATCTAAGTTCAATTTAATATATTATTACGTAAGGTGGAAAATAATACTATGCTATAATAATTATTGAACTTTTAAATTTAGTAATATACAGTTACAGTGACAGTTCTTTGGCATATTATGATAATATACAGTTACATATTTTGTAAAATTAAATTGTAATACTGACATGATTAAAAAGAGCAACTGGAGTTTCTTGCCGGTTCTTCTCCATAGATATACTGCTTTCCAAATCATACATAATACATACATAAATGTTAAAAATATGTAAAAATATGACGTTTCAAAAGTGCTCCTCGAAGAAGTCTAATTGAATAAATAAATGTTTGAGTTTAATATTTGACATTCCTAATGGGGTCTAGATGTATAGAGTCGTTTATAACAGCAACTATTAAATAATGAATAACGATTAAATACATTGCATCACGTTATAATTATGCCATACGTTCCAGAAATTAATTAAAAATGAAAATGGGACTATGATATTATAATTGTGAACGGAAATGTAATTATAAATTTACTGTCAAGTACGTTTGTTGAGGAATATTGACAAGTTCCCGCGGGAATCACTGAATCAATAATACCTCGTTACAGTGTTATGGCATGTCCAGGGACCCTCGGGATTACCAAGGGAAGTAGTCATAATCATAAGTGGAGCAAAACAAACTATAAATATAACTATCGTTTTAATATAAATACATAAATACTTGTTAAATAGACTTTCTCGTGAATACAAAATATATAGAGTGTATTTTGTAGTTTTTGTTCTTTTTAATTAAAAATTTTAGCTTCGTATAACGTTTTCAGATTTTATATAATTTCATGCTCAAACGGACATTTTGTACAAGACAGAAAAAATGGAACATTTCATACTTAATATTCAATCCATCAGTATGCAGACAAGCTTTTTACGATTGTAAAATTAAATGATCATTTTTATTCTACGAAGGAGATTTAAAATAACTTAACATTTTCTTCTAATTGCTAAGACATCTTTTGATATGAACTTTCTAAATATTATATAATTAAATAGAAAATTAAAGTTCTTTTCTGAACGTTCTAAATATTAGGTACTAAGTAATTATTTGTTTTGTATTCGAATTCGAACGTTCTATTTTCGTAAATCGTTGCTAAAATATAACTGATTATTTTATTTGGGTTTTGTCACAATATACAAGTAGTATTAAATATAAATGAGTGTATATTTCAAACAAATGAACCAAATAAGCTAGCGATTAGAGCATGAAACATAAAGGGAATGAAGCGCTGTAGCATGCAGGTGAATATTCTCATGATGAATGGTTTTGCTGTAATAATCACCGAATTTTGACAAACATAATATCACGGGAGATTCGAGCGCAAATTTGAATGAAGCAAATATTGCTGCATTAATACTAGACTTTGCTAATTTGTGTTTAACAAAGGCTATAGATTAATGCTAGTGTTGTGTATTATTTCAAGATAATAACTTCTATTTTGAATTTGTAATACTTATAAGTAAGCAATTAAGATAGAGGTCTGGCGTCCTAATTTAAATGTTGACGAATTATAATGTTTTCAATAAGTTGGTAGCTTGCAAAGTTAACAGTCTCATAGGCAATTTGAATATTATGATTTATTTTGTTGGCTATGACATGGAATAAAATATTTTTATAGTGACAATTTTCAAGTTTAAGACGGTTTATTATTTTACAGCTGTTCTGTTTCATATGTAAACTGAATGGATTTAGATCCTTATTTTCTTCTTTTCTATTCTACACTTTTCGTAATGTAATCCTCAGGGCTCAGTACATTTTCTGCTTAGCAACCAACACATTAACAACTCTAGGGTTGAGAATGCGTCTGCCAATTTGCCAGGATCACACATGAAATAAGGGTATAAAGTAGGTGAATATTGTACATGGTATTTTAAATATGAACCAGGTAATTTATGCTATATTTACATTAGATTCATCCTAAAACCACAACTAATTTAAATTCTGTTTGTATATTATATTTGAATCACAAACGTATTCTATGTAGGTACGTACCAGCGTGAAGGTATGTACATATAAACTGTATTAATAAACTTTACATTTAAAATCACACAAGCATGATATTACGATGTATGACGTTGATATGATGAATGGAATGATGTAAACGTGTTTTATACAAAGAAATGCTTAATTAAAGAAATCATACATCAGCACTGAAAATTCATTACAGATCGTCATACACCTTCATTAAGTAGTTACATTTTGCAGGAACGGCGTAATTAACGAGTGGGCTGTATTACTAGGATGAGCATACTTTTCTTACAAGTTAATACATATATTACTTATTTTATATAATATTGTAAAGTACTTCTTATAACTGAGAGTGCCGAATAAATTCGGGGAATGTTCCATATGTCAAGATTTGTACAAAATGTAAAAAAAAAACGGAAACATACTCATATACCTACCTATATTCAATACTGCGACCTATTTATTGTTGATAGGCCCATCGGAGATAGGTCCTGACTCCTGGGTTCAAAAAACAAAGACAAAGAGAAAAAATGAAGACTAGATTTGCCTGGGCGGAAGGTTGATCACCTTTGAAGATAAATCGACCAGTGAAATGTAGCTCTCCCTTCTTACCAATATGATAATTGCCTGTTTATATAAATTATAATATCGATGAGAAGTCAGAATAGATTCAGAACATCGACATTGAAGATTATTTACTATGTTTTTTTCATTTTATTTAAACATAAACTTTATTGACAGTAATTGAGTAGAAGAACAGTTAATAGGAGATGCGAGGTCCTATCCTAATGTATTTGCATACCTACTAATTTAACTCAAATCGGTTTAAGTTACGTAAAGAGCAACAAATATCTTCTCAATTCCCTCTCATATTAACTTTCCGACTTATACAATTAAGAAGGGTGAAACCCGGTAAAATTGGTAATTGGTATATTACGTAACATTCAATTAAATCCCCCATAGGCCGGGCCTTATGGAATCCCTAGGCATATGGAAACTATGGGCTCGTTAATGAGAACGTAATAGGTGTTCCACGGAACGGTGCGATCCGAACATCATTCCCTTCGCTCCACTATTAGCAAGCGTTTAATGTGTCTGCAAATCCCTTCGAATTACATTTAAATTTTAACCGGTTTAAACTTCGTTGGATTGTTACAATTTATTTATCTTCTAAAAGCTTTAACAGGCTATCTGTGTTTTACGTAATCCTATGATCTTATTGGAAATATTGTATCGTTGAACGGATGCTTCTTTAAATTTTTAATACTTTTTTGTTGTGTTTTTTGTGATATTTTCGAGATGGATTTCTTTAGAGTTATTTTAAGAAGATTCGGTCATTCGACAATAAAACAGCATTTTAGTTTTTCAATTACTCGGGATTTGAATACGATACAGTCAAAAATGATTATGAATTATACGAATGAATTGTTCAAAATTATAAAATTTATTCATATCATATTAAGTATTTGGTGTGTTGTAAACACAAGCGCTGTCTCATATTTAAGTGTGCTTTCTACGTTATTTGCTAACGTACAGCTTGTTATCGTTTCTCGTTGTCTAATTATTGAGGCTCTGCATACACTAAGAAGACAACAAATGCAGCTGTATAACAAAAGCATAACAATCATAGTAATTACAACGAGCGCCCCCAACGTAATTAGAAACGTGTTCGGTTGAACAATCAACTGGAGATGAGCAACCACAAATTTCATATCACTTCGAAACTATACTTTCAGCGGTATAAAAGAACAATCTATAACTTACATATGTGTGCAGTTTTCATTTCTAAGGCCTTAAATATCGCTCATGACCGAGATATGTCACGGTAAAGTATACTCAACTATGGTTCATGGTGACGGGACAGGAATTGATTCGAAAATCAATTTGCAGATAATAGAATAATGTTTCAGTAAAATCTTTGTTATATTTCCCATGGTGACAACATTCCAATTGTTATTATACCGTCTATTTTAAGTCTTTTATCTAACATAGCACACACGCGTCAATCTTGAACTTATTGTAGAGACCAAAATATATAAGTACAGTAATATATGTTTAATAAAATATTTCTTCCAAATATACATATACATAATATAATACAGATATTTCATGTTACAGAATTTGTCGATGCGTTTCAATACAGAAATATTTCAATCGCGAACAGATAACGAGATCCCACGCGTAAGCCGATGGCACATTTTGTCATAATATTATATTGCAAAGAATGATGTGTATTGCAAAATAAATGTTTTTATTGCTAATAGATACTATTTCAGATTCTTAATGATATCATTTACAATATTTGTTCGAGTATTTTATTGGTATTTAATTTTTATTTTATTGTGTGCTTAAAATTTTGTCTTGTGCAATTTTCTGAAAAAAAAAACTAAATTTTTGCTTTAAAAAATCATCGTAGCTCTGATTAAAAATGCGTAAAATATACGCACGTCTCTAAAATCCTTATTTTATCCATTCTTTTTTAAAGACGTCATAAAATGGGTACCTCGAGAGATAAGGAAGTTATACGACGTCCTCGCATCTCGAGCCGGGGCAATCCATCTCGGATAATTGCATTATATTCGAAGTGCGTACCTCAAGAGCCTTGGAAGAACTGCTACTTGTGATTCTTTCCGATATCGACGCTTTTTAGATCCTCCCCATCCCTTTACCGTATAAAAATTCAGTCCATACAATTGCTCAGTAACATATTGTTACGTTTTATGGCTCATCTTGGTATAATGTAAGAGCGTAATATTTGGGTTGATGTCTTTGTTTTATTTCTTGTCCCGCCAACGTCAACTTTAATTCATCTATCTATTGTAGTTGTAGTAATTCTGATAGTCTAGAATTTAATTTCATAAATAAAATTAAAATAAATTGTTTTATAATGGGAATACTAAAACAGTCTCATATTATTTATTAATTGTACCTGTCACAGTATAGTACCAAAATAATGTTTATTAATTTTCACAAGAAGTCATATTTATTTATTATAATAATTATTTTCAATATAATATAATCTTGAACATATTTTATCCGTTTTAATAAAAAAGGTTTAGTAAATAGCGATAACAGAATTGCAAACAGAAAGGAAACGCTGTTGTGTATTTAACTTTGTCCGCAATGTAACATGCGATGATTTAGTAGTGAAGTTTTTGTATGTATAGGATTCATAATTCTATTACTACAATTTCACATTTCTGCCTATTTGTAGAACGTACATAAACGCTAAATTTACCCGTTTCGCTACAGAAGTACAATATTATGTATCTACGTCATACACGTTATATTTAGGTGAGATTCGGTAACAAAGCTTTTCTATCATATGAAAACAGTTACAAACAATATGTTTTTCTTCAGCCCACATTGTAGAATATTTTTTCACGAAACCAATAATAAATTATGAAACATTTTTCGTAGAGTAGAATTTCATTTCAAATGTAGATTTTGCTTTGATAGATATATATTATGTGATGCGCATGTTTGTGAATAATATCTATAATAAGATACTTTCAAATAAATGAATTGTTCTTATTTAGACTCTTAATAAATAAGATTTCCTCATAATATTCCCATGTAGAGATTAGATGGAAGTCGTAGGTAAATATTTTATTAATTGCATTTGGATTGTACTGTGTATTTGTAATCATGAAACCCTGGGTAAGGAGTCGTATTTATTATTCCTACATTATTATAATTTATGATTAAGGACATCTGTTTCAATCTCAGATTACTTAATAGTTTTTATTTACAACGTTTCAACGTTCAAAGTCTCATTACATACAAAGATCTACAATCACAAGCACAATTTTATTTTATACTGAATAACAAACGGATTCATTTCAAATACATATAATATTTAATATTAAAGTTTGTATGTAACAAGAACCATAAGCTCATATATGAAATGAAATATTTAATTCCTGACGTAATTGGGTCTACCCAAACTCATTATTGCGTAAACTACATATTGACAAACATTTTACGTAGAAACTTGAGTATAGAAGCAAAGGGACAAATTTGGGTTAATTAAATTCTATTGTCGGGTTCGACAGAATACGAGAGTTCGTCATGGTTTCTTTAACCACGTAAAGTGTAAAGCCTTATCGCATCGCTCCCCAATGATTACAAGGAAATGCCTTTCACCTACTCACTAAAAGATAAATGGGAGTCTAATTAATCAGATGCCGTGACAAATCAGATGTCGGTAATGGATTAGGTTTTCCTGATTTCGTGGCCTCTATAAATTAGCTTCGCGTTAAAATTTTGATCCCGGCCAAATCGATCCAATTTCATGGAATGTTAGTTTCACCCTTTTTGCTTGTTGACTTGTAACAAATAAACGTTTATTTTCGGAATAGCCACTAGCGAGCGCTAGCAACTTCAAGTGCGTACAAAAAATAAATGGTTAACGTCAACTACCAAACTGTCTTGGCTCTTGAAACAATTATTTTGAGAATTGAGCTTTTAACTGTTAGTCGTTGTTATTAAAAGCAAAATTTTAATACAAATACAATTGAAATATTAATCTAAAATATGAAAACATTACATTACACGAGGTTTAGTTTCTCATATTTGTCGGAATGATGTTTTCTTATAATTATTATAAAATGAATAGTTGGTTCATCTCACTCCAAAACTTTGGCTCACTCTTCTGATTATTTAAACAAACCCTTATATTATTTGCAGCCGTCATTGTAAGTAAAATGAAACCATTCAAAAAATATGTCTTTTCATTGTAAGTAATGTTTAATTTAGACCATGACGTCTTTGTCCTCGTGAAATGAAAAAGGCCGCTCGTAATAAAGCTTGATTAGTACAATTATGATTAGAGACTCGAAGTTTCATCAACGTCTCTTGCCCAAGGGTAAAAGCTCTCTCGTAAGTGTGTCTTATGGCCCGCATTTGCATCTCAACAGATCTCGAGTCTTTGAAACAGTATCAGTTGTTTGAGGTAAAGCCATCACGGCTTCACTGCATTCCTGTTAATACACTTAAACGTCTAACGTTGTCTATAGTCTATACTCTGTACAGAATGTTAATATTTCGATATTCGAAGCTTGTACATTATGCATTTTCCTTGTTTCCTGTAAACGGTGTGATGCCAGGATCCAATGTTCATTGTTTGTATCCGGAAAATAATGATACATGAATTTTCATGTATCTCAATATATTTGTTACAAATTAAATTCTATATTTTCCCATTTATGATAACAAAATATACCTTAATGAGAATATTGTTGGGCGACTAATGCTTTTATTAATAATATAAATAATGTATAACAATTATTTTTGTAAACTTGGAAAATTTACATAGAAAAACATTGTAATACATTAATTATACGATTAACTATAAATAAATAAACATTTAAGAGAAATTCATATCGAAGAACAATTATTCATCGAAAATTGAAATCACTACATAGTATAAAACAAAGTCGCATTCTCTGTCCCTATTTCCCTATGTCCCTTTGTACGCTTAAATCTTTGAAACTACGCAACGGATTTTGATGCGGTTATTTTTAATAGATAGAGTGATTCAAGAGGAAGGTTTATATGTATAATAACATCCATTAAATAGTGGAGAAGTACTGTTATTTTTGAGGTTTCTAATGTTATGTCGTAAATAATTACATTTTTTCCGCTTACATTGCAAACGCAGGCTGAACCCTACGAGTTTTATCAAAATAATGTACTAAGTATTGTACACATTGAAAAGGTCTACAGAAAAGTCCGCGATGGCATATGTCTATCTCTTAAGGATAACCCACAATAACTTTTTTTTGTCATTTACTTTTTACGACAAATAATGGCTAATTTTCGAAGCGATTTTAACCAATACAGCATTAATCCTTAACCAATTAAATACCTTGAATACATTGTTCATTTAATATAGATCTATATGGCCCTTTACACCATATGATTTAAGAGAATATTTTCGAAGATATTACAGATTTAAAAATTGCGGGACGTACCATTTGTCGCGGTACCGGCCGGCTGGGCCGCTGTTTTTATATACCTACAACGTTAAAAGTTTTTCTGTAGTGTATTTAGTATCAGCATTGCACCCGTGCGAAGCCGGGGCGGGTCGCTAGTAAATAATAATTGATGTATACTTTTAATCTGAATAACAATTACAATACAACAACAAAACGAATTCAAATTGTATAATTACGCAATTTCATGGATTGAGCTTCATTTAGGTCGTTACGAGAATTTTGATTTTAAACTAAATTTTATATTGCCGTGAATAATTTATGTGACATTAAATAAAATCTGCGCTTAATCACCTTCGGGAATTGCAATCGTGGCAAAAACCAGAGCCACAATTTACCTCGCAGGTACACTAACAAGCAAGGGGAGTTTGGGCCATATTTTAAATTCAGTATTCAGAAGTAAGATATTCTTGCCGCTAAATAATTACGATAATATTTTGATTCAGTATGCAAATGATGTTTCGTCCGGCACACACGATGTAACGTTGTTAACTTATTAATTTCATTCGCTGACGTGTTTTGAGTAACATTGTAATTACATTTCCCCATGTCACATCACAGAGCGCTCGTAATCTGCAGCGAGAGAAGCGTCTCCTGTAGATACGTGTTATTAAAATTCGCTTTAGATCGATATTTAATCGAGTCAAGTTACAAGTTTGGTATTATACGCTCGACGTAAATACAGATTAACGTTAAATTTAACAAAATGATTAAAGTTTTCGGTTCGACAACGTTATTTCCAATAGCTGATATTCAAATTATTTAAGCTATTTATAGATCACTTGTAAACTATAAATACTTAGTAAGATAGTAAAACTATTTATTACCTAGTAATTATGCATGACTATTCTAAAAAAACATTAGATATAGTCTGCTATTATTTGAGAAGCTTCTTAAATACAACAAGTTACGTTTTGGGCGTAAGTTATATTTAGCTGAATAATTCCTTAAACTTTACAGACGGATATCATTTGTCATTACATTTAAAAGAAGATAATTTTTCAACGATCAAGGTGTTCGCGGGAATAACACAAGAATACCTACCTAAGCTGAATAATTCATTCATTTCGAAAATTAATGTCTTACACGCGTATAGCAGGTGTGGCGAAATGATTTGTATTCATTCAATAGCCAATGCAAAAGAGGAAAATGTTCTGCTGAATTTCTGTTGGAAAAAAGAACATGACGAGTCACTAAATGCTCATTTCGAAATGTTTCGCCTGTCGACTTCCGTGGTCTTCAACTCGAATAAATTGGATTTGGATTCGTGGATACAAATTGCATGATTATGTTACTTATGTAATGTAATAAGAATATACGTAGGGAGTTGCAAATCGAAAGACTTTAGTTGATTAGATCGTTGAGGTTGCTTCTATTCTTTCTTTTCTTTCGTGGTTAGAAAAAAAAAACAAATTGAGCACTTTTTAGAAACCAATACCTGGCGATAGATAATATTATTTTAAAGAGTTCAAGGCTTTCTAGAACTGTAATTTTTTTGTAAGGTTTTATTTTTAGTAAAACCTATAGTATTAACAAAACATATTTTAAGAAGTATGAAAATGATATTGAGTACTCGTATCATGTTGTAAAATTAACAACCACAGAACAACAAATTCCTATAACACTTCAATATTTCATAACCTAAATGCACAGCTTTGTTCACGAAGTATTCGAGACGACTTTCTAGTAAATTTCTACGTTGCGTTGTCCTTCTGGCGTCCAAACAATGTTATATTAAGTATCTTAGTGCTCCACTTCTGTACACATTTACAAAACTATAAATCCTCTTTGCTAGTTAACTAGTAAAGCCGCGTGAATGGATTTTGATACATTTCCGACTTATATAAATACTTTACAAAAATGTAGGGACTTATGATGTCGATTATTTAGAAACAAAGATATACATTTTTAAGTATAAATCATCAAGAAGATAGCTTCCATAATATCAATAACTTTCGTTCATATCTTTAATATCAAAAATCCTTAGGCATATTTATATTCAAACAATTTTAGTACCAATAATTATAAACAGTATAAAAATAAATGTTTTTTTTTTCTTACTTTAATATTAAATGTAAGATACATAGACGTGTCCTAAAAAGCATTTAATTGACTGTGATGATTTAGATAAAATCGGTTGGAATTCTGTTCGTTCGGAACGTAAAGAAAGTTCACTTGACCCAAAAGTTTTCCTATGTAACAATGTAATTAGCTCCTAAGACTTTGTCGGTCTTAACTTGTAACAAATTCTTAATCTTTTCGTGCGAATTTCGATGAACGAAAATTCTAATATCTCCACTTTGATCAAAGCAAATACTTTTTATAACTTTGGAAACTAGCTAGCGAATTCTTTAAATATTCTTGTTAATTTTCAAATTATGATTTTAAAATGATTAGCGCCATTACATAATAGGATGTAAAAAACTCACGAGTCTCATTTTATTTCGATTTTTATTTTGTTTTATCACAACGGTATTTAAATGTGAGTTTAAAAATATATAGAGCTTGGGTAGAAGAAATATACTTGTAGAGGCTTAGAAAACATTTCGTAAAATTAGATGTTCTTAAAGTTCCTACGGCCAAACTTACTAAGGTTGTTAGCGATAGTGGCCTCGACGTATGTTTATTTCAGAGATTGCAAGGGGTGTAACTTGAGAGTGTTTGCTGGTTTTGAGGGCGCCGAGTAAACATTGCCGCTGCGTACATACTACAACTTAACGAGCTAACTCCGACTCATCGGGGAATTTCATGTTTCTAGTACTTCGCTAAATTTGCTTCGATATAACACGCCGGGATATACGCTGTAAACTCTTTTATGTGAGGAATAACGCGGGCGCACAATACGCCTGGACGGAGTTTTGTTATCGCAGTAGGCGGGAGTCGCGAACAATCGTATGTCGCACTTGCGACTGAATACGTACGCGATGTTCATTCTCACGGATATTGGGTAGACAAGCGAGCGGTTTAAACTAGATACTTTACTTGAAAAGCGAAAAGTTTCTGCTGAACTAAATGCATGTACGTTCCGTTTTGCTCAGCCAGCCGTCACATTTGTCAAGTTTGAATGTTTCGCCACGCTGGCTCTACCTGTTTGTTTTGGCATATATTTCCATTTGTGATATGTTTTAGCTTTTTATTTGTATGTCGATTGAAATAGATTTCCCTGGTGGTACAAGTCGTTGCAAGCCAGGTGAAATGGTAATAATATTATTTGAATAGTTGAATGTCACAAAATGGAGAACTTTAATATTACTTCAGCGAGTTTAAAGAAAAAGTGTTGTCGTTAAAAGTAAAAGTATTTTCCATCGTCATATATATTTGTCGGAGATCCCCCCCCTGATATTACCGAACGCAAGCGCATGACTCACGAAGTGCACTTGGACATGGCCGTGGTAGCGGACGGGCATTCAAGTGTTGGAGCTCGTGCCGAGCGGACTTGTCTGTTCGAGTCTATATCAGTCTCTATATTAGTTTGAGTTTAGATTCGCTATACAAAGTATTCATTTCAGTTTAGTAGTGATCGTCAGTGTTAGATTCCGTTTATGTCTTTTGATGCTCGAAGTTACCCAGGATGCCCACTGTAGAGGATATAACCAGCCCACATAGTCCTAAAATCTAGCCGCCTGACGATATCAGAAGCGGGATTGCTTTGAGCACAAAGAATAAACGTGATTTTTACAATCGTCATGTGGTAATGTAGACACGTTATAAAATTATTTTGGAGGTGCAAATAGTATCATGCGACGTTTAATCGTAGCCATAAGAATACCGGTGAGTGCTTACAACATACAACAAGTGGAACAATAACGTGCGTGATGTAATTCCATTGTCCGTTGATCTGTGTTTTGAAAAAAGCCGTTAAAGTTATTATTTGTTACTATTTGCTATTTATGATGCGTTAAAGTGCTTTGCAGTGTCTATCATGTCTCTTAATTTATTTTCTGGTAGCAAGGGACACAGTAAGGAGAATTGTTACAGTATTGTGTACCGTAATGTGACTATGTTAAGCCCGCTGCGGCTGCTTGTGTTAACTTGCAGGGTGGCGAGCCTAGCGACGTGAGTGCCTGTCGGTGTGTGTCTTCGGGTTGTGTGCGTCAGTGGCTTCGTGGCGATATGTGAGTGTGAAGGAAGTTGCCACTTCAACCGTGTTGTCGCGTGTTTCACGGTTTGACAAGCGTTTGCAGCGTATGGCCCTTGCTACTACTGAGATTGTTGCCGGGGATTGCTGCAGCGAGAGCTCAGGGCAGCCGTCTTTATGCGGTGAAGGGCTCCGCAAATTAGTGACATTTACAGGACAAGTGCGAGGCGTAACAGGGCTGCTTCGCTGACTGTGTGCTATCAATAAGTTTGTAGGAGACCTGTGAATGCCATCCGCAGATAGCAGATAGAGGGCGCGCGACGGATCAGCAGGCCTCTGAGTGCAGGGTTAGGTTAACCATCGTGAGTCATTTGTTTCTTGTGTGGCGTGTCTGGCCACTTTGCATCGGAGTGCACGAGCGGATAAGGTGCTAATAATTGCACTAGGCATAGAATCACCGAAAACCAGCAGGTCAGGTACATCCACGTTGCCTGAGCGCAATCATTGAGTCAACACGTGCCGTGTGGCAAACTTATGGACAACTGTGAGTCATACATGTTTAGTTTTGTTTTTTTGGTGCTGAGTGTACCCTTATCAGAGATATAATTGCTAGTAGCAAATTGACTAGTAAGCGTTTTTAATAATAACATTAATTTAAAAATAATCTGTTAACATATTGTAGACAGTTCATAACAAGGTTTATGGCAAGTTACAATAGGCGATTACTTTTTAGTAATTTTAATTTGTGTTGTGCCTAATCATAATTATGATAGCGATGCTAGCTTATTATGTTGAGAAATTTAACACATAGTTAACATGTGTGATATTCTAATGTGTGATTTTATTGCGAAATAATGTTCTTGTTTGTAGCAAGTCTGATACGAGAAATTGTTTTGATTTTTAACACGCTTACATTTGGCTTCCTTTATTGTTCGTATGTAACGGACTCGATTTTGAACTACCTACTTTAATTAGACAGATTTAGTTCAAAACTGTGTACACTTGCTGAGGAATAGTGACAATACAATAATTCCATCTTATTTAACCGTGTTGCTTAGTTAATTGAGTTTCTCTCTATTATACACTGGTACCGATAGAAGAGAGATAGGTACCATAGAGATTAGGGACATAAGTCCAACATGCAGAGGCGTGAATTTCAATTAGAGAATTTCAATGTGTTGTGTTTTAGTGTATTATCATTATTGCATTAGCACTAATTTACCATCTCGAGTTACAGTTGAAATATGTGTCTGTTCTAGAGGAGTTATGTGCGTTGAACGAGCAGCAGGTTGCGTAACAAAGTGTCAATGAGTTTTTAACAGCTGGATTAGTGAAACCAAGTAGCTATCTGGTTAGCTTCTGACGTGGAACAAGGTACAGTGCGTATCCAGATTGTAGTAAGGAGTGGAGTAAGTGCTTTATGGAAGGTAGTATCTTCTTTAAACCTATCCAAATGTAAGTTTTGAAAGCGTAGTGTTGAATACTTAGGCTTTGTTATTAAGGATGGTAAAGTACAGTCACATAGCTTATACAGCTTCTTATTTCTGTTAGTTTATTAACAGTTTTCTTAAATTATAGCTCTATTGTTTGTGCTTACAAGTTAAAAGGGAAGTAAAATTGATTAGTGATTACTCATCATCACATGAGCTAATCAGTCGAACGTTTATTAGTCTTTTAACATCACAGCCTATTCTTATGGTGTATGACCGCAGCTCACATAGATGCGAGCGCGGATGGATGTGGTACTGAACTGATACACAAACATGACGGTTAATAACATCTAGTTGCTTACTACAGACGTAGAACTACCTACTGCTTTAGAGTCCAGGTTTTGCCCATGCACATGAGACCGCAGTTTAAGTTGTAGCAGCATAGCAGTGGTTAATGCAGTTATGCACTTCAGGTATTATTTACAGGTTTGCAAGTTTGCAGTGGTGACCGATTAACAATGCAATTCGGTGGGGGCCGTTTAGTATAAAGCTGTCTTCGCGTGTACACAGGTGGTAGCCTGCCTCAAGTCTTTCGACTTTGATGTTAGTTGAAGAAAGGGCGCTAGGATAAAGCATGTTGATTGCTTTTCGCACAATCCACGTCGGCTGTCACAGTACGTATTTCGATTATTGCAAATTGTGTGGGGCAGAATCGAGTCAACCTAGCTGAGCTTTCCGTTGACTGGCTGCCAGGACCATGAGAGGCATTTGGACGTGCAGAATGAGTTGTTACATGTTGAGTTATTACTGTTGTCTGGAAGACATATTATGCGGTAAGGTTGCAAATTATTTGTCAAGGTGCAGATAAAATGGTAAAAGATCAGTGGTACATAATATCCACGATTTAGTCATGCATCTGGGTTACATGTCTTAAGTTCGTGCGTAAGTGCGTAAGATAAAGTTGACACTTTATCACTTGCTCAATCTCTAAGCCTAGCTCGGGTAGAACTCAAGCACAACTCTTAAGTTAGTATTTCGTGCACATTGATGCTACAGGGGAAACTTAGTGGGAAGAATGATGTTAAGGAGTATGTTTTAGTCTAATTGATACTTTTACCCGATATGTTTTGCTCTATTACTTAAAAAATGTGTAGAGTGGTTTAGTAGTACTAGAAGTAGTATAACGGCACTAGAGGCCAGTGTTAATTTGTTTTGATAACTAGCCAGTATTATTGATAATCTGGCAGGTGCTTAGAAAGTAAATGTTTTCTCAGTTATTTTGTAAAAAAAATAAAGTTACATTGAGATGTAGTCTCCACCGGGGGTAGTGGTGTTAATGATCAGGTAGATGGTAACGAGTACCTACGCTGATGTGTGCTCATGACAGTCACCATTCATCATCGTCATCGATATAGTCCACTACTGGACATGGCGTCATCGTCAACATAATCAGCCTTTTGCAGTACACTGCTGGACATGGAAGTCATCATCATCGTCATCGTCAACATCATCTGCCTTTCGTAGTCACTGCTGAACATGGAAGTCGTCATCGTCATCATCATCAACATCATGAGCCTTTGGTTGTTCACTGCTAGACATAGCAGTAGAGTCTAGCAAACATCGATATTGTCAAGATACGTTAGGTGACGTATGACTGGCAATGATTTTCACTATAAACCGTGTTACAAAAGCTAGATAGCTGAAGGAGCTATTATTTGTTAAAGGAGACTTTGGGGTTAATGTCTGTAATTGATAATGAAGTCGATCAAGTTATGATAAAAGTAAAGCTTCTCTAAATGGAAATTTAATATTGGTGATAATCTTCTTTTCGAAATTGAGGAAATAAATCAAAGCAAGCTTGACTTGAAGTTGAAGGGTACGCTTAAAATTGTTGAGGTATAGTTATTAATGCCGCTTCAAATAATTAAATTCCAAAATCCTCACAACAGAGTTAGGAAAATATCCGACCATGAGGTTATTAGTAGTAGCTAGTAATGGTAGTAGTTGAAATGACGTAAGAGCTTTGTGTAAAAGGGGAGATGTAAAATGCTTTATCTGGATTTTGTAATGCATTGTAGTGCCGTTTGTTGAGTGCTGTCGTTGAGTGGTTGTGATGCAGTTGCCATTTGTCTCTTGTCTTCTTTTTCGTTACGTTGGTGCGTTAACGAGAAATGTCGTTGTAGCGACGGGCTATCCTTGCTTTCGTTGGTGCAAAAGCGAGATGAGTCGTTGTAGCGATGACCTTTTGAGATATCCTTGTTTTCGTTGTTGCGAACGCGAGATGAGTCGTTGTAGCGACGTTATTCAATGTTACCCTCAATTCGTTGGTGCGAAATTGTGGTGTGTCGTTGTAGCGACGATGTTCCGTGCTTTAGTTATTTCGTTGGTGCGAAATTACGGTGAGTCATTGTAGCAACGTTATTCATAGCTATTACGTTTCGTAGGTGCGAAATCGAGGAGAGCTGTTGGTGCAGCGCTGATTGATGAATAATGATTATTGTTTGTTTTAGTGACGACCTAAAATGGTTGACAAGAATCAGTATGGCCGAGCAGGATACTGTGAGTATGTAGTCTTTGTAGAGACCTCACACGAGGACGTGTGATCGTCAGAGATGGCCGTGTCGGAGATCCCCCCCCTGATATTACCGAACGCAAGCGCATGACTCACGAAGTGCACTTGGACATGGCCGTGGTAGCGGACGGGCATTCAAGTGTTGGAGCTCGTGCCGAGCGGACTTGTCTGTTCGAGTCTATATCAGTCTCTATATTAGTTTGAGTTTAGATTCGCTATACAAAGTATTCATTTCAGTTTAGTAGTGATCGTCAGTGTTAGATTCCGTTTATGTCTTTTGATGCTCGAAGTTACCCAGGATGCCCACTGTAGAGGATATAACCAGCCCACATAGTCCTAAAATCTAGCCGCCTGACGATATATTTATTTGTCCATTAGGTACAGAGTAGTTAATACCTGTGCGCCTGTTGCGGCGGAGATGAATGGCTTTCTAATGAATCGGCAGCCGGAGCACAAAGTTCGTTACCGTAATGGATAACGTCCACGTTTCACGTCCCCTGCACTCTCTGGACATGTGCTACAAACAGTTTTTAAGAAAATACCTTAATTCCTTTCATAATTACAGTGTAACAAATAGAGGCGCTCGAAATCTTCCTTCTTAATTTATTTTTGGTTTACTGTGCGAAATGTTTACCTTAATTAGTTCTAAAGGTTAACAATTCAAAAAATATCAGAATAAAATAGGATGAGAGGTATACGTCAATGATACTTATGTTTATGATATATCATATGAGAAAGACGCTTCACAATTGTATTTGGGAGCTGTCATATGTGTGAGGTGTTCCTACGGATAATCCGTTATGAAGAATTTCATATTTCACCAGCGAATAAGTAGCGTATTATCTTGTGTCAGACAGGTGTCGCTTGCGTCGGTTACCTAAATTCATCTCGGGACCTCGCTAGCAGCTGCTTGCAAACGACGCCTTAATCCCACTCTGACGTACCAGCCCACCGTATGAACTGAGCCACTGAATAATAGAACCGGCTCATGCTATCACCAACATAGAAAACTCCATTTATACTTGTGTTCGGGTATTTGGAGCGTTGAATAGATAACTACTTGTTTGCTGTGAGCTTTTAGTTAATATGACGCGCTGAAAACGAATAACTTTTGTGAATAGCGAATAGTTTGCCATAATATTTGTCTGGTGTGCATTCATGCGGTTCGTCTGGATCATCTTGCTTTAATATTATTTTGATAGAAATAACTTTCTATTTGTTCTTGAACATATTCTGATTTCGATTTATGAGTCGTTTCAAATACGCAGTTACTGAAGTATGATGGAAGAAATTTTTCGCATGTTTAGCTTGAATCTAGACGTTTTGTTGGGACAACACAATTTAGGTAGGATTCCCAGCATTATTCCCTCTTTATTTATCGCTAAATATTACGTAAACTTTTCGTAAATTTTTTGTATATGCCCCTTTTATTGAAATAATAGTTAACATACATACAGTGTAGGAAATGTGAGGTATTACTAGGCTTTTTTACAAATGGGTTATCGTGTATAGCTGAAATTAAAATACATACGAGATGAAATTGAGTCTCGCATTTGTTTATTTTCCAAAAGGAAAAGCGGGTAAAACACATAACTAACTGCAGATATGATGTTTAGAGTATGTTGGAACGAACATAACGTACAATCGCCATTGTTTTTTATTGAATGGGCAATCAATAAGAATTACAAAATAAACCATTCAAGCAACGCATACTTCATAAATTTGGGATCGTGTTTGAACAAAAAAGAATAATAAAACAAATTGCCACTTCCGAATCATGTATTGGATACCGTTCAGTAACAATGGCGGTTGCTGATGAATTATCAATTTTCTCTTTGTCGCACACCAAACAAAAACTCACGATTGCCTACCTGGGGAGCGCGTTATCTTGGCAGAGATGTATGACCATTATTTGTTCGTGTGTTGATGTGTCGTAGATGTGTGCTATCATGTGTGGATATCAATCAATCGCTCGCGACACTCGGATTCGCGGGCGCACTCTAAATAAAATAAGAAATGCTTTTATCTCTCCATCTGTCAAAACAATAGAGAATAGATATCATTCATATTTTCACCTACGATTTTCTATAATCAATACATTTTACAAGGAATGCTTTACAGAATAGTTGTGTTAACTCATCAAAGGAACACGTAAAATACTCTTTAAAGTTAACGAACTCCTTTAGACCAAAGTTCCTTTTACATCATGCTTTTGCCCGGATGAAAATGAATGTGTCGAGCCTGAAACAATGATGCAAAAAGTCGCATGTAGCGTGTAAAATAGATTCAAAATGTCACAGAATGCTTTTCAATATTCTATGGATGAGCTTTTGAATTTCGCGGATCTACACGTTTGCATAAATGAAGTGTCGAGAATGTATGCAATGAAAATAACTTGTACTAGAAATATGATAAAGAGGAACATTTTTAAAGCTAAATTTATGTGGTAGATAAAGGGTGTTAAAACTATTTAGTATATTCCCTTAAAACCTTGTTGAGATTGTTTATTCGTTAAGCTTGTATCTATATCACCAGAAACGCTATTATCAACTACAGTTGTCTCTTTGCTTAGTATGTATGATACGTTTGTAATTATAATCTTAATTGATACCAGCATTAGTGCATGAACTGTAATATCGATAGCCTTTGTTGACGACTTACAAAAGCACCTGGATCTAACAGGATCAAAGCAATGTGTCATTGTTGCAAATAGGTTATCATCTTACTGTGAGCTATAACAAGCATGTATGATAGGTAGGCAACAGGATTTGCGTATACGATTCAATATACAATTATTGTTATTGTGTAACATCTGTATTAAAAACTAAATTAAAATTGAGATTATATTTTAAATAATTTTATAATTCATTTGGTCGACATATATATTCGTCCATTATATTAACGGATCACATTGGAAATTAAAATCCTGCCTGGAAAAGTGGTTAACATTTTGAATTATAACAAGAAAGATATTTATGCGGATCGGAATTTAGATTTGCATACCAGCAAGCAAGTGTGAACATTTCCGAAATATATAGGTAGATGATCTCATTACATCCCATAGTTATTATGTGCTTATTAGTGCGTACGGTTGTTTGTCCAATGCTTCCGGCAGTCGGGTCCTAAACCAACACACTTGTATTAACAGCCTAATGACGTTTCACCTTGGGCCCCGTGTTCAATGACCTTCCCTTAATGTGACTTTTATAAAAATGATTAATAGACCTTGTAAACCACCGTTGTACGTTATGATAATTTATAAAGGTTCGTCTCTGAAAGCCTCGTTTGGTAATTATAAAAGAAAGGACTCATTGCATACAATGTTTTGAAACCTTGTGTATTACACACTTCTGTTATCTAGCATCGATAAAATATTTCAGGACAATTTTCACACACGGTACGATCTGATCCCATACTAAGCTTTCGCTTGTGTTATGGAACCCAAATGGCTGATAAACATACATATACAATTTTAAATAAATAATTATAAAGAAAAAAAGACGGATTGCACTCCGGGAGTGCCGGCAGAAGTGAAAACTTGAACGTTGAGCATGTTTGATATCCATCCGTCTTACGCTTTTTCGATCAGGTCACGTGACGCGATTTTAAGATTTTATACCCAACGCCGCTAAAGAAGTTTTCACTTCAATAATTAACACCCAGACACAGAGCAAACATGTTCATCACACAAATATTTGCCCCGGGTGGGAATCGAACCCACGACCTCTGGCTTAGAAGGCAGGGCCACTACCAACCAAGCCAACCAGTCAGTCAAAGTAAAAAGTTGGCAAGTTTGTTCAAACGTAAATTCAGAACAAAGCTTTATTAAAGCAACAAGTCACAATTGACATTTTTGTTTATAGTTGGTAAATTTGAAAGAATCTCAAAATGTATTTACTTTTAAGACTAAAGTTACGTACGCGGAGATTACGAAGGTGAGGGTTCAAAATCGATACTAAGAAAAGGTAAAAGTAGGTATCAGAGCTCGATACAAATAGAGTATTTCAGTAAATACAATGAAATGAGATAGAGGCTTTCCGAACGAATCCTCAGCGTAAAATATTTAAGACCGGGCTTATTATTGCGGTCATTTTGCTTTCTGTTCGTTCTCATTCCGCGCAAGGAAAATTATAGCGTCTTTTTGGGTATTAGAAAAAACAGTACGAGGAAAATCGTCATACAAACAGGTAGCTACTTTAGATGCCATTTTCCTCGATAATACAAAAAATACGAAAGTCATTCGACGTTAATTTCGGCTTGCTTCCAAGCCATCGGTTCTATCTGGGAAACGAAGAAACGAATTGTTACACAACAAAATATATCCAGACCTAGGTATCTTTTGTGTTTGATCAATGTTCATTTGATTTGATATAATTTTCGCTTCTATCAATACAATAGAAAAATATTTATCAAAATGGAAACACAGATTAAACTCAATAGGTTATTAATATTAATAAGCATTTCTTGACAGTGTTTATGCTTTTTTCCGGATAATAGAACTGTGAAGAGGGTTTTTTTTTAATTATAGAATATACCGATATGTTTAGAGTTATAGAAATTTAATAACGAGTTATCGAAATAACATTATCTAGAGTATGATTATTTATGTGACAAATTAAAGCTCTACTACGTAGAACGTACAAAACGTAAATGAGATAGAATATTTTTTTAAAGTTTGTTCAATCATAAGATGGAAATAAAATGCACGAAGTGAAACTTAAGCGTAAAAAAGTTAATTTTACGCGCCATTGTGAAAACTGGGTCGTCCATTAGAATAAATTGTATTTATTTTCGTTTCTATCCACCATGGATCAGGGTATAAAATTCAGTTGTCTGACAATAACATTAAGAGAATTGTATGAAACCCTTGGAGGCAATAAGCAATAGAAATCGTTTGCTTCGAGCACGGACAATTACGTTCGGACTTCGGACCTGTAGACGATTCTACTCTTCAATTCTCGTTTCTTATCGGTTCGAGGTAAGTATAGTAATTTTGTTGAACTCAATCATTCAATTAGAAATGGTCTTGTGCTCGTATTTCTTAGTATTAAACATTGCAATTCTGAAATCAACATGCTCGTATTTCTTAGTATTAAATATAGCAGTTCTGTAACTTCTAAATAAGAACTTGGTGGTGTAGATATACGATGATATTGCGATACAACTGAAGAACTATTTGGCTGTTGATTTTTTAATTTTCTCTTAATTTTAAAAGCACAGTTAATTTATTATAATATAATGTAAAAATTTGCTTGTACTTATTTTGTGTATATTTTCTCTACAATCGATATATAGAGTACGATTATTTAAGTAACTGCAGACTCGAAACCAAGGTGCTTACTACTACATATTTTATCTTTCTAAAATTGTAATAAGAACTAGTTATTCATACACATGGATATAATGTAGAGGGTTTAGCATAAAACTCAAACAATTTAATCTCTTTACGTTACGAGAATGTAATGATACATTGTTAATCCGGGTCCATTGAGGTACACATAAGGAGACGACACCGCCTACACCACTTATGTTCCGCTCAACATACGTCATCTGACGTAACTGCACTCAGTCGCTTGCTCGCTCATTGGCGCG
Organism: Colias eurytheme; assembly: GCF_061535395.1. Classification (NCBI taxonomy): domain Eukaryota; kingdom Metazoa; phylum Arthropoda; class Insecta; order Lepidoptera; family Pieridae; genus Colias; species Colias eurytheme. The sequence goes on along the minus strand of NC_142987.1, from coordinate 5,270,752 downwards.
AACGTCACGCTCATTTTTTATTTGTTTTAAAGTGAAACGCATCAAATATGCCTACGTGTGTGTTACGATATTGCACAAATAATACAAATAATACGGAAAAGTGCAAAGGAATAACTTTTCAATCAGTAAGTAACTAGATAATAATTTTTAAAACTTAGTTAGAACAAAATTTTTGGCGGGCGACATTTTGCGTCATTTGTCATAGATTAAAAATTTAAGATATGACATTGGGCATGAAATAAGTGTTGTTAGTAATATTTGCTGGCGTATATTTTTATAGTATAAAATAATAATTTTACATATTTAGAAAAGCATAGACTGGTTGTTAATTGAAAAAAGGTGAAATCATGAAATATGAAAATCAATTACTTACTTAATCACCAATTTTTTTTTGTTAATTGATTTTAATCAAGTTTTTAATTGATTTTGTATAAGCTACTGACTTGAACGTATAATTGAATTATTATTTATTTATCTACACTAATATTATAAAGAGGAAAACTTTGATTGTTTGTTTGATTGTAATTAATAGGCTCATAAACTACTAGACCGATTTTGATGAAATTTGGCACAGACAATCTTTAGACCCTGAGAAAGAACATAGGCTACTTTTTATTGCGAAATATGAACCACGGGCGAAGTCACGGGCGTAGCCAGCCAGCTAGTTCAGAGATAAGTAATTAATATTTTTTCTATTCAAGGTTTCTGTCTGGAGTGAAGAAAGGGTAAATGGGTAAAATTTGTCCCAAACAACCGCAGTGAAGAAACCTGGTTACCATCCGATAGAACTTGCGTCTGTTCATTGCATTTTTGCGATAAGGATAAATATACCACAAAAGCGGGAAGGCGTTTTCTAAAGAAGTCTGCTGTTCCTTGTATTGATGTTAGTAATAATAATAAAATTTTACGGATTTGTATAGCAAATAAAATATTATTTTAGCCATCACTAACATTATGTTATATTTATTTTAGCCGAAGGTGTGCTACAATAGTACTGAAAAAAACCTATACAAGCAATTTCTGAGCCAGGAACATGTTCTGAGGATAATGAACTAAATAAACATTTTGTACAAAATTACACGGCTTTTATTTATTTTCTAAAAAAGACTCAATTTGTAAGGAATGAAACTTCCCATAGCCCTGACTGAACCTAAAACCCGAAAAAAATTAAGTTATTCCATATGACGTCACTATTTACATCATCCTATATTATATGCCAGATATTGTTAGCCCCGCGTAGTAAAGTCAGTTTATACCTAAAATAAATATTAAGTAAGTACAAAGAAAATTTCAAGTCAACGTGCATGTAAGGAGTGGCACCCAATACAAAACTTAGACAGAATGAAACAAAGTGTCGCCTCTATAGCGGTGAGTCAGTGACATCGCATAATCTATGACTGTCTAGCCGTCATTCGCGCGCCCCGCGCCGCCGCGCTTGGCGCACAGATTTTGTTCGTGGTGTCTGCTCCATACGAAGTAATATTATCTCAATGTCCGGGTCACGAATTTAAATCCCCTCAACTTCGTAGAAACACATCTGCGACTCACCTTAAACGATGGCTAGAGACACCTAGAGATGTGTCAAACAACGACGTATTTTAACGAATGCAAACAGTTTTTAGAAATATTTTCCCATGTTTTACGCAGTATCAATTTTTGGACAAGCAAAATATGCAACATCCTTGTAAATGGTAAATGTTGTTTCTCTAAATATTTAAACTATGAAAAATATTATTTATTAAAGTGACTCTCGAATCCCATTTTCTTCTTCAAGGTAGCATGGTAATAAGCTAGTGCCGCGTTCAGAACTTTTTTAGCCTTGTTTTTAGATTCAATACAAATGTTGCCAATTATCTGTGACTTGCCTTGTAGGATTATTGTTTACACTACGAAGAAACAAAATGCAACCTTTGTGATACATTTTCATATTGACATAGATCACAGACATAGATTCACTTTGAAACTCCTAATTGAAAAAAAAAATGCACCATTTTTCTGTAGTAAAGTTAATTAAATCTATATTACCAAGTATTAGTATACATAAAATCCAGAACATCGATTTACGTATAGGTACGACAGCAAACAATTTACGAAACAGTTCATGTGAAAACAATTTTCTTGTGTTACTCTAATATTCCTATTAAATTCAATCCTTGAAAAGGCACCAGTCATCCAAATAAATGAAGGTTTTTGACGGTGTTCTACCTTTAGGTGTCAATTTGAATGACAGCCGAGCGTTGGCTTTGTCGCTTATTCCGTGAGCGTAGGTATATGTACGGAATTGCGGCAACTAGACCGCACCTCCACTCCTTTGGGACTTGGATGACAATAGCAGTAACTCTATCGACAGTTGAATCAGTGGTTACGTCCGCCTTCACAAGAAGAAGTGATTAACAGTAGAATGGTACCAAGAGTCTTCATATGTTATGCTGTTTGTTTTTAATCAAGGAACTTTTACAATTTATGAAAAAAGGGAACTTACCAGATAATGAACACCAGGCATAATCTCTATGAGAGATCTAACAAATGATATTATATGAATATAGATGTGAATGTCGAGTGATCAAAATTGTACATGTTGTATTTATTGTATAAGAAATATTTTATTTTAAAATACACACATGCAATATATTATGTTCCCGATACTCTTTTTACGTTGATTAAATTACGCGTAAGTTGCTCCAATAATATCGAGGCTCGATTAAATTAAATTAAACCATATTAAAAAACATGATCGTCTACGAAAATTTCTGAGTAAAAGTATCAGATTATAATAGCGCCGGCCTGTGCTTGAGATTTCACGAGTTTTTGAACATGTTGAATGAAGAGACTCGCTACATTTTAGACGAAATGTTTTTGAAGTGTCATTTTATGTTGCCACACGATGTCATTCTCAGGCAGACAAAGTGAGCAAAAGCAATTTTGATACAGAGAAAAGAATTGTTATTTCATATACTATCATCTAATTTTATAGATAGAGTCATTTAGCATAGATCATTCCGATTATTGTCACGCTTAATAATTTCCCTTCGTAAAAAAGACTGCAGGGTAGTTTGTATGATTATTGTTATTAGGCGTCCTTGGAGCCGTTGTTAGTGCGATAAATATGAAAATTAATGTCGTAAATATAATGGGCCAACGCGACCACGTTGGAACACAACTGCTAGCTAAGTTCACTCAAAATTGTATCAAAGCTATTAGTAAGTAATAGTGTTCGTCTCTAATTATTCAACACACGTATCATTATTACCGAATTTGCATGTTATATTCGTTTCAAATGTTCTAATTTTTGTTATTATCTGTTTGTGTTCAACATTATTATGCAGATGACATTTGCATTAATTAGTATGGATGCAATATGTGAACTAATTAAAGTCCGTTTTACTAACATCGTTTCGCAATCAAAATTGTTATATTATGTAATTATCATCTCATTAGTCATAATTTGAAATTAATTGGTTGAATTAGTTTTTATTTTAAGGACAGTCGCCTAAAGCATTGTCAAATTTCGAAGGTTGTGCCGTATGTCTCTTTGGTCTACTTGACCTTTTATCACATTAGTATATATTTTAAGGCACTTGCAATGCAAATACTAAAATTTATTAAAAAGTGTGTGATAACCTTATTACTCAACTACTTTACGTTATTCCATTCGACTATAAAAAGAGGAAAAAATATCTAAATTTGTTTATTTATTTAAAAACTAGATAAATATTAAAAAGCATGATATAATCCGATAAAATATTTTATAAGCATAAGGATAAATATCGCTGATATTCGAGAACTGTATCTATTTGAAGTGCGAGCAAGTTTTCGGGTCACCGCACGCGCCTCCACTGCGACTGTTGAAAGGTTTTTACTAAAAGAAAATATTTGATTCACTTTCAAAGGATTTCCGAAAATATATGTCGAATTGTAAGCCTTCATTGAACGTAGCAATTGAATATTTGACAATGCGGTTAGGAAGTTTTGCTATTTAAACTTATATGTTTTTCGCTAAGGTTTTCTGTTTTAAGTATGATTTATATTTGGTTCACAATTTATATTATTTATTGGGATTTTTATATTTATTGGGAGATTTACATTGAGATGACGTTAGATATAAATAAAATATTTATTTTCAACTCTCTCTCTCTCTCTTTCTCTCTTTACCTGTGTTCGCCCACTGTTGGACGTAGGTCTCACCCATTTTCAACTCAACTTAACTGAATTCACACTGTTTCACCTTTCTGCACAGATTTAAGAGATCGTTTACTTATTTGTGTAACAATATATTCGTTCAAATACGTGTTTATTTTAAAACTTTTAAGCAGGGTCGTGTATCAACATGAATCCGTAACATACAAAATACGAACGTATTTTATACAATTCAATTTGTTATTTGAAACAGTCTCGTCTTTCTGCGTTTCCCGTTACAAAAAGCTTTTATTCGTTACAAATAAAAGGCTTAAGATACTAGTAACTTTCGTGTCACACATCGTACGTGAACTTCCGTACATCAGCGGAATTGTCTCAGTTTCTAAGTTAAATTTGGTTTGGCCCATAAATTGTATCAAGCGTGCGGGACGCAGACACGCTCTTGGCGAATCGGGTAAGCTGAAACATACGAGCTTTATTTCAACTCCTTTTAATGCGTCGAATAAATTCAATTATCGCACCTCTGTTACAAATTATATTTCATGAATGGAGCAATGAAACTCAGGAAGCGAGCGAAGAAATCTAGCGCTTGTTAATTATACGCTAGCGTATTATTTGTAGAGTGATTAACGACTTGAAGGGTATTTTTTATAAACGACAAAATGTACATTAGCTATTTTTACGATTGTTATTTTATATTGTGTGCAACCATGGCAATTGGAAGAAAGGGTAGCCTTTCCTACTTCGTTTGTAATTTTGTATCCAGATATATGGGGCAAACAACAATATAGGTCATATCATATAGCATGTAGTAGTAGTCTACGACATAAAAGTCTACTTTTTTCTATAAAAATAATAAGTGCTTTAACAAATTACTAAATTAAATAAGATAGGTATAATACATATTTTTATTTTTATTTCCAGGAATCTGACTTATCCTTGTAAAAGAAAATAATATTGTTTGTAAATATTTTATTACAGTAATATCTATGCTTACAAAGGCTACGATTTCGCATAAAAAAATTGAGTTTATGAGATAATCTTTAATATTTTATTGTATAAAAGATTTTATAAGTTGGATATTATAAATAAATAAATCTTGACTTGAAATTATAGTTGCAGACATTTAATTAATTTTATCATTTTTACTATAACTATATGTATCGTTTCTTATGAAGCTAAGCCACTTTTAGAATACTATCTCAGAGCTGTTTTACTGTTCTTCCCTCTTTGATTTTCCATAGACCTCAGGCAGAGTACTACGTCGTATGTTTTCCCGAGGTATGTCGGTAGATCAACTCGCAAAATGTCTAAAGCAATGTGCTTTGATTCAATCTTAGCGGAAGTCGCGCGTAAGCGGCTGTCACCGAAGACACATTGCCTCTCCGTTTCTAATTACGTATATTATTGCTCGCCAAATAAACACCATGTGTACATGATGGCTACAGATATTTATCTCTCTTATGCAATTCCAGTACCTTACCTTTTGTTTCCTATTAATATTTATAAAGGTGAGCTATAAATCAGAAACTGCAGTTGATAATACACCGGTCTTGCTACAGAAACTATATTACAAAATATTGATTTCGTTTGTATAATAGTTTATTTTATATTATGTAGTAATTTCATGTCTGCTCGACCATAATATCATCTTATTAGTCCAAAAATATATAAGTAAAAATACTCACACTACTAATTAAGTTGTTCTCTAGGATGATACTCAATTAGTATAAATTACTTCACACTAATTATATACCTATAGCCAGCTCTCTCTTATTAACGTACGAGTGTATATTATGGCCTACTAGTTTCTAATTATTATAAAGCGATCATTGTGGTAGTAGTTCTAAACGGGTCAGTTCGCATTCAGTTTATTTACAGGTAAATAAGCAACCTATCTTATATCTTAGGTATCTTAGAGTTTGTATGAAACTTTTTTCATATAAACGAAAAAAAACCCCTTCCAAATGGTACTTCCCAGTATTCAAAATTTAACTGCAATTAAACATTTGCATATCCTTCAACATGTTCGTCCATATAATATTTTTAGAAGGTTCGGGAAAATTAGGTTAAATTGTGTTTAAATAGGACAAAGGTTCATGGAGAATTATGTAATTTTCAACGATTAAATACGACACACACCGCAGGAATATGTCGGATAAGGGCGTTATTTGTGTTGATGCCTTGACCCCAAAGCGGAGTTCTGGAGGTGTTAAGGTGTAAGAAAATACTTGATAGGTTTTCGTAACAGAACATAAGTTTCAAATTTCTTATCTGTTATTTTGAGAACATCTTACGACGTAGTAATGGTGTTCAGTTATTAATATCTACACGAAAATGAAAATCTTAGTCAGCTATGCTCTAATATGTGTGTAGCAAATACTAGATAGATTTTCGTTACAGAAATGATTTTCGTTTCTGATTTTTTTTCAAGAGTTTTTCTGAGAACATCTTACGAGTTACGACATAGTAATCTAGTACTTATTAAAAGTCATAAAAGTAAAAGTTTTTGTCCCAAGACTTTTAGTTTTAAGTACGTTAAAATTGTAAAATCTCTTCTTACATTCAAAATAGTGAATTTATTATTTTAGGAAAAGCCCAGTCTAGCTTTGAAACGGGTTAATTAATATAGTCAAAATGACCTCAGAGGATTATATCTCTTTATAATATTCCCCTATCTTTATAATTAAATGTAAGTTGTCTTTTTCATAATCAGATAAATCAGTAAAGGATTCCATTGTTTTATGGTACATTGAAACAATAATACGGGTTGTTTTAAATTTATCTACTTCTGCATTCAGTTTTATCTATAAAACAAAAGGAATTGTCGACTTATTGTCTTTTGAAACAATTATGGTGAAATTCGTTGCAATTATGCGCAAAATCGGAAACAGTGGGTCGCACAAAAAGCATTCATGTTACGATTTTCGTTATGGAAATATGGCATTATCTGATATCATAATACAACTATGATAAATAGCATTTGTGGTCCTCTGGTATTAGGTATTGCCGCATAATGTATGCAAATTAAACGATCGGAACAATGATATTTTATTTATTATTCGGGGGGAAGGATAAACATTGTTGACGATATATAAATTGTAGTTATGGAAATGGAAAGAGGAAGTTAACCATATCATGCTCCATAAAAACTGTAGCACTATAATATATGATCTAAACTATTGTGACAATGGATTAAGTTGTGCAATATGTATTATTTGCAGTAGATAATTTATGCAGTGTTCCTCCATTGCTTAATTCATAATAATTTAACGTTTTTTCAGAATAGTTGATTTTTACTGAAAAATCACTTGCAATTGATCAGCAAAAGAAAGAAGAAGCTAAACAACAATATTCACAACACAATAAAAAATAATAATATAATGAACAGTAAAATGTACTTTATTAACACGTTCAAGACGGGGCCCGATTTTGGCTACTTCTCGTTGGGCCGGCATAGGGCTTACAAGACCTGTTGGTGAACTTCATTTACGGCCGGCATCAGGTGGAAAGGACCTGTTACACCTTTTGACATTAAAATCAAATGTGTCATCCAGTTGAAGACTTTTTTGAATATTCTTTCTTGAAATGTATTGTTATTGAATCACTGCATAACAACATTAGACCCGTTTTTGAAAAAAATATCATTAAAACAGGTTAAATTAGTAGTAAAATTATAGGATCTTATACACCTGATCCCGGCACTAGTGAATATGATTGCTAGTGATGTCAAATGAATCGACTATATAATTTAAAAAAATCAATTTATTTTTACCTCAAAAACAGTATGCGCTTCATTATAACAGTTATGACAATACGAGGGTAAATCAAAAAGTTCTTGGAATCACTATAAAAATGTTTAATCTATTTTCCAAAATTTGTTTTTCTCTTTGTAAAAAATGTTTTTTCTAACTATCAAAAATCTTAACCACGGCTACCACTGCCGCATCATAATCGTAAAATTTTGTTAGATATATAATAATAGATATCAATACAATATCGCAACGTCTAATTATTATGCACATCACTAATTAACTGACCTGTCACCAAGGGCCGGCTATCGGGTTATCAGGCATCGGGTCTTTTAGATCCGATATCCGTCCTGCAAGGACAAAATTTCTTTGCAGGCCGTATCAGGTCTTTAAGATCCGATACAATATTTTTCCTTTTATGGGTACTATTTAGTGGCAGAATACCAGTCAATATATCTGTCACACTCTCACTACAAAAAATCCTAAAGTAAACTACCCCGGCCCATGCGATAGCAATAGAAATCTCTCTCCGGCCCGCGCGAATAGTTCACTTCAGGTGTTTTCGACCCGATGCCGTACTGAACGTGTTAAGAATTTAAGATAGAAAACTCATTACTGCACTATATTCTTTAATATCCATGAAATTATACTATCATCCATTAAATATCATCACGTAACTATAACTTTAATTGCTTTATAAAAATGATAAATGTTTCTGTAATTTACAATCGATTCTACAACAATTACCGTCTAACCACTAGCCACTAAAACTTCACACTGTTATTTCAGATCGTCGGCTTTAACTCGTGCCGTCAATTGTAGGCTTTTCAATTAAGTATTCCGTGAACATGAATTTGCTTTCTTACAAACCTTGTTGTTTACTTTTGTATTTTTGAATTTATTATTTCTTCAATACTGATTTGTTCAATGCCGCTTTATTATATATATATGATCGAAATAAGAATAGAACGAGCTTTTTCTATATAGCTCTATTATATTTGAATTATTCATACAATTCAATGGTGCAGTTTTAATCGAATGAAAATACAAAAAAAAAAAAACATATTCTATTATTTCATTTAATAATGCAATAAGAACATGATAGTATTCATTAAAAGTAAGTTGTTCTAGTTAAATACCACGTCCGGCAAGTCAGATAAAACATCTAACAGATTTGTTCAACAAAGTTAAAATAACAGTGTGATCTGCCGTTAGCCGAAACAAAAACAAAAGTTAGCAAAACTGGCCCAATTAAATTAATTCCGGGGCATTAGCAACAACCGGAGTAGCCTGCAATCAGTACAATATAAACCGGCACGGAAATGAAACTTTCCCTAGATGACAGTTTAATTTATTCCCTCATTGGACATTCAAAATTTTTAAATAATGAATACGTAGATTATTGTAGAGCATAATATAATAAGTCTTGATAATTTATTAGTTACAGAAGAAGTACATAAGATTTGGTGTAAGTTAAGGAGTTGCCTGTCTGTTTCTTGCATGAATTGCATGCCAGGGTAGAAAAATCTATATTTATTCATTCATCAATTTACAACCAAATGTAGATTTTGTACGAAAGAGTAAAAAATATCTCCACACTTACAAGATTACGTTATGACTAATTGTACGATTAATAAGCGAAGCTTCTGTGGTTGATGATGATAATACGAATAGAAGTTTTGCGTTTTGTAAATATTTCAAGTTAATAAAAAAGTATAGCTCTTCTTCACAAGCAATATAAACTTTAAATAGTTTCAGACAGCGCCGTGTTGTATTTTTTGTGAATTTGATTCTCCATTATATATTTAACCCTTTTGCGATTCACTTCAGATTCCCATATATCTCTAAATATTGATGCATTTTCGATACGGAAATCACTATATTTATAATTATCTTGCATAGATAAATTTGGATTTCAGTTCTACTGATATCATCTATGTGTATTGTATCTGATACATAAATTAAAATTCATTCAAAAGTTTGCTTTATTATATTTAATTAATATCTATTTTGGTAACTTCGGTACTGAAATAAACTGTAGATAACATTTTGTACGCCTTGTTCTATCTATGAGATTTATATTAAAACTAATAATGATTTTTAAAAAAATATAAAAATAAAATAAAATATAGCTTTATTTGTCTCTTCACAACATTAGGTACCTACTTTTGCAAATACATAGTGAGATAAATATTATCTTATTCTGTGTATGTTGCTTAAGTATAAATAGGTAACAAAACCTGTAGCATAGGTACATATAATAAATAAAAAAGGAAACAAATTGGTTATACTCGTGCCATCCAATTCCCCAGCTGGATCTTTAAATAAGGGAAAATAATATACTTATGTCTGTCTATAATGTGACAGATGACTATAGACAATGCTTCTCATGCATAGTCACGATGTGAACCCCAAGGCTGTCAAGGGAATACCTGACCTTTAACCGGATTGAAAAGCCTTGTTATTTAATCAATACGATACCCAAAATTGTGCATATGCGCCGAGAGCTTTCTAGAAAGTTTATACGCGTCTTAACACATCATGTTCGTGTAAACAATCCTATTACAGTGACTATAATTAGATTATTTTGTTGAAATTGTTCTGTTTATTCTAGTCGACCTTAGACAAGTGTAGAATGTAATTATATCTAAAATGTTATCAAATATTAATCAGACCACTTTCGCTTGGTGTGTCGCTCTCGAAATTCACATTAGTTTAAGCAGATTATTTAACACGAAAACCTGAGGTAAATTATACGTAATTAAAAACTTCAAAGACGACTCGCGCGATGCTCCGTCATAATCAGTTGAGTTGAGATTTTTAATTTGTCTATATACTTACTTAGAAAAACATATTTGAAAATTCCGTCGTATTTGAAGATAAAATTATGTTCTAACTTTTATCTACTCTTCTTACGACGTTATAACACTTCACTTCGTATCAAATTGTCTAAAATCTTGGAACGCTTGATCAATAAACGTCTGATGAACTTTTTAGAGTCTAATGAACTACTTTCTCCTGGACAATATGGCTTTCGGTCAGGTAGGTCGACTGACGATGCTGTTCACGAACTAACTAATAATATTGTTTTCAATTTGGATAAGAGGAAGAAATGTATTGTGGTTTTCCTTGACCTAGCCAAGGCCTTTGACACCGTATCAATACCACTCTTGTTACTTAAGTTAGAAAGGATCGGTGTGAGAGGCCTTCCATTACAATTACTGGGAGATTACTTAAAACACAGAAAGCAGCGTGTAAAAATTGACAATTGGGTTAGCGATGAACTACTGGTGCAGTACGGTGTTCCCCAGGGCAGTGTTCTTGGACCTAGCCTATTTCTTGTCTATCTTAATGATTTATGCCAACTTCAGCTGAATCATGGTAAAATACTGTCTTTTGCAGACGACACAGCACTTTTATTCTCGGGTGACTCATGGACAGAAGTGTTTCAAAGTACACAGAATGGCTTTGATCAGGTTTGTGAGTGGCTTAAATGTAATGTTTTAACGCTAAATGTGGATAAGACTAAATATATTGCCTTTGCGCCAAAAAAAAATCTTCTTCCTCCTGCAAGTTACAACATTACCTCACATATATGCACACCTATGACTTACCGAACCTGCTCTTGTCCTTCTATACAAAGAACTGACTCTATCAAATATCTTGGTGTTTACTTGGATCAAACTCTCACATTTAAGCCTCACATTGAAATTTTAGTCACACGGATTCGCAAACTGATATATATATTTAAAATATTGAGACATATTGCTGATTTTCAGACAATAAAAATGGTTTACTCAGCTCTATGCCATTCAGTCATTAATTACTGTATTAGCTCCTGGGGAGGCGCTTGCAAGGTACACCTCATAGAAGCTGAAAGAGCACAAAGAGCCATACTCAGAGTAGGGGCTGGTTTACCATTTCGCTATCCTACCTGCGAACTATACAAACGTTGGGATGTCCTAACTGTCAGACAGACTTTTATCTTATCTATTATTATAAGGCAACATGCACAAATAAAATATGATCCGAATTTCAATAGGGACAAGCGTAGAAAAGATATTATATGTAAAAACAACTCTTTTAATACATGTCTGTCACATAGATTTTACTATTATCTTGGGGCATTTTTATACAATAAAATCAATAAGTCTATTTCAATATACTCCCTTAGTACATCAAGGTGTAAGACGTCGGTATGTAAATGGCTGAAAAAATTAGACTATCAAACATCAGAAAATTTTATTCATACAATTCGGTAAGTAGAGAAACTGAATCATACATACGCTATCGCAATAACTCATCCACACCTACCCTCAATCACACATATACGCGCTCACACACGCAACACGCACGCACACACACACACACACACGCACTCACATACGCATACACAAACACACATACACAAACACTCACATTATACACTAAGTATATCATCAATTCATTTTAACTCTTCACCTCATCTATAATAATTTATAATATATCCATTGGTAATTTTTCGATATTAATTTTTCATTTAACTTTAATCACGATTAATTATTATTTCTCCTTTAATGTTCACGTTCATTGTTTATCTGATAGATGTGATTGTTAATGCTTGGGGGCCTGGTGACCCGTAACTCAAGTATTTTATACTTATCGCGGGCACCAGTCTCTCACAAATGTTAGTGTTAAGATATATAGATTAACAATGTATGTGTTGATTGTGCATTTGTGATGAGAAAATAAATAAATTTAATTTAATTTAAGTTTCCTATTTCAAACAGTTCTAAATACATGTAATTCCCATATTATTATTCCAAACATTTAGTTACGTAAAAAAACATCTGAAGTTTTTGTGTTATGCAAAAGTGAAATAAACTCAACAAATTATGTGTTTAGTAAGTAAATCAATAAAAAGGCTTTACATAGAGGACAGATCTGTAAACAATGCAATTTTAATTGACTTTTTTCACGTTTTGTATCATATGTAAATTTTGATTAATAAAGCGAATGAACTATTTGTTTACGTAAGCCAATACAATAGAGTAATCTCTAATGAGAGAACCAATTGTTAAAAATTTTGTATAACAAAGATCGAATGCATATCGAATACAAACATGAATTAGAAGTTGAAATAAAAGTGACAGCATTAAGAAAAAATATTTTATTTACATATTTACAAGATTTACAATGCTTAATGGTCTTTCATAATTAGGTTGATGGCCTACAAAATGATTTATTTAAAAATAACAGTAAAGTGTGCAAGTAACCTACATTTATCTGCACTGTATTTTCTATAAAATATTTCGAGAGAAATGGAAACAATGAAAAATAATATTGCGGATACATCCAGGTCGCATTTAATTTTTATGATTATACGTTATATAAGAATTGTATAATTAAGCTGAACAAAACAGTTCGACATTCTTTTGTAAAATATATTCAGATCATGTCTTAAACAAAATAAAGTTGGACAGATAAATGTTAAGTAAAACGTACAAAATTTTCTACTATCTACACGTTTATACAATGCTTATAAATTGATCTTATTCATTGACTAGATAATAAATATCCTTGAGATATCCTCGGGATCTATCGTTACTTTAGTTGCGTAATATATTAAAATTTACAATTATTTACACATTTTACATAACAACATGAGCATTATCACCTGAGAACTAAAATCCAAAGACTAAATGTGATTTTGTAAATAAAACTGGTATAATTGGGTTGAGCGTCACTTGACAGCGCGCTGGCGTGACATTCAGCCTCATCAGCTCGGAGTTGGAGGAGCAGCACTTGCTTCCCGACCTGGTCCGTGCACGTGGCACTTCTGACGGCTCTCCGTAGCTCAGCCCCCGCCTCATTCTCTTGAAGCCATCTTCTTAACCAAGCACCGAGCCACGCCAAACCACACTCGCATCGAAGTGGGTTTCCAGTCAGAATCAAGCCACCTACGCAATGACAAGGGTACATAAATAATGTATTATTCAAACGCAATTTTGCTGGGCAGCATTTCGGTGGGCCATTAAGAATTAAAACTCATTACAAAGATCTCCTCTTTATATGTAATATACACTTACTTAGCTCTTTCATTATGAATAGATTTTATATGAGTTTGCATATTTGTTTATAATGAATAATGTGTATGTTGTTTTGTATTCCATTATATTATTATGAACTTGCGAAAGGAATGTATTTTTATTTGATTGAAAAAGAAAGTTCAAAATAATTTCATTGCATAAATTAACATTTAAAAATGTTTTTATAGACCTTAATTTTATGTAACTGTGCATTCTAATATTTTGTACAGGGAAATGTTATCAAAGTTCCAATGATTGTTGGCTATATACGTACCTGAAAGCAATTTTGTCGCTACGTGACTCCAGCTCGTAAAATTCGGGTAGAAGATAGCCGGATTAAGTCTCGTGATTTGATTGTAACTGATGTCGATGCCTAGTTGTGGAATTTGGCTGAGGTGCTTCATAAATGCAGCTGGCAACTTTGAAAGAGACGTTTCTGTTATTTTAATAAATATCTCTTGGCTGTTTGCAAACGGTTCGAACGCATCATCAGTTATCCTCTCCAAGCTCAAACCTCTTATTTCTAAGTATCGTATTTTTCTCGTGTCAATTCCATGCAGCTGGTTACTCATCGTCTTATCTTTCCAATGTATTACTAATTTATACAGCGACGGAAGCGAGGAAGTAATGTTCGCGAGACGGAAAGTAGAATGATTTATCGTAGACCAAGTTTGCAGGTGTAAGGAACGTAAAGATGTTAAGGGACGGAAGGAATCTTGGTCAACTATGTCTAAATATTTCAAGCCATTCAGATTTAAATGTGACAAATTACTTAATCCTTTGAAACTATTTGGCGTAATTCTTACTACAGGATTATATGAAATATCCAATACATTTAAATTCTTCAAGTGAATCCACATCTTTGGCACTATAGAGGTAAGTCTGTTGTGGCTTAGATCTAAGTGACGAAGGTTTACTAATCGTTTAACATCAGTCTCTTTAAAACTATTAATGTAATTAGAAGTCAAATTGAGACTCGTTAAGTTTGTTAAAGGTAGATAAGGCACTGACTTTAAACTTATGTTTGCAAGATTCAAATGCCTCAAGTTGGGGAGGTTGTGAAACAGCTCCTTAAAGTTTGCCTTTATAGAGTTGAAACTAAGGTCTAAACGACGTAAGCCACCGAGACTCGAAAACGTGTTATCTGATAGGACCGTGAGCAGATTGCTTCCTAAACTAAGACTAGATAAGAATTGCGTGTTTCGAAATATATTACCATCCAAATACTCTATTCGGTTCCCGGAAAAGTCAAGGTGTCGGAGAGTGAATCCGATTTGTGAGAGGGCCGTCACCGGGAACAATGATATTTCATTAAAACTTAAATCTAAGTGTTCTATGATTGTATTTTTAAAAACATCTCTAGGCAATAACCTAATATTATTATGGTCCATTTTTAAATATCGTAATTTTCTTAAATTATAAAATTGTTCAACTGATAACTGTGATATGGCATTGAATGATAGATCCAGTATTTGTAATGAGACGAGATCGGAAAACGTTTTCCTTTTTATTATACTTATACTATTTTTATGTAAATCTAATATTTCTAAGAAGGCGGACTGACCGAACGCTTCGCTTATTAAATGTGTTATTTTATTATGAGATAGTATAACATGTCTAATAGTAAATTCCACAGCAATAAAAAAATTAGTTGGCACTTCATAAAAATCATTGTAAGAGCCATCAAAAATATTGATAGAAATTGGAACATCTCCTTCTATAAATCTTATATTATTTCTACTTACATTTAGGGTAAAAGTTACGTGTTCATTGGAAACATTATATAACGAGTTAAGATACAAGTAACTAAAGTTGTTACGTTGAAGTTCCAAAACCTCCAATTTCGGTAAATTAGTAAACGTCTTTGTTTCCATGGTATCAATTATATTCCCGGCAAGAGATAAGTATCTCAAATTTTGCAAGTTTGCAAAAGTGTGCTTCTTTATACTATTTATTCGATTGAAAGATAAATCAAGGTTAGATAACTCTGGAATACGACTAAAAGTATTTGATTCTATAGAGCTTACAAAGTTATAGGACAATCTTAAGTTACTCAGTGATAAAGACACATTACTATAATGTTCGTCTACAACTATTTCCACAATTCTATTATAATCTAAATTTAAATATTTAAGATACGCGAAAGTGGCAAGCTCGGTCATTTTTAGGATATGAAAGTCGTTATTATCAAACGAAAGCCAACTCAGATTTTCAAAGCCATCGTCTATTTCTATTGGAAAATAGCCACTAAAAAGCGTCGAAGACGATTCTAAGACATGCAAAGCGCCCGTTAAATTAGAGAACGACTGAGGATGAACATAATAAAGATCGTTAAAACTTAAATTGATTTCTCTGACGGGCATACTTACAGGAAACACGTTATTAACAATTTGAGAAATTCTGTTACCTTTCAAGTTTATAGTCCCAAGTGAAGTCGACCAATCTCGGAACTCATAGGGTAGCAAATTAGATATTCTATTGTAGCTAAGGTCAAGATAACGAATGGAGCCCGGCTCAAGTGCTTGGAGCGTAGAAGGAATGGAAGTTAAAAAGTTTCCAGCGAGCGAGAGCGTCTGAATACGACTCGGGAGCGGGGGCGACTCTTCTAGCTCATTGTAAGCCAAAGATAAATGTCGTAGTCGCAAGACCTGCACGAGACTGTCCGGCAAGTACGACAATTTGTTGTGTTCTATTTCTAAATGTTCCAGTGAGTTTTTCAAAGCAATAAATATATCCCGTGAAATTGAATTTAGTTTGTTGTACGATATCGATAGCCGCTCGATTCGATTGTTTGTAAATAACGATTTAGGTAACATCGTTAACTCATTAAGGTCTAATATTATTTGTCTAATCTGTACCTCTCGAAATAACAGCATTTCTATGGAACCATTTAATTTGTTGTTACTCAAATCTAATTTTTCTAATTTTTTTGTTTTGTTATGCGCGCATGTGAAGTTCGCATCAAAGGAGATTAAGTTATGACGTATATGTAACATTTGTAATCTTGGAAGATTGAATATTAAATCACAGGAGAGCTCGTGAATAAAGTTATTTGATAACTTTAGGGCTGTCAGGGATGGGGGAAAGGAATCATGGCTGATGCTTCGAAGATAATTGCCTTCCAAGTCTAGCTGAAGGAGATGGCTCAAAGCAGTAAGTGCTTGCGATTTTAGCTGTGAAATTTGATTGTTGCTCAGTGATAAACTAGTCAGCGTGTCTTCCAAATAATGCCACCTTATTTCTGGTCCGACGCGAGCGATGAAATTACTGAAAATTTTAATTTTTGTTAAAACATGCTTTTTCCTCTATGACGAATAAACTTTATTGTATTTCTTAGAAAATAAGTCAACTTACTTTTGTAAATTTAACCAATTTAATACTCTTAAATCTTTTAGGCCCTCTTCTGGGATTTCTGTAAATTCGTTGTAACTCAGATCTAAAGAGGCCAAGGAACTTGCCATGGAACTGAAACAAATTAATAGATTGACATACGGTTCATGTGAACTAATTACGAAAATATTTCTTCATAGAAAAGTTATTACCTAAGCGCGTGTGCTTCGATGTAATGTAATTTATTTGCTACTAAAACTAATGTTTGTAAGTGTAACCCGTCCAGTGCACTCTCAGATATAATTTCTAAATTGGACATACTTATATCCAGATGCTGAAGTTCTATTCGTGGCCAGTCTGAAAAAAACACATTAATTTAGACAAATTTAATTATTCAGCTTCATCATATTCTATAAGAGAATTCAGTTCAATTTCAGAGTACAACAAATTGCTTTTAACGTTCGGATAAAGTCAGAGTTATTTATAGTTACAAATATTTAAAGCAATATTATCGGCAGTTGTTTTATTATTTCATTAAAATACACGACCATTTAATACATTTTCAACTCCCATTGCTTCATTAATATGAAATGAATAAATCATTAAAAGGTTTATATCACCTATAAAATTAAATTGAGATGTACAAATGCAATGTTATTAAAATCTATTTTACTCTGTGCGAACATTAAAGAAATAGCAAGAAATAACAGTAATTTAAAGTAGAATTAATGTTTTCTTCGAGCGTAGCATCGAAATTAATGTCAGTAGTATTTTGTAAACGGAAGGCTAGTTCTTTATCGCTACTTAGGGAAGCCTCTCTGCTATAAAGCCTAGGTCATCAAACACAAAGTTTATGGCCTGTTTAATAGATACACAGGCATTTCATTTTAGTTACATATGAACTTTTTATTTACAAAAAGTTGGATTTAAAAAGAATACATGAAAATTATGGAAAATAAATAAAAATGTTTAACATTAATATATATATATAAACGTAACATTATTTTTTCTTTAGTAATATCAAATTATCTGGAACACGTATTATTTACAAGAAAAAGTGTGACATATCCAACACTTGGAAACTAATGTGTACAAAAAGAAGGATCAACGCGTCTCTATTTTTTGTTCGACCCGATGAGGCTTACATTACGAATCATTTTCACCATTTATTCAAGTTACATCATTATAGGTATATATAATTATATAATCTGTATCTTTAAAAAGTACAATTTCTTCAACTTGTATACTTTTCTAGGCATTTTGATTAATTTTTACATAACTATATACGAGTATATTGCGTTTAATTTGGTTTGTGAGCATGACCTGAACTACAAATGTAACCAGATTTATATTCAAAACACCGCTATTCAAATTTTTCTCCATGCTACGGGCGCTGTTTTTATAATAGGCATTGGCATCGACATTCATTTTGATATATTTGTTACATCCAACGCCGTATTTGTTAAAATTATACTATTACGATAATTAGTATATATGTAATAACAACTTGTTATCACAATATTGGTCTAAGAGCCGGATAGACCTTCAACGATCTGATACCCAGGTAAGACGTATTTATATCAAATATAATTTATGATCACTTGCCTATCAAAAAGTGCCCATGGCTTTTTTTAAAATTTAATATGTATTTACGTTTAGTACGACTTTTTGCACGCAAGTCTATCTTATATTAGTAAACAGATCGGTGAAGGTCGATCTTCCTATCTATAATATAAAAATGAATCCCAATCGAGGATGGTTCTTATGTAGAGAAAACGTACCTAAATATGTACCACGGGCGAAGCCCTGGCGGACCGCTAGTACTATATAATTTTCAATTTTATTCTATGAACACACTAGTCATTTAATCAAATAGCAGATTCAACATTTACATTGCCATTGACAATTTGATCTTTGTGAACAATCTGATCTTACCTGGAAACCTATGCAAGGGTACCGCGGTGCAGGACATATGCGCGAACCGGCAGGAACAAAGGGGGCTGCCGGCGCAGGGCTCCAGCCGCTCCGGCGCCAGCGCACCCACAAGCACGCACGCTGCCAGCGCCGCGACCTGCAGCGCTCGCCGCCCGCATCCATCGCCCAACACCATCACTGCAAGAAGATTTCTGTTTAATTCAAATTCAAATTATTTACTTCTTTCATTTACAGGAATAATAAAATGCTTGTGTTGTTGCGGGAGGTTCCGCTGTTCCTTAACACAATTGTAGAAATAAAATAATATATAGAGATATATTATATACTAGCGGTCCGCCCCGGCTTCGCCCGTGGTACATATTTACGTTTTCTCTACATAAAAGCCATCCTCGTACTTCAAGGAATATAATAGAAAAGAATTATCGAAATCGGTTCAGCCGTTCACACGTGATGCCATGACAACGCGAAACGGGTGCAGACCCGCCGCCTTTTTATAGCTCCCGCCGCGAAGCGCGTCGAACGCGGCAACTGATACACAAAAATAATCCTTATGGCTGCATGATTCTGTATTCACGCGCGATGACTTATAGCGTATTTCATGTATAACTTTGGTGTTTCTACACCGATTTACATGATTCTTTTACTATAACCTGCCCAGGAGTATGAAGAATAATTATGCCAAATTTGGTTAAAAACCGTCGTGTAGTTTTTGTTTCTATAACGAATATACAGACAGACAGACAGACAGACAGACAGACAGACAGACAGACAGACAGACAAAAATTTTACTGATTGCATTTTTGGCATCAGTAGAGATCCCTTATCACCCCTTCATAGTTTTTTTTAAAATATATTTCATGTACAGAATTGGCCTCTCTACAGATTTATTATAAGTATAGATTTCTGCTTAAATACCTTATTTCAATAATCGATCCTAATCCAACGTTGTCCAAGTAATCGAAGTATTATTAATTATGTATTGGCATGCAGATTAGATTGAAGTCGATATTAAAGTATAAGAATCAAAGATTGTTGCTAATCCTAGATGGTAGATTCATGAATAATATCGGGTATAATTGAACTTAATAATACTTAATTGATCGATGAGAAAGGATTGGCGTTCATTGGAATCTGAACTGTGAAACAATACAAATGATACATGTTAAGATTTTTTTATTTCTTTTTACGTTAACACGAATAATGACAGAATATTAAAAATAGTCATTTAAGTTAAAATGAAAAGCAAATGCTTATAAAAGTTTGTCTGGATTTGAAAATTAATGTTGTTTTGGCTTTTAAGCTAAAGTTTACAGTTTTGCTTTGATTTGATTCACTTCGTGGTTAGCTCTTCTGCTAAAGCTATTGAAAAAGCGAGGACAATATGTAATCAAGAGCAAATATTTGCATAAGTACTAGCAATTTTTGTTAAATTTATATGAACGTAGCTTTGGTTTGAGGTTTTAGAGTAGATCCAAAGCCACATTACAGTAGAACTGTCGCTTTTTCACTGAGAGACAATTAATTTAATTATTGAGTTCGGATTTAGCGTCTTTTCAAATAACGTTCATTAACATTTTTCAGTAGACCGTAAATAAATGGACACGTAAATCCTTTATCAGTTCCGAACCATTAATGAGTCTGTACTTACTATTAATTAAGGAGCTCTTATTTGAAAAATCTTTAAAAGCTTAAATTTCCGAAGTTTCTTTAGCTTGAAAACCGAAATGAATTTTAGTAAAGGTTTTAGTTAACCAGGGCACAGCCAAGATTAACAAGTTGAAGTGTCCGTGACCTGTTTGCATTTTTCGTAGCGAAACAAATTTCTTTAAGTTCCTAACACCTACAGTTTAATAACTCTGGGACTTGGTCTTTAAGTGCTTTTTAGGAGCACCGGTTACTCATTTTTTTCAGTATTTCACTATTCAAATAATAAAAGATATACGTTCACTGTTTCCTGACGTTAATCACTCTTTGATAAAATACAATGTGTAATGTACGTGCGATTTAATATGCACGTATTCGTGCAAACACACAAATATATAAACATACTGCATTTTACATGTACGGACCAGCTCGTAGAAGCGGTGTATATTTGCACAAAACATGGCTAAATGCTGTTGTGCATTCGCAAATCAAACACCTGAATATTTTATATTAACAACTTAGCTTTGGGACTGTATTTTCAGAACAGCGTATGCACATGTGTATGGCTTCAACGTTTGAAATTAAATCAAAATTAATTGCCAACACAGAATTTCTCATTTCTCATTATTACGACCGGGTCCGCATTTTATTGGGTTTGCCTTCAAATGTGAAAATATTACATGTACCTGCGTAATATAATATGAACTGTAAATAAATGTGTTGTAGTTATGCTAGAAATAAAACATATAATCTATATCTACATATAGAAGAAAGCCGTATGTAATGGTTATTACTGGTTTGTTAGATTTGTCTCGACTTGTCGTAGGTAAATAACTAAAATTTGAAAAAATTAAAAAAAAAACACAAATGCTCCGGCAATTCATCAATCTCTCTATCAATTGTTGATTTCGTATCAATTGTAAAGTATTTATAAATAAATAAATAAATGATTTTTCTCTTTAAAAAAACAGAATGCCGTACATATTTTCATAACGAACACCATGTGCTAACAGCATAATATGTTAAGCAGATATTAGATAATAAGCAAATGTTAGCAAGAGCAAGAGGGTGATTTTGGAGTTTCGCATCGAGGAGTATACTAAATATTTATTACCGAAGTTTTCAATACAAGGGTGTATTGAATTTATTTTTTATTCATCCTCATTGTCCTTGCCATGAAAGTTATTGTCCCCAGTTAATTTCAATCGATAGAGGTTGAATTCTTGTTAATATAAATGAAAATTAATTGTCATTATTTGGTACGACAATTCTGAAACAAATATTTTTGTATTTGACTATCTTTGTTTCATCATTTAACGTTATATAGAAATCCGATCTACTTAAAGTATTCCAAGAACACCAAGCTCTCAGCACTAGAGCCTAATGGAGCGGAAAAGCACGAATCAATTGAAAGCACGATTCAATTCATTGCATATGCAGAAAAACTTCGATGCCTTTCTCGTATTTAAATTCTACAAGAAATCCTTCTCCTTTCTATTCGTTATCTAATACGTCTGGACCTTAGAATACTACTGTACTTGAAATCCATCAATGATAAAAATAATCAAAAGCATCACATATTATTATAGTCTGATATTCAGAATTTTGTAACCATATTATCGCTCATTACTACTCTATTCACAAGATCACACGCAATCCAAAACGTTTGTCAAACCCGTCTAGCTCTTTGTGAATCAAAGGCATCAATTAATTTAATTTATAAACTATGAAACCGAAAATATATAACCCAGCTAACAACGTTTCATGCAATCAAAATGTGTTAAATTAATAAATTCCGAAGCTTCAGTGCGAATGTGGAATTTTTATTACGTGATCAGGGTTTTTAATTCTATTTCGCCATACTTTACGTCAGATGACTGTTAACGAAACTGTTTAATAATTCCCCACGTGTCACATGCAAATAAACGTTTATCCAATAAAAGCCAGCTTTTAACTCCAACTAGCACTTAAAAATGTAAAACAAATTAAACGCAACTCTTTCTGTTCTGATATCAAAATTATTAAAATTTAATCTTATCACAACTTAACACTTTAAATTTTTAATTTAAATTTATTGTTTTGGGGCTGAAAATTTAAATATAAATGATGATTTGCTGAGCTTAATAACCTTTAATATATATATAAGGTTAAACGTCGAGTATCATAAAAAATTGTTTATAGTCTATTGAATTATTTTCACGCTGTCACAAGGTAGCAAAGGAAATAAAATTTGGCGTGGTGCCAGAAGTTGGCTGGAACGCCTGCACCGCAGCACGATTCAAAGACTACATTTGTGCATTGCTTTTCTTATGCAAATAAGTTTGCAAATGATTTTGCGAATTTCCTCTGATGGTGTTGTATAGAGATTTATATGATTTACGTATTAGGGTTATTTCATAAGGTTAAGATTTATGTGCAAAAATATGTACAAATGAAGGTTGAATATGTGTAGAATGTAGATACTAGTTAATACATGCTTATTGCTTATACCGTGAATTGGGAACACAGAAGACGACATGAAACATGGAGCCTTTTGATATTTTTGTCTTTAGCTTTGATTTTATTGACAAGAAAATAAACATTAAGACCTTTCATGTATCAGGTCTAAAATCAAGGATAGAAAGTTCTGTAGAAAATAAATACCTAGAGGAAAGTATTACAAATATTTTTATAAATTGAAAAAAAATAACACTTTGATGTTTTTATTTGCGAATTGAATGGAATAAACTTATTAAATGTAATAATATTATAGATTGATGATTTAACATTTATAAAAGCTGCTTATTGTTGAATAAATGTGGTTTGGTGGTAGTTAATCTCGCAATGCTATATTTTGTTCTTGTATTTATTTGTATTATTATCATTGAAAAATGAGGATAAATATCATGAAAGCGTAAATGATCACCTCATTGGCCTGATGGGGAGTATGAACTAGCGTTCGTTTTGGGTCAAATCCCAGGAGAGACTACAACGGGTCACCATGAAATTTGACTTTGTTTGCAAAGCATTAAATTTCGTAGTTTAGGTCGTAATTAGACGGAAAAAAAATGTATGGCATGAAAAACTTTGCTTTTGTGCTTAGAAGACTGATTGAAGGAAATATTTAAAAATCTTGGATTTTAATTTTTGATTGAAAATAAAACTATTGAAATAAAAATGTTTATTATTTTTATTAAGTTTTACTATCAAATTAGCTTACAGAAAAGTGGAAAATAACTTAAAAGTGCACACTTTTACTTTTTCTTTTATGTTCATAGCTACTTTCTCTCAATAAACCCCAAATATAGTCGCCCATCATGTTTTCATTGTATTGGCCTTGATAGCGTTGTTCAAAATTCATGATGTCCTGATGGAAACGTTCTCCTTGCTCTTCGGAATAGGCTCCCATATTGTTTTTAAATTTATCCAAATGAGCATGCAGCATATGTACTTTTAATGACATCCTGCAGCCCATGGCCTTAAAATTTGTAATTGGAATTTGCCTTACCTTCCAAACACCTTTTACAATATCTACAAGCAACATGTGGAGCCCATGGCTTATCTTGATTCCGTACAGGACAGTCAAAATATGCTTCATAGGCTTCACAGAGAACGTGAGATGTCTTTAGTTCATATTTCACGTCTCGAACTTTAATAAATTGACCACATATAAAACAAAATGCATCAGCATCGTATTTGCACTTTCGTGACGACATTTTAAGTTATTCTGGGCTTGTAAATAATACCTGATGGTTGTTTATCACTCGGGTGCCATCTAGCGGCACAGTGTAAACGTTAATATCCCACTCTCACCGCGCGATCTTTTTAAAAATATTAAAATCAATTAAAATTTAAGAAAAAATTGAAAAATTAGTATTATTATTATAACTATCACAAAAGCAAACTTTATACCGAAAAAAGGTATTTTCTTTTCGTTTTTGTGCATAACTAACTGGAAAATAATAGTATAAACTTTAGGACAAAGAACGAAAATTTTTTTGTCGAGTCGTGCTATTAAAACAAAGTTTTAGTCTTGAAGGATACAAACAGTGAAATAAAGAGAAACTATTTTCGCCTTGTCTGAGAATCTGTAGTAATATATCAAGGTACTTGATATTGTATAATACGTTTAAATTCGAAAGTATATCGCTTTTATTCCTTTTCAATTTTGTTATAGGCATTAATATGTAAAAATTATCTCACAAAATGACAAAATGGGAACATTTATCGAGTCAGCAGTAATGTAGTCGACGTGGAAGTTTATAATGAGACGTGATCTGAGAATGTTGTTGGATACAGAAAAGTTTCTATTCTGCTTAGTTTGCTGCGAGTTGATTTCTAACTGCCATTATTAGCGTGGCTCTGTTTTGTTTGAAACTATTTTAAACGCACGAATGTTGTCTCTATTGTAATTTGAATACGGTTTTCATGATGTTTTGCTTTCAATGAAGGTATTTATATTGTCCCATGAATGTAAGCAAGTGTGCTTAATCTTTGTACTACGGAATATGTTATTACAGATTTTCAATAGGAATTAGAATATACTTATGTAAATATAAGCGTCGAAGAACTTTATTTAAAAGAGCCTGTGATAACTGCAATTACATGTAGAGAGAGCACAACACAGATGGATGAGAAATGATTTGCTTATTAGATTTTTTAAATAATTTTTAGGTTCATTTAATTATTAGACATGATTCAGAAAATGATACAATATTATTGTGAAGGTATAATGTCTATTAATAGCCTTCTCCTTTTCAGTGTTAATAATTTATTGGCAGCGTGATTTTAACGTTACCTATTAATAAGAGTTAATTAAGAAATAATTGAATGATAACATGTTTTATATCATAACAAAGTTATTATATTTTGGTATATTGGTAAACAAAATAATGAACATGCTTAATCTTTTTTAAATTTTCAATTACTCTTTAATATAATTATACTAAAGTTATAATTGTACACATTTTCTATAGAAACACAAAATCTCCTTGTAATTTAGGAATAATGATACAACAATTTGCATATTTTTCCTCATTTCTTTGCTTTTTAACTGAAGTTCAGCGCCGATAAAATCTCATTATATTGAAATATAATCTGAACTGTAGCCAAATAGCGTTACTACATGGAAAAGCAAGATTCAATTTGCTTAACTGGTTTGCTGATTGGTTAGTTTCTACAAAGAATATAATAAAGAAAGCATTTGTAACTGGATTTCTTGTAGCTGGATTATTATCTAGTTTACTTTTTTAAATAATGAATGTACTTTTCCGCTTAACATATCTATATAAATTTACGTTAACTTATCCAAAAAGGGTCGCTTATAAGTTACAAGGTAGCCAATTTCTTTCAAGCAATCAAAGAATCAATACTTGATATCTAATTTAAATTAGTTACATTAATTTTTAATTATCTACACACGTCTCTATAGCCTTGAACACATTTACAAAAATAAACCTTTGATTATCTTCAAAAAAGGTGGTTATGAACTTAATACATAAATCAAATGTGAGGTTGGTATTAGAAGAAAAAAAATGGCCATGAATCAGGCTCATATCAGGCTCATCATAAATTTTTAAAGGTACATATTGTGTAGGTTTTGTCGTGTAATATGTATGCAGGTATATTTGTCTAAGTTCTCTTTCAAGTCTAATTAAGAAATTAGCGCAATTAAGTCTAGAGTAAAGTTTTTTTAACTACTTAAATCGCGGTTAAAGTTGTCGTGGTTTAATTAAAAAAACATTGCATCATTACTTCATACATATTTACTTCATCAGGCTCTGGGGTCATCTTTTAACATTATATTTACCACCAAAGCAGTAATCAAAGCATTCTAATGTAGCTTATGAACTTACAGAGCAAAATGTAAAATTTATGAATTGTCGCAATATTATACACCACAGAAGCTGCTTTTATAAATTCCGTATTGGTGAAACTTTTGAGAGTTCCTAGTTTCATCTACGTTCACTACTTTGGCGGATACTTAAACGCAAATTACCCGGTAATTTAAAATTCTTGGCGCTATTCATGAATAATATATTACCACTAATGTTCTTTATAACAAAGTAATTTTGAAGAGCTATTATTTAAACGACTTTGAAATATGTCGTAATATACAAATAATATCTGATTTATTACAATGGTGACGTATAATAATTTTGATCAGAATTTGAATAAAATGTTGATGGATGATAACAAAGTTTAGGTACGTGTAATAAACAGAAATTAATCGCCATGTGTAAAATAATTTGATTATAGGAAAAGACCAGCTGGGAAGAATCATATTGGTATTTGGACGAATTTAAAAACATGAAAACAATTTACAATATACCTAAACATATTATACTACATATTATATACATATTATTAAAAGAACACTTCCTAATGTTGTTCTATTTTATAGATTTATATATATAACCTACCTAATAACCTTTTAACCTTAATTCTATGTTGAATTGTTTCTCATCATATTGATATTATACTCATTTTATCAAAACTTAAACAAATTATAACGGAAATGTTATATGATATTTAGAATATCCCAACATAATATATTATAAGAGCTCGTGTGCGTATATTACACGTATATGAGTAATGTATAAGTATGTAAGGTACACATTCTCATATCTTCTTCTCAGTTTGACAATACGAGGGACTTTCGGACAATGCAAACTGTTCAACATGAAATAACACGTCTGCTTCTTTACCCCTCGTTCTACACAAAAAGGTTTTTTTCAAATAATGAATCGCTCCAAAATGTTAGCATTCTTGAATGGCCACAAACATTTTTATTAAATAATAACAAAAACAGAGAAAAACGTACGATTCGTACAACGCAGTAATTAAGGAAAGAATTAGACTACATATTGTACGTACAACAATAATCATTTACTTTTTAACAAAACCTGAATACGTTGTTGTATTAAAATTCACTCTGTCCAGATATACGGCATCGTGTTTTTAATTTAGGTGAATTTCTTAACCAATGTCGAAACGTGGTACCTCTGCAACCACATACACAAACAAGAGCTTTTACTCCTAATTACAAAGCATACAGTCCGTATATTCTGTATTCTGTAACTTGCTTGTGTTTAATTTCACCGCGTTTCTACTGGAATTTGTTAGATGTATTATTTCCTCGTATTTAAGTATAAGAAGTTTTCTGTGAATTAGAATATTGTTTCCAAGTACCTCTAGTTCTTATATTCTTGGGTAAAAAGGGATTTAATGACTTATTGACATTTAACTGACATACATGTGATAGTGCAGATACTTAGTAAGGGTATTTATAAATTCACCCCTTACGATAAAAGGGCTACTCTCAGTTTTAATAAATATCCATCTATTTATAAGCTAAGATAATTTTATAATTTAGAATACTTACTTCATTTAATTTACATTTTTTTTTTCTGTAAAACGTTGTTTCAATTCCAGGTAGGGTTCCTTAGTTACTCGACACAATATGTGGACTAAGAAAGGGGAACGAAATGGTATGTTTTGCTGGTTTTCCTACAAAAGTTTTGCCTTAATCTAACGTAACGTATGTGCGAGCGGTTGAACCGTTCTAGTTAGAATATTTTTGCTTGGCAAGATTAATATTACCTATGTAATGATTGGACAAACAGACCTTACTCATGTGTCTAGAGACAAATCGATGTTTTTGAAAATTATTATTTTATCATATAACATTGAATATGCCTGCACTAAAATATTCTTGTGATGTTTCAAACCTTGTTTCTCGGAAAGCTACCACAGATATTACATATTCAGCATTTATTATAGCGTTGACCTCAAAAGGCCGCAAAATGGAAAGGATGGAGAATAAACAAAGTGAAGAAAGAAATTAAAAGATGAAAGCGGCCGTAAACGAAGTGCTTATAACGAAAAACCGAGAAATTATTTTAAGATATCTAAAACGTAATGGTATCGCACTGGGATTCTAATATTACGAGGTAAAAGATGGAGCAATTATAAATTCACCTCGCATTTTGTCATTATACTAGAGTATAAACGTGGTTTGTCTCATCAAATAATGTTCTTAAACAAAGCGCAAAAGACCACGAAATTAAACTAATTAGGACTTTGAATTTATGTTAACACGATGTACTTAGCTGATTATATTGAATTAACTACTCTTTGTGGAATTACTTGACGATTTGCAAATTTAATAAGTCCAAATCGCAGAGGTAGGTAAGATAAAGTAATCTAAAGCTTAATTATTAATTTTATTTATAAATTGAATAAATAACTTTGTAACGACGCGGTTGGCCCAGTGGTAAAGTAACTGCCTACTGAGCCGACGGTCCCGGGTTCGATCCCCGGTCAGGGCAAATATTTGTGTGATGAACTCAATTATTCTTTCTTGGGTCTGGGTGTTATTATCTATATATGTATTTATTAAATATTATATTTATCGTCGCCTAGTACCCACAACACAAGCCTTAATTGAGCTTACTGTGGGACTAGGTCGATTTGTGTAATAATGTCCTATAATATTGATATTTATTTATTTATTTATTTATTATAATTGAAATATCTAAATATTTAGAGCAAATGATTGTACTTTTTTTGTAATTTATACGAATAGGTTATTTTCCTTTGTCCAAATGTCCCGATTTGTTCCATAATATTAATTTCATTCAGAAATTATCAGCTCAATAAAGACTTTGAATTATATGACTCATAAAATATGTATTGCTTTTCTTTTATTGATTTTGTAAATGATAAAGCAACAATAATTTTACTCTCTTTATTTAAGTACAGTTCAATGTTCATATAATAAAGGTACTTTTATCATATTTTATTCATCCATATTTCAACAATTCCGTTTGTAAAGTATTTAATGCTTTTAGTGACTTATGAAATATTTAGCTACACTCAATTGCTCCCTAATTTAATACCTATGACTTAGTTTTTTGTCTGATTCAAAAAATATTTAAGTATTTTCGTAGACACAGCTACGACGGAGAGATCAACAACCTTTATGTACATGACAATTTTAAAGAAAAGACCTTTTGTAAAAATCATCCAAAACGGAAGAAAAAATAACGTTTGCGATACTCTATGATATCACTTTGTATTCCACGTGCAAAATGACATTTCACGGATATCGGGCGGCCATGTTTATATTGCTGTGTTGTGATGTGCGATAGCTCGTTATAAAAGTACCGTAAAATGAATAATATTTAAAACCAGTAAAAAAGATAGTATTTGTAATATTCAATTGCAATATCTACATTTCCTCAAACCCTGTTTTGTGAGAGCAGATTTAAACAACTATGTGTTGTATGACTTTCAACTACACACAAAGGGCATTGAAACTTTCTGGCATATCAAACCCGCCGCCATTTTGATTTTTTTTCAAAATCGCGGCGCACGATTAAAGTGGTATGTATGGATAGAGGACA
The DNA here is from genome assembly GCF_061535395.1 of Colias eurytheme. Taxonomy (NCBI): domain Eukaryota; kingdom Metazoa; phylum Arthropoda; class Insecta; order Lepidoptera; family Pieridae; genus Colias; species Colias eurytheme. The sequence continues at coordinate 5,240,500 of NC_142987.1, read as the reverse complement.
CATAGACGAACAAAAAATGTCTCATAACATAGTACCCTAAAGCGTCACATTACCGAGATATTTGGAGGTAAATATTCACTTATGAGTACAACGACAAATACTAAAAATTGACTTATTACGTGTCTATATGCATAATATTATCTCCAAATAATCACTCCCAGGTAGATTATTATTATTAACAGTTTATTGGAAGAAAGTAGGTACATTCATTACATAAAAACATACATACATTACATAAAAATGTAAGTAATGTAATGAATACCTACTTTCTTCCTGTAATAATAATAATCTACCTGGGAGTGATTATTTGGAGATAATATTATGCATATAGACACGTAATAAGTCTATTTTTAGTGTTTGTCGTTGTACTCATAAGTGAATATTTACCTCCAAATATCTCGGTAATGTGACGCTTTAGGGTACTATGTTATGAGACATTTTTTGTTCGTCTATGTGTCCTCTATCCATACATACCACTTTAATCGTGCGCCGCGATTTTGAAAAAAAATCAAAATGGCGGCGGGTCGATATGCCAGCGTCCATAGAAAAAGTTTCAAACCCCTTATACATAGAAATCTTACAGAAATACAACTTAAAATAGCCAACAAGCTGTATAAAAATAAATATCTCAATTCTCAAATCGCTAATAAGACGACAGCAGAAAACGAACTAGCATTGAAAGAATTCGAATAAAATTGTTCACAATAATCACAGCAGTTGTAGCGGACGATAAGAAATCTAATAACTATTAATGACTTCTTTTTGGAAATCTATTTAAAAGTTTGCTGATGAAAATCTGTGTATAACCTTTTATCCACTCGGAAGCGTTTTATTTTTTATTGATGACATTTTAATGGTTTTAAGCACGATCGTTTCATTCGACAGTCGCATGATGAATGAGTCGACTATAAAAATGAAATTTATTAACCCCGATAGCTGTATCATATAAACGCAGCTTGGTAAGATAATACATGAGTAAATGAAATAAATTTATGTTCCCAATGCTTCCTATTAACTACTGAATTGTATATCTCTTTATATTGTTGCAACTGAAACGAAATGTCGGGGAAGGGCGGTAACAAATATACGATTTAACTATTTTTTTCTACAATGGATAATACTTGGATAGTAATATATATGATAGACTGAATTTTCTTGACAGAAATATTCCATGAACATGTGAAATTATAGCTTTAGTTTCTATTTTTGCAAATTCCCAATGAAAAGACGAGACTATATTATAGAGTTTTCATGAGACACTACTAACTATATTATGGTTTTAGTACATCTTTATCCTGATCGCAATTATATAGAAGTATCTTTTTAAGGAATCCACATTGTGTTTGTTGGATAGTTCATATATTTCTTCTATCCTCAATTGATATTGATTAGCTGCTCTATTTATTTACAATGGAATATTTTTATCTAATTTGCCGTGCAAATAAACAATTCCTACGAACACCAAAGCAATATTTATGAAACTCGTTGCGTATTCTACCCACGCTGTATTGACACACAAATCCGCCCATTTAGATATGAAAATTGCTTTAATTTTTTTTGTACGAATATATTTGTGGCTATTTGCAGTTTTAAATACCTATACTTACTCATATGCATATTTGTACATTTGAAAACATACATATAGGTAAGAAAATAAGAGAATAGACCTTCGTCTAGGAACCTTTACAAGTACCACTTCATACTATAAACTATATATATTAAAAAAAATAAAACTTAGACATAATATGTTTATATTGACCCATTATAAAAATACCATATATCAATAGTATCGTTTTATAGATCGTCTAATCAAATGTCTTTGAATTATTACTTAACTATAATCGTCTGAGCAATTACATATCCTGATATTCTACTCCTCATTATTATTATGTTTAGACAATTATTACAATTGAGTATTTGAATTAAATTTTTTTTTGTGATAAATGGAAAGATTATATATTAGTTTTATAACAAAACTGTTTTTATTTTTATTTTTTTTGCAATAATTCAAAAGTTATTTCAAAATAAAAATTAGTCTTTGAATCCAGTACCGAAGACACGCCGACAACTCCCGAAGCGTCACCTGAGCACGTGTGACGTCATAATGTTAGTTTTCACTCATTGCAGTTGATAGAAAAATAAATATAGTTTGAAAAACTAAACAGGATAATAAGATAAATTCATGAAATTATTGTGTTGTTACCGGGTTTTTATAAGTATACAAAATTTAAATTAAATCCGTCGGTTTATAGTGGGTCTAAATCGAATCGAAAGGAGAATTGATTACATACAAACATATTATGTTTTAAGCTGATCCAGGATCCTGGCGATCCTTATCAGTATAAAAGGATAAATTTATGATATTATTGTATTGTCATCGGACCTTGATAAGTGTTCAAAATTTGAACAAAATCCGTCGGTTTTAAGTGGATCAAAATCGAGTCGAAACTTCGAAAGGAGTCGGTTACATACAAACATACAGGGGAAGCTAATAAAAGCGTGTTAATAATAAATACAGTGTTTTGATCTATTTAATTTTGTTGTCATTATTAAATTACATATTAATTATATTAATTGTTAATTATATCTATTATTTAAATTTATATTAAAAATGGCGAACCTCAAAAGTTATCGTTTTGTACCATTATGTACGAATATGTACTACAAAGGCAACTCCTGACAAAAATCGGTGATCATAAATATATCAACATCTATTCTTGATGATTCTTATTTTTTTCGTAACTAACTAACTAATTCGGAACCAACTAACAAATCGTATTTTAGCAATAAACTTTCAATATTATTGTCTAGTCACGTGTAATAGCCGTAAACGCTATGTACTGCAGTTATAACATTATGACGTTACAACTGTGGTGACCAGTCATGGCGCGTTTGTAGTCACGTGATTCTAACTTAAATTTCATCAATTTTTAATTGCTTATAATTAACGGAAAAAAATTTTTTTGAAGTTATTTGCATTAAATATCAATATTATCAATAATAAAGTTTCAAAATACATAAAAAAAATCAATAATTTTTTTTTATTCAAATACTCAATTATAATAATGGTCTAATGAAACATTATACCCGCTATTATATTCCCAGAATCACGATGTATTTCAATAACACAAGTCACTTCTACGAATTGATGTTTGCCTTATGGCAATAGAGTGGACATGAAAACAAACTTTCAGTTAATGGAAATTGTATGCATATATTTTATTTATTTACCCTTTAATACAACTAAACGGTGTTAGGTACTAAGATATATACAAAAATAAAGCAAGATATATAATGTTCATAAAGTACTTATTCCGTTATTACAAATTAATCAATAATACTTATTATAGCAATAATAAAACATTTAATAAACACTAGGCTTATATTAATAAGACTCCGATAAATATATGAACAAAGTTGAGTCAAAAAAATTCCCCATGTCCTCTAAATAACAAAAGTGGAAAAGATTTTAAGAATTTTTTTCCTTGAGTGGGATGAAAGTTAACGTGGAAGTTTGTCTTTTACATCCTTTCTAAGAATGAATGCACATTTTAACCAACTTTTACAAATAAACTGTAAAATAAGTTAATAACGGATCAATTAGGAAGAAAAAGAGTAATACATAATATGTAAATGTTATATTCTATATTTAGAAATTTCTTATGTTATATCGAAATGGGCTATAGTTACACACAAAACATTTCTACAAAAAATGTTTTCGTGAAACTAACATAAAAAGCTTTTGATATTTTGATCAATCATGCCTTTTAATGAAGACCTTTGCCAAGTTCACTGTATTGGTAGACTTATAAAAGCACTTATTATGAAATAAAAATTGGAGGTCTTGACTTGATAGATAGAAGGTGTTATCTTTCATCGATATTGAAACCAATTGCCTATTTGTTACGATAATTTATTCTTTGAATTAATATAATGTACTAACTAAATATAAGCTAATGTCTACGAAAGTCTTTTATATTACATAATTATAGTCTATAGATTGCAAGAAGGGTTCCAATATCGTACCTTTTTATGACCTGAAAATTGCAAACGTAGAGTCTGGATAAATATTTTGTATAGCATGAATATCTAATACGATATTTATAATTTTTGAACTACGTTATGACTCGAAAAATATTCAAAACTTGCGGCGCAAGCAGTAGGCGTAATACAAAAGGAATGAGAATCAATATATCCAAATTCACAACGCTAAAAGCCAATAGACGGCATAAAGCGGTTCTCACTACAGAATACAAAGGTTTAAGTATGTCAAACGAGTTAAACTTTTTTTCCAACAAAAGTAACATTTAGCCGAGTTCACTATCAGGAATTCGGCAGGCGTTCCAGCGGGGAGTTCCCACGGTTATCCAATGACACCCGTCGTTTGAATTGACTAATGGACTACGAATCGTTTTAGCCTAGTGGTATTCTTTTTATTTATATAAATAAACATGGCTTATTTACGCTTTGTTGTAGATTAAATACTGTAACACGAACTAATAGTTTTTTTCCGCAAACTTTGCTACAATAATTCGATTTTTTCCACGCTGTTCAAACATTCAAGGAAAATTGTGAAATCAGCATTGTCTAAGTTTGTAATATAACGATAGGAATGCTATCTTGCAATAACAGTTTTATTTGAACTGCTGTAGTAAGTATAAAATATATTAAAAACGATAATTTTAAAACTCTCTCAATAAGAGTCACATGATACGTATATACCAAGTCAGTATTAATCTGATAATTAAGTTTTAACATTTTGAAGACAATCAATTTTTTATGATTCAACCCAAAGCTAGTCCGATGTTGAAATACAAACATTATAATATTATTTCTTCAATGAATAATATTAAAAAAAGTATACTTAATCAAATATTATGTTGAATATGATCACTACAATAACTTCAGAAAAAAAATTTCCTTCAATGGATATGTATTACCATAAAAAAAACTTTTAGAAATAGACTTAAATATTTGATAATAGTTTTTCTTATTCCCGTCAGGATTTTATATTCGTAAGAAAAGCCTCTTTGCTGTCCTTAAGGAAAAATAAACAATAGTTTCCTGTTTTATTTAAGCACTCGGTTCAAGCATCGTTGTATTCTAGCTTGTAGTCTATGAAAGCGTAATCGCAAACACAATGAGGTATACTGTCTTACTGCCCATACAGTGCAGTTCTCTCGTGTTTACCCTACAACTTTATATAGCCTTTTATACTATCTCGTTTCATGTTCAGCTCTAAAACTCGTTGTCTTGAATTATACCGAAATAATACATAAGGAAACATATTTCTCGTTTTCTCATGGGATAATAATGTTATTGTGGTTATTATATTACGGCTCATCTTACTTGAATAGAAAGGGATTAAGATGCTCGGGTCTAGATTGCGTTTGAATGAATAAATTGTTTGCCATATTTCATGCTTTCATAAATTTAATAGGCAGGTTACTATTATATACTATACACTATATAACCTTCCTCTGCCAGGACCTAAGATAAAATAAAAAATAAAATAAAAAAACAGTACAAGCGGGTATCGTCGATGTGCGAAATAAATGCATGAATTTTATTTTCTTTAATTGTAATTTGTATATTGATGATATACCTACCTATATTGCTTAACTTTTATATCTACCCTCTAAAGACTAGGGCTTATGTTATTTAATGATAATCTGTTCTTTAAAAATCATCAATATTTCATAATTTTATTGTTTAATATTATAAGACATTCAGAAAATGTTTATCATCTCAAATATTTATAAAAAAAAATATTTGTACACATATAAATATAATTATTGCCAATTTCGAATAAAATGAAATGTAATATAAAAGTAATTTTCATAATTGCAAATCTTATTGAAAGCGCCGGCTCTATAGGCTATTAATAAACTACGGCTTGATGAATTGATGTTCTAAATAGGACGAGATAAAATAATGATGAGGCTGTACTGCCGGCAATCAACAAAGTTTCTGTCATTGAAACAACCGCTGACAAATTAGAATACAATTTAATTGACCGAATTGTATTGTAGTCAAATTATACTCGAATTTCGAGTTGGTACAATTTCTATTATTTAATATTTGCTTCAATTATCTTTTATAAGTTTAACAATCGCAATTAGGTACCTACTTTTATAATTAGTATAAATAATTTAATCGATAATAATAATTAGTCTCAAAAAAAAAATACTTACGAATAGTTAATTTACAATCACGTCACATAATCACAAACTCAACTAAATCCAAAGAACTACAGTCGCATGAAAACTGTTTGGCGCAGTTCATCCGTCACTCGCGTACGTCTGAGCGATTAGTAGGTATCGGAACATTTTGAACTTAGCGGGGCGCAGAATGCCAGTGGGGAAAGCGCGCAGATGTCCGCTTACACGCTGAGCCGGATTCACACTGAGTTCCGAAGGCAGTGCCGCTATGGGCGGGCGCCGCGCCTTTCATCCACCTCAGCTACCTGGCCAGACGTGTTTAACTATGCCGTAGTTATTCTTTCTTGAGATTGGTTTTAGATATTAATTTCTCTTTGAAATAAGTTCATTCTTATGGATGTGTGGGCGGAGTAGTGTTATGCGGACATTTGTATATTGTATTCGTATGCTTTATTTATGTATACTAAGAACGTTTTTAAATAAATTAAGCTTTTGAATGAGCTTTTGGATATCATGTCCAAGCTAAGATCTATCTGTTCTGTAGAATATATTTCAGATTGTTATATTAAACATAACTTCGGCCGAAAATAAAGAACTCAGTTATCTTATTTTTTTTAATTAATTGAACGAAATATCTGAAATATTATTATCAACTTGAGAATATTATAATAGTTTAGAATTTCTACCAAAATTCTGAAATCTCAGGCAATTTTTAATATTTTTCTTGCATCATAGCGCTTTGCAAGAGGTCGAGTGAAGCTCACGACTTGGTGAAATTAAAATTAGGCAACCCAGATTATATTTTATTACATCAATGTAGAAGCAAGTTTACAGTTTTTATATGGCAATTTTTCTTTAGTTTATAACGAAGTAAGTTGCGAAATAATCTGCATAATTTCCAAACGTGTCTTTAAAGATATAATAAATGATGAAATTCAATAGTGGATGCGTACAACACATGCAATTTTTATCAATTTTCATGTTCAAGTTTTCATTGTAAAACGAAGTCCCCCGATTAATTTTCGAAGTAAATCTGAATTAATGAAACAACGACTTTCCTTGATTACAAAAAAGATTGATCTATATTGTTGTAACGTGTCTCTATCACTACATAGTATAAAACAAAGTCGCTTTCCCTGTCCCTATGTCCCTTTGTACGCTTAAATCTTTGAAACTACGCAACGGATTTTGATGCGGTTATTTTTAATAGATAGAGTGATTCAAGAGGAAGGTTTATATGTATAATAACATCCATTAAATAGTGGAGAAGTACTGTTATTTTTGAGGTTTCTAATGTGATGTCGTAAAAAATTACATTTTTTCCGCTTACATTGCAAACGCAGGCTGAACCCTACGAGTTTTATCAAAATAATGTACTAAGTATTATACACATTGAAAAGGTCAACAGAAAAGTCCGCGATGGTATATGTCTATCTATCTATTATAGATAACCCACAATAACTTTATTTTTGTCATTTACTTTTTACGACAAATAATGGCTAATTTTCGAAGCAATTTTAACCAATACAGCATTAATCCTTAACCAATTAAATACCTTGAATACATTGTTCATTTAATATAGATCTATATGGCCCTTTACACCGTATGATTTAAATGAATATTTTCGAAGATATTACAGATTTCAAAATTGCGGGACGTAGCGTTTGCGGCGGTACCGGCCGGCCGCCCGGCTATCTATTTTATACCCGTGCGAAGCCGGAGCGATATAATATGTACAACGTTCACAGTTTTTCTGTAGTGTATTTAGTATCAGCATTGCACCCGTGCGAAGCCGGGGCGGGTCGCTAGTATTACATATAAGCGATATCACAAAGTTAAACGTGTCTCTATATTACATACCTAATAAGCGATAATTTAGGTATAAATTAAGACTTTTAACGGATTTTAAACTCGATTTTTGTTTATATTATCAAACGATATCCACATAGCAAATACAATACAAATCATAATAATGTGAATTTTTGGTTCTTTATTAGTCCATTAACACTGATCTTCCATGGAATTACGTCGACGCGAGCTTGTGCATTCATGCTGAAATCAAGCCGTCAAAGCAAAACAGTTTGCATACATTTGATTGTGAAAAAGGTTCATAATAAAATACATTTTAGCTTGAAACATGAAACAACATGACCCCGAATAGTATCCGAAAACAAATTTAGATATTCTGTGAACGGCAGCGGCTATTCAACAAAATCTTTCTCTCGATAGATTTTTTCACATAGTTTCAATAACATTTTCAGCTCTAACAAGTTGCTTCCAACCACAACCATTTTCAATGAATCTTTTGCCCTTGTAGAGTTAACAAAATTACTCAAATTCAAATTTTAAAATTACCCAATTAAAATGCTTTGAATTTTAAGTGATCTATATCGTAAATTCATTAGGCAAATAACAATTCATGTTTGTTACAAACCTGAACATCAGTTACTTAATTCTTTTTATAATAATAGACTAATTAGATACATTAAAGTACTATTAATAGGTACACACGATTTAGATAATGATTTAGGGAATACAGAAACAAATTGTCACACAATATATGGAAAAATACATAACGGCTTGTCCTTATCCCTAATTGATGAACCTTATAAAAGCTTTATCACAAACTATTTATACACGGACACGTTGTCAAATATTTACGATATAGCAAACACATAAAAACACGACCTATATTCATACAATTTATTTTGTCTACTTTACATATTTTTCCAAATATTATTTTAACCCCTTGTTTGTCAGTAAACATAAAGTCGAGTGCATAAACAAAATGTGGAACTTGAACGATAAATAGAGTAAGCCTTCATTGATGTTTGACCTACACATATATCGACCAAAGAAAGATTTGGGAATTTTTTTTTTACCAATTATTAAAATCAATAACGATGAAGTATTAAGAAATAAGTAATCTGTTCATTTTTGTCGGAATTGTTTATATAGGAAAATGATATACATTATTTCAGCTTTACACTATTTTTGTAAATAAATAGATTGATATTATTAAATTGTTTTATTTATTACCTATCTGTGTATCATCCTATCACATATGTATATGTTTTTGGACGCTAAAAATAACCAACATGTTTCAATTTAAGCTGATCTCTAAAAGCAATTTAATGCATAATAGCGCGAAGACCCATCATAATAACTCCAAAAGGCTTTAAGTAAGACAGTAAAGGCGAAGCACCTTTAAATAAAGTGCACGTAATTGTCGAGGTGAGTGGTGTGCGGTACGGCCGCAATTATTTACCGGCGAGACATAGGGGGATGAAGAGGTTTTGAGTCGACGCCAAGAGTGCGCCGCCATCCGCACCGACCGTGTTAAGATTGTACTCACGGTGCTCATAAGCCTATAGTCTCTACGCACCACACACTGAACCCTCGCCATAAATGACTCGACAACTTTAAAAGCGTTAGCAATAAATATCAAGCTAATGCCGCTTACTTAGGCGCGAGTTAATACTATTGAATAATGCAACAAAGTATTAACCGGGAGATTTATGCACATTTATCAGCAATTTGTAAACAAAAATCTCAAAGTTACTTTACAACGGGTTTAGTCTTCTACGAAGATATTTTAATTTAGCGACGGCGAGAGCGAGCCGTGCAGCGGAAAGATAATAGCGGTTCTTAAAATAAAGCCTTTGTGTCATTATTTTGTGTCACAGCATCACTCTTGCCTCTTTCGAGGTCGGAAGTTTGGCTAGTGAAGTTTATTCTGCGTTAAAAGTTTTTTATTAATTTGCTTTTACCTCGGGGTTGATTAACGTTCTCTGTTCTTTATTTTCATTTCCGTGTTCGTAGCTCACAGCGCGAACAATGTTGAGAGGGGATAGTAAGGGAAGCCTGCTTCACCCACAAAGAACTTAAATCTTTCAAAGCTTACGGCGTGCTATTATTATTTCAGTCTTGCATGAAACATACTGAATTGCGATTCAGAGACAGTACGGCTTTGGAGTAATTACTTTGCGAAGAAAAGGGGAAAATGGCAAAAATTAAAAACGATGTTTTTCTTAGGCATTCTATCGTGATAATTTATAGTTATGACCGATATTATCTAACATCTATTGTTGCAAAGTCAGCAGTCTTACGAAATGAAATAGATAAATAATTATTCTATATAGCTTTTATTAGTATTTATATTCCATATCTATAATTATGAAAAACTTTGGATTGGTAAAGTATTGTATGAAGTTTATTATATTATTGAAACAAAGAGAAAATAGAAAGATTGATTTTTTTGTTACCAAATTATGTCCAATTAAACATCGATATAATCGTCATTAAAATTAACTCGTATCTTTTGATTTCCTTATTTGAATTAGAAGCAAGCATAGAAACTATCCAAACCAAAATCCTTTTCATTTTATAAAATATCGAACGCTCTAGCAATTTTTTATTGCACACGCAAAAACACTTGAAAAAGTTTATTTCGAGTTTCACTGTTATAGGATACGATGATATCATGTTGACTGTGAGGTGAACCAAAAGCTTTTAGAATAAAAATGTTTCAATGAATATTCGGCCAGACCTTTAAAAATCAATACACAATCTAAATTTATATTTCACGAAACATTTTAATTGTCTGACTGGCTTTGCATTTTCATCTGTCTTTCTTTTTTAAATGGTAATATTTATGAGTGATCTGCGTTAGTCTTAAAACTTAAAAGGAACATTAATTGTAAAGTATAAAGTGTAACTTGATAAAATAAATAATTCTACATTTCGTTGTTAATTGTAAATAGTAAATTGGATGAAATTAAAATAGTAAATACTTACTAAATAAATCAGATCTATGTATAAAATTTTGCAAAAGCTTTTGCTAGATAAAGCATATTTGGGTATTAAATGAAAATGTTTTACATCGGATTTCAAAGGCTATTTATCAAATAAATATACGTTCTTCTCTGTTATAACCTAATTATATTTTAGTTTGAAATGAATTAATTTTTCCATACATTAACTTAATTTATAAACTAAATATTTATTTTTAATTAAATTCTATTCAAGCTTGAGTTTTTTTTATCAAATTTGAAACTGAAGTAAAACTAAAAAAACTGAATGATTGTTTTCTTTTATAGTCATATACTCTATGTGTCACGGTGTTGCCGTCGACACCTAATTTTATTACTTTATATGTTCATAAAATAATGCCCATGGTTGAAACATTGAACTCTGATCTAGATAACATTCAGGTGGCTAATTCTATAATGTGCGACATAGAAAATATAGATAAACATATCACAAACTCCAATAGTAAATATAACTTAAATCTCTTGTCACAAAACATTCGCAGCATAAATTGTAACATGCCGAATTTTAATACTTTTCTCCATAGATCTAAGGTTTCGTGGGACATCTTAGTGCTGTCAGAATGTTGGCTTTCACCAAATAGAAACATCCCTAATCTCGACAATTATCGATATATATCAACTTCTTCGCATAACACTCAAAACGAAGGTGTAGTTATCTACTACAACCAAAATCTTATAGTATCGCATGAGGAACCTTGTATCAGTGACGCTAACTGTTTATTAATATCCATCAACTTAGAAACATGTATTATAGCAATATATCGCCCGCCAAGCCAAACGAACACAACAAATTTCATAAACTCTTTAGATAAACTTCTCACAAAACTAAATTCGTATAAAAATATTATAATATGCGGTGATATTAATATTGATATTTCAACAAACACATCGGACAAACGGGCTTATGACTACCTTAATTTGCTAGCAAGCCATCGCATTCTACCCGCTCACACTGAGCCTACTCACGGAAGAACTTGCCTTGATCATGCTATGATCAGAACGAACCTAAACGCTACTTGCTTTATAATCGAATCGTCTATCACGGACCATGAGTGTGTTGCTATAAACCTTAAGCAGGATAATTCATCCTTCAAAAAACCTAATATATCGTATCGCGTTGATTTTTCTGGTCTCGACTCAGAATTATCTAACACCAATTTCCATTATATCTCTGAATATAATGACGCTAACATAGCGACTGATAAATTTGTAAATCATCTAACTAATCTTATCATCAATAATACTCGCTCAATTAAAACTCCATTAAGGCAAAGAGTACGTAAACCGTGGATCACTAAGACACTTTTGCGCATTATGCGAAATCGTGACAATTTATATAAAAAACTAAAGCGGAACCCAACCAACGAAATTCTAAAAATAACTTATAATCGCTACAGAAATTTCTGTAATTCTCAACTAAAGAAAGCAAAGCGTAATTTTGAAAGGCAGGAGGTGCAGAGATATAAAGGTAATAATAAAAAAATATGGGATTCAATAAAACAAATTAGTAATAGTAAAAAAGGTTCTGAAAATAACTTAAATTTAGCGTCCACAATTCACACGATCCAAAATGCCAATGATTTTAATAGTTTCTTCACTAACGTTGGTACAAAATTAGCTGAGGAGATTATCAGATCGAATCAAAATTCACAGCTAGAAGTTGACTCATTTTTCCAGTTCAGTCCATCCTCTCTTGACTCTTTCGTCCTGATTCCTGCTGATACAGTCGAAATCCAAGCTCTTATTAATAGTTTGAACAATGATTCACTATCCGGCGAAGACTTAATTTCGGGTAAAATTATAAAGAAATATAGTAACTTGTTAATTCCACCAATATTACATATCTGCAACTTGAGTATGGAAACCGGCATATTTCCGAAAGCTTTTAAAATAGCTCTGATAACTCCAATACATAAGGGAGGTGATAGAGACTGTGTGAATAATTATCGGCCCATATCTATATTGCCAACGTTATCCAAAATCTTAGAACGGATAGTTAACAAAAGATTAATCAGTTTTCTGGAGACCAACAATCGACTTTCTCTTAATCAGTATGGGTTTAGACGTGGTAAATCTACGAGTGATGCTGTCCATGAACTTATCAACTTAATCATCACCAATTTGGATACTCATAAAAAATGCTTAACAATTTTTCTCGATTTAGCCAAAGCATTTGACACGGTCTCTATCCCTCACTTATTATATAAACTGGAGCGTAGTGGAGTACGTGGAATTCCACTAAAACTAATGAGTGACTATTTGACTGATAGAAGGCAACGAGTCAGGCTTAATAATGATGTAATCAGTGGCGAACTATCGGTAAAATATGGCATTCCTCAAGGAAGTATCCTCGGGCCGACGCTTTTCTTGACTTATATCAATGGGCTGTGCAACCTTAATCTATCCAAGGGAAAAGTCATTACCTTTGCCGATGACACTGCCCTTTTCTTTGTTGGTAATTCATGGGAGGAGGTATTCGAATATGCTCAGCAAGGATTTAACAGTGTCTGTAAATGGCTTCAATACAATATCCTTACGTTAAACGTCACAAAAACCAAATATATGGCCTTTGCTCATAGATCTAAACAACTTCCATCAACATCTTTTACTATTACAGCCCACTCATGTTCTTCAACTCTCCCAAATTGTAAATGTCCGTCACTCGAGAGGGCTGAAACAATTAAGTATCTTGGCATAACCGTTGATCAGTTACTAACATTCAAACCACATATAAACATACTCGTGAGCCGATTGCGTAAGTTAATTTTCATTTTTAAGGGTATAAGGCACATTGGTGATCAACAAGTGATCAAAATGGTATACTTCGCTTTAGGTAGTTCTATAATAAATTATTGCATCACATCTTGGGGCGGTAGTGCAAAAACTTACCTGTTGGAAATTGAGCGAGCTCAGCGCTCAATTCTCAAAGTCGGGGCTGGTCTTCCATACCGTTTCCCTAGTACTACCGAGCTGTATAAAACGTGGGACGTATTGACTGTTAGACAATCGTTTATACTTCAAACTATAATAAAACAGCATACTCAACTAGATTTTGACGAAAACCTGCAGTTTAGCCAACGCCGTAAAGATAAAATATGCCCGACCTCACAATTCAAAAGTTTTCATTCGCACAAATTTTTCTGCTTCATGGGACCTTTCCTTTATAACCAATTAAATAAACCGTTAAACATATATCCCCAAAATAAATATAAATGTAAATCGACTGTAACTAATTATTTAAAATCCCTAGACTACCAACAAACTGAAGATCTTTTAATTACCAAAACCTAATTTTTCTCTTCTACACTGTGCATGCATCCTTCTGTGCATGACACACACAAACACACATACGCAAATATCCACGCTCAGACGCACACACATACATACATGCAGACACTTAAACACACACGCTGACACATACAGGCACACACACATACAAACTTACATATACACGCGCACAAATACATACACACACACACACGCAGACACAACATTCACTAACACACTGGTCACGCATAGGTCTATATTTTAAGAGACCTTATAAGTATTAGTATTAAGTTCTGTTTTCATTTTTTGTATTCTCTTCTCATTATACTTTATTATTTAGTCCTTGAAACTATAAGTGTATTTACTAGTACTATCCGCGAGGGGGGCTAGTGATCTGTACTACAGGTCTATCACAGACCTATTTCAGACACTAGTCCTTCACAACGAAAATGCTACATACTTACATATTTAGTTCGTTTGTAATAGTTTTAAGTTGTGAAGGCAAATAAATGAACTTTTTTTTTTTTTTTTTTTTTTCTTTTAAACCACAAGGGTTTTAACCCTTTTTAAGTTATAAAAGAGTAACTTATTCTCGGCATAGTTACATAAATATGGCGAGAATATCTGTATTGCCAAATAAATAATTCTATATTGGTCATTCGCGTCACTTTATACTGTCAAATGGATTACGGATCGAGTTGGCTACACTAGATTGGGTTAAGCGACAAGCCTGCGCTGCTCAGTGTCGGTGGAGCAGTCGTTGTTCTCAAAATAACGTTCAACGGCTGTGCTATATTTGAAGTGTCTCACTACTTGAATAATTTATAAGTCGAGCTCGTCTCTGAGTGCACTGCATTTCCGTGGCAGTAGTTTTAGTCCTTAAGATAACGGATAAAATTAATGAATAAACGGATGCACACTTCGGATTCCGCTCGCAAAAATTCCGACTGCATTACAGAGGTATTGTTTCAGTGCCATTCGAGTGTTCCATCAGCGTTTGTGAAAAACAAAGACTACAGTTACAATTTTAATTACTGACAACCGATGCCTCTGTTTTGTCATTGGATTATATTTAATACTTTTTGTGTTTTCACATTATAATATGAAACCCAATTATGTGAGACACTCGACGGGCATAAGAGCAATTGTTAACATTATCATTAGGAGATACGTGTGCGTGTATCAAATAATTAACAGGTTGCGTGAGGGCGCTAATTATTATTTTCTGTATAAATTATGAATAAAACACGCAACCGCGAAGTTATCGTAATTGTTCAATTATGTCATACCATGCATGAAATATTAGTGTCGCTATCTGAAATTTAGGCTCTAATTGCGAGCTAAGTCTGTTATGTTCAACGTTAACATGTTTAGAAAACATGGCGGCATATTAATCCTCTGCTAGTAAAAAGCGCACATCGTGAATTATGCAGTTAGTACCTCGTTTGTATTCTTTATGTGAAACAAACTATGTGATGTGTGTGTGAAAACAGTTGCTCTCTCACACAGGTCACATAGTGAAGCAAAATATGCTTTACTAAAAGTGAATTGCCATTTTTTTCTAATACAAAGTGCTCATTGTAACAATAACTCTATTGAAATTGAACAATAATACAATCCCTCTAAATTCTTATTTAGTGGTATTTAATTCCAAATTTAGATTATTCCTAATAAAAAAAGGTCATAACAGTACGAATTATGGTTAATGCGATTATAGTGGTAAATTAGAAGCTCAACATAAACTGTTAATTAGGTAGAGCTTCAAATTTTAAATATGAATTTGGAATTATACAATTAAATTGAACATAATTTAAGAAGGTATTCCACATCAAACACAACTTCATTAACTGTTAAAGCGTTCAGAATGAACCACGAACTGTGTAATATTTACGTAGTTAAATGTTCGTAGCATGCTCGTAGCACACATGTCTACGAAAAGTTTCGGATCAATTGCAACATCTGCTTGTTAAATAAATATACATTGTTTACATTTTGTATGAAGTAATTTGATTGTTTTTATACAAATGTCCATAATATTTAAGGAATTATATTTTTAACAGTTTTTAATTAAGATTGAATACATTTTAACTTTTAAGCTTTTTTCGTATAAAATAAATGAAAATGTCTGATTCTTATCCGTATCAAATTAATCTTTTTGACGTTATTATTTGTTGGATAATTTCACACAAAATACTTTACGCCACGTTATGTGGTCTCTGAACTCTGATAATAATTGATCGACTGTCTATACATATGTTCAAATTGTTTTTGATCAAAATAAACGATAATAATATGTTCATGTTAGAATATAAAGTAAAGTAGTTGATAAATGTTCCTAAAACGCGTTCTTTCAATAAATAATAAAAATTGTTATATGTTGTCATGGAACAAAACATTCTAGCGTGACAAGCTTTATAATATAATTATTATAAGGCAATTAAAACTATGTTTCGCAAATATACAACACTAATGTGTTTTTGATTAAGATAAGTTTAAATTTATTGAACGGAATCATGGTAAACACTATTACTACTTAAAAGGGGCTCAAATAGCATAACAGAGCAATTATGTTTACCAGGGACACGGTTAAATGTGAGTATAATCCCATTAGCATTTCCTTGTTCATTTGTTTGTTACAAATATAAGCTAGTTTCGTCCATCGAGAATACAAAACACTTAGAGAATTTCAAGTAATAAACATTCATATTTGATGGTTTACGCTTTAACCTAAAAGAGATGTGTATTAATCTGATGTAAAATGGATGGAATATTTATTTAATCCGTTATAAGCTCACAATATTCCGACATCATTAGTAACTCAACAATACATGATCTCACATTTTTTTGCAGTCATATTGATGGTTAAAAATTCAAATAATATAGGTACTTTTAATCTTAAAACACACTACAAATATAAATGTACTTACATATAATGATAATATAGAGAGTATACAAATGGTTTCTTATAAAACACGCATTTCCCTTTGCTATCTCTAAGTTTGCGTTGCTTTTTAAACTACTTGTACATAGCTGCATTCAACGCATACAAGAACAACTAGATAAGAAAACAGACATACGAGTCTTGTTGTTTACAAACTGTTTACAGATTTTTATCACAAACAGTTTTAATTATCAGAAGGTCGCTCATTAAGTATTCACAAAGACCCGCAGGCCGGCGGTCGTCCGTGCTTCTATATCCACGATTAAAGGCAATTCCACACGGGAATAGAAACATAAGCTATGTATTGAATATGAGGAGGCGAAAGCAAATTGAGCCTTACATGCTATGCTAGATCTGACTTCATTCTGTAAGCAATTATATTTGTATGATTAGATTAAACTTTGTGGAATAAATAGCTCTACCATACATAATCACTACATAATATAAAACTAAGTCGTTTTCTCTGTCCCTATGACCCTATGTATTCTTTAATCTTTAAAACTACGCAATGGATTTTGATGTGGTTTTTTTAAAAGAGTGATTCAAGAGGAAAGTTTTAGTATATAAATTATTACGTTTTAGACAAAGCGGGCGAAGTCGCGCGACATACTAGAACAATACTTGTAGTAGAAATCGTAATCTATTTAGTTATTTAACTCAATTGCCATATATATTTTGCTTCCACTTATATCGTGTGGAAAGGATCTAACAGTGAACGGGTTTACAGTACAAGTCGCGGCACTCTTAGCGTCACTGTTTAATCTAGTCTGCTATTTAAACAGTTTGTCGTTATGCTCTTTAGATGAGGATTTAACCAAGAATTATTAACTTCTTTAGTTTGTGATAATCGGCATAGAATGTAAGACTAATTACGTATGCCAAACTCGGTTTTGTGTTGATAATTTAATACTAAATATTACAATCTTAAAATATTAAAAACAGCATAACAGGCACACTGATATGACGCGGACGGTAATAGAAAATTTATTTGCGTAAAGTGAAATACAAAACAACCAGTTTTTTAGTATCATTGAGAATTAAGAATAAGTCAATTATTTTATTCAAATATTATCTTTAATATAATCTTAATTGTCAACGAAATTCAATACGTTAATTTATTTTCTGTACCATTCACTTTAAGTTAAATATTTCGAACAATATTTAACATTTAAACCTGAAAAGGTATTTATATATTTTAAATAAGATTTAACGCGAAAATATAATGAATCTAGGGAATTAAGTTCGATTACACTTCATTTAAATTTTAAACAAGTATTTTACGTAAAATTGTGTATCTCGTTTATATACAGAAGGTTGAATCAAAATTCAGGGCAGCGTTGTAATTTGGTTGAAATTTTCATTAGCTTTTATTAAGTTTAAGCTGAACTGTTTGTTTTTACTATTTTAGAGGCCATGTTGGCCAAGACGTTATAATATTAGACCTATGTTAACAGAACTAGGTAAAAACATTTCTCATATTATATTCCCTAATTTGCATTTGTTGTACATCTGAACATTGTAAGTGCTAGATTGAAATCTTACTGCTGAAAAACACAATATTCTAAATAATATGTAAAGTCTACATTGTAGACAATAAAACAAAGTGTAACTCTCTTATGTATGTAGACTGTAGTCGGTTCAAAAGCTCCTCTTAAAAAGTTTAGTTGAATAAATTAAAGCTGACCCTCATATATCATTTTAAGATATTAAATTATTTTACACAAAAACTAAAAGAATAAGTTACATTATACACATCGTTGAGAATTCTTCAGACTGCACGAGTTTCGATCAAGTTGCTACAGCTCTCTGATGTTATAAAATTTTCTCAAGAAATCTGTTGGAGAACTGAGAGGCAAACCTAATCCAGTAAGGTGAATTTGATGACAAGATGTGTAATTCATCTTGCTTCGGCGTCTTGCCGCACTTAAAGGCAGGTTATGAATATACATAGAAACTGTTTACAACCATATTTTATGAGGAGAACGATGTTCCACTATATTGTGTGGGAAATTACGTTGTTAAAGTCGGTTTAACTCTGTATTATGACAGTATTTCTAAGGCTATTACTCTAGAAGTTCAACCTTAGTATTAGGTATAAAACACTTCAGTCTTTTGTATTGGAGTGTTTTAATGCAACGTAATTTTTCTTTATAGGGTTGTTCGTAAGTGTAAACAATTACTTTTATCGTGTTAGGATCAGTATGCATATTATTTATTTTAAGTCAAAATTTTATATTTTGCTTTGCAGATATTAATCTTCCTTAAGAAATTGCATAAACGGATTAGCATAGATATAAATAATTTTAATGGGAAGTTCATTGCTTGGGTTTCTCGTTTCTTTTTATGAAAAAGTTGTAAAAAGTTATAAGTAATTAAATTAATATTCGCAGACCGTTGATTAAGATGCTTCGGGATGCTTTTAGCGTAAATGTAGACGAGGTAAAATTGAAAGGGAGAAATAATTTGATGGAATATTTTGGGGAAATATCGCTTTCAGTTTGATCGTACCCGGATATTTGAATAATAAGAGTGACTTAGAAATTATTAAAACAATCGCAGAAGGGTTATAATTGAAGAGCTAATTTTGAAAGGACGCGACGGCGCGGTTAGAGCGGGGGCACACGATGCGTTGCGGCGGCGGTGCGGCGCCGGAGCGGTGTCGCTGCGTCGTCTTACATAGAAATATCTGTGGCATGTCACACGATGCGTTCCGGCGCCGCACCGGACTTGTAACCACCAAGACGAGGCGGGGAGGGGTGAATGCGGTGCGACGTCGGAGCGGCACCGCTCAGTTGTTTTGCGTCACAAGGAAGGACACACTGTGCAACGCTGCTACGACGCCGCTGCGACATAAAAACGTTACGGCGCCGCACCGCTCGTGTGCCCACTGACACGGTGAAATCTTTGCGGTGCGGCGCCGCAACGCATCGTGTGCCTGCGCCCTTAGGCATATTTTATTTCATTATCTACTGTATAAATTCAGTTAAAATATTAATTCAAACTTATTTAACTACTTAATATATTTTTTTAACCAATTTAAGTTAAACTATATTGAGTTCTTAGGAAGTGTAACTTTATTTGCATTAACTTAATTTGAAAGGTCTTTGGAACAGTGCTAGCAATATAAGTACCTACATAAGATACATTTTAAAATGAACTATTCATCAGGCTACTCATAAGTATTTTGATATGCTAAGCTACATAAAAATATGAATTTATGATTGAACAAAAAATCTTTCTTTCTAATACATTTACACAAATATAGAACAGTGCGCAACATAGTATTCAGAGGTCACGTTCCCAGAGACAAGACGAGTCTAGCACCAACACTTCTCCACAAAAGAACCAGGTTTGAGTGCTCAGTGAACACGCCATCTTGAAAATGATACACCTTATTAGAGGCAACTGTAACTTGGCGAAACGTAAACTTAACTAATTAATTAGTACGTCTCTTGTTAGTGCGGTGTCGTTCCGCGCAAAACTAGCTGTAACATTGCTTATTCAGTTTTAAAATATACTACAAAAGCATTATAAGAAAACTAGATTGAAAATCCTGGGAAAACAGCGAAAATAGGATTTCATGTTCAAGAACATTCTCTAGGGGATAAATGTTTCACGGATTCCTGGACATAGGCTTAGTTTGGCTTCACTAAAGATTACGTGGTCCCTTGGTGTCCAGAATAAGAACTCTTATAAGGTAATATCGATTCTATTTTAAGCAAATAAATAAAATTGTTAACGAATCCAAAAATATATTTTTTGCAGCAAAATAGATAAATATCTTTTTTCTTTGATGTTTATCACAATACGCATTGAAAAGGTATTTTTTTTCCACAAATAAGATAGGAATAGCTATATATATACCAATAGAAAAGGCCAATGTTTAATGTATCGAAAACAAAGTACGACGAAGTTTTCGAATTGTCTATTATTTCCTTTCAGAAAGAAGTCTTATATCGGATTCCCATTACAACCATTAAATATTGACTTAGGAACCAACATTGAATGCCAAGAGGCGTGTTTATAATGGTCTTTAGATAACAACAACCAATTGCACAAGAATGGAAAGTCAAATTTAAAGTCTCTGCTATTGAACTTAATGAATTATCCATTAGAGTTGATTTTAAACTTCACAAAGGCAAAGTTTTAAGGGCCAAAGGATCACATTAAAAACATGCTAATTATTTTTAAGAGGGTTTGAAGTACGTGATGGTAATTGTAAGTCGTAGATACAAACACTTCGTTATCGCACATTAGAGGCGGGATTTGAGCGTCTCATGGTATTAACGAAGTCATTCTAACTTCTCCAGGGAGTTGGGCTCTGCAAGGAGATTCCCCTGTACTTAAGTGTCTAATTAGCTATAAATTGCATTCAAAATTGGCCTCTTGGCCGAAAATTAAGTTTAAATATGTAATTAAGAATAATAAAAGGAAATTGTTGCAGAGTACCTTCGCCGATTTGTATTGTCTGCGAGATGGAGATAACGGCTTCTGTTGACACTCAATTGTCTTTGTGTAATGGATGCAACAAAAATAACTAGAGCTATTTATTATGTTATTTAGTTAATTACACTGTGAGTATTAACGTTTACAATTATGTTAATTATACCTGCTCGTCTAACAATATAGAGCAACGAGTTCTTAACATAAATATAGGTACGCAACCACCATTATCAATAACACACACGTACACAAAAATATTCGATAGATTCCTTACAATAGGAATAGCTGAAGCTCTTATTATGAGTATTGAATAATTTAGTGTTACTATGTCTCACATAATATCTCAACATTAAGTTCGTTAAGTCGTAAACAATAAATAAAATAAAAAATAAATAAATATTCAGTACAATTTTCACACACGGCACGATCTGATCCCATACTAATCTTTCGCTTGTGTTATGGAAACCAAATAGCTGCAGCAAACAATATAAACATACATATATAATTTTAAATAAATACATAGATAGATAATTATTTATTAAGTAGGTATCTAAAACAAATTTAATATCTTTTATTATGTTTATGTAATAATGATAAATATTATATTTTCTATGTAATTAGGTACTGTATGAAAAATGTCTCTTTTTCATATTAATCGCACTTACATGTAAATTTCATTTATTTCTCCACACACGTACTACGTGTATTGAATGATCGTAAAATCAATTGCGAAACAATATTAAAATATATTATGTAAAACTGGACGAGTATAAAATGGAAATTGTACAGTGCTATACTATAATTATAAGATTTCACTTATATTCTGTGGATATTTAATTTGATACAAGTTCCTTAAATTTTATTAAAACTTCAATGTTTGTAATTATAAAAAGGAAAATAATTAAAAACAGTAAGTATTGTAATTATCTAAAAGTTGGAGTATTTAATAGCAAAATATAAATATGTGCCTATTTAAAAAACCAAATTCTAGTTTAGTTTAGGTAAAAGTGTAATGAAATATTGTATAAAAATTACTAGGCCTGACAAAAATCTCCCGTTTGAGCTCAAATACATTTACATTATTTTCTTTCTTTCCATTCACCATAATAATACTGTGAATGCATTAAGAATCTAATGCAGCTGAATGCAACTTAAAGAACATAATTTTGCACGAGATACTCAAATGTTCATCGCAATAGAAGGTTACAAATAATTGTTTTGACTTTTTTATTTTATAATTCTGTAAATGCAGGTGCATTCGTATCTTATTTTGTTTAATTTCTCAATTTTGAAAATATGTATTAATTTGCATAATGCCTTTTCTCTTGCTAAGTTGTTAAACAATATCTCAGTATGGTATTTATTTTCGAATCTCACGTTGTAACCTTCTGGCTATGATTGATTACTCTCAACATTCAACTTGGAGCCAGCGTGGCGTTCTATTTGTTATTAATTGAATTTGCTTGTTTCAATCGATACATTTTAAAGCATGCCAGAATAGAACACGTTCGATATACTTAAATCATGTTTATTGTTATGACTAAAATGTGTTCAATAAATTGAAGAATAAATCAACCCTTATTTGTCGATTCCAATAAATCTGTTTCGACTATAGATAGAAATATATATTTTGCCAACCGATTTTCCGTGCAAAGCACGTCACGGCGTAAACAAAACACAAAGGAAATTGTTTTTCGTATAGCAAAAAGAAAGTAAAATGCTTGAAAGTTGAGAGTTAATTTATTTCGAAGTTGTTTGCGAGTAATTTGTTGTGGCCCCGTCCTCGGGGGAAGACCGCCGGCGCACACTGTGTTACAAACTTTTTTTCGTTCAAATTTGAGGCGGATACTTGTAAGGACGTGTTAGCTGGTTACACCGGGTGCTTTTTATAAGCCTTATGTGGACTATATAGACCCTCGTTAGGTGATTCTGGTTTTCTGAAACGAGCAGTGATATGCAATTCCAAATCCTTCCTCTTTTCTCATGTAATGGAACATGACAGATATAAAGATCTGAGGAGTGTAGTTGAGGTAGTTTAGTGAACACCTAAGAGCTGTCTTGAATGCTTTTATTATGCAAAATACTCCCTGTAGTTACTATGTTCGCACTCTGCCATGATAGGTAGTGTTATGAAATCATTTCAAAGTTGTAAATACATATCTCTTGGCGGTGATTTCTAATTGGTAGGTATGTTAACATATTCAGATTTGATAGTTTAATTTTTATAGCATTCAAATGCTTTTAAAAATATTTTTATAATGAATAGAAAAAAATCGATCACGAGGCAGGTTTCGAATTTTTTCAATTCTTTAAAATTGATATTCAGTATTTTATTATCCTACCGTATTAAATTGTCGACAATACTACAATTATTATTCAAAATACTCTGGCCTAATGCGACTAGATACTACATACATACGTTCAAATACTAAAATGTATGGAAAAAAGTCAACAAGTCCCACCTCATTCAATAACTGGCAGTTATTTTAAGAAATGCGCGTCCCACATTATTTGTCGAATTTTATAGCCCCTGTGGCTTTATCAGGCATGATATTTTTAGGGGTATTTATTCGCAATTTGCTGTCTGGGTGCCTTCGTTCCACGTCAACGCTGTTTAATTCAATACGCTTCTGTATCGGATGTGACGTAGCTAATTTGATGTCCGACGACGGGAACCAATAAAAGTGAATCTATACATATAATAAAATCGTAGGAAAGTCAAAACTGTACATTGAATATTTTTTTAAAAGAATACATAATCCATGATCTATAATCGATATAGAAGCCAAAAACATAGTTTTTAGAATTTTTGTCTGTTTGTCGGTTTGTCTGTTTGTCTGTTTGTCTGTATGTTTGTCCAGGCTAATCTCAGAAAGTACTGCACGGATTTACTTCAAATTTTGCATGAATATTACTAACAGGTCGGGTCAGGCTGTTATATACGGTTACCTATCTTAATCTCGAATTTTAATATTCCGAATATCATAATCCAGAAAACGTTTGGACATTTTTTCATAACCCCGAATTTTAAAATTTCGAAGTTTTGTTTGCCATATAATCGCAACTCCGAATTTCATTTGCCCATTTCTTTATTTGTACGACGTTTTACAATCCAGACGAATGAGTTCCAGACATACGAAATCTAAATGCACAAAATCCAGATGACCGTAATCCATATGCACGAAAGCCAGATTTTTAAAACACAAATTTTTGAAATACAGTTAATTGATATCCAGACAAACAATGTCCAGATTTTTGAAATTCAAATAAACGATATCCAGCAAAACGTAATCCTTCCTGGGGGTCGCAGCACGAACCTAACCTAACCTTCTGAATAGATTTTAACACTTTAACCTTTCTGTAATGGGCAAGTAAAACAATAGCGAGTCGGTTCTGGCACTCGCCGGCCGCTGCCGCGGCACGCTCGCTTCGCTCGCTCGGCTCGTGCATGGGCATGGGCGTAGCCACGGTGGGGCAGGGTGGGGTGAGTCAGACTCGCACTTGGCCGGTTTTATTTCTAATGCCCACAATTTTTGAGTTATTTAATGTTCAATGTTGGATTACAAAGCTTAAAATGAAGAATTTCAAGGTATGCATACCAAAACTACAAATACTACAAAAACAAACTTATTAAAATAATGTCCTGTAGTACTTCAAAATTAATAGTTTGTTTCCTCACCTGCAATAGTAATAGACTTTTAAATATTTCATTTTATTATATTTCGTACAACTAAATAATAATATTGAGTATATTATTTTATAATCTGATGCAAAAATAAAATAGAAGTAAATGAATAGAGTTTATTTAGAAAAATGTGTAAAAAAAACATTTTTCTATAAATAAAATCTAAATTTTGTCAAAAATCCAATTGCATTGGATATCTCTTCTTTGTCTTCATTACATCCTTAAAAAAAACTTTAAGGCTCCCGCGTCACCCGCCGAGCGCCGACATTTCTACATTAAACGGATTACAACTCAAAAAGTATGGGCACTAGAAAAGTTTCAAACAAAAGTTGTCGAGAATAAAGTCTCATCTTAAAAAATGGGTAGTTGCATTTTGTTGATTAACCCAATATTTTAACAGTTATTAGCCAAAAACGATAAACCGTTTCATTAAATGGGCCATAAATCGTAAACAGTAAGTTTTACAAAAAAGTTTATAGGGTGTAAAAGATGCGAAATTTTACTTTCTATAAAAAAGTCGAACTAACTTTTGCTCTAAAGTGGACAGTTTCCGAGATATCGGCCAAAAATTTTCTTTAAGATTGCGAGCGAGGCTCCACCTGGATCTATCAGCATTTTGTGTTTTTATGGTCAGTAAGTGACCCTAAACTTCCCGTGAACCCCGAATCGTGAAATTTTGTATTAAGTAACGTCTTATAGCGCAGATAAAGGAAAAATTGCGAACCCTTTAGGTTTTGATTCCCTTTCAAATGTCGAAATGTGTGAAAATTTGCAACACAAACGGCTGTATCTTTTTTATTGCGTTGGTTTATTACTTTGAATTTTTCACAGCTTCAAAAGTTCGTTTTTTCCTTTTTAAGGTTCAAAATCCTAAAAATTAAGCGGGACTAGACGTAGGATAAAGTTGCTAGTTACAATTTTTTTTTGCCCCACCCTGAGCCCATGGCTAGCTACGCCCATGTGCATGGGGGGTCACAGTTCAAACCTAACCTAACCTACTGAGTCGAATTTGACACTTAATCCTTTCTGTAATGGGCAAGTAAAACAATAGCGAGTCGGTTCTGGCACTCGCCGGCCGCTGCCGCGGCACGCTCGCTTCGCTCGCTCGGCTCGTGCATGGGGGGTCACAGTTCAAACCTAACCTAACCTACTGAGTTGAATTTGATACTTAAACCTTTCTGTAATAGGCAAGTAAAACAATAGCGAGTCAGTTCTAGCGTGGGGGTCGTAGTTCAAACCTAACCTACTGAGTCGACTTTGACACTAAAACCGGTCTGCAATGGACAAGTAAAACAATAAAATATTTACTTACTGACAATGTTTATTTTCAGTCGATAGTAAAGGTATAATCACGATTGTATGGAAATCAAATAAAAAGATTATGAAAATCTGGCAATACTTTATCTGTTATATGATTATATGGGAACCAAATAAAAAGATTATGAAAATTTGGCAATAGTTTATTTGGAAAATGGTACGATGGGAAACAAAAAAAAGTATTCTGAGAATCTGGTATAATAAGATCTGGATTATGAGAATACGGGAAACAAAAAAATACTT
Organism: Colias eurytheme; assembly: GCF_061535395.1. Classification (NCBI taxonomy): domain Eukaryota; kingdom Metazoa; phylum Arthropoda; class Insecta; order Lepidoptera; family Pieridae; genus Colias; species Colias eurytheme. Next base: position 5,213,611 of record NC_142987.1, on the reverse strand, counting down.
TTTAAAAATCTGGTTGTGGTGCATCTGGAAATTCATTCATCTGGGAAATTAAAAAAGGAATTTTAAAAATTTGTCATTCATTACATCTGTCTTTTAAAAGTTCTAACAACCGTTTTCGGGGTTTTAAGATTCGGGTAATAGAAATTCGAGTTTTTAATAGGTTACCGTTATATACATATTATCATGCTATCACCTTCGGGGGAGGAGCTGTGAACCTTTATTTTTCTTACGTATTCCGTGTACTACGACAGCGTACAATATAAAGACTCATGTTTAAATGTTGTTTTTGAGTAAGCCATGCTATTGTCTACCTTTACACTATAAAAACTACATCATTTAAGTAATTTTGGCAGAGAAACACTATAATGAATCTTAGTAGTATAAAGACAAATTTAAAACAGCGCCATCTATGAGATTTCATTAAAATTAAATCAATTTACATAATATTAACGCTCCTTGGAAATTCATAATTTAAATATTATGATGTTGGTGAGTTTGTTTTTTTTTTTAAAGTTAAATAAATAATTCATATCTTCCCAGAGTAAATTTCAGGTGCGCTTATATTTCATGTGAATATACTAAATTTTTATAAGTGCGGGTAGATGTTTATTATTTGATGTTAGTTACAGTTATATAGGTAATAGACGTAGTATTTGTATTCTTTTTGGGTAATAGTAGATAACTGAGGATAACAGTGATTGTGTTCATTGGTTACATTTTTAAAAATCTTCGGCTTTTTTTTAATTTTCGCCTTCTTGCGTTCCCACAAAAGGTAAGTTGTAGCTTTTATATTTATTGTTTATTATAATTATATAGTTAGACTCATGTTTTTAATTAGTTAAAGTTATGACAAAATAAGAAAATGATGAAATTTTATTTTTATCATGTATAACTTTTACAAGAATAAATTATACGCCCAAAGAAGGTCACTTTAGTTCTTGATAAAACTTTATTTGTTAGTAGCTTTTTATTAAAATTAGGTACACTTATCTTTTGATTTTTTTTTATTTACAGATTCAATGTTCATAAAAATTGACGATTTGCGTGAGGATGTAGTGGAAATTAGTAACCTTGCGCGTGGTCAATCAATATTCAATACATATTATAATAAAATTCTAGAAAAGTGATGTCTGTACAATGAAAATATGTAAAAAAATAGCAGGGGTTATTATTAAATCGATCTCAAACCCAAAACTGTAGTTATAATTTTTTTTGTCTGTTTGTCTGTATGTTTGTGCACGCTAATCTCAGAAACGGCTTATCCGATTTAGATGCGGTTTTCACTAATATATTGTGGTAATCTTCATTTAACATTAAGTGTTTATTTCATGTTAATCGGTTTGTAAATAAAAAAGTTATGACCATTTAAGTATTCACGGCGAACATTTGCAAAGGCATTCTATTGTACACTATACATTGTACGATAAAACGTAAGTTATCTGTTATACGCTACAGTAATTATTCCTTATAAATGTCCAGGTGATCATATCGAAAGTCCCCAAGGGTGGGGGGGTAAGCTGAGGTATTAGGGGGGGAAGGGGTCAAATTAGAATTATGCTTACTTCTAGGTAAATTTTATACATAAAATGTCCTTTAAATTATGTCGTATTATATTTTTAACCCCTTTTAACCATTTTTAACCATCAAAAAGATGGGTGATAAGTGTTTGACCGCTATGTTTGTTTGTTTGTGCCACCGTAGCTCGCTAACAGGTAATACGAATTAGATGCGTGTTAGGCAGCATATTTTCCGACGCTGGTTCTTAGATAAAGTGTATCAAAATCGGTTCATCCATTTATTATACCTAGGTATACAGGGTGTAATCGTTAAGTGTGCACAGGCGATTTTTCCGTAAGTATTACAGATAACAAAAAACTTTAAACTGATATCGAAAGTACTTAACCTAATGTGTAAAATGGCCGTAATAATTTTTTTAAAATAAATCGAGAAATATCAAAAAAATTATCTTTAAACCCTCCCATACATTAAGTATGAAATATGAATATCCCATATACATTTAATATGAAAGATTTTAGCTTTCTTTTTTTTTTTTGGTTTTCTGCTTTAATTACTTCGCAAATTTGAAGTGACATTTTCCACGTTTTTCCGGACATTTTCACGCATTTTCCGGATATTTACGGAAAAATCGCCTGTGCACACTTAACGATTACACCCTGTATAGAGGTAAAAGTGGGAATGTGGGAAAAAATATTAATTATATTTTTATCCAATTCGGTTTATCCATTTATTAGATTACAGCGGTGAAAGTGGGAATGAACAATAATCGAATGTGGTCAAATAATATACTCAAGCGGCATATCAAAATATAAAAGAGCAACGTGTTTTATCGAAATCGGTTCATCCGTTTATTACATTTAGGGGTGACAGTGGTTAGATAAATAAACCAAATGGAGCATCAAACGACAGGATATGACGTGTACATATAGGTATAATTAGATAATATGGTTTACATCAAAATCGGTTCTGCCATTTACTAGGTGTGGAAAGAGAAGGGTTGAAAGTCTGTGAAAGAAGAGGGGGATATGGGAGCGAGAGGATAGCCACACCCTGGAAATTTTGAACTCTACTCAAAGCCACATAGGCCTGGCTCTTGGCAATTTTTTTTCCTAAAGATACCACTTCTTTTGCCACTGTGATCCATTACAATTTGTGCACGGTTACGGCCCAACTTAAAAGATGTCAAGGAGCAACAAACTTATAGATATCAATATGATGTAGGAATGTAATATTATGGAGGTAGAGGTAGGTCTCGCTCACTTGAAAATATCACATGAAAATAAGAAACCGAAGTTAAAAATTTAAAAATTAAAAAGAAAAACCCAACGCAACGAAGGAAAAGGAATAAATAATAATTTTACAAACTTCCCGACGATCTTTAAAATTAAGTACCATTATAAAAAAAATATAATTGTATATGATATGATAATGATGGTATGGCAGCCCCGTTGACTTTGTTTTTTTAATTTTATAAATATTTAAAATGGTATATTTTATTTTTAAAGATCTTCGGGAAGTTTGTAAAATTAGTGAAACTTTTATTACATCGTCTCAAACTTTTTGGTCTGTGTAGCGCATGTCGCGTGACGGTCGGCTGCCGAGTAGGTATAAAGCAGTGTTCGGAGTCATTATCGTACAAATACGATAATTTTGTGCCTAAGTTTCACTTTTACCGTGGTTTCATAAAACCACACAACATTTTTTCCTTTTTCTATGCACTTTTCTTCGTTGCGTTGAGTTTTTTTTTTATTGCACGGTCTAAACGGTTTAGTTACTACGGCGTGAGACAGGAAAGATCTGAGCGCTGAGACAAACGTCAAAACGCAATTTTCATCCAGTCGTAATTTAACAAAATTGTGCAAAACACAATTAAAAATAAATTATTAAAATTTCCTGTCGTTCTGGTGATTGGAATTTTTATTTTTGAGATCAACGAATGAAAAAATAGATTTTTCGTAGAAACGGTTATATATATTGTCAAAAACATCCATAAAAGGAAGGAATTTATTTTTATTTTTTAGCTCAGTTTAGTAATAAATTTTACTAACAGTTCGTTTAATTATTTATGGTAGTACGTGTTTATTCAATAAAAGTTAAGTAGTAACTACCTACTATGCAGTCACTATTCCACGCGGACGAAGTCGCGGGCACAGCTAGTTTTTAATAAGAGAAGGGTACCTTCCGCTTGGGATTAAGTATTTAAGGTAATAGGTATAATCTGTAAGTTATGAATGATTCATAATTGTCCCAAAAGAAAAATATATTTAATCCTGTGATTTTATCACACTTAAATCTGGTGAGGGTTGACATTTTGTAATAGGTATTGTTAGTGTGGGATTTATGGATTTAATCTTTATTAAATATCGTTACACGTTTGTAACAATACATATTTTGACGTGACAATGTCTTATAATTCAATAGAGCCGGATGCACGCACGAAAAAACATGACTCATGCGGCGTTACCTCGCTCTGAGGCGTTCACAATCGGACGTTGTCACGTTCAACTATCGTCAGTAAACCGACTTTACAGACAACCAATTTTTTTATGTTATTTTTTTTATTAAGAACAAACTGCAACTTAATATGCATAATGTTTGATTGCTTTTATATGATAATACATATTGTAAATACATTAGGTAATAGAAATGAAATACAGTATCTTTCATAATTTACTTCAAAATGAAACTTCATATTTGCATATTCAATCATTTAAAGAGAAACATAACACTATTGTATAAAATTGACCTTAAAAGTTCTAGAAATATTCACAAGAGCTTCATCCGTTATTCAGTATATGCAGGTGAGAGCGGTTTTGACCTCGGGGAATAACTTACTCTGAATCATTTAAAATCTTATGTGGTATCTCTGAAAGCCTAGCATTCAACGGATGTATTTTTTAACAAAATTATACTCGCTCTTTTTTACGACTCTTATTATCGTTGACCTATTTTAGTTTTGCATTATAATTATTTAGATTATGTCTGTGCTTTACTTGTAATTATGTAAATGTTTGCATTATTAATATTTCTTTGAAATGAATCAGTTTTTACGGCTTTGATTGCAAAATCGAGGTTAGATAGATATTATAATGAGATTTTTAAGAAAAATATCTGGCATTTTAATTAATTTCACTTTAACATAACGGTACATAAAACACAATGTTTATTAGATTTCAGTGCGTAAAAGTACCTACTCCATTTTAGTGAAATGGATTATTTACGCCGTTTGACCTTTATAGTTGGCCCACGTACTTGGTTTGAAGGAATTCCGTTGCCCTTTAAGATATTGTGAGTGGTTATCATCGCAGCTGGTGCATTATAAAAATGCAAAATGTTGCTGCGAGTCTTATCTATTGTTGGCTTTGCACTATAAAATTATGCACCCTACTTTCACGCCACTCCTTCCTTATAAACGGACACATTTTCACGTAAACACATTGTCAGTGAATATCGTATTTATGTATTATAAATGATATGGTGTATTGTCAACATTACGGTACCGTTCGCGGAAATACCGTGCACAGTATGCGGGCGTGCAAATGTTTGTTATAAGTAGAGTTCATACCATTTCGCTACATTAGGTGTTTCATTTACACGGCACAGAGGCGAATTAAAATCAAATTGCATTGCAGTTTACGTAAGATTAAATTAAATTAATAACAAGCGTTGGGAAAAAAATAGATTTTTATAATTAATTTAGACGGAAAATTAAGTACAAAAATCCCTTTTGTAATTGGAGCTTCGAGAGGTAATCCTGTGTTTCTATTTTGTTGAAATTGTGCCCAAAATTGACTCACTACATAAATTACTAAGTTTCAGGTGTCCGTTATCTTGGTTCTAAGAGGACGTCGCGTATTATTGATTTATTATCTTACTGTACTAAACTTTTAAGCAGTATGTACCATATAAACATTTAATTTCACATTTTCCCGTGAGCAAGAATATTTTCTTTAAGAGGCCTGTGCTATACAAGTTGACACACTCTTTTAACAGTCGTAAGGGGAGCCTTTGTAACAAGTCTATTGCAGTAAAAGGCTGTACACGACAGCGAGATAAATATAGACCATGGCGTTATTTAAGGGTTGTTTAAGAAACAATAATTAAAATAGGTATCGGGTCATCTTCTTTTGACTGGTCGGGAAATCTCAACTCAATACTTTTTGTAAAAACAAGATTAAGATAAGTTAATTACTTGTTGCGTGGTTTTAAATATTTCCAATTTATTTTATAAGAAGATATTATCCTATTTTTAAAATTTATCTAATAATCTTAATCTATTCCCAGTGTTACAAGATCAGAGAATTGAATAATTGGGTTTATATCAGGAAACTATGCGAAAATTTAGAATTGTTACGTTACGCAGATTTCTTATCACAATTCTCGCTCGTATTTCTCTCTGGTACCTGCAAAACTAAAAATAATAGATAATATTTACGTTATTTTCATTTGTAGCGAATAATACATAGGTTTTCAAATCACGATCCGACTCTGTATGCACTGGGCGATGCTCCGCGCTGTTTTGCGGGGATGTCGATGGTTAACCACGCTGTTCATTTTTCTGAACATTCTGTGGTGCTCGTTTCTGACAGTTATTTTTAATTACGAATGTACAACAAGCTCATTGATTCTTGTTTTTCAAGTGAAAGCTTCCAACACTTTTTGGTAGGTGAAAATATTTTGCGGGTTCGTCAACGATTTGCTATTTTGTGAAATTCCGCATTTTAATATTTAATTTAATGTTATAATTTTTGACTTCTATCAGCAGCCCCAGCCCCTATTTTTATACTGTTATTTTAACCACCACTAATCAGACATAGAGGTAAATACATCTTTAAAGAATGGTGATCACTCTTACTATTAAGACGTTTAACAAACTGAACTAACTGAAAATATAAAATTTTGGCTGCATTCTACAAGCATCAACGTATTAAAAACTCAGTGTTGCAGCTATATTGAAAGCAACATGCTGGCAATGACTCCGTAACACGTTGATTCAACCCTGTTGCTAACAAATGTTTATCATAAATACGAGGTTAAACTTACCACGTTATTACTCACATAAGATTCCCAGACACTCCTTTTATTCTTAACTCTTTGTAAAATATTATACGAGTATATACTGTTATAGAAGACTTATACTATATAATATGACTGTTGAACATGTCTTGACACAAATTGGGATATGCTCGCACCGGGGGCAAATACAAGTGAAGGCTTAGGTACTGTATAAACGAGGTTTAAGCATTTGAGTTGCTAACGTACTACCAGAAATAGAAAAGATTCTTGACACACAAAATATCCACATAGCGAATAATTTAGGGAGGAATATACCTACACAATCGTAATTTCGTAAAATAATATTAGAGCTTTATAGTAAACTCATATTATTTCAAAGTAAACAATTTTTTCCTTCATTAATAACAAGAAATTTTCTCAAGAATACAGCAGCCATTTACAGCGCTTTAAAAATAGAAAATAATAAATGAATTTCGCGTTCAACTGTACAACTGTATTTAATCTAAAAGAGTCTAAGACGAGAGATTCACTTGAAACAAGGGTACGATTTATTTCCAGCCTCGGGCTTATAATAAATATAACCAATAAAGGAAACAAAATGTCCACAAGAGAAATTACTATGGTTTCCATTATATATAGCATTCCGTTTATTATTTTGTGCTTATTCACTCCATTGACGATATATTGCTTCGTGTTTTCACACAATTTGAATGTTTATTTTCTTTATGGGAATAATTCTTGGAGATAAAGTTAAAAGCGATGCTAATGCTATTTGGTATTTATCATTTCCCTCGATTTTTATGTTATAATATTTGTAGGCTTTGATTTCTCAATAATATTTTCTTTCACCTTAATATTTACCTATACAACGAAACTTTACTAATAGAAACAAAAATTTAAATTCATAATTATTATTCATAGATAAGTAGCTAACAACTCAATAACAAATGTACCCACATCATACATATTAAATTGTTCCATGTTTCAGCTAATTTGTTTTGGGTACTGAAACATTTCATAACGTATACACAAGAGTGTCTTCTGGAAGTTGTATTGTAAAACATAGTTAACAATTCATGTATAATGTGACACGTCTCCCCGGGCGGTGTGCTCGACTGCTCGCTAGCGAACGAGCTAAGTCGATGAGACGCGCTTTCTCGTAAATATTCAGGGTCCAACAACCGCGCGCCGCGATACATCACACGTCTTACCTCTATACATAACTTAACCTACACCCTTACGTGATCCGGAAATTCTCTCCGTGTTTAACTTTGTGACACCGCTCAAATTAAAGGGAAACAATGCTCTTGCGGAAATTAAATAGGACAAAAGATGCTTCTATAAATACGCTCGATTTGCAAACATGTTTAAAGGTTACGGTCACAAACTGTGTACTTAAAATTCGGTCGGTTGTTGTTAATTCTCCAGATGTTTTGACCTAAATGTGGCTCGTTGTTTAACATTCAGATTTTGTGTCAGATTTTGATTTTTAAATTTTAGCGATCGCAATTTTCATCTGTTAACGGAACGTTAGGTAGACGGCGTAGATGACCGGAAAAATATGAGCCCGTGGACATCGTGCCGAGGGGAGATAACTTTCGGTGGATTCAATCAAATCAGTTAAATGTAGCTGTAAATTGGGCAGTTCCACTTGAACGATATTGAGTAATGGACGCCGCCCCGATATTGATGGGCAAACCGGGGACGCGCGCCGTATCTCACTGGTGACGTGTTAATTTGTCAAAACCCACCGTCATAAAGGGAGTGCCACGCAGCGATTAGCATAGGATAACGTTCTAAACCTTTATAATGACTCAATTTATTGCCAGTCTTCCAATATACGGCCGTTGTCAAGTACATCATAATCCATGTTTACTTAAGTCACCCGAAGCTGGATAACGGGTCACGCGCGCACGTCTGTCGTTACTCCTCGCCTCTTACATTTTATTACATACCATTACCTTGGATTAAGTCGTCGTGCAGTGAGGATTCTGTTTCATGGCGCCACCTTCGTCACTAATGTCACACGGCATTCATAACGGCGCCCTAAAATGATTTTAAAATACGACAGTGTGTACAGAGGAGGCAGCGTATTCATAAAGCCAGTCAAGTAAAGCCCTGCCGGGATCCATTACCATCTAATTAGCTTGCTATGAGTACATCATTTAACAAAAGGTCTGGCAAGATTTTCTGGGTTATTATAAGGACTCGTGAGCTTGAGCTAAGTGTTTTTGATGAGCCTAACTATAAACATCGTTAAGTATTTAGATAACGTCAAGTTTCAAATCTTGCTGCTTTGTAGAAGTTGATGTGGGTGAGACGCGTGTTATGTGATATCCATAGTCGTCGCATTATGTCAACAAAGCTAATGCGAATATATTATTATAATATTTTACAAAGTTAGAACATGAATAAGAATTATTTATGCTATTAAGTACCAGGTAAAATATAATTACACAAAAACATTTACATTTCTGTGTTCAGGTGTTTTATAAATTTGTTAAAATTTAATACTATATCACCAGGAATAAACTGAAGTTTCATTCAAGCGATATTGTAAAGAACTGAAATTGAAATCAAAAAGAGCAGTGAAGGCCGAAAAATATATGTGGCTAATAATATTAGTTAGATGTGTAATATTTGAGTGTGTATCTTATGCAATAGGTCGGATGGGTGATTCCATAATCAAGTGCTGAATGTAATATAATTTCCGTGCTACGCTAATGAACCTGTATTTTGTTTCATCTACCGTCAGTGGCACGTAAAGTGTGACGCAAAATCAACATTTCATTTGGCGACTCGGCGACACAGAGCCGTCTAGCTTCCGTTTTAAAATTTCTGTCAATTAATATTTTCTCCCGTCGTTTCGAGCAAATAAAAACTATCTCGCAACTGCTAATTAGCTTGATTTATATCACGCTTTTCGAAGTGTAAAAGAAATTGCAAGTTTTCTCGAACACTGTGTAACAAGAATAAATAATAGTTGGTAATTAACGTTTATTGCAACTAGTGCTGTAATTTAATTTATTATTCATTTAGTTGTCGGCACGGCGTTGGCTTTAATAGAGGTTGGAGGCACACATCGTGATTGTTATTGAAATAATTGATATAGAACGGTCTAACATTAGATTCATTTTAATTTAATATTATTTATCTGACTGGCGTAATAACCGGTGCATTGTGATTTATTATATATTAACGCGATGAGTAGAAATGATAATATGTATTATAATCACGATTTATATGGATATTGCTCCATAATTATAAAATAATAGAGTATAAATATGTTATTATTAATAGAAGAGATTCAATAACCTCCTATAAATGGAAAGCACCATGTTAAACGTATTAGACCGGGAGATACTGACACAAAATTTCGAGTCATTTGTAACAGGATGGCGGTTCTACAGGGGTCTTAGTACGCAATGACAAAAAGAAAAATGATGGTGTGAACGCTGGTACCGGTGGGTTAGTCGCGTGGGCGTTAGTCGAACTCGTCGGAAAAATAGCGAAAGTCAAACGATTTGTAACACAAAAATTTTAGAATTTACCGATAGCCCATAAAAAAGAAGTAGGCGGTAGTGTCATGCCATACTTTTCCGGTATGACTTACAGCCCGCCATACCGACGCGAATGTGTTGATTTAAAAAAAACAATTATTCAACCATTTGTACCAAGCTAACTTTTGCACAGGTAACCATCGTCGTGCAGCCATTTACGAAAATCGCCATGCCATACTTTTCGGACGATTCCAAATGGTCGCCATACCGCCGAAAATCTGCAAATTTTTTTTATTTCGCCTATCTTTTTGCACCAGTATTGCATTTGGCTTTTTGGAGAGTATTTGATAAAATGTGACCATTAATATATTTGCCATACTTCTAGTAGGGGGAAAAAGTGCTGTCATACTTGAAAAATAAATTTATTATTAATTTATATAAGTGAAGATTTCCAACACCTAGATCTTTGAAATTTTGTATTTATATTTGTTGATCCTCAAACTTACAGGAAAAATAAGTGCCATACTGTTACAAATCGTTTGACTTTCGCTATTTTCCGATGAGTTCGACTAACGCCCACGTGACTAAGCCGCTGGTACCAGCGTTCACACCATCATTTTTCTTTTTGTCATTGCGTACTAAGAACCCTGTAGAACCGCCATCCTGTTACAAATGACTCGAAATTTTGTGTCAGTATCTCCCGGTCTATATATATAAAGCAAATATTTGTTTTTGGCACCCATTTTTTCCTCGTGTGAAAGTGGAATATTACACCATATAGAAAATAACTCACATAGCTTAATTCAAAGCAAAAATATAAAATTATTTTTGTTATAAAGTTTTTTCATACAGTAGCGGTCGTTCATCGTTTTCAATAAAATTTCAAACATTTTACGCTCTATTTGAAATTTATTCAATGTTAATGGTATAATCTGTTTACTTTCTATTTTTATCACAGTAATTCACAATGAAAATATGATGTGCAAACGATTATTTGCATCAGTAACCTGTTTTAAATATTTTCTTTAATATTTGAAGTAAAAAATTCTATGAAACATATTACTTCTATATTGTTCGGTGTAGGTGTCTTGATATACTAAGAGGTTTCAATTGCTTGACCTTACACAGTGTGTATCAAGTAGGTATATAATTGACGTCATGATACGTTAAAAACCTTTTGCTTAAATATAGAAGTATCGATGAATAACTCTGTCCCACATGTACCCCCGACTACAGGACTTCTTTATAATTTATATTCACTAAGTACGCATAGCTAAGGTTTCGTCAAAGAGGCCGCAAGATAAATTGCCAGCTCAACGTACGGACGCCTTTCGATGTATCACGTATCCAATAGGCCTGGGACACGTTGCGTGCCACTATTCTGCTCTTAAAGCCTCATAAATCCTCCTAAATTACATAGAATCGCGTGAAATTCTGTGTGCTACAGGTTTTATAAAATATTCAGCGTGTGTACAGTTTTTATATACCTTAAGCGCCGATTAAAAGAATAAATGCTTGTCAATTCAAAAACTTATAGAAGAATTTACCTCATTTTATAATATTTTTTTCAAGTCACAGTATCATATATCACATTTTGATTAAATAAATTATTCAAGAATGTAAAACTGCTCATAAATTTCACATTCAGTACCATCGCAATTTGTGAGAAAAATATGTTACACGCATACGCATGAAATACCAACAAGGCCTTCTGATTTTAAACATGAGGTTCGCGATTCTCCAAACAACTTGTAAGAAATGTATAAAAAAATGTTTCCACAGATTAGATATATTACCATAAAACGGAAAATGGAGGCTACATTTGAAAGGAATCTTCAATTATGCATGAGGCATTAGAATTCCAATTTTCCGAAGTATTTCAATTTTCCTTTTATTTATATGAATAAGACAGTCAGCAAGTAGCAGTGCATTTCTTTGAAATATAATCATTTTCCCTTAAAGAAACAGTAATTGGACATTTCTTATTTCAAGTTTGAAGTATTTTGTTGGGATTCAAATAGTTGGAATCGGGTGGAATTCGAGCGATTGCATTTCCTTTTGAGGAATATTTCACTCCAGTAGAGCCAATATTGACTTACTCATATTATTTAAAAATATATAACATATATTTTAAAAATATTCACCATAAAGATCAAAATCGTAATTCTTATACTTCTCTACATTATACTCTACGTTCCCGCCAAGTGGCCTTGGTACGACCCAATTTCGGCTAAATTTGTGCTGAAGATATTCTGTAGTACTGTCGATTTTGTATATTATAATTTATAACTATAAATTAGATGGATAGGAATGTGGATGCATTAGTTTGATTTAAGTCCCATTAACATAATACATTAATGACACAAGCAATACTCTTGATTCCGCCTTGATTGATCTTGTCATCATTAGGATCGCGATGAGGAGTATATTAGACTAGTAAACACGACTTGAATATTTAATTTTTATCTAAACTGTTTGAAAGATTTTATTATTAGATTTTAATTTTTATTATTTGTTTGTCTAATACAAAACTAGTCTAAATGTTAAATACTCGCGTAAAATCAAACACAAGAAAACACTAAAATAATAAGTACCACTACCACATCAGTCAGCGAAAAATATATTGTTGTAGGTATCTATAAATCCATTTCATGCATTTATAATTTTCATTTACTGAAAGGTCATAAACATCCCCATAAATATACGGTAGTCCCTGCTAATAAAACAATAAATCGGACCGTTTATCCTATTGAATTTAAAGCGAATGAATAAAAAAGCCGCAAAGATATTGGGGACTTTGGTAAAATTTATGGATAAAAGACTACCTATGGAATTTTAATTAAGCACTTTCAATCTTCCAAATGCGTTAATTGTCATAATTCTTAAGCCGGCTACTCACCTACTTGCCGCAGGGGCAATTCGTTTGCACGGCGGTTGTGTTCTCAAAATTGCCCCTGCTTGCATAGGTAATGTGTATAGACACATCACAATTATTAAGGGTGCAATTCCAATATTGCCCCTGCTGCTGGTATGTGAGTAGACCGCATTATTCACCATGTCTACAGCCTACGCGTAAAATAATTAAGTAATAACGTCGCACATTAATCCTGATTAGTGCGGGTCACAATAATACTCACGTAAAGTTAGATAATATAATCCTACAATTAAATAGAGGCTTGACTTAATACCGACTAATACGGTGTCACAGTAGCATCGATATTTATACACAAAGCTTAGATGCAAACACTGGCTTAGGATTATAATTGTGTATTCAACTTGTAAATTAGATCCATTTGATTGCATGCGTTCATTTGTTTACAATTAAACTCAGCTAATGGCCGTAGATGTAATAATTAATTTGCTAACTAGTAACGAGCTCGCTACGCGTATAGGTTTCGATTTAGTTTTTAAAGCTTTTGTGATTAATTGCTCATTGAAAAATATATTATAAATTAAATTGTCTCGAACACATGTTACGAAATTTTCCGATCTACACAAGTAATTAATGCTAGAGATACTTCAAACGGTTTTGGACGACTAACACTAATAATATTGTGACGCGATAATTTTGTATATTTCCAAGTCTAGCTTTCCAATAGTTTTGATGGAACCAAAACTGAGATGTGAATCAAATACAAACCATCTTCAAACCATGTAACACTCACACTCATAGGCAGTGAGATTTATTTGTCAAACTTATGACACCTCTTTTGCTTGAGGTTAAAAAACAGGAAGTGTTGGGAATAAATGATTTACACCTTACGTACCGTACGTGATATTTTCTTTGGTATAAATAAGACTGATGATACGTAGATCTGCCAATACGATTGTATGCTTTTCGACACTCAATTGTGCGTGCTTTAGGTATAAGTGGACTAATTTTACAGCTTTTAGTGTGAATGATTCGACTAGATCAAGCCGTACTAACTGTCAATTTAGCCGATGATAGATAAACGTTGATAAACACAATAATACCAACAACTCCAATAAAGATATATGATTTAAAAAACATAATAATACTAAGGATAGATTACGATAAAAGAGGATTTACAGTCATATTGTGGAGGTTAACACTACCGAGCATAACTGTAAATTGAATACAAAAAGTTTGAAAATAAGCATCCAGTTTCAGTGCATTTCTTGATATTATGTATCTCAGGTTATCTCGACCACGACGATGCAGGTGTTAAAAGCTCTTTAAATAGTACTTATGGAGAGTTCCAGAAACTTCTTAGTTAAAGTTTTAAATCTAAGCGAATTTTATTAACATGAAATCGTCACATTTTAGAAAAAATAAAAGAAAGTAATTTCAATGTTTCAGAAAATAAGACGTATTTAAACGGGAACATTAATTATTTGTTTTATTTTGCAAAACGTGAATAAAATCGGGCGTTATTTCGTATTCTATTTTTCGCAAAGAGGTCGCGAAGTCTGTAAAGGACAGTTATTTTCTACAAAGTTAAGGATATATACTTTGGGCTCATCGTAGGAACATGCCAGGTGGCTCCAAGCCAGCTTATGACTCGCAACTATAAACGAACAATGGAAAATAGACAATTATTATTCGCGCACGAACTTCAATTTGCCTAGAAAACTACAAAACTTGCAAAAACTTGCGAATATTGCTGTATTTTTATGAGCGGTAATGGTTTATGTAAATAGTTAAAGTTAGTAAGCGTTTCATTTGTTGTAATGATATTATTATTTTTATCTTTACTACTTACCTTATCTTTTCACATATTTTTTTTACAACTTTTTCTGTATACTTTGTAAACCAACTGTGTAATGTATGTACACAGTAAAAATGTAAAAACACCTGGAACCTAGATGATTATTTTTTTTTGCAATCGTTTTCAGCACATAGTTTAGACACAGAATACATAATAGTAGCTAAACGCTACAGAACGGACACTCTCCGCCTCTCGCCAAAATTAAACACTTACCTCACCCCGCGCGATCGTGATTAAAATGGGCCACATTTTTCTGCAAGGACGATACGCAACGAAGATTGACAACATTAATCAAATTGACTTAAAGTAATTTTATTATTTTGGATTTGTGATTATCGTTTTTCGTAGAAAATGGTTAGATATTGTGCTGTTTACGGATGTATTTCATCAGAAAAACGCGAATTTTTTTTTTACGCTAGTCACAAATGTGCCAACCATAAAGCGTTAACACACACATTTGCAGTCTCTACAGTGTGACTGTCAAAACGATAATTTTGTATGGAGTGTCCAGGGTGTGGTTTAGATTTAAATTTCCACTATAAGTCCGTAAATGTAACAATAGTCAATAGGTAAGCATCGGCACTCGATGTGGATTCTCAAATATTAGTCGAACGTGACCTTACTGAGGGTAGTTACTAAGCGACTAACTTCTCGCCTCGTTGCCGAGCCTGACTTTTTCATTATTGACCATTTCCGTAATGCTAAGCATAATGACTGTCTTTCCTTTTTTCCGATAAATACGTGCTAGGATTTGTAACTATTCATTCATTGATTGAACCTTTGGAATGATGTTAGTTCTTTCTTTGTGGAGTCATTAGACTGATTTATGAAATGGGTCGAGATTAAATAGTGATGTGGAACTTCTAAGGCACTAACTATGCTTTTCACCCTTTTTATGTATTTATATAAAGATGCGGATAAACGTATCCATTATATAAACGTTGGTGTAGGTATATATATCCGTATTGGGTATAAATTATCAATCTCTCTTTGCGAATTCAAATTTCGATGCGCGAATTTCATGCCAAATTTCCTACTAGTAGTAAAAATATCTAAGCATTTAAAGTGCTTCTGGTTTAACCGTCGCCAAGCTTTATGTTGCTTTAAGTATAAACAAAATAAAATCTGAGAGTGATTTTAAGCCTGGAAGTGCACACGTTACCCGCAGTCTAACCGCATACGTGTCCAATATGTGGAGCAAAATTTAAAAAGCCCGCTCTAATGGGCATTAATGTAGCCGCCAGTCTGCCAGAAAGTAATTAAAGTTGCCATCGTGAACGTTCGTGTATCAGAATATTCGATTTGAATTTTTCGAATCTTTTCCCCGGAGCGCGCGGAGCGAAAGCGCCCGATCGTGATAATGGCAATTATTTTTGTGTCAATTAGTGTTTATTTGCGATCATTCATTATGTGTTCAGTGCTCATATCCAAACGTGTTTTGAAAGCAAACAAGAAGACGTAATTCTATGAACTGCACAAATTCTGTCTCAAAGATGTAAGCAAACAAATTTTCCGAGTCTTACAAGGTGAATTATTTGAATAGCGAGATTGAGGAATGTCTCTTACGAGTAGGCAGTGAAGCTGCGTCTTGGTTTGAGTGAAACACGCGGTTGCCGAGTTAATAGCGCATTAGAGAAGCCATCTCGGCCGCTCGGCTTTAAATATTAACGCAGCAGGCCCGCACTGAAACCGTATACCCTCTGAAAAAGCTTTTTATTTGTGGATAACGAGATTGTATACGCTTACTTCCGTATAATGAGGTTTCTTATTTGCTGGTAATGAGTGTTGTATAATGTACAAGTTGATCATATTTTTATAGTTCTTGAAAAGCAGCGACGTGAAGCTGATTGCGTATAAACAAAATATAAATTCAGGTCATGTTATGTAGTTTTTATATTCTTTATGCGTTTGGTAGCCATATTTTTGACCAATTTGATGTTTTTAGATATCAAGAAAGTATAACTAAATAAATTTTTAACAGCAATGTAATTTGATTTTTTGAATTATCTTTGTCATCTCTACAAACATTAGGAGAACAATGAAATTATTTGATAACGGAACAGCCAATTGCGTTGTGATGAATTCGTGCATATTATAAATAGCTCTTGGCAGCTTGTCGTTTCCGGGATAATGACTCATTAAGCACAAAAACATTACAAAATTGAGTGGACCGCGCCGGCGGCCCATCCTTCCCTTAATGTGCCCGCGTTCAAATTAATATTTATGAGCCTATGTGTAAATGTCACTCATTAAAAGTGTTATTTGAGTTTGAAGTTATAGGAATTTAACACATCAATTATAATTATATGGCAATTATAACATCCCAAATGATCGTCAATTTAATCGTTTTTACCGCGACGGTAGAGGAACTTTTTAATTAGTCATTCCATGAAACTTTTTCTGTTCCCGAACTTTGAAATGAAATACGCACACGAAACTTAAGTTAATCCGTTTACAAATATGGAACGTGATTAATCAATGTTTAAGTGGTTGCGTATTCAAATCAAATTTGCGTGTAATTTAACTAAGCGGCCTGATTACCCAGAGACAAATAACTTATTATACATACCGAACGCCGGCATGTCGCTTATTAAGTGGATAAAACGAATCAGTATTAATTTTATCACAAAGGTATTAATTTTCATTACGAGAGCATCGATTTCCAAATTTATTAACAACCCATTTTTAAAGCCATAACGGTCGTTATGAAAAGCGAACCGATTCGTGGCTTTTAATATTTTTCTAAACTTTAGCAATAATTTCTCGCAGAAGGCCGGAGTGAAACGAAATTTGCATATTCAGCGGTAAAATTTACGTCACAAACAATACCCTATTACGGTACAATGGAAATGTCTTTACATTGTAGAATGTAGGGGTAACGTCAGGACTGGGCGACGAGCGGGGCGCGCACCGACCATCACGTCACTACCGAGATTCAAAGGGGCGACCATTCAGAGCTGATTTACGGCTAGGACCTGTGGCTGCTCGTGTTTAAATGAAAATTATACACAGGCCCGCGCTATAGGGACGCGACCTTTCCCTCGTAAAGTAACTAATTTATGAACTCGTGATACTTCAGCGGAGGTACCCGCGCCTGTTCTTGAAAATTTAAACAGCGCTGCCGCTCTGCACATTGTAAATTTTTGACGTATGTTACACATCTTGATTTTTGCCAAATCCATAGCTTTTACGAAATATGTTCCTTCATTTTACGTAATAATTGTTTTGAAACCAAAGTTTTTAAATCAACGCGTTATGCGCACTGTTATTAATATTGTAGTCTAATTTAAACTCCGATCTATGTTTTAATTTAATAGTTCGGTCAGATAATCACAAATTATAACAGCAAATCCACGGTTCAATGCCACATTTAATTTCGTGGTAAGTATATATATATATATATATATATATATATATATATATATTTCCACTATCAAGCGTATGAAATAATGAACGTTATTTACATACACGTGTAATTCAGGTGGTTACATATTGTATATATAATGAGTTGTATACGGCGAATCCATATTGAGCCTGACCCGGAATTTTGATTAAGCGTAAACTAGATTATGTTAAGGGTGAAGTGAGGCCGTTTCTTAAACTACTAAACAGTTAATAGTGTTTGCCTCAAACTTGCGAGTTACTTATTTACTCGTCGACATTGGCTATGAGAGTTATGGCAGAAGTTAGTTTTGCAATACCTCTATGCGAAATCTTTAAGCTATGCAAATCACGATACAAAACAGTTTGCAATTTATTACATGTATTTAGGCCTTTTGGGGATCGGCTTATTGGAACGCTTAATGAGTTTAAAAGTTTGCCACGTTACTTTATACTTAATTAATATTAATCATTATTAGAACATTGTTTCATTTATCGAGTATTAAATTATGGAGGCTGGCTAATTTGCTTGACGCCGGTTCAAAGGTAAAGGTTAAGATAAATACCCTTTGCATTTAGCTTTGTACCATCACGGTGCTAAAAACAGATATTTTGCAATTTATTTGCTTAAAAACGACCATATAGAAACTTGGAAATATTTATTTTTCATACGATACAAACGTCTAATATCTCTAAAATTGATACCTACTGCTATCTTTCTGAACCCCTTTTCTTTCCTTTTGAAAGAAGGCAATTTAGAGTCAACAAAAAATTTTACGCTTTAACTTAAAATAAAACATATCTATATTATATGTATCAATCTGCTTTTTAAATTTCAAATTCTATCTAGAATTTTTGCACGTTGCAAATGACCATTAATGATTAAACCAAATATATACCTATACCATAACATATGTATATTCATATTATAGTATTCATAAATTGTAGGTATTCTTGATATTGATACACTTGAGCAAATTTTTCCTGCAATCTATCTTTTTTTTTTATATTCTTGCAACGTTAATTGAATCTTAGCAATAATTTTACCTTCAGTAGCATTTAAACGTGAAAAAAAATAGTGCATTTGTAAATTTTACCAATTAAAACGTGATTCAAATCCAGCTGACCTATGAATTAGGTCAGAAATCACTCGTATCCCTAATTCAAATTGGCCGCGAATTTGTAAATCCGCTAAATCGTAATAGTGGTTATCCTCGACTAGATGAGGATATCTCTAGCGGGCAGGCAATCCACCGCTGCCTATTAAATCCTATAACATCCCCCCTCCCCTTTCACACCCCCCCTCGCCCCCCTCCCGCGGGTCCCACTCCGACGCCTTCACCCGTGTCCGCGCTCGCTCTGCTCCTGCAAATTATTCACAAAGTACGCATGTAAGCGCCCCGCATGACTAACCGACCGTACTGAAAATATTCCTTTTACTGTATGTAAAACAAAGAAAGTACTCCGAATTGGCCGTCCGCAGAAAAGGTAAATTCGCCTTCTTTCATCTTTCATTGAACCATATTTAACTACAAATATCGGACCTTTTACAATTCAAATCCGAACTCTTTCATTGCCTTTCGAAACATCGTGCCCGCTAAAAGTACATATATACATAATTAAAAGTGGGTTTCAATTTAACGCCCTGATAAAAGGCAGCCATTCATAAAGAACGTTTTATGAAATTTTTAATACTCAGGACATACACGCAGCCGCTCTCATAAATCAAGTACATCCTGCCCTTTGAATTTTCCTGCGCCAATGATATACCGCGTCTCTGACAATGCCAGCCTTCGCCGTTTATATACCAATATTCCTTTTGACGGGAAGCGACACTAATTGAACAGGGAGGGCAAATTTTATTGAAGCTTTGGCTTACGTGAATGCAATAAGTGTTAATGTATACAGTATTGAGGCAATTCAGTATGCATGATGATTTACTCTGATTAAAATTTCATCTCTTGAGCTCCACATTTGAATGTGGAATTTTGCTCTTCTACAATCGTGGCTGTGTTTGCTAAATTCTCGGTTTCTTTTTTATGAAATTGTTCAAATGTTGTAGCTGTATATTAAGCATATCCATAAGGCATATTATGTATTAACATTATTTTGTAGCTAATCCGTTGTTTTTGAAAGATTATCATTTTACGATGTATTTGGTACGGATTTCAATGATAACCGATTAATTTATTTATCTAAAGAAATCAATTATGTAAGGTAACAAAAATGTAAAATCTAATGGGTATTTATCAAAACAGAAAGAAGAGTCGTCGAATAAATAAATATTCAACGCTATGAGTCACTTTGAAATTTAAAGAAAAAGAATTCGAACAATGAGAATTTGTTATCCCTTTTATTTATTTAGGACCAGGAAGATACCCTCTACAAATAATAAAAAACAAATCAATCTCAAGATTAAGAATACTTGTAATTAATTCTTATTTCACTTTTGGGGCATTTTATTATCTGTTCCTACATATTATTTTTCAGTTTTTGTAAACTTTCTCCCGGTGTTCTTTATTTAAAACTAGCAGTCCGCCCCGGCTTCGCCCGTAGTACATATTTACGTTTTCTCTACATAAGAACCATCCTCGTACTTCAAGAAATATAATAAAAAAAGAATTAACGAAATCGGTTCAGCCGTTCTCAAGTTATGCGCTTACCAACACATTTTGGGATTCATTTTTATATTATAAGATTTAAATGTAACATTCAAAATTTGATTATAGTTCTTTTACAGATAGACAAAGATGTAAACATATTGTCAGTGTAATAAATCTTATTTCCCTATTAGCATAATTTATCATGAGTTTTTAGACTACATAGGTATACTTACGAATATTCTTCCTAATTTGGCTATTAATTATAAATAATATCTAGCTAAAGCACGTTTTTCTTTGGATATTGTTTTACAAAATTCGCCTAATAAGTAATAATTAGGTCACTTCGAAAAAGATTCCATTTCAGACAACGGGCTCCATACAGACTCCTGAAATAGCTGAAGCTTTCGGAACAATAACCTAATTAGGGCACAATACATTTTATATTTATAAAAAAAAACAAAATAAATAAACAGCTTTATTTTGATAGGACATAATTTTGGAGTTGAGATTTTACATTTGCATACTTTAGTATGTACCACATAACACAGTATAAAATTACCATTTTTATATGTATGGTAATGTTTGATTTAATTGACTAGGTTTCTTCTGGGTATCTTGCTTGCCTTTCTACAAAAGCCTCCTCTAAACTCTTCCACGATTACCTTTGAAGTGCTATACTTCTCCAGGTCACTCCTCCTACAATTTCCTTTAAATAATCCTCCCATCTCATTTTTTGTCTCCCTCTATTCCTTTTTCCTTCACTGTTTCAAAATATAGGTACAACGTCTCAAAGTTCCACCATACCCAACTACTAGTAAACCAACATGATACTTCGCATAAACTTCTTGATAAACAAGCCTTACGAGATGCGATAACGAAGTTGAAAAAAACTCCAAGTACTTTATATTCTGCAAGTTGGCAGAGATGAGAGTGTAGATATATCTCGGAGGTCGTCGGACGTGCCTGCGCGGGCCGATATTTCGTGTTCCCAGAGCGACAATAATTTGTTGGTCCATCGCGCCACGCTCCGCGCTTTGCCGATATATCCTTCAAACGTTTACTCTAATCGTATCCGATATGAACGCTTATGTTTTTTACAAGACAGTAACACAAGAGAGATAATGTAATTTCAGCTATAGCCTTGATGTGAATTTATGAATTTAGCTTTCATGTACCGTAAGTAAAAAAGACGCGATTCTGTTGTAGTCCCGAGCAGTATTGTTAAAAATAAATTAAGGACAAGTATATTTTTTCTTCTCTCATGTGTTAATAAATACAGATTCGTGGTTTATATCTTCATCAGTTTACGAGAAGATAAATTGCCAGCTTTACTATATATGAAATATCGTACAAAATATACGTTTAGAAGCCAGCACTTTGCGATCTATTCATTGTTATTTAGATTTCTATGGATCTATTCGTGTATTGTAAATTGTTCATGCCGGAACGAAATTGTTCTTTATATTCCCCATGTATCTCATATGTAACGTCTCCTATGAAACTCAAGTAAATCCTGACTAGCGTCTTTCGTACCACGTTCCATCAATATTTGTGTGTTCTATGTTAGTGAAGAACTTTCTATACAATTCTGACGTAATCACGTATCTATTCCACGGTATAATACGATAATAGGCAAGATAATTAATTTCGATTGAATGTCTAGAAATAGCACGATATTTACGATTTATTTAAGAAATTCATAAATATTTTCATACATTTCATTAGAGACATCATGTAGAGCGAGATTGCTGAAAAATTAAGTTATTTTTAGGAATTTTTACATTCTAATTTATTGGATTTGTATAGATGAATTATCTTGATACTTTAATGCTCATAATTTCATAAATAGCTGTCCCATAAAAAGTTATATATTATATCTAAAAATATATTTATACTATCCAAAAAGAGGCTCAAATTATAAAAACGTATAAATTTTCATAAATACATTTATCGGCACCAGTTTGTAATTAACCCATTTGACAAGTTTGTACCACTTGAAATTATTATTATAGCACTATACGAGATCATATTTTTGTAAAAAGCCATGAATATTCGTAAACAAAAAACAGTAAAATAGTGAGAAAGTCCATTATCCGGCATTAAGCACTCAGTACGGCAGGACGGCACGTAATGGCTCGCTATAGGCCCTTTTACGGTTCTAATAAAAACGTCAATATCTCCCAATACTCATTATCCAGTTAATAAATTCACTTTATGTAGAGTAAAAGAATAAACCAGCTCGCAGCCTACATAATGAATTTAAATGTACGATAATATTTATTCTGTAATTTTCGTTCCTTGAATGTTTTTATTCTTTCATTTATTTAGTAACGTACGTAATGAAAAGCGTGCTACTTAATGTGAAATGCCGTGTACAATTTTATTAATACATGATATTAAAAACATAGTAATAATAACCTATAACTGTAATGAATGTAAATTGGTTAGTGACACCGACTTTAGTGATGACATTGGGATCAATACTTTTAATAGATACGTATGTAATATTATGTAGGAAGACAATCCTGCTGTATATGTTTTACAAATATTATATTAAAATCATCAGTACCACAACAGGTAACAACTAACAAGAATTTTACCAAATTATTACATTCATAGTAAAAATATTACGGAAATTAAAGAGGAGCTTCGTAATCGTCTCAGTGACACTAAAACCTCTTCTGATAAACTAAAAGTTACTTCTGTATTCCACCCACACTTTTATCTATACGAGCACGCTTAGAGCCGCAGGCAGTAACTCCATTCAGATTTTTCGTTTTATTATTAAATGTCTTATGAAGAAGATTAACACATTATTTTAAAATTTAATTCTAAAACTAAAGCTTTTATTTCTAGAGCAATGCCTGAATAGATAGTCAAGCAGCTCGAGCAGTGTCTCAAAATATTATAAATTCATACTATTTTATTTGGATGAAATACATTTTTTTTACTATAAAACAATGACATTAGTTTTATCTTATACAAGATAGAAATTACAATGCTCTTTTTTAATATAAATGGGATGGAGATGAATATTAATAAAAGGCTGAATATCGCATTACCAAATTTATAACTTTATACGTCACAAATATCTGTAGTACGTAGTAACAATCTTACACTTTATATTCTACCTGAATTCACAAGAAAGTACTTAGGTACTAAGTATGTACCTCAAATTGATTGACCAAAGAGCATGCGGCATCAGCTTAGGGCAAGCATAGGGATTTGAAATTGATTAATTTCAAATTGTCGGTAAAATACAAATCCGTATTCTGTATTCCGGTAGCTATCATATCACTTAAACAGTCCAAGAGATAACCAGAGTCGCTCGCAAAATGTGTCCCTGTAGGAATAATTAACGAATAAGAGGGTTTGCACTGGCGTTCGTTGAAGCTCGGACGTGTATCTATGTACATCTTCACGTTTTAAAGGATTTTAGCGAACCCATTATCCCATAAAATATTTCAGGGTATCATCACGAACGTAAGAACCAAATTAAATTCAGACATTTTGACAAAGTTTTTTATGTCTTCATCGTTTCATATTTTTTTTCGAAGTAAAAGATACCGTATTTTTAGACGTAACCACAACGTAAAAAGTTACGTTACGTTTTTTATTCACAAAAATATTAAATCCAAAGGGATTTAATATTTTTGTGAATGAATAGTTGTCAATATTAATATCAAATTCTTGTTTGGTTAATAGGTATATAATATTGGTATCAACAAATAATGTTATCTACCGGTGTGCGAATTTTGGATATTAATTATTCTGCATAGGTAATTATAATTTAGTGAGAGAGAAATACACCAGATTGGAGAACATTCATAAACGCATATATCGTTATATGATTGGTATATAGTACAAATTTAACATATTTATTGTGTAGAAGAAAATTAGCATGTCTAAAATGTATTAAATTAATAGGTTCATAAGTGGATAATATAAAGTCAGACTTCTTTTCTATCCGATCGTGCTCGTCTTAACTTCTTAAGAATACGGAGAACTTTTAATTACGTGTTTTCTTACAAATAGCATGAAGCGTGACCTATGACATTTTCATCATAATTACGTACACACACCTACAATTTAATTATACGGGCAAAGACACATATAATTGTTTTCCTTGGAAGAAACAGTATGTAATTAAAACTTTATTGAATATAAGTCTAACCAAAATTCCAAGGAAGCGTTTTAAAGCGCTAGTGCAAAAGCAACCTTAGAGTCTATGTTTAATCCTGGCTAACTAAGCACGGTTAAGCGAGCTAGCGGCCACTTTGAAGTGCAGATTCGGGAAGTGTTTCTTTGAAGTAAACTATTAATGTTAATTAAAAATTATATCAAGCTCCTTCTGCTTCATGTTTAAGTATTTTTCTGTGCTGGCTGCTAAAGTTGTGGGATTTCATACGAGTATGATATAACGAGTTTCTTTCAAAATATTTATTTTTATAATTTTTTATTAACATTAAAATAAAAACTAATTGGCACGATAAAAATAAATGGTATTATTTATTTGGTTGAGGGCGTAAGAGTGTGTTTTGCTCTAGGCTTAATTCTACAATAATAAAAAATAGGTACCTAGGTATGTATTTAATCAACTCGAAACACAAAAATAAAATTTAATTTAAATAGATAATATATTAAGAATAAATAATAGTATATTCAAAGTAGAAACAAATTCAAATAAAGAAGCAGGCCTGAATATTAACAGTATTTCGAGATTTAAACGTAACAAAATTAAACTACGGGTCTGTAGCTACAATGGAAACCTATTAGAGTTAACTAATAGGCAAGTGTTCTTGTAGACTGGTATTCGGAGACCCTCGTGTTTCGAATGTTCATAGGCGCACGACCGCGATTCATTAGGCGGTTTCCCCCCGAGTTAATGTGACAATTTTACACCCTCTCACCATTCACTTTAATTTAAATGACCAACCGATTGCCGTACTAATTACTTTGCTGACGGCTCGAAACGGTTCTATTAAACATTAATAAAACTTCACATCGAATATTACATTAGCCAGAATTTATAAAGTTATGATAACATACGAGCGTCCACTACCGACGGTCTACTCCCGGGATTTGCGCAGATAATTTTCATAAAAGAACCCTTTTCGTAGCCACTTTGCTGTAAATCAAGTTTTCCGCTCACCCTTTCGATTTCCTGACCGCGACTCCAAATAAGCTTTTCATTACGTATTATAATTTTATTTTCATTCGACGTTCATCATGAAAATTGAAAATGGAATTGTGTTTTTGTTACACGAGAGGGAGTTATAAAAACTCATTAAGTAATGAACTATTAATGCTTCTAATGTGCAATGGCACGACCGCAACATAAAGCCATAACAATCGCTGTAATGCTCGGGTATTATTGTAAAAGCGAATAAAATGCAAATTGAAAAGTGACCTATTTTATGAATGGTTCTGAAAATTTAATGAGATTTTTAATTGTAAATAACGTTTTATCGTCCAGACGGCCAAATAAAATTTCGTGGACGGCGAAGCTCTTTGTTATCAAACGCTGCAGACCGCGAGAATCCTGAAGGATTTTAGCCTTGTTTACGGACATTTTATTTCATTATGCTTTTTAAATAACTAAGGACAGTATTATGACAAGCTCTCGCTTTATAAGTTTCAAGATCTTATAATTCGCTACAATTACGGCATTAAAGTATATTTTCCTGAATTATTTTGTTTCATACATTTTCTTCCACTTTATGTTGATGCTGAATATGTTTAATTGCTGCTAATAACTCAGTCAACATTATAACCAAGAGAAATATCTAAATACAGATAAATAATACGACACTAATAACATACAATATTGGCATTGAACATTACATACATACTACATCACTACGACAACTACAACATCACACAAATCCCTTTATTGTATTCGGCCATTCAAAATATTCACAAATCATAACACGTTTCAAACATTTACCAATATAATTTCTGTGTTCAATTGAATTTGAAAAGATATTGATGAAGCATTCGCGCCATTTGCCTCTCTTTGTCTGAATTCACCTTTAGCTTGTTAAATACGCAAAGAAATTTTTCACGGTGAGCTGGCCCAGTAAATAGAAACACGCTTACATTTTATCCGAAGCGTTGATGGAAGTGAAACTGAATGGAAAATTGTAACTCAAACACGAACATATTTTAATGGAAAACAAATAATTTATTCTCGCTAAATTTCATTATCAGCTTAATTACCGGTTTTGTTTCCTGAAACATACATAGGTCGGCGCTAGAAAATTTGCAATAAATCTCCATATAAATTAAAATTGTAAGATAAATTAATACTTATTTATCGGTAAGCAGAAAATATTGATACTATATAAAATCCAATTTGAAAATTTTACTGAAATATTATCGGTAAAGTGGGTTTAAATGTCTATTGACACTTTTTTTCGTAAATTATTAATATCCTTTTGACAGGCCATCAAAAAGCAAGTGAAATAACCTTGATATCTTATTGCAAAGAAACTTTGTTTAATATTGTTACAGTATAAAAATGTGTGTGTAAGTCATTTAAGATTTTTCCTCCATCCGCACGGAAAAACATTGTAGCGGTCAGAGTTCGGATAATATTTTTAGATTTTGTTCAGCCATTGAAACAATATGCCCAATTTATGATACTACATTAAATAGTACATAAAACGAAATTTCACTGTGTTTTATGAAAATGTTTATGGAAAACCATTTCATATTTTCCAAACGCTAACAAAAAACCATTTACTTTTCTATGTTTTTATAATACGATATAACAAGCGAATGTGTGCACTGTGAAAGTAACACTCTATTTAGGTAATGTTTCAGTCGTATGTACATAAAATGTGGCAATGAAGAGACTATAAAAACCTGTGTCACAATCATTCTTTGTTATTACTGCTCAGGTGTGTTACAATGATATATCGTGACAAATCGTATTGCTTTTGCGTTCGTAATTTCGCGTACGCATTAGATTTTATCGAGAAAATAATATTGCTATTGATTAATTTGCCATGAAGCCGATTTTGAATACCAAAAAAGAATTTCAAATCGAGCGAATTATTATCTAGTAACATTATAGGGTGTGCACCAAAATATAGAGACATTATGTTGATGACTAGATAAATTGTCTGCTGCATGTTTATGAAAATTTCATGCTGTAATTAAAAGTTAAGTTTAATTTATGAAAACGTCATTCGACTAAAAGCAAGATGCTATTAATAAGATAATATTAAGTAAATACAATCTCATCTACTAAATATACAACAAAACAACAAGCAGAAACAACCAAAACTAGTTAAATGTGAGTCCATTACCCGCAGTACTTTGCAGAGCGCCGTCACTTTTTTGTTGCACGTTCAATTTACGGGAAATAGCTGTGAAACAGTTGGACACGTATAATTTATCCCGAGCTCCGTCAAGATCCACATTAAGGCTGTGACACTTGAAACGCTGTGGACACACGAGTAGGTGTATAAACGACGCCGCTGACAGCACTCACTATGATGCGCCCCTTATTGCCTTTCAAGTTATGAGAGGGACGTTTTTCACCTCGACAGTGTTGATATAGTTTGTGTGGCCTCACGCACATTATGTGCAGCCGTTACGCCGCCCAATACAAGCAATTTATCGCACTGTTATAGATTTGGTGGCAGTCATCGGAAACATATTGGCTCAAGAAACAGCCCTTTGTACGGGACCTTGATCTTATGAAGGAGCCATGTTGCAAATGACTGATATTGTGATATATTTGACGATGAAACAATGTTTGTGTTATATATTATTAGGTTATTGCTGTTGTAGCTTTTTGTAGTTGTAGTTTTTTGTAATTATTGTATGAATATCTAAATGGTAGAAATTTCACCAACACCTGTTGATAAAGTTATTGTAGGGAGACATGATGAAATGGAAATCCTTTATTCATAAGTCGTAAAAAACCCAAGACATGACATTTTTCCTTTATGCTTCAGAATAGTACAATCTGACGGGAGGCAATATACTTAACTTACTCGTATATTTAGTTAAATAATTGATATGTATTCCTATAAAATAAAAAATGATTTTCTAGGGCTGTTATCATTATTAAGGACTATTTAAGCTTATTTCGTACACTCCCCGTATAGATAAAGTCTGCTATGTCCATTAGGTACTGTTTATATTTGCATCTCATCAATCTCAAGCACTATATTAATGATACACCTATTACGTTGATTGTTCCTGCGGCCGCCCAGAAATCTTCCGACAGGCGGAAAACTGTGATGTAGTGCGAAATCCGATTAATTTGCGAAACATGCTTCTGGGACAATAACGTTTGAACACATTCCCATGTTGGTTCTGTCTCTTGTTTCCGCAACTTGTCTCGAGTTGGATACACGAAGCGAATAATAATTACTAATTGAATCTATTAAGCTTCCCCTTCGCTGTTACAAACATATCAACATTAGTTTGTTACCGAGACAAAGTTAGGAATGTTTAAATCTAATGTTGATTATATTAGATTGGAATAGATTTTGCATGCTCACTTAAAATTGAGCACTTGAAATTGTATATTTATATTACAGACTTTTGTCTATCATTTGAAAAATTATAGAAAATCGTAATATTTATATTTTAGTTAATCGATAAACGAGTAGTTTTATAGGCAAAAACACATCAACTTATAATTTGGTTGTGATCGAATTGAAAACAATTGGCTTATATAATTTTCACCTACCTACCTATTATTAATATTAACATTGATGATCATAAGATAATGAGATATTAAGCATCGATTTAAACGCAATAATCGTCATTCACGCCCGTAGCACACCTCCGCTGCAGAACTGTAACAGCGGAACCGCAGTAGTTTCGCTCTGTCTTGTCCCGTGTACGAGAAGCGGAACAGTAGCGAAACTGCCTGTTCTAACACATACATCTAACTATTTTTTATCTCTTTCTTCGCGCGGTTTCGCCGATCTCTTCTAACGCCAGCCACACTACCGCACTCACGCCGCTATTTGTTTGCGGTGCCGCATTGTTTTCGCGCGTGTTTGTCAAAACCGACAAAAATAAAACGCGGAACTACATTGTTTTTGTAAAAGAGTATGTAAATCATCGAAAGGGGTCATTCTAAAAATATAGGTATAGAAACGATCTTCATGGGACTCGAGTTCTTTACATAGTAGGTTTTCTCCTAATTTCTTTCTTTTTTTATTAATCTCATGCACCCAAATTCTACGAGTTTTATGTCTTTTCAAAGTTAAAGTCCACAATAATATTTCTTCTTCCTCTGACTCCGATAACGACGACATTTCGCTTCGATCGTTGCTTCTTGACCACATTCTTGACTGACTCGCATGAGGTTTCGCCGATGCCGGTTCCACTAATCAAACTACACTTGATCACAGCGGAATTCATCTAGCGGTTCCGCGGTCATGGTATCGCAGCGGAGGTGTGCTACGGGCGTCATATGAGAGCAGCCTTTAAACATGACGTTTTTATAACATTATTCACGTTAACGCCCCTCATTTATACACCGTTTATTTGGTAACGAATTTACCTTTGTTTTGTTTTAGTTATTTAATCATTCACGTGTTCGCGTCCATTAAATAATTGGATGAACTCAATACAAACAGTATCTTTATCAAGCATATTAATGATTCAGTATTTCCGAGCTAGAGATATCTTAATGTTTACATTAGTGAAAGCTCGTGAATTATGTACAAATAAAATGATAAAATGAATGTTTAGTATAGTCGAGAGTTTACTGTGTGTGATCGTTAGAATGGCTGATGATAAAATGTTCTCGAGTAAATATCGCAAACGAGGCTTTGATAAAATAAATAAGCATTCAACAAGCAAAGCGCCTAGCTTTACGGGAATCACCTGAACCAGCCGTGCATCAAGGCCAGGCTTTTATTAGACAGAGTGCACACGATATACGTAAGGCTGCTCGTAATAAATTCAGAAAACGATGCAATGTTTCTAACTGCACGAAAAACTTGAAGCCGAGGGCTTTCTTTACATAACTATACTCCGAGTTCTAGTTAAGACGTTGTGACACTGTCTTTGAGACGGGACTTATTTAATTAATATCTTAAGAAAGAAATCTAGCTAACTTAATGCATTTTAAATAATATTATTATTTATGTTGATGAATGACATGACGTACTTAATTTAACTTTTTCTTGGATGAAGGAGAAGCATCTTAGTTTATACATTTCAATGTGAAATAACTTCAGTAATTCAATTCAAATAGGAATATTCGCAATGAAACTTCCGTGCTATTATTCAAAGCAGGTAAGTTCACACTTCTAAACCTAATCGGCACAGCTTAAAATCAGTGACCTACCAATCCGTGCTTCTTAAAGCCCAGTTATTACACCCACAATGGCTATGCAAATGATTGTGTGGGTGAATAGCACACAAGCAATGCTAATGAACGCTCAGCTGTTATGATTACCGATGCCGATGCGGTGCGGTTTTGTCGCCGAACGCTGACGCGCAGGAAGTTGCAAATGTATGATTGTGAATGGAAAAAGTACACGATTATCATGTAGGGACATTGTAATTCACTGCGAGAGGTTACTATACGATATAGGTACTATACCGTTACCCTAAGCGTCCTTATTATAGTAGATGGGGTCTTCGTTGCTTAGTTTTCTCTTTGTTGTTATTTTGCAATGATGTATTTTTGGATGATTTCATTCTAGGAAACATAATATTATATTTTATACGTACATTACAACAGCCTCTAAATAATTTAATTATTAGTAGCAATTATAAACTTGGTATTGGGTTTCATATAAAATGTATGAATACCTTCTTTAATTTGATTAAATGTGCGCTGGGAGTTGGGAGTAGATGTTTCCCCTATTCAGATAATTTAATAACCGACCAGTTATATACTTATGTATAGTTACAAGATGAATTTCTAGTTAGCAATTTGATTTGAAGTCTGATTACCTCTACAATATTTAATTTGATTGTTTTTAAGTACCTATTTATTACATTCTTTGCTAAATAACGGAACTCTATGCTATCAACTTATGCCAATATTCGAACTAAATTTGTTTAATAGCTCAGTAACTATTCGCCAACTCCACGTTTATTAGCAACTAGTTCTATTCGTACTTCGTAAACTGGTCTTTAATCTCGTTCAGAAACCGGTCAAGTGCGAGTCGAGTTCGTATAACGAATATTCCAAATTGCTTTTTCTAATCCAACACAGTACACGTGTAACTGTATTCTAACATTTATTTTTCACCAAAAGCTTATATACTGACAATTTAGTATTCAGACTTTTGTTCAGTTGAGTTAATTAAACAGAGGTGGAGAAAAATCCTGCCATATTTTTGACTAGTATTAACAAATTGTGTAAAATTGGTTTATGGTCGGTAGATGGATTTATTTAATGTGTAAAAATAATGTATCGTGTGATTGAAAAAGACGAATTCGTGAATTTGTCATAACTGCAACACTCTTTCGTACTTTCATCAGTTAGACTTTCATAGTTATTTCTATGACATGTCGCACATTCTTCCACATTTCAGGTTTTGAAAGATTTTTTCTTTGGTCGAATCTCGTAATGATTATTAATTGTAATTTTCTTAAATTTCAAAGAGTATTAACGAGCCAAAGGAAGCAATTCTCGTCTATTTGAGTAGCAGTCGTTAAATTCTGTTGTCATGCCGGAATAGGTACCCACCTCAAAATTTGATTATGTCAGTTCGTTGAACAAGCAACTACAATGCATTGCACCGGTTAAGTGAAATAAACAGAATTACAAGACAAAGTCTCTTGTTATTGTAGGTATTAATGTTATTATCTCAAATCTTATCCGCATCGAGTTTCCTTATTGCGATTAGTTTATTGAGATATTCTGTATCTTATTGGATCTTGGTTTACGCGTAAATAGGTTAACCGTTTTGTATATTAGGATAGTTGATAATTATAGCAGAAAATACAACAAACGATATTTATCTTTGTTTTTTTTATTACAATCATTAATATTTTGTATAACTAGTGTTAAATGGTAATGGATAAACACGGTAGGTCCTCTTCTCGGCTTAACATGTACATTATTAACGTTATGTGGCTTCGTAAATATTATATACAAATATTGTATGAAAAAATGTTGTAGTTGTTGAACTTGAAGAGCTTACATACTTCGCCCAATTTTTTTATTAAAGCGCTGGCTCGCTGTTGTTGCTATTGTTTTGTCAATCTTTGAAACCGCAGGGAACTAGTGTGTATAAAAATATGTATGTGGGTTTCACTCCAATGCGTGCTGTGGAACGCAAGTAAGAATAGAATAGTGGTTCAATTATCTTCAACGGGCATATTTGTTAAAATATTATCGCGTTTCGTATGTGAAGTGGTCCTAGACCTTTTACCCTTTAGTAATTCTACCCGCATCTCAAAACGAAATTGGAAACTTCTCTATTACTAAAATAGTAAGGTCTGTTTTTACAATAATATGGATGTATATCTGTAAAGTTATTACGAGAAAAAAATGAAGTAAAAAATAATAGATATAAATCATAAAACTTAATTGCTTAAAAAATATTAATTTTTTCTGTATTAAAAATAAATAGATACTTTAGTTTATATTTCCTATTAGAAGAATGCCCAATAAATGATGTGCCTATTATTAAGTACACACGAAGAAAAATGGCGCTTCAAAGAAATATGTTCTCTGAATCACTTATAGGTAAATTTATAAGCACACAAAATCTTGAATTATTCCAAATGACATTAAGGATTTTGGAACTCGTGATGAAGCAAACGTTTCCAAAGATGAAATTTCGTTATGACAATATGCTTAATGGTTCTATAAATATGCGACCTCGTCTGCGACTCCGTAATAGGCTTTGCTGATTGCAAATTGTGCTTACAGCTGAATACAAATTGTAAGCGAATTCCCTTCTAAGGTAATTTGCGAATAAGGAATTGACCTAAAGCAGATTTCGAGGCTTCAATTCATTGTTACGAAAACTAGGCATCGGATATCGAAGCTTTATATTACATTTTTTTCTGTTTTGATAAAATATAATAATCAAGATTTTTCTAGTTAACTTTAGTCAAGTTTTATGAATTATTGTATTTGAATAGTATTTTTAGATGAAGGACAAACCAGGTAAGCTATTTGCAGAAAGCCGCCCACGCTTTGCCATTATAATATTATAAGTTACTGAAGTTTAACAACAGGTTTTAGAGATTAAAAAAATGTATACTTAGGTACTCTAATTAAATATTTATGGATGTCAGAGGGCTTAAACAATTATAATTTTAACTTGACATTAACGTTTAACAGTTAGACTTTATTATATCTCATGAAAAATAACACAATTTTAATATTTAATCTGTAACAAATACGAATACCATAATATATGAATAGCTTACTTAATTTATTCCTACAAACCCTTCCAAACCCCAAATTACAATTTTACGCTAGCTGAAATAGGTATGTATCCATGGTTTACATGGGAACTTCAGAAACCTTGTTACGTATTATGATCCTCGTTGCTCGTTATCTAATTCTATAATATATCATAGAAAAACAAAATATCATGGTCTATAATTTGCATTTAGAAAATAAAAAAAACACCGTACAACATTCACAAGTCGCGTATTTTACCGAATTCAAAAGTAGGTTCTACGGCAAAATAAAGTGTTCAAAAGAAGGTTGAGGTTAGAGTTTGCGATTTGAGGTTAATTTACATAAAATTCAACTTCTTGAGCTGATATTTTGTGGGAGATACTTTTCCGGTGCAGCCTGCAGCAATGCTCGACCTATTCTCAAAAAGAAAGTTTTTAAAGTTTAAGGGACACTTTAGAAGTGGTCCATCGAACGGGTGTTTTGAATTCATTCGAATACGAAAAACTTATAAAAAGTTTGGTGCGTGCGTGACACATAAATTTCAGTTTTATTATGTAGGATTAGGATTTAAAATTACAATTATTTTGTAAAAAACATCGTTAAGCCTACCTGATCGTATTTTTTATTTTCCTGTATTGAGTTTTAATCAAAATCTACACAATCTTATGTACAAGTATGCAGATTAAAGTGTTTTATAAAATTGTTATAAAAAGTTTAGCATAAATTGTTTATTATGCATTAATCATAACAAAAAGACATATTTTAACTACTTCTCTGCATTTAATTTAAATTCCATATTACGACGATAAAATATCAAAGTAACAAAAAGGGAACTATAGATAATGACCACGTAAAACCTACGGGTATATTAACAAGATTGGATTATGTGATTGCCCATCATGTTCTCAGTGTGTGTTCTAGACAGTATGTATATCTGATTAAATGCCTTCTCAAGCGTGATTGCGACCCTTGGCCTGTCCGATACAGGTATCAGCCTGATAAGTATGTAAATTGTGCTACTAATGTATATTAATATTTTATGATAATTACAGCAAGTTTGCGCCGGCCAATAATGCAAATCAATCGTAATAATAGATAGCTATGCAATTATGGACTAAATACTAACTACTAATAAATTTTATTCCAGTATTGTTTTATACAACTTAGGGCCGATTTTTCAATGCTTGGATAAAACTTATCCGTCCAATAAAGTATTAGGTACACGATAATATTAAAATGTCACGTAAACTGTCAAATACGGGCAATTAGAATACTTTTTAAAATGGTAGTTTTATACATTATTCGACGAATAAGTTTCATCCAAGCATTGAAAAATCGGCCCTAAGTTGTATAAAACAATACTGTAATAAAATTTATTATTCACAATTTTTACTTTAAAATAATAATTATGAAGACTGGACTAATTTAAAAACGTTTCGCCCGAACAGGGACTTGAACCCTGGACCCTTGGATTAAAAGTCCAATGCTCTACCAACTGAGCTATCCGGGCTGCGTAGTCGCTAATAAATTTCAGATACATTTGAATGAAAATAAGTCCTAACTTAGCGTAAAAAAATAATTAGAATATTAGGTAATTAATTGCATTTTTTATGATACCAATACACATGTTTAATGCTTTCTATATTTTTTTGTAGTACCTAAGAAAGATTAATTTGACATTGTACCTAATAGGTAACCTATGTTCTTTGCGTTTAAAATTTACGAAAACATTAGTTCCTTAACAAGAAAAATTCACATTGTGTTATCGACGTACTATAACGCATTTGAATAGTATAATCGATATAAAACATACTTTTAAATATTTTTGAGATATGAATAAAATAAAATATTGTCGACACGCTAAGAGAATACCTAGAAGTAGGTACCAATATAAATTGTATTTAGCTTATGATAATCCCCGTAGAATCCTTATGTTCTTAGAAAATTCAGACGAATGAGTAAAAATACATAATATTATGTGTGTACAAGATAGGCTTAACTCAGAATACAATAACATAAGCTAAGTGTATGGACTAACGCCAGGTAAGGGTTATGTAGATGAAATATTAGGATTAAAATGTAAATGTTTGGGGACTTGAACACTCATGCTATACCTTCAATCTACATATGTCGCATTCCTAGAAACAATGAATTAAACTTAAATTGTTTTTCATTATGCAATTATTGTTTCTTGTAGTTCTATGTATATGTCGTGGCCATATCGTAGATTTGCTCATTTCATGAAATGGCCAACATAGTTTGGCCAGATCGTTAAATCGTCAACGTTTCACGATTTGGTCATCGACATTTGGCCAGATCGTATAAAATATCTTAGAAAGTCAATAAAACATTAAAAAATTCAGAATATTTTAAGAACTTGTTTATTGTCATTTAAGTTAGTGCCGCGGTAGTGCCGGCCGCGGCGAATACCAGAAGCGAATGGTTTTTTCAATAGAAAACAGTTAGGTTAGGTTAGGTTAGACTGTAATAAACAACGCACGAGCCGAGCGAGCAAAGCGAGCGTGCCGCGGCAGCGGCCGGCGAGTGCCAGAAGCGAATCGCTTTTTAAAAAAGAAACAAAAATGGTCGCATTTCGTGAAATGGCCATCCACGTTTGGCCAGATCGACGATCCGGCCAAATGTGGATGACCAAATCGTGAAACGTTGACAATTTAACGATCTGGCCAAACTAAATTGGCCATTTCATGAAATGAGCAAATCTACGATATGGCCACGACACATACAATTCTCAAGCCTATTAAGCTCAAATAAATTAAAGTCTGCATATATTGCAATATACAAATTGTGGAATATATTTAGTCGGTCAATTCAAAAGTGTGAAGATATAAAATGAACCTTAATTTTCTTGTTTGGCTCATTTTACATCACTATTCGATGAATAGCTGAAAACGCTGCAGAATAATATTTCGTTACGTTTCATTTTTTATTTTATTACGCTTTACAAAAACAAAAGCAATGGAAACTACGAAAAGAATTTACGAAAGAAAAAGGCGACACCTTTTCTCAATGACTATCTAAAAATTGACAATTTGCAGACTAACTACGCAGTGTAACGCAAAAAGAAATATAATTGTATAATCGTATTGTTAATTTCGTCACATTCAAAATGGGAATGGTTGGTGGACCCATCAACTAAGAAAATAAGAAGAAGGGATTGGTGAGATTTTTATTTCTTAGTAAATTTTAATACCTAAGGATTTTCTTTATCAACATGCTTATTTAATATTTTTTATATTTTAAAACAACCAGCATATCATATTATAGAAAAAATTTTAGGTACCTACAATTGAAGATATACTACTGGCTTCCCCGTTGCAGTTGTTTTGTCCTATTGCCCCTTTTTCGTATTTTCTCTCCATAAGAACCTTCTTTGTGACCTAACAAAATATGTTAGAAAAATTAGAAGCAAATAAAATGCTAAGATGATTCACTATTCTTAAGAAGTATTTGGAAGATATTATGAAAACATAAAACATCTCGTAACACTAATGATTTATGATTCCCAATTATTTCAGAATTACAGAAAAAAATTATGTATAAAATTATTATTTTTCTTACGTAAAATTGTATAAATCATATTATTTTATTCCAGCGTAGACATAATTATAATAAATAGGTCGGTAAGTATATGAGGAAGGTCTTCTAGTATGAAACTTAAAGATTTGACGCAATTCTGAAAAAAAGATCTCCGCGTTTGGTCAAACTAGCCTTTTCTTATTTCTCACACGTTGAAAGTATTTCAGAAATAAATTTTATTGTACCTAATGGTAAAGTGACGACAGGCGGTCACGATCGCGATGTGCCTTTGATCAGCGCTATGTCAAACGCTTGTCAAAACACGTCAATTTTCCTTCTCCCGTTGTATACCATTCGACGTTATTGGATTCCGAGACATCAGCCGTTTCAATAAAAGCATCATTACGTTTTCGCCTTCTCTTTTTTCTTAATAGTTATGTAGCCACTTTTATTTTATTTCGCTCCACGTTTCGTTATTCTACGCGAGTGCTAAAAATGTGCCTCGGTATTCTTAGTAATCATCCTTAATTTTAATGATGCAGACATTGAGATAATATTAATAATGGAGACGATACCGCCTACACCACTTATGTTCCACTCAACATACGTCATGTGGCGTAACTGCACTCAGTCGCTTGCTCGCTCATTGGCGCGAACGTCACGCTCATTTTTTATTTGTTTTAAAGTGAAACGCATCAAATATGCCTACGTGTGTGTTACGATATTGCACAAATAATACAAATAATACGGAAAAGTGCAAAGGAATAACTTTTCAATCAGTAAATAACTAGATAATAATTTTTAAAACTTAGTTAGAACAAAATTTTTGGCGGACGACATTTTGCGTCATTTGTCATAGATAAAAAATTTAAGATATGACATTGGGCATGAAATAAGTGTTGTTAGTAATAT
This sequence comes from Colias eurytheme, assembly GCF_061535395.1. Classification (NCBI taxonomy): domain Eukaryota; kingdom Metazoa; phylum Arthropoda; class Insecta; order Lepidoptera; family Pieridae; genus Colias; species Colias eurytheme. The sequence goes on along the minus strand of NC_142987.1, from coordinate 5,175,057 downwards.
TTGCTGGCGTATATTTTTATAGTATAAAATAATAATTTTACATATTTAGAAAAGCATAGACTGGTTGTTAATTGAAAAAAGGTGAAATCATGAAATATGAAAATCAATTACTTAATCACCAATTTTTTTTTTGTTAATTGATTTTAATCAATTTTAATTGATATTGTATAAGCTACTGACTTGAACGTATAATTGAATTATTATTTATTTATCTGCACTAATATTATAAAGAGGAAAACTTTGTTTGTTTGTTTGATTGTAATAAATAGGCTCATAAACTATTGGACCGATTTTGATGAAATTTGGCACAGACAATCTTTAGACCCTGAGAAAAAACATAGGCTACTTTTTATTGCGAAATATGTACCACGGGCGAAGCCGGGGCGGACCGCTAGTTCAGAGATTAATATTTTTTCTATTCAAGGTTTCCATGTCTGGGCCGTGAAGAAAGGGAAAAATGGGTAAAATTTGTCCAAAACAACCGCAGTGAAGAAACCTGGTTACCATCCGATAGAACTTGCGTCTGTTCATTGCATTTTCGCGATGAGGATAAATATACCACAAAAGCGGGAAGGCGTATTCTAAAGAAGTCTGATGTTCCTTGTATTGATGTTAGTAATAATAATAAAATTTTACGGATTTGTATAGGTAACAAATAAAATATTATTTTAGCCATCACTAACATTATTATTATTATATTTATTTTAGCCGAAGGTGTGCTACAATAGTACTGGAACAATACAAGCAATTTCTGAGCCGGGAACATGTTCTGAGGATGATGGACTAAATATAAATAAACACAATTTTTACACGGCTTTTATTTTTTTTCTAAAAAAGGCTCAATTTGTAAGGAATGAAACTTCCCATAGCCCTGATTGAACCTCCTCATCCTATATTATATGCCAGATATTGTTAGCCCCGCGTAGTAAAGTCAGTTTATATCTAAAATAAATTTTAAGTAAGTACAAAGAAAATTTCAAGTCAACGTGCATGTAAGGAGTGGCACCCAATAAAATAGACAGAAAGAAACAAAGTGTCGCCTCTATAGCGGTGAGTCAGTGACATCGCATAATCTATGACTGTCTAGCCGTCATTCGCGCGCCCCGCGCCGCCATCTTGGCGCACAGATTTTGTTCGTGGTGTCTACTCCATTATTAATATTATCTCAATGGATGCAGATTGCTTTTTATGAAAGACATTTTTGTTTATTATCGCCGTTGAATTAATGAAACATTGGTGCTAGAAAATGTTTATATTTTAAATGTTTACATTTCTTGGTAATATTTGACTACTAACGAGCTGTAACGTCATTATTCAAATCCATTCATGTATTTGTTAGTTTGTTTGCATTTATTTCATGTATACAAACGGAACCACTTTATGATATGATATTTGTGTCTAGAGATAGCTGGGAGGTTAGAGAGTGACATAAGCTACTTTTAACCATAATGAATCATCTCATTTCCATGGAAAATGCAGTCTTTTACAACGCGGGCGAAATCGCGGGCGGAAACATAGTACCCTGTCTCTCTATCTAAATCTGAGCATTTAAATGTGATTGTAGAATAAAAAAAACATAAATAATACATAAATAAATAAACAAAAAATAATACATGAAACCTGTAAACGCAATTGTAGGTACTTTTTGGGCACTCATATAAAAGCTCGATACTTATTGAATTATTTATTTCAATATAGTGAATGTTAAAGTACGAATTGCAATTAAATTACTGCTTTTTCGAATATTTGAATGAAATTTAACAATGGCATTAAATCAAAAGAAAAAAATGAAATAAATATAAATTCACAACGCGCATGGAAATTTAATCGTAGTATTGTATTGCATGCAAAATAAATTAAGACTCGAATATGATTCGATGTAGATTAAGTTTAAGGCGAGCGTATCTCGATAAGTATATTCAAATAGAGCAATCAGATATTCAGTGTATATGGTCTATTTCGCTGCAAGGATTTGCGCAATGCAAATGCGATTCAATAAAGATCTTTATCTCGATAGACTGCAGATGCGACTTAAGATTCATTCCGCTCGCGGCGCTCATGAAATTAAATGACGATTCCATGGGGACAGTTGTTACGTCCAGCTCTGATTTCAGTCTGCAAATCGCATCTTTGTAGTGTTATGTGCGACTATTGTACGGAAAGCGCGACGTTCAATATTCATCAAGTAACTTAAAGTCGAGCGCTTTGCTCCGAGTCGGCGCTTAAAACGGCCATTACTATAATGGCATCTGTGTTTGTCTATTACGAGGTCACAACTAGTATGGTTCGTAATTGCAATAACAATGAACTCGGCCCGAGGCGACCATATCGTGGTTACAGCGATTTGTTGTTAACACGTTAACGAGATGGTATTTAAACTTGCGTATGGACTAACTTCGCATGAGAATATTATGTATTTCTTATTGCAGTGTATACCTTTCCACGGCAATTGTCTTAGGTATTTGATATTGATATCGATACAATTGAAAAAATAGGCCTTTCTTTGCATATAAAAACTTACTTGGGCACATTCGATAAATAATTTGAGAATTATTATAAACTGTTAGATCTATCAGTCTACAGATATTATAGTACTATACTAATGACTACTAATAACTACTTCTTCACTAGAGGATATTAGTAGTCCCTTCATTTTTCACCTATCATTAAGTACCTATCAAAACCTAATGGTACATAATTAAAACACAAAACGTTTACATTCGAAAATTCTACGAAATGTGAACTGTAAATAAATTATAAACGCTTGTTTCTGTTAATTGCGTGACACAGAAACTAGTTTCGCGAAGCATTAATTCTGTGAGGCGTCTAATTGTAAACTTTAGTATATGTTAAATTGTGCCTAAATATAAGGATGCACGCTATCTCTCCTATTGTAGGGATAATTACCGTGGCCGCCAATTACCTAAGCATAACCACGCGATCCAACAATAAGCTAGGGTATTCTAGCCTAATCTACTCAAACACAACTAGCAATATAATCATTGTTATAGCTAACATAACATTAGAAATGCTAAATGCGCAATTAGGCACTATTAACTATACTTTTGTCAACTATAGATTGGAAATTGATAATTTGCATATGGCATTACTGGGGCTGATTAGATAATTATAATCTAAACGTTTGAGGGTTAACTTTAAACACATGTATACTAGAGGTGAATAATTCAAAGCTTGAATATAAATAATGCGATAAGCGTACATTTACGTATTATGCGTTAATTTTATCGACTTCTTTTTTGTAACTTAATTATTTAAACACATACAAAATATCATTTACTTAATATAATATTTCATTAAAATAACTGAAACCTATCTTATGCAGATGGTTTAAATCGGTTGCCCGACGGGTGCCGATGGGTCAATATCATGGCTTATACAAACATACTATATAATATTTTATAAAAAAATAACTTAATAATTTTTTTCTTAGAAACATCTTATACCTATAAGAACAATGAGTATGCAACCTACATTTCCAAGCTTGATGTTTGTGTTTGCTGTTTTATTCCATTACGAAATCGAATATAAGTTATCGTGTAACAATGTTGCAGAGGCGACTGCAGTCCCGAGGCGATATATTGCGATGCAAAACCATTGTATTTCAATCCTTTCTTAAACTCGTCTAACTCATACAAGTTTTGCATCAAACTTATACGGAGTTTATACTTTTTCACTCAAGCGTTTATATGGATTATTGTTTCTTTATTGATACCACTGCAAAATGTTTCAAACAAGCAAACCATTTATGAAATTTTGCCTTGATTTAATGTCAAAAATTTCACCGTATAAAAAGTTGAACCGATGAACTTTTCCAGCTTAACGTTCATTTGAATTCGGGTCACGTGACGTGATATAACGTATGGCAATCCTAAATTAAAAAGGGCTGTAACACCGCGGAAAGGAGATTAACTATGAGAGTCTGATCCGGATTGTTCAATATTCATTGCACAACAGGAAAAAGTCCATATGTTATTATATAAGTACCGTACGCCGTACGCTTTGCCATTATAAAATATTCTTTGAAATTAAACTTTGAAGCATATTGGTGCCGCAAAAATGATTAAAAATAAATGTGAATGAATGTGTAAAGAAATGTTAAATATGGAAATTATAACACTGATGATAAACGAAATATTTGTAGATGGTATAGTAAGCGGGAGCTCTAAAACTTGTGTCAAGATTAGAAGTACTAGAACTTATTTTTTCATTTATTAAAACAAAAAGATGTGTGATTTTAAATAATTATGGAGAAACGCCTCAGCATCTTAGTGCAATACAAAAAGTAATTCTGGATGTCGTGTAGATAAATTTGTAGAAAAATATATCAGCAATCATTACTTTAATATATCAATTTTTCACTGTTAGAATTACCACTATTGAAAATACCTAACCGCAAAGCACTTTACTAACTAATAAATTACGTGTGAACGTGCCTGTTTCCAAAATCAAAATTTATAACCATATTCCCATAGAAATTTAATCCACTCGTTCCACGAAAGCCGGGCATAATAAAGAGCAATTTTATTTGAAGCCCTCCATCTTTTCCTACGATAAAAACTGTCATTTGTCTCACACAATAAAGTTTCTGCTAGCATAAGTTCGCTCGCTTCCATTGTCTCCAGTTCATCAATTCGGATCCCGTATTAAGGCAAACAGTGGAAACAATAACAGTTACTTCATATACATACTTATCGTTACTCACTGGCATGGCCTGATAATAGTCACGAGAGCCCAACCGTAGGCGATTTTACAGTCTAATGTTGACTCACATTGAAAATTCATCGTCCCTTCATAATTAATTTTACGCTCACCGATTTAATTTCTGTATTGGTGTCGACATTCGGTTGAGTGATGAGGTTTTATTTTAACAAATAGTCTAAGCCTTATATTGTTTTTAATTTGATATAACATGAACATTTATAGTAAACTATCATAGTAAATATAGTGTTTCAGAAAGAAGTAAAAATGATTATTTAATTCATATTTTTCAAATGATTTAACCTTTATGCTCGCAAAGCAAATAAGCTATTTTTATTCGTGTTAGACAATTACAATACTTTCAATTGCTATGAATATATTTATTTTACATATCTTATTCGAATACATAAGTTACAAATCAGTTTTAGAATTGAAATGTAAAGTTGACAGACAATCGAATCGATGTTTCGCCGCTTCCACTAAATCCATTTGTTGCTGTCCAAGTTTGAGAGAAATAAAAGAAGAACATACAAACTTATTTCTCAGACTGAATACATTATTTGGGTTAGCGCTCAGGTACACTACATCAAAGTCGATGTAAGTAATGTACCTGAATCGGTAGCTTTTCATTAGAAAAGTCGAATGTGATCGTATTTCACATACTTAGTTCTAAAAAAAATTAACACGAACAATTAATGAACTTTCTAGAAAAATATATTTTCAGGCAAATAAACTGTGAAATAGGCAAATGACTACATGGAAAATTCAATGAGTTTTTTTTTTGTAACTATAATATTTTCATGCTTGAAGAAAAAGAGTGGTCGCGTTAGCTATTTTCCAAATTTAAAATATTTATATAATAAAGATGTTCAAGTACAAAGTATTTTTATATGATAGTAACCTTTAGGTGTATACCTGAGATTATGAGGACGTTCACAGGGACGTTGAATTTGGATTGCGTCACACGCCACTAATGTCACCACACCCTCAACGTAGATAAAACTTGTATACGTAGTATATTATTATTAGTCTGTGATAAAACGTATACCTGTATAATAAATTGTACGTTTAAGTTGTAGCACGTTTAAGTTTGTATCTGTGGCATTATAGCTAGATAATAGTTGAACAGATTTTGATTGAGTAACTGTTCAACCGATAAACATTCAATTTTTTCTTCGTTAATGTAACCACCTCTTTTAAATAATTATTTGTAAAGGGTGTATGTAGGCATGGAACCTACATCAAATAATTTTCTCTGTTCTGTTCTCTGTTATCTGTTTAAGTCCATCATAATATAATCTAGATACTATAATGTCTGCTTTTCAACGAATTATTCGCAAATTATATTTCAAACACGAGATATCCATTAACAATGGAAAGTACATTGTTGCCATATCTTGTTATTTCAGTAGAAAAGACATAATAATGTTACAGCAATACGATACCCTTATTATATGACACCGGGATAGCGGCGAGGGTCAGTGAAAATATCTTGCCTACTTCACCTAGTAGGTACCTACCTATATTATAGTAAATTATTGTTTCTATCGTAAGTAAAAGTATGAAAATTTGATTTAATGTTAGTGAGGATATTTAAATTACGAGTAAGTAAACTTATTTGAAAAAAATATTATCATCATCATCATCAGCGTTCCCACTTCTAGGACACAGGACTCCCTGGCCAAGTGCCGAGTGCGGGTTGGTGAAAAAAAATATATTTAGGTACATATTTATATTGAAACGCTACAAGAGTTGAAAGGTGCAATGATCTTACGTTATTATTCTATTATTTACCACTAAGTTCATTCGAATTCTACGCTAATATTTGGACGCTCCAATTTATTGAATATCGCGGAAGAAAAATAATAAAACTTGTAAATAATAAAAAGCGTTTGATAGTAGGTATTTAAAAAAAAATGCTCATCGTGAAGCAAAAAGCAAACTAAGGTCCGACGACTGCAAACCACACTCGCTCAACTCCCCGTAATTAATGTTTGCTCCAATTATAGGATGGGAAAATATTAAAATTATTCACATTCCGTCCCTTTTTTAGTGTCATGGAATATGAAAATTATTTCTAGCTGTAATAAATGTCTTCGTTGTCTTTCTAGACTAAAAATTCATTGAAATATTCATGCGAACATATTCGGAATAGTTTGCTTCGTTCTAACTTATTTCAGCATCTATAGTAATTTATGACTACAAATATGTTTCTCAAGAATAACATTACACGTTTTTTTTTTGTATTTAAACCTGAATTGGTTCAATTTGTAGTGTATGAATTTCCCAAATGGCCGCTCTATAATACATTTTGCTTTTTGATGTTCGCTGACATTTCTATTTACATGAATATAGTGTCTTCTGAGAAACATTTTTGCATCACCTGTTAACTTGTGACAACTTTATACCTACTAAAATTTATAAAGCATCAGGGTTAGCTTAAACATACTTCATTAAGTAATTTAATAAATTGCAAATAAGTATATATTTTTTAATTTATAAAATAAACAATAATAAAATGCAAAGCTAAAACTATCTCAATTCATTCTGAAAATAAATATTGTCATAGCAAACAAATACACAAAAGTTTTTTAACAAACAATGTAATTTTTACCCTGCATGCATAATATAAAATGAATATCTATTTAATGTACCATGTTTATGTTATTTTTAACATAAAAAATGGCAAGTTTACGAAGTTTCAATCTAACGCAGACAGTTGGTGCGGTACGTTTTATCGAAACATTGCATCCCGCTTAGCTTAATGGAGTTTATAGAGAGGTTTCGCTTTAAACTCCTAGAGAGCACTTAGGAAATTTTCTTGACTTACGTCTAGAAATTTCTATTCTCAATTTTAAAGAAATATTTTAAGAGTGATATACCACGAACTTAAACTGCCTCTTGTAAAGTGAAATAGCTTTATGGGTGTAAGGATTCCTGTTTGAGGTGAATAGCTATAAGAAAAAAGCTTATGTTTTTAGAAATGTTTTCCATTGGAGCCTTGTTGTAAATTCTCACCGTACTTATATTTTTCTTTATTATTGTGTTCTTAGTTAGATATATATATACAATTGCAAGGATGGTAAGTTTTATTTGATGAGTTATTATTTCTTTGAATACTTTAGATTATATATTCCTTCTTTGCAGCAAAAGGAATACATCTTCAGAGTTATTAAATATGTATTAATGCTGACAGTCTGCAATACATTTACAAAGAATATTATATGCACAGTTCAGTGTTTAAATAAGTATTAAACTTTATCTACACTTTAGAAATAAAAATAAATACATAAATATTAAATACTTCAGAACGTATAATGTTTTTAAAGGTTTTTACCGAAACACGAAAATTTTAAGACGAAATAATTATATTCTAAGTAATTACTAATAGCCCCTTTTAATAGAAAATTGGAAGGAAATCCTTTGAACCTTACTCCGAAACAAGGCAGGAACAAGAGATCGTTTGTAATTAGAAAATTTAAAGCTATCGAAAGTGAAACGTGATAATAAACTTTGTAATAGGTAACATTAAAATTTATCAATTTATTACTGACATTTAATTAGAAAATGATATTTGAGATATTATATGTAGCAAATTTTGATATTACGATAATATATGGTTATGATTTTTAAATTTCAAGAAATAAACCTACACCATTACTTATTGGAAATTGACAAAAAAATTACAGCCCAAAATGTAAGATTTCAATTAACACCTTGCATTTAAAATATAACATTATACAATAGTTTAGTAGCACGTGTAAAATGACAATGTTATACCACTTCCGTTGATCGTAGACACTTAAATTCACTACCCAAGTTTAAATATTTCCAACATAAAATAGGAATAAATGTAATATGATACGTACAGCTAAAATATAGCGTTCCCGATGTGAAAATGGTAGGTATAAAGTTCCCGAAATAATTATAGCGAAGTGAGCAAACTGTTTCGTTTCATCGGAAACCGAGTGCTCCAGTGATTTCCAGCAAATATCTGCCGTAGCACGTTTAAGAAACACAGAATAAGGATTTTTTATGATCGCTCCGTGACTGGGTGCATTTAAAACATACGATAAACGATGTTATTTCAGTCACTGCATAAATTGGAACAGCTTTTACAGCGATCGATGTCAAGTCTCTACGGATGCTTTGTAAAAATGTTATATTTGTTAGGATTCATGCGACAGTTTTCAGGATTTCAATGTTTTTGATGTTTTCGACTTTTATAGATACCGGATATAAATCAGTTGAATGTTTATAATATTTAAAATTATTCAGCGTATATCATTTCTTATTTCTCTCTGCGTTCATATTTTCGAGGATTTGTAATGACAGGCTTTATATGCTTAGCTTAAACATTAAATTAAGTCAGATTTCCCAGATGATTACATAATATTATAAAGACTAAAGAATATAATTAAAGGGGTGACAAGATTTTAGACTATAACAACACTCTTCAATTATTTCAATAAAATTATTTAATTGCGTATTACTTATTAATTACAATGAATAACATTTTCAACATCTAACTGTCCACACTGCCAAGTCGAACCAACCAAGTGACCTGTCAAATGCTTTTGACTAATGGACATTATACTAACACATCCTTGACCTGTCCCATGTGCTTGCTTGATCGACTTTCCTATAATTAGTACTAATGAAATCCACACTCTCCTGCTCTTGGCACACGTGACACAAATTGTCCCTCATTATCGTACACTAGGGAGGAGTAGGTAAGCAGCTGAAAACTTTCGTTATTTAATTTTTAAGGTCCACAAAGTCTTTCGGTCACCGTTCAAAAGTGTGAAGCAACCCGTTTCAACTTTTACCTTTAAGTCTTTAACGTAAAACGTAAAGTTTTTCATACTTAATTTTGTTATCTTAAAGTAAGTGAGAAGTTGAGTGTATTTCATAAAGTTTTATGACACGACTTAATTAAGCAGCCTTTACCGGGATAGGTATAGGAGGATATTCTCCGGGAATTTTATATAGAATCTAGGCTAAAGAGTAACTTGCCTTTTTATTACAGTGCTGTTGAATGTTGCCTACTTAAGACCAAAGCGTAGCCGTTATGCTTATAAATAGGCACAGCCATTATTAAGGCCAGCCTGAGAGGCAGGTTTTTATGTTTTAATGCACCTTCAACTCTATAGGTACCTTATCCATTTTTCTTGCAGTAAGTGTTCCTTGTAGTAGCTCAAGCATCGAATATATTTTATACGTTCAAATAATAGATAGTTAATACATGTCTTTCAATTCGATTTTAAGGCTGCCAGTAAAAATTCATCCATTATTCAAGGCCAATTTTCTGTATATAGATCATGATTAGAATATGAGGTATAAGGCATACCTATAATGAAGGTATTATAAAAAGAAAAAGTCTACACAAAAAAACTTGAAAAATGAAAATAAAAATCTTCAAAAATGAAATTTAAACAAATCATTTGTTAAAATCGACATTGAAATACTTTGAAAGTTATTATTAAAGTGTTAAAAAAAATGTACGTTTATTAGAAAGCAATATAAAGAAGGAAGCTGTAAAAAGCTTACCCATACATATTCAACAACTTATTCAAGCTCCACACTCTTAGTTCACGTTATCCGGCACTATCGAGCACTTAGAGGAATTTCCATGAAATTAATAGGAAGTCAAACTTGGAATCGGTTGTCTTTCTATTACGGGCTGTCCCTGTGTGTTCGTCTGGCAAACATTTGCCGAACGTGATCCAACGCAAAGGGCGGGATTTAGAAATGTTACCTACTAAATTTTAAGCTCCAACACATGATATAGGATTGTTAGTTTATTTATATCCGCTAACTTCCCGCGCCAGCCTCGAAATGGAGATTCTGCGGTTTAATATTTCGTTTTTTGCTTGAAAAGAGGTCGGAAAGTATTGAGGAAAGAGAAAGGAAATTGGACGTCCGGGATTTAGGTTGGCGCTAAATATTATACGCTTTCATTTTACACTAACTGTTTATTTATCCTTTATAAAAGTGTACTCATTTAAATCGGAAAGGGTAAAAGTTCGGGTTTTGTTTATTGAAAATCTTATAAAAATATTGATGAATTTTAGCTTTTTCCAAATTGTATAGCTTAAGGGGCCCTGCTCCGAAATGTATGTTTCTAAATCATGGTTTTTGGATAGAAATCATCATATTTAAAATCCTAAAAAAATATATAGCACAGATAAACGTTTGATCTAGTGACTTTTTTGGATAAAAACACAATATTAAACATTTGACTCGATCAAAAAAAAATCAGAAGTAACATCGATTTTAAAAGCATAATCAGTTTTATGAGAATTAGGGGAACGCTATGTTTATGAAAATTTGACATTTCATTTACTAATCAGGTTTTACAGGGAAATTTTTGGATAGATTTTTAATTTAGCCCTTATTTTTTTCTATATAAAATATAATACGTAAAATGCGACTCGCGCGCACCACGTCAGTGCCGCCAGAGTCCAGCCGGACGTCATCGAAGGAGGACCTGTGCTAGTTTTGCTCCCGACCACGTTGCAGTCGCCGCTCGCGTATTAGAACCGAGCGGCGAGTAAAACGGCGAGCATGTCACGGTATAAATAAATCAGTAGTTTGATTTTGTTAGTTATCCTAGGATTATTGTTGTAAATATAAATTAACTTCTTATTCTATACTATTAAACGAACAATATTTGCATATTAATATATTTGTTTGTAAATACAGTGTGGAAATTTTCGATGGGCCCTGGGTGAAAGTACTAGAAATACTGGAGATAGCAAATATCCTTTATTTTTAAAAAGAAATAGAACTGCATTCAAAGATTTTCAAAAATTCATTTTCTTCGACCGGGAATCGAAAGAACTATTAAAACCGCATCAAAATCCGTTGCGTAGTTTCAAAGATTTAAGCGTACAAAGGGACATAGGGACAGTGAAAGCGACTTTGTTTTATACTATGTAGTGATTTAAAATTATGTTTTAAAAATTACCTTGCCTGAGATCCTCTTTTTTATGGGTTATTGAATAGGAATAGCGGCAAAGTTTTGAAGTACTAGTAGAATGACTATTATGATGTTGGTTGATCTGTATTCAATGAGTATGACAAATATTATTTTTAATTTTTTATGAAACAACAATCCAAGATGGCGCCGACGAAAATTTGACTTTTTTCGTGATGGGTGTCATTTTCATGGTTTTTGGGGTAGCAATTAACGAATATGAGGTCAAAACTATAATCCAAGATGGCGCCGACGAAAATTTTACATCTTTTCGTCATGGGTGTCATTTTCATGGTTTTTGGGGTAGCTATTAACCAATATGAGGTCAAAACTAAAATCCAAGATGGCGCCGACGAAAATTTTACATCTTTTCGTCATGGGTGTCATTTTCATGGTTCTTGGGGTAGCAATTAACGAATATGAGGTCAAAACTATAATCCAAGATGGCGCCGACGAAAATTTTACATCTTTTCGTCATGGGTGTCATTTTCATGGTTTTTGGGGTAGCTATTAACCAATATGAGGTCAAAACTAAAATCCAAGATGGCGCCGACGAAAATTTTACATCTTTTCGTCATGGGTGTCATTTTCATGGTTTTTGGGGTAGCTATTAACGAATATGAGGTCAAAACTAAAATCCAAGATGGCGCCGACGAAAATCTTACATCTTTTCTTCATGGGTGTCATTTTCATGGTTTTTGGGGTAGCTATTAACGAATATGAGGTCAAAACTATAATCCAAGATGGCGCCGTCGAAAATTTTACATCTTTTCGTCATGGGTGTCATTTTCATGGTTTTTGGGGTAGCTATTAACCAATATGAGGTCAAAACTAAAATCCAAGATGGCGCCGACGAAAATTTTACATCTTTTCGTCACAGGTGTCATTTTCATGGGTTTTGGGGTAGCTATTAACCAATATGAGGTCAAAACTAAAATCCAAGATGGCGCCGACGAAAATTTTACATCTTTTCGTCATGGGTGTCATTTTCATGGTTATTGGGGTAGCTATTAACCAATATGAGGTCAAAACTAAAATTCAAGATAGTGCGGACGAAAACTTTACATCTTTTCGTCACGGGTGTCATTTTCAAGGTTTCTGAATTCTGCTCGAAAAATATGTAAACGGTTGTAAGAAAAATATACTTACCAAATTATCGACGGTAACATTGGGGATTTGTACATAGCTGTCTCAAAAACCTTGAAAATGAAACTCATGCCGTAAAGATGTAAAATTTTCGTCGACACCATCTTGGATTTTAGTTTTGACCTCATATTGGTTAATTATAGCTACCCCAAAAACCATGAAAATGACACCTGTGACGAAATTTTGTCAAATTTTCGTCGGCGCCATTTTGGATTTTAGATTTGACCTCATATAGATTAATAGCTACTCCAACTCTTTGAAAATGACACCCGTGACGAAATTTTGTCAAATTTTCGTCGGCGCCATTTTGGATTTTAGATTTGACCTCATATTGATTAATAGCTACTCCAACTCTTTGAAAATGACACCCATGACGAAAACATTTCAAATTTTCGTCGGCGCCATCTTGGATTTTAGTTTTGACCTCATATTGGTTAATCGCTAGCCCAAAAACCACCCACATTTGCTACTTAGGAAAAGTTCAGATTTAAAGATATCATAGGTAATGTGACGAATATAATTTATTTCATTCCGACCGTTTCTCGGAATAACATACATTTACTAAGAAGGGTTTAATATATTGCCGGTAACATAATATTATGATGTATGATAATAATTAATAATTCATAAAAAAGTATTTTATACATTTCTTAAAAAGCTTCGATATTGTATACAATAATACAAATCATTAATTGATTATTATTCAAATTGTTGTAAAATAGTCACACTTTTTTAAGTTGGTTGAATACACTAACTTACTTATTACATACTTATATTCAATTATTATTTTGCCTTTTTTATTTGTTTTAATTTTAATTATTATTACCAATATTTTCAGAAGAAAATAAATTAATGTATCCAGAACGAGAGTTTCATTTTAAACTTTAAATGTATGTATAAAATAGACCAAAAAATTTTTACGAGAAATTAACAATAAATTATCTTTTATATTGTTTCTATCGATTTGAATAATAAAATAAAATTTGAAAAAGGAATGTTTCCTTTCAGAAAAATTTGCTATCCCTAGTATTTCAAGTACTTTCCATTCAGGGCACATCGAAAATTTCCACACTGTATATATACAAACAAATATATAAATATGCAAATATTGCTCGTTTAATGGTATAGGATAAGTAGTAAATTTATTTATCAACAACATTCCTACGATAGCAAATAAAATCGAACTACTGATTTATTTATACTGTGGCATAATCGCCCGCCTTCATAGGTCACCGGAGTTCATGCCGCGCCGGCTCCTGCGCAACGCGGGCGCGAGCCATCTCAGTGCCTAAAATGCCTAAACTTTCAGTACAAGGGGCTCTTAAGTACGATTTTCTTCTTCTGCTCTCTATTTTAAATATTTATAAATATAATTAGATATTATATTACACGTATTTCACGTTTAAGTAATCACGTTACAAAATATGTACAGCGAAATTGTAAATATATTACTTTTTCTTTAAATAAAACAAAATTATATATCCGTATTTGAGTACAATTGGAAGAAACATTCACGAATACCTATTTATATCTAATATCACTCTACAATAGAGCCTAATTATCAAGTACTGATTTAAATTTTGACGTCGTCTCAAATATAGCCTCGTTAATATTCTAACTCACAACACTACATCTAGTATCTTGCGAATCTTGAATAGAAGATGAACCGAAAACAAAGGGCATCCTGAATTTTGAGTAGGTTCTTGACGAACACACAATGAGACGACGGGAAATAAATAGAATATCAGGAGGTAACTATTCTGTTTGAATAGTGTATCCTTTCAATGCTTTATGCGTTTTGGTTTACGAAATATTCAATAGTACTTGCCTACAATGTCAATATCAATGTTGACCTATTTGGTTTGGAGGGTCGCATTCATTATACGTCGTTAATACATAATTCTTTAATTGTTTTTCGATATTGATCATTATGGTATGATTTAATGTATGTTTTTGTATCCTAGCAACTTAAAACATTTATTATGTTGTTAGAATGAAAAAAAGTTATAGACCTAGCTAGGTATTTACAATCCTTGTGTAGAGATTCACAATCAAAATGTTATTAAATTAAAATCTCCGTCAAATTAAGGTGATACAATATAATATAAAAATAGGCAACATCAAACATCAGATAGGTGAATAAATAAAATGTATGAGGTTATTTTAGACGAAATTTTATTTTATTTCTTCACTTTACTTTCACTAATGATGTACTCAAAACGAATCGCAAAAATTTGCCTATTATATTTGTATTAACTAGGTAGTCGAAATGAATTGAATAAATTTTCGAATTGTTTATATTTTATCTATAATAAATATATTTTATCTATATTGTTCGTTTCTCTGTTACCTTGCGAAATACTTATTTAAATATTAAATAGAAAGTATGTATTATTAATTAACGTAGCTAGTAGCTACAGAAGCTAGTAGTTGTATTTGCCCAGAAAGAATATAATAAAAGAACTGATAAGACAAAATTTAAATGAAAAGGAATCACAATTTTTTCATTAGCAGCTCAAAAAGGCTTGGTGGTAAACGATCGCCTAATTTTCTAAAAGCTTGTACTAAAATCTAAGAAATGTTGCTATTTTTCAATACTAGACTTGTAAATGCAAAGCCATTCCACATTGGATACATAAAAATCTGTTTGCTAAAAATATCAGAGGGATGTATAAAAATAATTAGTTGAATTTGAATTTGGACGTGGAAAACCAAACTAGCCAGTGCTATATGCGTTCATTAGTCGTGCTCTTTGCTAACTCATCATTCATATTACGAGCTCACTACGTAATGCGGATCTGTGAATCTCATATTCTAAATTATTATTCGAATATTCAGTGTAGCCAAAAGCCGTGTCATTAAGCCAAATATATTATACCCTGCCTAGGTGTTGTTAGAATTTATTATGCGCTCTTGTATTTTTAGAATTACCTTCCGCTAAAGGGGTCAAGAATTTAATCATTTCGGCGAAATAATGCTTAATTACGCGGAGATTTCACCAGCTTGACTGCACATTTTTAAACTTTTTATTTTTTTTCTATTTACATGGAAAAATATAAGCTTAACAGGATACAACCAACGTCTAGGTTTTATTTTTAAGGTAAAATGATAAGGTAAAATGATATAATAATTTTACTGATAAATCCAAAACTTTTGGTAGACAGGTATTGGATAGGAAAATGCATACCTACACTAGCTGTGCCGCGTTTCATCCGCGGACAAACCTACAAGCAAAATGTGTCAGCCATTGGTGGTTTTCACGTGAAGCGTAACAAACATAATATGTATTCTTTTAAACTTTCACGTGCATGATATAATAGGATATTCTTCGAGTGTTTTTCAAGCTACACTTCACCATTTCGAAGATAAGCAGTAATAAAATTGTATACTTACATAAGTTAGAGATGTAACACTTCTTAAAATTAATTAATTTGGGCAATAAAACAAATATTTAAATTTTATATTTGTAGAGCACACTTCGGACTCTATTATTTTCATTTAATTTCATTATTTATAAACACTATACTACCTTAGTCCTCATAACAAACAGAATGTAGCTGTAAATAATTCCGCTCGCACACATAATTTACACAGGAGCTTAGTTTAGAAGATTATGTGCTACAAGTAGGTGTATCATTTATACAGCGAGTGTTAGAGGCGGTCGCAGGAGCGTTCTGCTGAGCTCCAACATTAATACCGGCACCGCCGCCGCCGGCAACACATTAGTTCGGCTCACACTACACGTACACAATTTGAATTCTTTCCCGAAATATAATGTGGGATCAGCTAAGTAAATTAACCATACTGTCAAATCTAATTATGATTTTTATAGCAGTTGAGATGAGGTGTGAGCGTGAGTAAGCAAATGATTTAATCATAATTTGGAAGCTATATCTATAGATTTGTTTCTTCCTACTACAAGTATATTGTTAAAAAAAATTTATAACCTCCTCCTTTTTTTGAAGTCGGTTAAAAAATCTATGTCATTCATGATGATTGCATTGTAAATGCGTTTGTTGTTTTAATTTTTCATTTATTTAAAAAAACTTTTGTACTAAGAACTTTTTAATTTTACGCTTTCTTTTTATAGTGAATTTTGTGACAGTTTCTAATAAAAGGATAGAAATGGTCGTATATTTAATTCTACTCCTTCAATTCGTGATGTTGGCGATACCTACTTAAATATTATTTATTAAGGCAATTTCTGAAGACACATTTTCATTACCTAGAAGTAAAAAATAAGTTTTTCTGATATATGACATTACTGTAAAATATTAAATGATTATGTGATACTCTAATCCAACCTTATTATTAGGGTGGGTAATAATAAACTTCTAATAAGTGGATAGGTAGGTCACTTTATGACATAATACCAAGTAATTGACGTCACGCGTAAGCATCAAATTATGCCAGTAATGAAGGGGTGGAATTTTCATTATATTTTGACGAGATTGTTTTGCCCGATTGCCTTTTTATGCTAAAACACGAGTAGGTACTTTGTTTCTTTTTGTACTTTCTCTGCAATAAATACACATTAATAGAGTAGATTTTCGAAAGAAATACGTCTCTAACGAGGCGATAAATTGTATCAAACTGTAATATAAAGGTATTGCTTCATAGGCAAAACTGAGAATAACAAACAGACCATCACATTCAATCTGTACAAGACATTAACAAGAAACTCCTAATTAATGTACATTAAGAATTCAGCTTGGATTTACACCGCCTCACGAATAAAAATGCGATCGATTCCCTTCAGAATACTAATATCCAAATGATTTTGCTTTCATTAATATTCCACAAGACGAACATCGGATCGCTTCGGAAGACATCGACTAGAATCATATTGAGGATCCTCGGAAGAGCTTATGTTACTTTAAAAGAATTGTATTTTTAGTGCTCCGTAGTGAAGAAACGGAGCGATAGCTCAAGGCATTATAAAGCAATTTAGAAATGTGGACTTGTAACGAAGGAAACGGTTGTTTGTAAGAAAATGTTGCCTTTAAATATAAAATATGGTTATGTCAATAATTTGTAGTAGTAGCGAGTATATTTATGTCTTTTGTTTTCTTGCTACATCTTCAGTGAAATAATCGTGCTTTAATAATTTACAGATACTTAAGACAACATTTTATTGCAGTTTTACATCATAACTCTAAAACGTCAAATAGCATGCTCTAAGCTTTTAATAACGACCTACGGTAGTTCTAACCATTTTTATAAATCCTTGCCATAATAGGAAGGTAATGAGGTTAATTATACCTAATATTCTCTCTCATTTATTCCCGTCGAGGCAAGCGAAAATTATCTATCATTAAAAAGATAAAATTCACCTCCAAATTGAGTATTGAGTACCTCCCACTATTTTACTAGTGTTGAATTTCCAGCATTGGATGAATCAGGAATATAAAGCCAGCTTAAATATGCGTTTATTAATAGGAAACTATTTAAAACAATAAACAACATAAACCTTGAGAAGTTGCTGTTTATAATAGCCATACTTTAAATCATATTTCAGGTGTAGTTTGTTTACGTATATTTGGACTTTATAAATAATAAACTAACAAATACATATAGCGCTACATCGTCTTTAAAATAAACACCAATAACACAAGTGAGGTTTTGTATTGATAAAGGAAATGATGTAGCTTTATAAAAATGTTATCCAAGGTTGATCTGCAAAAGAAAAACTAACGGTCGTGTATTTATCTTTCATAAAGCAACTATTAAAGTAAGCCTTTGTTTTTTTTCGCAACAATTAAGTGATCCGTAAGTCTTAAAGCCAAGATGAAAGCGGTACTCCCTTTATAACCGTGGTTAAAGGAATTCAATTAGTTTGTACATAGTCTAAGAAGATTAAAAAGACTAAGTCAGCTTCTCGGAGATAAGACGGAGGTAAGTATTTAATTATCTTATACTCATTCTGTCGCTACTTCAAACGAACAGTTTCGTTTTCTAGAAATTTTCCTTAGCGATAGCATATGAAATTGAATTTCGATTAATCGAACGTTTTTAATTAATTTCCTTAATGGTATTGATACAACGAAGTTAAGAATTAGGTAATGTGAGAAATGATAAGGATTTTTAAACGATAACATGAAAACTTTATGCGTTATACTATTTAATCTTCTATCAGTAGGTATTTTATACAAAGATAAGTAGTCAGAGAAAACGAAAAAAATGTCATGAGTGAAACATACGTTTATTGCTTACATTAAAAAAATAACATCATTAGATGCTCATCTTTAAGACAAAGTTTCATACTATCATAAGAACATCAAAGCAACTAGTAATACATTATACAATGCAGAAGTTCAGCACGTCATTGAACTATTCAGCGTAAACTCAATAACGTTTTCAGATGTTTCGTACGAGCGTCCTTTTATTTGACGCTAACAACGTAAACCACTTATGTAACTGCTAAGAATGTGCTACAAATTTAATAAACACTCTTACAAAGGACAAATAAAAAACTATTCTGTCTTATTGGCCCTCGGAACGTAGCTGTAACTTAATTAAATTTCCAATAATTGAATATTGTTCAGACGTTGACGTTTAACGACACAAAGTAGAAGAAATTACTCCACCTGTTATTTATTGGGATATCGGAAAAAAGCATCGGCATTTTCGAAGTTTAATTACAAATTTTGAGAATAACATCGCATTAAAAATACGCTAACAGAAAAGGTAAATGGAATAATTTAAGATGTTAAAACTTTCCCATATTTGTGTTTGAGAAATGTGAGTTCTTTAATGGAAATTCCGGATTCAATTATCACCGATCAAAACTTTCTTCTTAACCGCAATATTGTAATCATTCGGATGTGAAAATCAAAAATTTCAACTTTATCGTTTAATCTTCTTTTCTTTCATGGATTATGTGCTCTATTTCAGCGACGGTAAGGTTCTTTTTTTCGAACGGAAAATATGGATGCGGATACCACTTAGCCAGTGTCCTGAGTCTGTAATTATTGTTAAAACTCGACAGCTCTTCAACTTCTTCCGAAGTGAGTGAAAAATCCATTACGTCGATGTTTTGTTTAATACGTTCTTTATTCGTTGATCGTGGAATTGGGACTAGTTTACGATCCAACTGAAAGCAAATTTATTATTACATTTTTTAATGTTCTTGTTACATACGTCGTTTCATAAAGGTACGATAAAATAAATTGTCACATATTTCATTTTATATGATGTTCAGTCTAAAAGTACCAGTAAATCCGTAGCGAGGTTATGTGGAATGTGAACATATTCAGAGGAAATAAATTATTATTTGATAAGCAGTAAGCTTCATTTCATTTTATTCGATCAGTTGTAGACGTACATTAATCCAAATCTGATTTTTTGTCTTGATGATATTATATGAATGTTATTTTGTAAAAAATTAACGTCTTTTTCCTGAACTGTTTTGCAGTAATTTTATTGGTTAGATTCACTCGACTCATACAAATTTTATTATTATCTCTTAAGCGGAAGTGTAATTTAAACTTTAAAATACTGACTACTAAAATACATATTATATATGTCGGCGCAACGACGATAAACGACTACCCTCAAACTACTAGCTAAAGTTTACTTTGATCTTTTTAAATAAGTGGTTGATTCATTAATCAACCACTAATGAAATAATTAAATTAACGAAATAATTAATGTATGTTAAAAATGATAAAAATTCATTGTAAAAATTCGAGTGGCAACAACTAATTCTTGTGAGTCATGGTTTGCTTTAAATACGAGCGCCCGATGGCACAGAGCACATTCACTCGCCGGCCGTCGGAGCGTTCGGAGCTCTCTCTATAATTTCCACGTAGATTAAAAAGGCAGTAAAATACCTACAGGCGTTCTACTTCGAGTATGAGCGCCTGCTCTGATGATGGTGACGTCAGAATTGCTGACGTCTAGTGTTGCCGAACTATCGATAGTTTGACTATCGATAGTTGACCTTGAAAATAAGTCAGAATATCGATAGCACTATCGATAGTATCGATATTATCGATACTATCGATACTATCGATAGCGTTAATCATGGAATACTATTGATGAACTGCAATAGTATCGATAAAATCGATAGTATTGATTGCCAATAGTTGCTATACTATCGATACTGTCGATAGTATCGATACTATTGCTACTGAATATTGCAACTACAATCGATACTATCGATAGTACTGATACTATCGATAGTTTTGAGCTATCGATAGTAGTAAATTGTGCAATAGTATTGTTCACGATTTCTTGGTATAATGGGTCAGTCAGTGCCACCGACCCATATTATGACTCAGTTTAAAAGTTAAGACTAGTACCTATTTGGTTTAATCGTTGTAATAAAGAGACATCTAGTTCTAACATCTAGTTCTCTGTCATCCACTATAATATTATTGATAAAGCAATACTATCGAGAAAAAGGTCACTATCGATGGGACGATATTATCGATAGTATCGACACTATCGATAGTATCGATAGTTCGTTCGATATTGAACTTCGATAGTATCGACACTATCGATAGTATCGATAGTTCGTTCGATATTGAGCTTCGATAGTATCGATACTATCGATGGTATTGCTATGTGTCGATAGTATTTACGCTTATAGGACTATCGATACTATCGATAGTATCGACACTATCGATAGTATCGATAGTGCTATCGATACTATTGCTTTTCCCCAACTATCGATAGTTAATCGATAGACTATCGATAGTGGACTATCGAGCGGCAACACTACTGACGTCACTCTTTTTAAAAATAGCCTTTGGGCCCTTCTTCCGTCATATATATTAAGTAATTTTGCATTTAAATTAATTTTAAAATCTACTAAATAGAAACATTCATTGACAGTGCCTTAAACCATTTTTAGATTTAAATATAAATATGAATATCATAAGTATTTCTCCACCATTAAAACCTAACCATCGGCGAAGTCTTTACGATACTTAATTACCGGAATTTCTCAGTGATTTCTTAATGCAAACCTAACTCTTTAACTTTTTAGAAATTTCTTATTTCTTTTCATTCGAACCCGGTATGAATGCGTAGCACTTGAATTTAAAATGAGGTTGAGACGAGATTTCAAATTGGAAAGAGCAAAATAATTTTTTCAACACTTTGAGATATTCGTGTACAATGTTACAATTTGCTTTACTTTTGAAAATAAATGTTTAAGTAGTGAAATGAAGGGGTACTTCTAATCTTTTTACTAGCCTTTCTGGAATTTTTGCTGTACTTACTGGGGATCGAACCCAGACTGGATATAAGGCTCAATGCAATCATGTTCAATAACATTGTATAAAAATAAAATTACAAATACATATAATAATTATTAATCAATAGGTTCACAAACACAACTGACCAAATTTAGCTGAAATTGGAGAAGCAACATAGACACCAAAACTAATATTATATTTATCTTTCATAAAAAAGTATACGTGTAGGCTTTCTTTTTAGCCGGGTCTAGCGTAAGTAAAGTTAGGCAGCGGCTAGAATGTACTATTCTAAATATATCTTCAAATAACTTTTACGAACTGTAATTCGAAACCACTTTAATCTTAGTATTTTATTGTGTTTGATTTTACGCGAGTATTGATTGACATTTAGAATTTAAAATCGCATATAAAATCTGTTAAAATCTTTAATTTCTACTTTAATCTTAATTATTAGAATAAATAAGTTCTTCTTACCAAATATCTCAATAATATTTGAGGAACAGTCTTATTATACTTTTCAGCGAGATTCATAAGTGTCGGATGGTTTGCGTGCGGTGGTGGAGCGTTTTTCTTCCGCCCAAGAATAGCTCCGAAGGGACTAAAGGCCATTACAACTATGCCACGTTGTTGACACCATTCTATCAGTTTATCTTCTGTTATACTTGGGTTTACCTGGAAAATAATAAATACATAGCCCTGTTTGCAGAATTAATCTATTTAAATTTATACTATGTATTAGCATTGTAAGGTATTGAAGTTGATAAAATAATTCACAGAGAAGCGAGGATACTTCGAGGAACCTAGAGATTTAACCTTACCTTAGATGAAGAACCTTAGATGCTGTTCTAAATTACAGGAAATTATAATTAATACTACTATTATTATCTTTAATTTCGATTGTTTCACTTTGGATATTGAACATATAAATAACCTTAACTTACTTTAACTTACATAAAACGCATTCTAGTATATTTTCAAAAGATATCTAATTTAAAAAATAATTCTATTGTACAGCTCATATATATACAATCTTGTTAGAAAGAATAGGAAGCGTGAGCAATGAAATATTACCTCAGTTTGTAAAACCGCTGGTTTAATCCTGCTGTTTTCCCACAGACGTTCCATCTGAGACAGGTTGAAATTTGACACGCCTATCGACCTCGTCAAATTGGCTTCTTTGGCGTCTTCTAGACCTTTCCACGTTTCTAGATAGTCGGTCATACTGATGCTACCATCTTTCTGCACATGTGTAAAAAATAAAATTAGGGCTATAAGAGTATATATGGAACAACAAAAATATAGAGACTCCGTGGTTCTCTTTGTTACTGAAATTCACGCAAAAGCTGTAAGCTAACACCTTGTTATAAAAATCAAGTAGGTAATATAGGAAATTTTATATTTTGAAATTTGAACATCGTTCGTTTCAATCTAGAAAACAACAATTTAAATTTTTTGTACTGTTATATCTTTTTAATTATTAATATACAGAAAGCGGCCATGTAGAAATAAATATACTGCAACAATTTAAGAAATTTATAAGACACAATTTCAATTTTGTGAAGTGCCTTATCTAGTCTAGTTGAGAAGTCTTGTAGTCGCCATGAAATATACACGGCCATGCTTCATAAATTTTACATAGAGAGAAGCCGCAATTTTGCTTTCATTGTTGTTTCAGAATAATATTTTGCTATTTCAATGTTTTATAGTGTAATAATAATTAATCAAAAACACGTTTATATGTATCAACAGCAATCCAATTGCCTGTATATTTAGATAGTTGTAATTACTATTTCATAAATTAATTTACTGATAAAATCGGTTCTTCTCGCTGTCACAAACTGTTTAGAAAGAGACAAAATTAAATTAGTTTATAGTTAAAAATGTGTTTGTTGATCACAAGGGCTAATTATTATTTCAGAAGGTTTTAGACGACGTATAGTTCATAATGATATATATTCACCGCAATTTAAAACTTATTCACAAGAATAAGTTTTAAATAATATTAGGTAAAAACAATTTTAATATTATGTTTTACCATTCTGCCGTTCATAATGTGTAGTGTGTTCATAGGTGATAGAAGGAAAGAGTTTATTTTATATTTTGATTTATTCTGTAGAACATAATAAGAATGATTGTATTTAAAATTAGTATATTCACCTTATACCCGAAGGGAAAGTGCATTAGATAGAGGTCGACGTAATCCACGTTTAACTCTTGCAATGATTTTTTAAGCGCTGGAATTACTTCTTCTCTTTCGTGAGCATCATTCCAT
Organism: Colias eurytheme; assembly: GCF_061535395.1. NCBI lineage: Eukaryota > Metazoa > Arthropoda > Insecta > Lepidoptera > Pieridae > Colias > Colias eurytheme. The sequence goes on along the minus strand of NC_142987.1, from coordinate 5,150,738 downwards.
AACTACGGAGTAATAAAATCAATGAAATGCAAATATATAAAGAAAGACAATATTTTGTGATAACGGAAATATTGTTTCAAATAAATATCATTTTATACAAACGAAATAAAGATAATACTATGAGGAAAACATAAATAATTTCAACATCTCTTGTAAATTTTTAGCTTTTTCTTTAAGTAGTAAAGAAACTTATTACTCAATCCAATTGCTTTCGAGTCGAACTCATTATTTACTGATTTCAACTTCGTTGTAAGCTACTTTCAGTTTAATAAATTAACTAGGAATTTATATACAAGTGGACAAATCATACTTGACTGTTACATAGAACTTTAAGTATCGTCACTTATTTATTACTTCTTTTTATAACTACAAGGACATCGATAAAATGATGTGTTCTTTTCATTTATTTTAATGATTTCCTTTTTTAAGGGAGACGATATCGGAAAAATAATATTCCTATTTAATATAAACCTTTTAACTTACATCAAAGCGAGCAATGTTTTCATCGTAAAAAAGCGATTAATTTTTGTTTCTTTTTTAAGGCTTATACATGCGCTAATAACCTTGACCATACTAGACGGATCTCAAATCTCTCCCGCTGCACCTTCTTTTTTCCTCGCATTTTGTATTTAAAAAGATACTAATCAGTGAAAAAAAAAATCCTCGTCAGGGAATGTTGTGTAACTGATAATTTATTAAACATAAAATTTTCAGAGCTCTAAGTCAGCAGGTTACGAAGTTTATAGAGTATTTGCGGAAAAATCGATGACCACGGCACATTTTTTTTCTATTAATCTATTAACTTTGGAAAAAAATCCTCGCGAGCAATTAAAGATCAAAGACCATCCTATTTTATATATTTTTTTCGGTATTGTGCTTTATGTTGTACCAGACTTTATAGAGGTTGAACATAGTCGAAATTGCCGGGTAGCGCCTTAATGGTAATAGGGAAGCGCTTGACCACAATCTCGCCTGATGTTAAGCTGAGATGTGGTCTAAGATGGAACGCGCTTCCCTAGAAGGTACCTGTTCTCTCTACGCTTGAAGAAATGATTTATAAAACTCTATATATGAATAACGTCTATCACTACTTGACTGAAATTTTATGAAAATATACAGTTTTTGGAGGTAATAGGTATAAACATCGCAGATATCGCCGTTAGAGTTACATTTCATGAAACTTATATAAATATCGTCCGTCCCTACATATGTACCTACACATGATTTTTACTAAACACTAGATTACCGCCCGCGGCTTCACTCGCGTTTTCAAAGAAAAACCCGCAGATTTCCCGTTCCTGTGAGATTTCCAGGTTAAAAAGTAGCCTATTTTTTATTCTTAATCATCCATCCATCCATCCAAACTCGAATTTATAATAGTTGTAGGATGTTTTAAATTAATAAATAAACTATTTTTTTATACAAATATATAAACATTACCTTTGTAGTAATATAAACATCCCGTCTATCACCACTGTTAGCTACATAATTCCGTACACCAAGGCCGACCTCGTCCTCCACACGGTAAAGCGTCGCCGTGTCTATGTGTCTGTACCCAGCCTCGAGAGCCCATTGTACCGCCCGCGCTAAGGAGTGGTTCACAGGCAACACTCGTGTCCCCTGTATCACATAACTTGTATGACGCTCAATTAAAATGCTATAGGATCAACGGATCTGTGATGGTATTATAGTATAAAGTTTTATGTGCAAAAGAAATTTTGTTTTTAATTGGAAATTTGGAAACCAAACATTTTTATTTCAGGATCTAGTCTTATATAAAAATTTATTGAAAGGTAGCGAATAATTTTCAATACGTATAGAAATAAATCTCTGTAAGCCCTACCTTTTCGTTTAAAATAACGTAAGCTTTGTGTAACACACCCCAATTAATACAAAAAATGTATACGATGGAAATGTATCGTAATATGAATCTTATTAGTCTTCTTTAATCATATTATTCTTTATTTTGATCAAACAATTTTCTATCACCATATTGAAAAAGCTTCATCGATAAATTAGCATATATCTAATACGTAAATACAAGCTTCAGAATAACGTATTCTTATTAAGAGTTAATTTGTTTGATTATGGGCCGATTTTTCAATGCTTGGATAAAACTTATCCGTCCAATAAAGTCCAACACGATAATATTAAAATGTCACGTAAACTGTCAAATACAGGCAATTAGCATATGTTTTTAAAATGGTAGTTTTATACATTATTCGACGAATAAGTTTTATCCAAGCATTGAAAAATCGGCCCTAATAATAATGAACTGGAAATAAAGTCGATAAACATATTTATTTAACGACTGATAATAGTTTAATTAGTTAATACATAATAGAATAAAATAATATTTAAGTACCTACCTACTACGTTGTTCTACAACCTTATCCACACACATATTTTTTTGTCTTTACGACAGGAGGGCTAACGAGCAAACATTGAATGGTAAACACATGCGCCACAAATTACATAGATTATACACTGATATATGTACATTCCATTTCCAATAATTAGGTGAACATTTCTTAACAAGCCTGTGTTAGCTTGAAGTTTAGACTTTAATGATTCTCAGTAATAGGTACTACAGATGATAATATAATACTATGGTAATACAATAAAACTCAAATGTTTTCATAAATTAATGTGGAAATTTCCTCGTTTTCTGTTATATTAGAAGGAATATTTTGTGGGAATCATTTAAATATCAACATATTTCATTTTCTACTTAATAAAATATTTACTGTTCCATACATACATTTATTAGATTTCGTTTGAAAGTACAAGAAAAAGGTTCCTAGTAGATATTATTTATTTTATAACTTTATTCATGAATCACATGAAATCATTTCCATTCATAAATTATACTATCTTCTCTAGAAAATGCGTATTCAAGGATATAAAATTCACATGACCTGGGCCTTACAAGGAACCTACTGAAATATGGAAATTCAGTCCTGTATAATAGAAGTTATGTTAACAGATTTCAATAAATCTTATACATTTGAAGTACATTAAATATGTTGTTTTTTATAGGCCACATTAAGAGCGCTAGAAAATATTTATCTATTAAGTAAGTAAATATTAAAATTATATGAATTACCTCGGCTCCCATTCCTTCCAATAAAATAATATTGGGTGTATCTTAAAATAAATTAATACAAACACCCACGGCTGTTGTATTTTCAGTGATTTCCAATTTGTTTGTGACCTCGAATTGAGGATTAAAAACGGTGCGAACAAAGCAATTATGTTAAATTATTTCCAATCGATTTTTTCCTTTCAGAAATAAATGATTTGTTTACGAAGAATAAAAAGAATGAATACTTACATTGGCCAGGTGGCCTAAGCTTGTTCCTAATGCTATAGCAGGTATTTGGTTTCCATCGTTCAATGTATATGTAAGAGTAGTCTCTGAATATACCTGAATAAAAGAAAACATATCGACTTCATACAGTCTATTAATGTACCTATTATAATAATAATAAATACACTTTATTTAGCACCAAATAAAAACAGACAATATAACAAAAGAAAAAAAAAGACAATATAATATATAGCCAAAAAGGCGGCCTTATCGCTACTGAGCGATTTCTACCAGGCAACCTATGGGTAGGATTTTGAATTAAAAAGGGGAAAAACAATAGGTGGTGCAGTAATGAAAAATTTAATTATAATACATTTAAACCAAATAACTACTTATATTATAAATATATACATAATGAATATGATTAAAAAAAAAATACATATATAATTTATATATATATTTATATATAAATACCAATATACTAATAATACATATATTTACAAAATAAATAAATAAATAAAAATAAACAAATACAGTGAAAATACTAACTATTTATCTGGGAGGAGAAATGATTGAAAATTAAATTTTTAAATATATTTAGCGATTTCGCACGTCTGATTTCTATAGGTAGAGCATTCCAAAGGACTATGGACTGTACATGGTAGGATTTGTGGTAAAATTTGGATTTGTGGGGAGGGATTTTCAATAGCAGGTTGCCAGTGCATCGTAGATATAATATTATAATAAGATCATTATGTTCATTCAGAATTAGTTATAATTAAATATTTATATCAAAGAACAATACTTATTCAATATCATTAATTGTTACAAAACAGTTTACGGGCAATTTCCAACACAACTTTACTACAGAGTTAACTACTCGTAAAAACGATAAACGACGCAGTAATTACACATACGCCATACAAAAACATTTGGTAAACTGGCAATTTATTAAGAAAACAAGGCTAAATGTGATTTATTCTCACCGAGGCAAGTTTCTGAAAAACGAGCAGTAAGTACAGTTTCCAGTGTACGTCCATTTCCCTTGTTACGTTAAATCGTGCTAATTTTATTGTGTACATCTGTGCTTCATTACAGATGATGGAAGTGATAAATACTTTGTACACAGCATAGCTATGTGTCGTATTAAACATGTGTTTGAAGATCAGGTTTCATAATTGCCTATAAAAATATAATAATGTCGACGAGTACGTATATAATAAATACCAAAATATGATACTTGAGATGAATTATCAATTTATTCGCAAAAAATACCTATACTTACACTCGATAATCATATTTTCGTTCCCGGAAATTAATATGTAAATTTAGAGTTGAAATGTATGTAATTTTGTTTACATGGTATTGACTATTGTTATGTTAGATATATTAGAGTTATATTAGAGTAGATAATAATTATGTTCTCCAGCGATTATATTTCCATTAAATACAATATTAATTTCATCATTTAATACTGACATAATTATTATGTGTATTTCTTTATTTTTGTCACGTATGTATGGTACCACGTACCTAATAATAAATTATTTTTCGCACAGTTCATCTATAAGAGCCTAATGTTTAACGTCATTAATATAAGTATTAAGTATTTTCTTATTGTATTAATAATTGAATAGACAGTCACAGAACCAAGCTAATTGTTGGCACAAACTAGAGTCAATACGAACAACTATTAAATTAAAGAACAACACCATTAAAATTATGTAAGATTTAAATTAGGTATTCTTACGAATCCTTTTATATTTGTTCTCTATCACCGTATTTTTAAATTAAAAGGCTCCGTTTTCAATCAATATGGAAGCAATTAATGAGAATTATTTTCGAGCCAACGTCCAGGAGAATTTATATATATCAGGAATCACATTTACCAAAGCTCGAACAAATTAGATGAAAAATAGAGACGAATGGAAGCACAAGGTATAAGTACCACTTACATTAAGCTACAGAATTCCACTTCGTGACAGAGATTAAAAATACAAAGTTTTCTCGTGAATGATTAACGCTATATTTAGTACGAATGAAGCTATTTAGAACCATTTTACTTGTTAAACTAATATTTATCATCCAGATTTTAAACAATTATTTAATTTTTTTTATTCAAATATACCTATAGATTCCTTCTGAATTATTTTTCCATACTTCGCATATGCCCGAAAGTCTTTTAAATATGGAAATGATATAAATCTTATTTGTAACGTGTAATACATCGGGGAATGGGTACGTTCAAATTTCCGTTGATTTGATTTTGAATTGATACGATATCTCATATCCTTGATAATAATAATGTCTTTTTTGTTGTAGGTATGTCGAAGACAGTATCAACAAAATCGTATGAATAAATAACTATAACAAAATATTAAAGCACCTTTACTAAACTATTCCGTATGAGGAAGTAAGAATGTTTTTATCAAACATATAATTTTATATTTCTTGTGTTCTTCTTAATATAAGAATGTTTTATAAACATATTTTAAATGCCAAAGTAAATTTTGAATTCAAAATTGATGCAACTCACTGTATAATAAAGACATTACCTACTGTGATGATCGTAATTCTAAATGTATATAGAAACAGTCTAATCTTAAGACGATTCAATTTATCCAATGCTCATAAAACATCGATTACCCCCGCCTTATGCCTACATAAATAATAAAAGTAACGACATAGATTCCGATAATATGTATCTTACATAATCAGCATCCTTTGTTGTTTAAACCGTATAGCCTCTTGGGATCCCTTTGCCTTTAAAATATACAAGCAATATGTATATTATGTTTTCTTTCTGCTTTTTATATTTCTCCTTTGACTCGCGAAATATTATGTGTTCTGTTTACAAAATATTCGTTCATTTGAATTGAATTTATGTATCTAATATAAAAGGAAACGTTTATTATAAAAAATATAAATACAGCATTACGTTTTAGGCTATTACAAAGCTATTCACGAGAGACGCCGTACAATTTACCACTAAACTCATAAATGTCCAATATAGAGACAAAGTTATCAAAGTTAAAATCTTCAAATGAAATCCAATTCTATACTGCAGCACATCCAACGTTTTGCGGAGATTCCGAGCAGAATTTCAGTTATATTTTTGTCAAAATCGATAGCCGCAAGGCATAAATGTATCGGATTGGTCTAATCACGGAACTAGATGCCTCTATGTACAGATATTACCACTTAGCGTCGGCGTTGTATATCGCAGTATGTGAATAATAAATTATTACACATGGACCCTTTCCGTGGTTAAGCTCCGAGGTATTGGACGTTAATGTATCGGTTCGCAGAGGAAATTGGTCTGTTTTACATAGCTAAACTACATCCCAGGCCGCCCTACCCTCGCGCAATTCGTTTAACCGAATACAAAAGTTAAAATCTATTGCTCTCCGGGGGTCACACTAAATCGTGTTCATTCAATAGTTTCTTTTATGTGCACATCTTAACTTTTGTTATTAGTTCCTGGGAAAATATTTTCTATCCCGTGGGTTAGGATCTCGTAAACGTAATAGGTCACTTCGAACATTAAATTTCTTATTCCCATTTGCTCGACTGAAAATTATATTTATTCCAGTTTTATTGCGAATCAATTGAAACAGGATACCTTTTTATGGATAATAAATAACTTCGCCATAGTTTTACCCATGGGAATTGCAAATATTTACAAAGTATCGTATTTATTTCATTTGATATTTTATTATAACTTATAAGCTTAAATAAAAAAATTGATGACGAGGACTGTGACAGTGAAATATTTTCATTGCGCTTCCATTTTCAAAGAAATAGTGCGGTTAAAATATCAATGATTTACTGATTCAATAATCTGTAAAGTTCCTACATCAAAACCTAAAAATGTTTAATTGAACTTCGCAACGCGTTCAGCGTTCAATTTGTAATTTAGAAGGTCATCATTCTCAGTCATTTCAAAAAATTTATAGAACTACCAAACTACAAACAGTGTACTCCTTTCAACTAACTAGAAAACGAATTGTATGCATCTGTAACTAGGTATAGATAACAAGATCAGGCCAGCTCCGGTTTTAATTTACAGAATGTCTAGAGCTTTTTTCCGCGTACTGAATTTTCTGCTTGCTCCATTCATCAGGCGACTGTCACTGTCCCCCGCCGAGCAATTACTGATGTTACACTCCACTGAACAGCTACCGGCACAAATTACAACCACGTACAACCACTCTTATATGCTCATAAAAGTTACGCTTGATCACCTTCAATCTGGAGCCGTAATCTACCGATAACCGATACTCCTATGAGGGGATATTCCGTTCAGAATATGTAATGCTTCCATGGAGTTGGAGCCACACTTTTTTGCTATTCCGTGTTTATTTTCATTCCATTTACAATTTATTCAGTTAGCATATAGCTTCGTTTCTTGTTTACCTCAAAAATATTGAAGAGCCAGTTAGAAAAAAACTTTTTTGAACGCAAAACGATAGAAAATATTCGATCGTGTAGCTGAATTTTAACCCGCTTCTTCCGTTTAACCGTAGCGACCCGGAGACCAATTTTAGGCCACTCACAATCCAATTTTTTTCGTTGTTAGTAATAGCAAAGGATAAAACTACTATGCGTGTATTTTTATAGTAAAAATTGTCTGATATGCTTATAAATGGATGGGGTTTAGTCAATATGTAGTTATATAGTTAATATCATTGTTTGCAGGTTAACTAATTATTCATACATAAGACCCAAAGATAACAGGAGTCAGACCAAAGTTTAACTTGTTATCTTTTATAATTTGCGAGGCAGAATTTCTCCTGAGGCGCTTATGTTATTTGTTAGTCGCAACTTAGGTGTGTTTTCAAGGAGTTTGTGTGTTTTTAATTAAATAATAGATGCGCTTGAATTTAGCTCGTGTTAAATTTGAAGAGACAACCTTTTTAAGCTTTAACAAATGACATGATTTTATTAAATATTCAATGCGTCAGAGAATTCGCTCTATTTTATTATATGATAGTGTTTTCCTTGTGCTTTCAGTAAAATATTACTTTTAAAAATAACAAAATATACAGACCGAATTGAGAACCTCCTTCTTTTTTTGAAGTCGGTTAAAATCTATAAGAATAACAAACATAACCGTTTGAATGATCGCTGTTTCATTTTTATTTTGTTCTGGGAATAAAGTGCCGGATTGTTCTATAACTTTTAATTCATTAATTAGGTATGCAATTATCTAGTGTCAAGTCTATAAAGCTTTTGGTAATTCGATGAATTACTACTGCTTACTGTTGTAAGTACATGCTGTACATACTTAAATGATTTAAAGTTATTTTAATTATTTTTATGCGTCTAAAATAACATACTCGTATTATTTATAAAAAATAAAATAATTAGTTGTCATTACGTAACATCCAATTACTCTTAAGAAATACCTTGCCAAAATAAAAATTATATTAGAACTAGTACTAAGCGAACAGGGAATAATTTGTGCGGATTCCCTTTTGTCACTTGTTATAGAATCTCTTTCTCATCGAGCGTTCATAACGAGGCCCGGGATAACAAAATATTTTTCATGAAAAATTTCTTTGATAAATACGTCATTCAATTTCAGAGAAATAAAAATGACTCAACGCAGAGTCAACAATGCGGAACGAGTGAAACGTTCCAATAATAAAAAATGTAGAGAGTAGAAAGGATCGTCCGCCCGATTTTCAATATCGTTTTGCAGGTAAACGAGGGCGTCATTCATATGTGTAAAATGTGCTTTTCTTGTACGTGTCTGCGAACCTCTATCCGATTGCCATTTGAATCAAGTGAACATTGATAAGACGTCCTTTTCAACAGGGGGTTAAGTGTAACGGACACAATATTGTGTTACAGCTTTACAAAAACAGGCTCAATAGGCATTGGTTTGGCGAAGGAGATATTACAATAATAAAATAGACCCTAGGTTATTAAAACACAGGTTAATTAAGTAGGTAGGTTTTTATTTTTAATTTGGAATATTTCTCAAACTAACATTGTATAATTAACCTAAAACATATATTTATTTAGCTTACGACCAGCGTTGCGACAAACGGTTCGTAGATATCAGTATTAAGAACTAATATATCGCTGAAACCAGGACATTTGCAAACAAGTAACATCAAACGTCAGTCGCATCGCAGCAGCATTTAACCGTGAATCGCAAACTATTTACGAATGTACAGGCAACTATGTAGAATGTGCAACGATCGCTTGCTGACGGTGCAATTTGCAAGAGATCCTGTATCTCTGAGAAACGCTTATAGATCTGACTAAACTTGATACACGGCAACTCTGCACACATTTCCGGATAAATTAATACCCAGAAACCTTTAGAAATGATACGATTTGTATCGATATCGGGAATGCTACGACCTAACTCCGTTCTGAAATAAATGCTTCGAAACTAAAGATCCAGCTGTCTGTTTAAAAAGCATTCCAGTGTCAACCCTACCTTTTTAAGTTGAAAGGAAATAATGGCTACATTGATTCCTTCCTTCAAACTTAACTAAGGAAGTAAAATAAGGTTTTAAGAGCGAGCTAACCTCAGTATAAAGTTGCCTCAGCACTTTACGGAACCGTTCTATTGATAAAGTTTTGTTTGGGTGACGTATAAAAACTACCTACAATTCAAAGGTGACCACGGTAAATAGAAAGAATTCAAGGAAAGTTTTATAAGTTTTTCGGAGAAAGAAAATGGAGCCGTAAATAAAAGTCGCAGAGCATTGATGTATGTTAATGGAACTGACAGTCAGTGGATGAGAGAGGGGTTTTACAGAAAGTCACCGATCGGATTACGCTGTATAGTGTCAGATCGCTTTACTCAACAAATTCACGATTCATATCGGCGCACTCCAAATAAAAACTCTGTACCGTTGGTCTCGTTTAATAGTCGTTCAATTTTCGTGTTTGTTAAATATTTAAGAGATTGAACCAATGAGCAATATGTATTCTGTCGATCGGGATCCATAGTGATTTCATCAAATGGAATTAAAATAATATAATTTTAGCTGTGGGCGAGATTACTGTATTAATATAGAGGATAAAATACTTTGTATTAAATGTGGGTTATATAATATTATAACCTATAAGACCTCATTCGCACGAGAGTTAAAAAAGCGTTGCGTTAAAACCCGGCGTTGGCGCTTTTTAAACGTTCTCTCTGTGGTTGTTCATACTAACGCTTTAAAATCACTCTTGTCTCGTCTCTGGCTTCAGTAAGACGTGGAAATGGTTTCTGCTAAAATAATTACGTAATGTCAGTTGCGTAATATCTTTATGATATTTATATTATTATATTTGCTTAGAATTCCTCGGAAAGTTTGTTCTTAATAAACCACTTGTAGGTACCTACTTAGGTATTTGTTCAAACTCGTCATCGATAAACATGTTACTTAAAGGAATATGATAAAAATACCTACTGTTTTAATTTTTATATGTTAGGTATTTTGGGAAGAAAGAAAGAAGGAAAGATTGGCACTAGCGATTTGTGTTATTAAAAGACGAAAAAGAAAACAAAAGGCATTCTGGGTACATCCTCTGAATGAACAGAGATACTTAAAAGGGCAGTTTGTGACACTGTACGAAGAGTTAAGGCAATACCCCGGAATTTATTTAATTATTTTCAAATGTCTATAACGATTTTGAATACAGGAACGGACGAGACTCCACATCTATAATTAATAGTTCGGGATCAACAATCCACGACATCGTATCGATTTTCTGATGATTATAAGCACAACAAACACGTGCTACCGCTGAGCGAGCGTGCGGCATACTGAACGCAGCGCCGGCGCTTTTTTAGCGCTCGTCTGAATAATAGTAAGAAGTTTCCTATGGTCTATTTTATTTAACGCCCAACGCCGAGCGTTGAAAATAGAACACTGCGCGATAAAAAAGCGTCGCGCTTTAAAAGCGCTGACGTGTGAACATATACTTGGGAATGCATTTGTTCTATTTGGACGCTTTTTTAACGGACGTTAAAAAAGCTCTCGTGTGAATGAGGTCTTAATTTCAGTAATGAAGTCATATTTTTTTTTGCCAGATTGTCTAGAAATACTCATTATAGGTATGTTTTTTGTCAAAGATGCATATAGATTAAGTTGTCTGAGTGGAAAACTTTTTAATACTGGAAATTAAAATTCTTGGATAAGTCTTGCCATTAAAGTGTTTTTTAAGGCATTGAAGGGAGAAATACAAGATCGTATTTTTGTTACATCACTTCCCTTATGGGAATTGGAACATTGGCTTGCAAGTTGTATGATTTCCTTAGCAAATCAAACAATATCACTAATTACTGGATGTAATTTACATCCCGTAACACCCACTCACTTGAAATTTATGTATTTTGGTTTTATGGCATTAAATGCTTTATAAATATAAATGCGGGTTCGAGTCCCGCCTCGTGATCGAATTTTTTGATCTTTATAAATTTATACCCACTCACTTGGTTAGTTTGAAGAACTCTATTACAAAAAAAATTAGTATTAACCTAAAAATATTCAAAATTAAAAAATTTTATAAATTAAATGTATCGTTGATTTTGAATACCGAGAATACTCCCGTTACTGATTAAATGTTATTCAGTAGAAGCACATTCAAAAATACAAAAATAAATTAAGTTCCAATTAGTATTCATGTAATTAACTTCGGCTGATATTAAAATTTAATAAACGTTGCACTCGTTACGCCTGTTTGTTACATATAAGTACCTATCTAGGCGGGAGTTTAGCCTGACTTGTTATAAATGCCTAAGGGAATATAATATGAGGTTAGATTAAATATTATTTGGTACTAGCTATGTCGCGCGGTTTCACCCGCAGACGAACCAGGGCAAAATCAAGCATAGCTGAAGCGTTATTGTAATATATTATATTACCTATGTTACTGTAAAGTTTCATCCAAAACTGTCCAGTTGTTTCTTCATGAAAGAGTAACAAACATGCAAAATAAGATTGTGGTTAATCTTTAAGGTTACTAGACTATGTTCTATTATAATGCAATAACCAATTATCTGGGTTTAAAATCCATTGTTATTTGTAAAGATCGATAATACGTAGGATTATCGAAGGTCTGAAAAGAGAGCCATCACTCATTGGGCCAACAGTTGGGATTAAGTCTTACTCGATATAAATTAGGGGGTTTATTTAGGTCACACCATGGAAATTGTATGAAAAATACACGAGTTGCTTTTTACGAGGGAAGTAATTAAACGAAGAATTGGCATTTGATGGTAACATAATATGCTATCCAAAATTTCAAAAGCAGACATATTCCAATAGAGATATACAAAATTAAAAAATACTGACTATTGACTACCTGCTTGATCAAGAGATAAATTTTTTAATTACTTAATGTAAAGTTTTCGTAGGCAGCAATATGGGTAGATAGATATAATTAGGGATGTAACGATACCGATACCAATACCGATATATCGGCCGATATATCGGCAAGCCGATATATCGGTATCGCCGATAATAAATCAACCGATACCGATATTTTTTTTATTAAATTCTTTCTTTTCTTTTATGTTTTTGCATTGTATTCATTCATATTGTTTTATTTCTGTTTCTGTAATAGTGTTAAGGAAGAGCGGAACCTCCTGACACAAGCATTTTATTTGCTTACTAGGAGTGTTCCAATCACAAATTTGTTTATGTAAAGGAAAGAAATAAATAATTTTGAATTTTTTTAATTTTTAACGTGATAACGTTTTTAAAATCGTTTTAGTCGGGTGACATGTTCATAATCTTGTGTCACACCAAAACCTCACGAGCGCGATCGCAGGTATAACGAGAGAGAGACGGACCGATCTCCCGTTTCATCTCGAGCGCTGCCACTGCATTATGTTATCACGTAAACATCTCGATCGTAAACCTACTTTACAAACAACCAATTTTTTTGATATCAAATAATTCAAAAATCCGCGCCCAATGAACGATGCGGAAGGCCGCCCGCGCGTGCGCACTTTGTTTTCTGAAAAAACTCTACCAATAGTAAACTTTTATTAGGTACTGATTGTATGTGTATTACTTAAAGTTTAACTGACTTCGTAAAATAATAATACTAAAATAAATGGTTTTGTTGTTTTTTGATTTGGCATTTTTATTTAAAAGAATACGATTAACAGTTGTCTCTGTTAAATGTTGGTAACTTTTTATGCATAATTCACTATTTATTTTTCTACCAAACCATCGATATCGGTATCGGTATCGGTATCGCCGATACATTATTACAAATATCGGTATCGGTATCGTATCGGCAAAATCATGTATCGTTACATCCCTAGATATAATATTACTATTATAATGTGGGATCTATTCTATCAGAACAACAAAATCAGTTAGATACATATTTAAGTTCGTATGAATAGGTAACAAATTTCACCACTGTTTGAATATCATTCCAATGCGTGCGTTAGGATGAATAAGCCGAACAGTCGATTCGGACAGCCGCAACGCTGCACGTCATCGAAAGAAGGATGCCACTGACGCATAAATTCGGGATATGTCTGACATCCCACCTCATCCGCCGCCCACCTACTATGGTGAGATATTGAAAACCGAGCCCCTAGCTACCCGTTTGACCTTTTTTATTGGCAACATTTCACTTGTTCCGCATTGTTGAGCGTTTGACTGAAACGGGTTGCGTTGTCAAATTGCTCCGATATTTTAGCATTCAAGTGCGCAACGCTCTTTACGCGTTATTAAACTACAATACATATAATATCGGAAGAGTTTGCTCGATTAATGGAGATATGTTGAATGATACCGCGTCATTGTCTGGCCAGTTTTAATCCGCGGCTTTGTTCGTTTTTGTATGAATGATTATAATGCTACACAGCGAAAAAAGTGATCAAGAGCTCGCTATTTATTTTTGCGGATGCTAGAACAATGGGAAATGTAGGTCAATTTTAAACGTAAGATTGAATACTTTTATAATTTAACTGTTTTAAAATGAAATACTTTTTTAACTCAACAAATTTCGGTTGAAATATAATTTATCAATGTTTTTCCCGTACCTCGCAAAAGGTTTTTATAATTATTTTTATTGAAAAATAATTATAAAAATCGAGCTTATCAAATGGGGTGCGTTTTTAAACATATAACTACTAGAAATAGAAAACTATTCTCATAAAAAATGTGAAAGTTTATCCACCAACACCAACTGAGGCTCACGTCATGAATGACCATGAAAAACTACAAACGAGCTAAAGTCCACAAGGGTCACGGGTGTCATATAGCGCTGATAGCGATACTTGGCAAGTAGTTTACGAATCTGGTTGACATTACTGGCGCTGCGGGAAGGTGCACTTGGGAACTTGTCTAAGGGATATTACTTTAATCGTGGACGGCCTGCGTTATGGTCAAAGTTTCACGAACGTTACCAAAGCCACAACTTTACCGCTTAATGCTCGCCGCCTGCTACAATCCGCCCTCGTTATAAAAGACGTTTATTTTGATTATACGATTGTAGTTATTATTATGAATCTATTAGAGTCCTACTGAAATCATTTAAACAATAACACCCTCATCTCCTTGAGTGCTGTTGGATAAACTTTGATTTAAAGAAACAATGTAAAGCTCGTTGTAACTTCCCTTGCTTGCCCGCTACAACATTTTATTGTTTCATTTTGATACGTAAATGTTAATCTCATTTTTTTAACATTTACTAGATACATGAGCTGCATGGATTGAATCTAGTTATATATAGTAGATATTATATTTGAAATGCTTTCATAATAATAAACATAAAAAATTAAGTACTATAGAGACGAAAATATATTCCTAGTGTTGCCTGTTTTATCCAACAAAAAACCAAACCAAAAAATATTAATTTGGAAATGTGGAACATCATATTATTACCACGGTATCAAAATATTTGCACTTTTATACATTAAAGATTATTCTGCATTTTTTACATGCGAAAAAGGCGAATATACAAACACAAATCCTCTATCTAACTTCATTTTTCACGGCAAACTGTTATTCTATTTCTATAGACAGTTTTTCACGATTATAGCTTCGAATGCTGCCTTTGTTGCACTACTGAATGACACGTTTACTCGTTCGCTCACTTAATAAATAAAACAAAATCGATGTTACTCAACAAATCTGAACGTATTTTTTTACTTTAAATCTATAGTTACCTACGCACCAAGAGGCACTCAATTATTTATGCGCCGTTTAAATAGAAATAATGTTTGTATTTCCTTTTAAAATATGACTGTATTTTAAATTGATATTATTATTAAATCACGGTGAAATTAATGAATACTCATGAATCATAACATTTTTCATTTACAATGCATCGCATGGAAATTTTCTGCGTCGAGTAAGTTGGAGAGAGAACTTTAATGAAATGTTCATTATGAAAACAATTTAGCTGAGTTTGTTTCGTCGATATTTTAATTCCGTTGAATGAGTTATGTCATAGGTATATTGTTTTTGTAGCGCAAGTGTGGTTTAGTAATTAATTTTCAAACGGTGCTGACCAAGGGTAAATATTTAACGTCCAAAATTTAATTCGATAACCGCGGCAAACTATTGGGCACAATATACAGATACATACAGTAAGGAAACTTCATACAAAATGTTCGAAATGGCTCCCCCCCCATCAAGCGTGTTTACAAGGGTATTGAGGGGGATCGATAGTAGCGGGTGACACATCCACAGATTTTGAATATAGTATGGAAAAAAGTTTAAAGTGATGTCAATTCACATTAAATAAATATCGATTGTTTAAGTTTGTAGCCTTTTCAATAAATATATTTGTAAATACCATATCTGACTACAAGTTAAAAAGAGACTATTTTTTAATTTCTATAGATATGGCAGTATGTGTTTTATATTATGTTGACATATTTTCTATCAAAATGATAGCTACAAATAGTACCTATTAGGAGTCCAGTCTGTTTAAAGATCGCATCTATTTTTTACGCAATCTAGAATAGCACGAAAATATAAAAAAAGGAAACCTTAAAAAAATCTTGTTTAAATTTATGTGCATAATTACGTAAATATTAGGGAAGAAAAAGATAGATATTATAATTATTGTATTTTTATCGATACGTGGCGTCTCAACTTTGTCAAGCACTAAGCCTGTCAAACTATTTTCTTTTTCTTCCTAAAACAAAAAGGTAGAGGTTCTATGCTCGTATAATAATAATTTTAATTTATTTTTGCATATTTTGTGTTTTTTAATTTAATTTAATTTATCGTTTTAAAAATAATTTAGTAGGTATACCTACATACAAGTATTGTAAATTCTGGTTTAAAATAATTATTGAATATATGTATAATACAAATATCAAGCATTATAAATAATTTAGGTACATTAAATAGCCTTCGGCGTCCATAACAAAACTAGATTTCGAAATATAGCACTGATAAAAACGTATTTACTTTTACAAGCTGTATTAATTCGGATTGTTTCTTCTTGTAAATTCATATTTAGGCTACACCATTTTTGTATTTTAACGGGTTTTAATCTCCAAATTACCACAAAATCAACTGTGAAAAAAAGCAAACAGAAATATACAGGCCGAATTGATAACCTTCTCCTTTATTTTTCAAGTCGGTTAAATATCAAAAAGTAACAGCCCTATAGCTATACGTCATAATTTCATGGGGGGGGCTTAGTTTCCTAACTGTATGTACGTAGTATATATCTGTCAACTGTGTATTGGGGCTGTTATGGATGTGTCAGCAACACGTTCTAAGCTGCAATTTCACGCGTGACAGCGATGTAATACAACATATTGTGTTCAGGTACACGCGAAGCATTCAAAATATAAATATATCTATTATATCTTCCAAGAGGAATTTATTTTTTCTTTGTCACATTAAGGTTAGGGCTAAGATATACTTTGGGAGGAAAGGATTTACCTTTCACCTCAGAATTGATGTAAAAACCCTTTTAAAAGCCCGTACGATTTAAGAACATTGCTTGTAATTGAAGCATATTTATTTGTCGAAATCGACTAACATGCAGATTATAACATTCGTCCTTTTAGAATAATTTATATTATACTTAACAATTCCATTAAGATTTTTAACTTGCATTTGGTGCAATCTAGAGATAGAAAAAATTTCTCACTAAATGCTAAAAAAATTAAAATACTTTTTAAAAGATAGATTGCTAGCCGTCCATTTTGCAAAAACTTAGTGTACCGAAGCCATTTAGTTTGCAACAAAGTTATTTTCGCCTGCTAAAAACTTCCCGAGGAATGCATCTACTACCTAGGCACCAGGCCGCTTCTCTCTTTAAGAGGTAACTTTAATTTATTTCTACAAACTATCTACATTCTTATAAATATTTCGTTTCGAATTATTTAAGTTATATTAATATTAATATTATAAATATTATAAATATTATAGGACATTATTACACAAATCAACCTAGTACCACAGTAAGCTCAATTAAGGCTTGTGTTGTGGGTACTAGGCGACGATAAATATAATATTATAAATACATATATAGATAATAACACCCAGACCCAAGAACAAATAATTGAGTTCATCACACAAATATTTGCCCTGACCGGGGATCGAACCCGGGACCGTCGGCTCAGTAGGCAGTTACTTTACCACTGCGCCAACCGCGTCGTCAAGTTATATGAATTGTACAATTATTATTATTATGTTCACTTTATTATTGTTTAACTTGAATGTATACAGGTATACTAAGCCCACTGTTGGTATAGGTACTAAGCTCAAAGGTGGTTATAGTTTTGCATACGCTGAGTTCGTAAAAAATACTTATAAAATTCTAGAAGCATTTTTTTTCAAAAATATGAATTCTTAAGACTATGTGGTACACCCATAACAAGCAACCCAACCAACTTTGCCACCAGCACGTGAGCTATCGTTTAAGATTATGTTTTCATAGACAAAATGCTCACATTAGCGAAGCGGTATATGCCGGCTGCACCAAGCTAGAGAGGAAAACATGGATTTCAGGAAAAATTTAGCAAAAAATTTTTCACGTAATTTTGCTGTTTTAAGTATTTTTTACATGATCTGTGCATGCAAAACTACAAGTCCCTTTGCACTTAGTATACCAATAGTGGGACACCCTGTATATATAGGAATCGACATAATACACGAAAAATCTAGCTACAAACATAATATTTTAAACGGTACGTTACGAAAAAAAATAATTAACCTTTGAAATAAAATATAATATTATGTATTCTCTTGTAAGCAATTTCGAAAATAATTTCTTGAGCAAAGTAAAACTTTATGTCTTATGGGAATAAATTAGGAAAAGTCAAAAAGTTTTACAACAATTCAAAAACACAAGGCTCCCTAAATCGCCGTTGTTTCGGAATCTGATTTCACCATTCCTATTGTTTTGATCTTTGTTTGTTCATCTTATTTTGCTACGGTTTGTGGGTTCCCTTAACCGTTTCTGTAACGTTGATCAAGTTACAATTGTAAAACAAACTTTAAACAGAAGACTTTGATATTGAATATTCGTATTTACAAGTATAATTTCGCCGACCTTCCTCTGAGGTCAAATAGAAGTTATGAATTATTGTATCATATCTCACCATTATTATTATATGAACAAGGTACTGAATGTATGAAAGTTTTTGAATAGTATTTCTTACTAATATCTTCTGTCCGATATTATTTAAATTAAGGTATGTATCAGTCTTTAACATATTAAAGAGAAAAGTCTTGCTGGAAGGGATGGTCATATATCATTGCTATCCACAAACGAATCTCAAATGATGTTCCTATAAATACTCAATTTCGGTAAAGACTGTTTATCTTACGGGGAAAATATTAGGTACCTATATAAATAGATATTTTGAAAGTAAACATAAAGGGCGTTTCGACCCAATTCCTGGCAGTTAATTGGGCACATTAGTCATACGGGGTCGCTGCACGGCCACTTGGCCCGTTATCATAACATGATTTGTGACGCCGCAGAAATATACATCTAATGTTTAATATATTTACCTTTGTATCGTGACAGCTATGCAAAATCTCGTAATTTATGCTGACAGCCAGCTAAACATAAAAATGACAGTGAAGTACGATCGCAACATACCCGCGTAGTTTAGGTATGTGGAGCAAAACAAAACGTACCATTTATTTTAATGATGTTAAATAGATAAAGCTTATGCTAAATTGCGGTATTCAGCGAGGCTTTAATTAGAAGGCTGATGTATTCGAAATTATAATTTGACATAAGTCCGATTCGATAGTTTAATGCAATCACCATCGCCTAGAGACTGTCTAGAGAATTTCTGACAGTCTGCAGGTTTAGTGGGTGGAAAGCGCACTCTTGAATCTCGAGAAAATCTCAATAAAAAGTTACTAAATATAATATTATCGTTTGTATGAATTAAATTACTGTCAAATTCGAAAAGTCGATAATTTATTTTGGTTCGCACACGTTTTTTATTATCTTTTCTTTTATCACAACATGTTGGAACTGGATATTGGGAATATTTATCTAAAGTCACGTCTTCACTTTTGCCTCTCTGTGTTACCTATAAAAATCTCAATCTCGAGACAGCCCATGAGACGTATTTTAGCTGATGTCCTTATTTGCCCTAGATTGTAAAACAAAACAGCCCGTATTTTCTTCACGAAAAACTCATTCCCCTTAATAAATTTGATCTCGATCAGTTTTTGTTTGGCAGCTTAACTGTGAAAAGGTTTTCAAAAAAATTACCAATATAATATCGGTATTTCTATATGGAAAATATCGGGCGTTCATTATCCACAAAATAGGCAAGATTTTATAATATTGTGATGGAATTGCTAAATGATGCATGAACTCAAGTCGGGGCTGAAAAGTTGGAGTGGCACCGCGATCTATCAAAGTTATCGTGAAAGCAATTAGTTTGGAACCCGATATAGATATTGGCGACTGCAGTAAGCACCTTTAAAAATTCAATGCTGCTGATCCTAATATCGACTTCTAATATTTTGACGACGCGGTTGGCGCAGTGGTAAAGTAACTGCCTACTGAGCCGACGGTCCCGGGTTCGATCCCCGGTCAGGGCAAATATTTGTGTGATGTACTCAATTATTTGTTCTTGGGTCTGGGTGTTATTATCTATATATATGTATTTATTAAATATTATATTTATCGTCGCCTAGTACCCACAACACAAGCCTTAATTGAGCTTACTGTGGGACTAGGTCGATTTGTGTAATAATGTCCTATAATATTTATTTTAGAAGTAATTATTTATAATTACCTATTACTGTTTTATCACTAATTACTCGTCCAATAATAAAAGTAACACGAGTTAGGCCCTAAAATATAAATTATATGTTTTCGCCCGTCACGTTAATAGCGGTCAAAATGATTTGTATATTATTTCAAAAACATCACTAATTAATGTTACCGTACACTTTCAAGGTGGAATGGAATCAGAAAATGGAACAACAAAATAATCTAATAAAAATTGTAGCAAATAAAGTAAAATAAGATTTGATCACAAATTAAATCTCAGGTTACCACGTGTAATAAAATACATTAAAAAGCGGTCAGACGTGATTAACGCCATAATGAGAATTCAATTTATGAATTTGTCTACTACCGCCATCTTTACATTGATACAAGTAACTTGAGGGCTCGGAAAACTTTCAGTATTGAACGTTTTTTGGACTGAGTACTTGAAACACTGCGAACTTATTCCGTACTTTTACGTTACATATATTATATACAGGGTGCCCTAGATGGCGCTATCTCCAATCCTACTAATATTATAAATGCGAAAGTTTATGAGGATGGATGTATGTATATGTATGTTTAATACTCTTTCACGCAAATACTACTCAACCGATTACAATAAAATTTAGCACACATATAGAGGGTAACTTGGATTAACATAAAGGATAGGTTTTTTCCCGGAAATCCCACGGGAACCGGAACTATGCGGGTTTTTCTTTGAAAACGTGGGCGAAGCTGCGGGCGGAAAGCTAGTTCTAAATACTTCTAAACGTCATGTTGCAGACTCCTCAACTTTATGCTTACAAGTTAAAACACTGATTAAACATGTTACATAACTGTACTTAATAAATATGTATAAGATGTGAAATTGGTATGTAGAAAGTTCTGCATAGATTCTTATAATCCCATAGTAAGAGCCAGCGCGCACGAGCAACTTTGTCTCCGCAACTATTTTGTCCCCGCAACTATTTTGTCTCTCCACCCATGGGCTAGTATGAAAGTGCGCGCACGTAGCGACGCAACTCCCCATACAAATTGATGGGAGAGACAAAATAGTTGCGGAGACAAAGTTGCTCGTGCGCGCTAGCTCTAAATGAAAGCATTTATTTCTGTCTTTTACGTTTTCACGTATAAACCACTGTAAATTTGTTAAAGGATATCAGATAGTTTTTGTCAGGAAAACAAAATTGATGCGGTTGAATTAGCTGAGAAATTTCGAAAGCTTAGTAAGGTAGGATCAAAATAAAATAAAACACCAAAGTTTGTATTTTTGCGCTCTTTAATACAATAAAAATTTTGTACGCATTATAACATAAACAATAAATATTTATTTACAATTTCTATTGCATTATTTACAGTAAGTATTATTTATCTTAATATGTAGTTGTGCCGATATATCAAAACTTGTATTATGTACTCAAAAATTTGAAATAAAAATAAAAGCAATTGGTCCGGCAAAACTATTTTATTACTAGAGTGATTTTTAATATTTTGTATTTGTACTAGAATATTATAATACTGTAAGTTTTGAAGTATTGAGCAAGTAACAACAGATTTTCACAACTCTATATTATACACATAATATAGCTTAGGTTTACAAGCGATTCAAGAAAACACGTATCTTAATATACAACAGTACATGTATTGAGTACATCAGACTCTAAGTTAAAATACAATAAAAAAATAATATAATGGTCCATGACATTGTTACATAGACGTACTTTATTAATGACAAATTGGTTATTTCAATCATATATTTGATATTTTTATATTGTAATTGAAACTACATTTTTCTCCGAATATTCATACAAGAGCAATTAAAATATTTAACAGAAAGAACAACATCAAAGGTAAAACAAAATTTTTTTTTTTGGCCAAAAACTTTTAATGTAACATATTTGTATACTTATACGTCTATGTAACTTAATTTGGGGCAATATTTGAACATAATTTGGCCTTATCGACTTATAAGTAAGTATAAAAAAGCATATGATAAATATTCTGCCATTAACTATTTATTTTGGATGTAAAAATAATAAGCGTAATCTTTAGGAAATTATACCGTTAGTATTACGTACAATAAAATCAATAAAATACAATAATTTATTTTTAAAAGGTACTTAAAGCTAAAACAACATTAAATCAAAAATACCTTCTCCATCCTTAGATTTCATAACAGTTCAATGGTACGATAAATTACATGATTTTTTTTTATATTTACATCTTCTTATGATAGCAGTAAATTTATGAAAGAAATGTGTTATATTTTAGTTAGCACGAATAAGTTTTTACATAATTTTAGTTTTATCAAAACTATTGTCGGAATTTTAGAGATCAAAATCCTCTATGAAAGACGCAATGACAATTATTTCAAATTACGTCTTTGAATTAAAAAGTATTTGATTACATACCAGATACCTACTGGTATAATAACAGGTACTTAATACATTTTTTTATGTATTCGTTCCATCATATCCTTTAGATAAATGTTTAAAGATTTCATTGACCTCCACTTGTAAAATATTACTTTGGCATTTTACGAGAAATCTACGATATTTAAATTCTATCCGAGATCGTTCCTTACTCTAACCTTGGCATCCCCTCTACAAACATAAATTAAACGAAAGGAAGGGAAAAAATCTATAAAAATGAATATAAATTATGTATTAAACTCAAATTCCGACACAATAATGCCTTAAAATATTTTTTTTTTACAGAATAAAAACAATACAACCGACTAATATTTATATTTAATGTAAGTAAATAAATAACAATGATTGTGCTTTATGTGCGGAAGAGTACTTATGTCCTATTTACAATATAGATTAATATCAAACATGACCAGAGATTTCTTGCTATATAAAAAGATGAAATATGTAAATGTTCATAGATCATCCTCTTAATTCGTAAAACATAAAACTGATACCGAATTAAAAATAAATTATTATGAATAAAATTATCATAATAATTTATTTTTAAAAAAATATTCATCACTTTTTATTTAGTAAAAAAATCCAGATAATTACAACAAAATTAGGCACATAAACGACTTAAATTAGAAAAAATAAAGATATAGATTCAAGTTCAAGTACTCTCATTTCAATTTTTCTCTACATATTTTCAAATCTCCTAAAGTGAAAATTGTGTGAAAGTCGTATTTTACGATTATTTATTTATTAAACAGCGATTTTAAATAAATCTATCGTTAGTATCTGACTAAAATTGATATTCTGAACATGTATTTTAGAAATTAAAATATCCTACAAAGAAAACAATGTAAAAATGGTAGAACAATAAAAACGCTTATTTAGAACATCTATAAAAATTAAAAACCAAAACATCGTTCCTTGTTTACTATCTGTACGCAATGTAAGTAAAACATAAATAATATTTGAAAAATAAACTATTCTACTCGTTTGTATAGTAGCAGAACGGACATTTTACTGACAATCACAGTGAAGTATCCCACAATAAGGAATCTAATGCAAAAAAATAAAAACGCAAACCAAACAAATAACAAAACCTATAGCAGCTGATCATAATTTCACTGATATTTCAAGTATCCCACAAAAAAGTACCACAACAATGGCCATAGAAAAAAAAAACAAAAAACAACCTGTTCATCTATAATTCTATGATTCTATAACGAACAAATTATTGAAGTGAAAACTTCTTTAGCGGCGTTGAGCACTTTTTCTGTAATGGGTATGAAATCTTAAACTCGCGTCAGGACACGTGACCTGATCGAAAAAGCGTAAAGCTTTGGTCTGGTGATCATGACGCACAACGCTGAGGTATACGGTTTGCGATGCCGGACACTCAATCATATGAAAAACGTCGACAATGTTCTCTTGTTCCGTCGCAGTATGCGTCCGCGGCGAAGGGCAAGCGCGGTGAGTGGGGAGGTGTACTCCCGCACAGCGCGGCGTCATTCTCGATTGAACGCTGCGGTGTGCGGGTATGCGTCACGGCATATATGAATGCGACAATATGAATTTTTTCGTAGACAATAATAGAATTAGTTTGCAGCTATCCTTCTTTATATAAAAATAAAGACAAAAAACATAAAAGTTTGATAATTACAGCAAAATTGTTCATGTTCACGTCTACCTTGGTAGCTGCGGCAAAATCAACTGAACACCTCTCCGCAGGGAAGGTAAATGCTGCGTCGTGACGCTGCGTCGGGGCGCATACCTCAGCGTTGTGCGTCATGATCACCAGACCAAAGCTTAAGACGGATACCATTCCAAAATATCAAACATGCTCAACGTTAATAATCAAGTTTTCACTTCTGCCGGCACTCCCGGAGTGCAACCCGTCTTTTTTCGTAGTTATGATATAGTGTGTTCACTGTTCAGTTGAGACAGACACGTGCGACCAGCTCCTTCTCAGCGGCGACGCGCTGCATCAGCTCGTCGGCCCAGCGGTGCGCCGTGCGGTCCACCGTCGACGGCACCGTGAGGCACTGCATGCCGCCGTACTCGCACGCGATCTGAGGAGAGGCTATCATTAATGAACTGTATGTGGTTTGTATTTGGATATTTATGTGTTTGTCTATACTTAATATTATAAAGCTGAAGAGTTTGTTTGTTTGAACGCGCTAATCTCAGGAACAACTGGTCCGATTTGAAAAATTCTTTCGATGTTAGATGGCCCATTTAACGAGGAAGGCTATATATAGGCTTTATATCATCACGCTAAGACCAACAGGAGCGGAGCAATGCGGGTGAAACCGCGGAGCACAGCTAGTCAACTCTATGATGATCTATATTATGACTTTATATAGGATGTGTACTAAGCTGAATGGGACTTACAGTTTTATATATGCGTACGTAAAAATACTTATAAAAATACTTAGTTACAGACGCATTTTTTCGAAACGATTAATTAATTCTAAAAACTCTATGTTTATACATAGTTTAAGAAAAAAAAATGACGTGGTTTGTTTACTTTAATATTTTATAGTGTAGGCAAAACTATAAGTCCCTTTCAACTTAGTACGCCAACGGGGGAATGCCTTTATACCTAATCAGTTTAATCAAATGTGGTGGTCTAAGGTGCATCGCCTAGTAAGTGCTAACTCCATTCCACTCCAACAGAGCTTTTTTTTCGAGACCTCCATACGAAATGATACAAAAAGTCCTTAATACTATAACTGTACTCACTCTATAGTGGTGCAGCAGGGCGCGCTCAGTGGGCACGCCCACCGAGCTCGCGCCAGGCGCCAGCTCCCACAGGAAGTGGTTCCCCAGCTCGACCGCGTCGCGCGGCCGCAACGCGTACTTGCTGCGGTTCTTGAGTGCGTGCGGTGCCGCCCAACGCCGCGTCTTGCGTGCTGTTACTAGTGGTGCGGGGGCTTCTGCGTCATCCTAGAAGTCATAATAATTATGGCAAAAAAAAAAACAATTAAAACTTACATTAGTGTAAAAACTTTAAAATCAGTTTTGACGTGACAACGTCTTATAATTCGATAGCGCCGGCTGCACGCACGAAAAAACATGACTCATGCGGCGTTACCTCGCTCTGAGGCGTTCCATGTAAAGCTTGAAGTGCAAGCTAGAGCGCGGAAAGAGTGAAAAGAAGCACAATCGGACGTTGTCACGTTCAACTATCGTCAGTAAACCGACTTTACAACCAATTTTTTTTTGTTTTAAAATCTTAATCTTAATCTTTAATGAATTAGCCTTTGTATAAGTTTTCCAAAGAAGTTTAGTTTATTAAATTATACAAATCAATTTGAGTTTATGTAGAAATATTTTCTATTTACTCAAAGACACTCACCTCCCACCGCAGATAAAAGAACGCGTTCCGAAACAAGAATGCAGATGGCGCTTTCGACGGCGGATTGTACGCCGCGCGCAATGCGGTGAGCAACGCGACGAGCGTGCGTTCCCGCCGCGGTAATATTACTTCGTCGACGTCTATCACTAGCAGCCAACCGGCGGTGGACATAGACCGGTAGAGACAGTCGTTGAACGCTGCGAATTGACCCTCTGTCCTGTAAGAAAAGAGAAGAGATATTGTATTACTTCTATTTTCAGTCGTAGATAGAATAAAAAAGTATTTGGATACCTATATAAAGTAGATACCTATCAACTCTACAGTGTACAGAATTAGTTATATAATTATTATCATCTAATTTTGATTGTGTTGATCAAAAGAGCATACTCATAAAGAGATGAATGCAGCTGACCACGGGGCAATGTTAAGAGTTATATTAATAAAATAAATATTAATAAACAACCTTTTATAATATGTTGGAATAATGGGGAAGGAATCAGGGACGTCTTAAGTAAAAATATGTGCTAGATAATATAAATATAATTGCACTAAATTACGATGATATTACGTAAAAAAGAGTTGAAATAGGTACTGCATTATCGCAATTTTACTCAGTCAGGTCTATCCATTGATGCATTAAGATTCACTTTGAATAAACTTTTGGCCGCGTTTCAAACAATGGCTCTATCAATTTTATTTTTGTGCAGAAGTTTGAAAGTTTATATAGATTCATTCAGAATCTTTAATTCGCCGAAGTTTTATTTCCTCTGTATCTATATTTTGGTTCAATAGCAAGTGTGTTAAAATTGGAAATTTTAAAATTTCAGGCGTATATTTTTTCAGGAAACATGGTTACAGCGCTATTGTATTAAAAAAATATGAAAATCCTGTTCGAATATGTACGTGCCTAACCATGCAGGCATTTTATGCTCATAAATTTTATGAAATTTAATTTAAATAAATTGGTTGAATCAAATAAATGTTCTGTAAACAGTCCCTATAGGGCAGGGCGTTTACCTTGAGACTAAACGCTATAAACACTACTTAATTCATTAAAATCCGCAATTTTAATGTAAATTGTACACATCCTCATTAGATAACACTTTAAATTTTATCACGCATATCTGCGTTAAATGTGTCATCTAATTAAATGGCATAATTCTTAGTAAGAATATAGGCATACTAGAGGTCCGCCCCGGCTTCGCCCGTGGTACATATTTCGCAATAAAAGGTAGCCTATGTCCTTTCTCGGGGATCAAAATATCTCCATACCAAATTTCATGCAAGTTGGTTCAGTAGTTTAGGCGTGATTGAGTAACAGACAGACAGACAGAGTTACTTTCGCATTTATAATATTAGTATGGATGTATGTATGTACTTACAAGATTCACATATCATGATATCACATACCTGATTTCAATCTTTGATACAATCGGCAGTTTCCATGGCAATAGAGTAACAAGACCTTGCTTCCTATAGTGGTCGAGGAGGCACGCGACTGGCGCGCTCAAAGACTCATTGTACATGTAGAAGTGACTGGCTCCGAGCAGGCGGTTCAGCTCAAACCATTCCATGAGCCACTCGTCCCGGGAGTAGGAGAAGTGGAATGGCTTGACACATACGTGCAGGGTTTCCTGAAATTATTGTAAAGGTGGTTAAAAATGTACTGTGTGTGTAATAAATTTTTAAAATGAAGACGGCGTTTTTGTTTTTAATTTATAGCATCATAATATTTAACATAATATATAAAAGTCAATGATAGGTACTCTGTCTGTCTGTCTCTTCTCTACGCGAAGACTATACTAAACAATTAAAGTTGAATTTTGGCACGGAGTAAGTTTAAGACCTGAGAAAGGATAAACAGTAGGCTAATTTCCCTTTTCTACAGGAGTGAAGCTGCGGGCGGAAAGCAAGTTTAAATAATTTTCGAAAACGGGTTATAACAAAAGGGTAGAAACATTTATAGTATCTTTACTGTTGACTTTATAATTAATACTTATCCGTAGGAAGAGCTTTTAGTTTAACAAAAGTTTAAATGGCTAATAAAAAATTCATTGCATTTCAAACTCGCGCCTTTTGTTTTTACAATGCGATTCCAAACCTGGCGGCTAGGGACGACTTTAGGCTAAACACGAATCAGGCCGTACAATTAATTATACTATCAGAATTCAGTGTTTGTCGGACAAATTAATACATGATACACGTTAGTAGATACCTAATGAATGAAAAAAAAATGTTATGTAACATAATATCGCAGATTGTTCCTAGTAGGCGGGGTCACCTTAGCCAGTGTTATTTAGTAACAATTAGGTTACAACGATAAAATCATCAAATAATTGGTTTAATAGATCATAATGTATCACACGACATATTATTACAGCTATTAGGGGAAGTTAGCGCTCATTGTGGAACTAATTTAAATTAGCGGTTGTAATGTATGTATAATGGGACGCTAACAAACAAATTCCGGTGTTTAATGACAATACTATATTATCTGTAATCTCGTTAACCCACGCCACTTTGTAAATTATTATTATTTAATTCCGCATTCTAGAAAGTACGTCCGTAATTTATACCACAGGATAAAAACAGCTCGACCATAAATTTTAGCAATTAATTTCGCCTCTGTGCCGGGCATTTTAAAAACAAAATTGGGTAAACAGATTAAACTTTTCATCTTTCTAATATACAAGAAATAAAACAGGCTTTTATAACCCTAACTAGAATTATACACCGCCTTAAAATATGCCTTTTAAAATTATTCGTATAGCTGCTATTCATACGAAACTCTGAATACATACTACGCTTAATTAGACAGCTTTTCTTTCTTCAACGAAACGCTATTCTTGTTCTAGTACAGATATATACAGATAGAGCATTTCCAGTCACAACCGTTTACTTTATAGATATTTAACGGCTTTAAAATAAATCTCACAGTGTTACGGTGCAAATGCGGTGCAATAACAAACCACACCGCGTTATACACAACATGTAGATCTAACTGCAGTTGCAATTATCGCTGTTAGCAATTAATTATTCACCTCGATGCCGCTCCTTGGCTCCGTGTCGAGGACCGTTAACAGGTTTGTGGGCGCCCGGTTGGGCGACACGGCTGCCACTATCGATATAGATGCACCCACAGTCTCTTGGGGCTTCACCCCCGTGTCACGTAGTAAACAGAGGACGTACGTGGCGCTGTATTTCAAATTCCAGTTCTCGCGTATTGGCTGAAAAATAAAAGAGTTCGCGTCGCAATTTTCACAGGGTTTCGATTCCGAGCGGAGCTTCGCATTTTATAGTGTGTGCAAATGTTTGTAGGCACTTCCACAGAGTACGAAATCTTTATTCGGTTTAGTTTTATACATTTACTCTGCTAGATAATTGAGATTTCAGGAGCTCAACACAAATGAAAGTAATTTATAATGTAGGTAAGCTTCGAAACATAAGCATATTGGCAATCTCTTTTAGCTATAAGCGATCAAATTTGATATTGTTTTATAGCATTCAAAAGCTTTATAAATGAGGTTTTTTTATATATTCAGGCATCGCCCTAGTAAGGTGAAAGACGTGGGTTCCCCCACAAGGGTACAAAATTCAATCCAGCCCCGTGATTGAATTTTGTACCCTTTAAAAAATCATATTAAAACGAACCAATTATAATGTAGGACCTACTCTAAAGTTCAAACTCATACCCTAGTGCCGAACTGCTACAATATTAAAACATTATTAAGGCGATGCTACCTTGACTCTAGCTTTGAGCGTGAGTGTGCGGTTGTCTGACAGCCAGATGCGGCACACGACAGCGTCCGCGCCGCGGGTCTTCGTTGCGGCTATGACGCGGATCGCCGCTACCGTCCGCCGCTCCACGTAGGCCGAATATACGTAGAATCTGAATCTGGAATGAAATTATAGTATAGTTAAGTTTAAGTGTAAGTGTTATTTTAAGTAGTGAGAAGGTAGTATTTCATAAAACTTCTAAAGGAAGGGAGATATGCCGATATGTGACATAAATGTTCGAGTGTATTTTGATGCAATAGTGCCGAAATGACTTAATTGAATTAGGTACTAATTAGACGGTTCGGAATCAAAAAGGATGAGTTATACCTAGAGATATTTATTTCTAATTATTCAAAAATTCTATTCGTTTCCTGATATAGCATTGAGTTTATTACTTTTGGGAAACAAAGGGATGCGGATGTGGAAAATCCGGAAGTTACGATAAATTCTAAATAGAAAGACAAACATCGATGTTTGGCTTAAGCCGAGAAAATACATTTTTGGGTGAAGTATAGGTACTTTCGTATATATTTCACATTCTGGTGTTAAATCAAGATATGTAAATAAAGGAAATATTACAAAAATATCGCCCAGATAATCTAGATAATTTATTTAGTGATAAATGCAGTTTTACTTCGATAGCGAACTCAAGAACATATTTAAGATTTTCGTAATACAAAGTATCTAAAACGTTACATTATAAAAACTTAACAAAGGCCACAAGACAAAAGATTAGCCAAAGCATAAACCCAATATCTATTGTACAAAAAATTGCTCTAAGAAACCACGTCTTCGCAGCTTATAACTATAAAACGCAAATAGAAACGGCAAAGCAAAATGCGATATAGCATAGACGCTTCTGTCATCGCCTATCCTATCCTATCCTATATTCGATAGGATAATTTCATGGCTGAACTACTTTCTATTCGGAAATGACAGTCCTAGAATAGCGATCAGAAGGAAATGGAAAACACGACGCTCACAACAAGACGGGAAAGGAAATTGTTCTTTACAACTTGAAATGAACTTCTGAATATGAGAAAAAACATAAGCATTGAAAGTTGCCAGACATAACAAAAAACTTTCATATATCCAGCAATCATTCTTACTTATTGTCGGCATCTTTTCATTCGGGTCAAGCACGCACTTCAGTAAATTATAATGTAGTATGGAGAAATGTATTATTATGGCTTATTGTATGACTTTATCTAGGGTTTTCTCATATTACTACTATAATTTGTTTGATAGGTTGCTATTTTTAGTATCAGTTTGTTTTCGATGTTCATTAAAAATGAACACGCACTTGATTTTGCTTCAATTCTACAAAATATGTGTATGTATGTGTGCTGTATGTAGTTTTCTTATCATAAGATATCACATCGCTTTCACTTCAATTCAATTTGGTTCAAGACTCACGACGATTATTATGATTTGTTCGTATTTTCTTTCAGAGCTCACTAGGTATATTATGAACAGGATATTTTATTTTAGCGCATATTTTATAATTAATGTTGTTAAAATGAACTACGATAGATATACATAGTTGAAAAAAGGTTTATTCATAATAAGTATATTGTACAATGATATTCATAGTTTATCTAAAATCAACTAAAAATTATAGATATAAAACTGGCGATGTAATAAGATGTAGTCTTAGGTACCTACTTTGTATTGTCATACGAAAAAAGTATAGCTTCAGCATTATTTATTTATCACACATATTTTTGATCAGGTACCTAAAATATTGTCCTGGCTTAAGAATATTCTGGAAAATTCACCTTGTATGCAGCTGACAGTTTATTAAGTTTAAACAATAGGTTATCCACAGCCTCTCAGCTTCATCGTCAGGTCTTACAGAAGATTATTGACAAGTAACAACGTATCCTGCTATTACTATAGTAGTATAACAGTATCAGTTGTTGTTTTCAATAAAATGAATATCATCAATTTTTATCAATACTCCATTGAAATGTTACATTTTTTAGGCCTAACCTTGCAGTTTTTAGAGGACGCAATTTTATGTTTTTGATGTGTAGGGGGGGTCAGTGAGTAGCTAAAACCAAGTTTGTGGGGTTGCCACCCTTGTCCCACGGCCGCCATCTTGAAAATAGCGGTTGAAATGGTTTTTACGATATATCTCTTAAACTATTTATCTGATAAAAAAAAAATTGTTAGCATTATTTGTTGCAAATTAAATTTTCTACAACTTTTGTCCAGTAACTTTTTGTCGTAGAACTATAAATAAAAAAGTTATAAGCGAAAACGTTCAGAAATTAGAGCTTTTTATATTTTTCAATAAAACTTTTTTTTATCAATTTACGAAGAAATGATATCAGACCATTTTTGTAGATTGTTTTTCGAGGAACAACTTTTATATACAACATTTTTTCATTACGTCAATAGCTAAGGTTTTACAGCGCTCTGAAGTGAGTTCTATTTTTCAGTACTCCTAACTATACATATAATGGCTATTGGCTCTTTTCCCAGACTCCAGAACAATGGAAGAACACTGCAGAACATTTCAGCCCTGCTTTTCGACGTAAAAAAAACGCGCTTCCAGACTTCAAGTCAGTTCAGTCAATAATTAATTATTAATAATATTGCAAAATTAATTATTAATTATTAAAAATATTAAAAACAATTACTGATGACAAATTATTATTAGTACACACATAATATATGTAGGTATACAGTATAGTTAAGAGTACTGAAAAATAGTACTCACTTCGGAGCGCTGTAAAATCTTAGCTTATTTAACTACTTAATGAAAAAATGTTGTATATAAAAGTTGTTCCTCAAAAAACAATCTACAAAAATGGTCTATTATCATTTCTTCGTAAAATGATAAAAAAAAGTTTTACTGAAAAATATAAATATCTCTAATTTCTGAACATTTTCGCTTATAGCTTTTTTATTTATAGTTCTACGACAAAAAGTTACTGGACCAAAGTTGTAGAGAATTTAATTTGCAACAAACAATGTTAACAATTTTTTTTATCAAATAAATAGTTAAAGAGATATATCGTAAAAACCATTTCAACCGCTATTTTCAAGATGGCGGCCGTGGGACAAGGGTGGCGACCCCACAAACTTGGTGATAGCTTCACACTGAACCCCCCTACACATCAAAAAAATAAAATTGCGTCCTCTAAAAAATGCAACCCCAAATGTAACTTTTCAATGGAATACAAGATTAATCTAACATAATAACAATGCAGTGTTCCACTTTTCGCGCCATTAAAAACGCACAAAAAGCGGAAATGTATATCTATTGTAATTTAAATGCTGAAATTGCCAACAAAAAGTTAGCCTCTGTTGTAACAGTCACGACAGTGTGTTAACTATCAGCTAATACATTGTAAAATATTTTTACCTTTAATGGTTTACTGATACGAACATTGTTTTTACACAAATTTTTATTTCATGAAGGTTTTTAATTTTTATATTTATTGACTAGATATGAGCGAATAGCAATTTCCATAAATTGATATTGCAATAATACCTAGTAGGTAATTTAAAATCAAATTTTTATACAGTGAACCATGGAAAAAATTGTATTTATGTATCAAATTATTTTTTGACATTACGTTATATATGTTACCGGAAATGTATGAAATCAAGGAATTGTATACAATTCCTAGGAAATGTGTACAATTCCGATACCATTTAGGAAATGTATAAAATATTGTTTAAAAAACTATTTAATGCATGCATATCCTAGGAAATGTATAATCTTCCTAGGAATTGTATACAATTCCAATATCGTATTAGGAAATGTGTAAAGTAAATGCTTTCTGTAATAAAACACGTTGTTATTTTTTTTATTATAGCTCTTATTGATACAATCGGGTAACAGTCATACCGTAAAATTGTAATAATATTATGTTCATATTATTATCTTACTAATTAACATTTTAAAAATCAACTATCTAACTTTTACCGTAAATATAATCAACTTATATTTATTCTTATAAAATCAAATTTTCATTTCGCGAGTAATCAGTCCCCTCGTCCCGCTGTTCCCGCGTATATTTGGCGCAGTCGGATTGTATAATTCGCCGTATTACATTACGGCTAGCTGTTTTAATATGCCGATAATTCGTCCTTTTCCAAAATTCTACAAAATGACGGCCGCGAGCCGACGGAGCCCCACTTCGTGGAGCTCCTATTTCTGTGTAGTTTTAAAAAACACGAACCTAACCTAACCCACCCCCTTATCCAAACCAAAAATTTCTGATTACGAATTATCGGCATAGTCACTACAAAATGCCGACCGTGCCGATAACGGGCCAGATTATATACAATTAACCTGCGACATATCAATATCTTAAATGTTTTTCATTTCCGATAGCTATTTAGGAAATGTATAGAATATTTCCTAGGAAATGTGTATAAATAATTTATTTCACACATTTCCGTGCGATTTTAGGAATTATATACATTTCCTAGGAATTGTATACATTGACGGATTACATACATTTCCGGTAACATACCTATACCTACATAAATAATATTTGTATTGAATAAGCACTGTACTTAACTTTTAGGTATACAATTAACAGATAGTTTATAATGTAATTAACGACAATTTAATATCAACAAATTAATTTATAAAACATACTGGAATGGAATTTCAACTATTTATTACCTTTTGGTTGTCGAATAAGGGTGCTTTTCCACTAGAGCTGTTCTGATCGAGGCTAGATAAATAAAGCGACAGGATTGGTTCTTTAAAAACACACCTTCGCTACGCTTCCTCGCACATCTCTGGTGGAAACGCAGCCTTTCAATGGAATACATGAATTATTGAATTCATTTTATAGCCCAAACCACACACAAACAAACAAAATATATTATAAAAATTCCGGAACACTATTTAATTGCTCAATCAAATATTTGCGACTAGTGAATGTTAACAATCCCATTAGTAGGCATAAGCTATAAAATATAATCTGCATATTATTATGAATTTTATGCGTAGGCATTAGTGCAATATTAATATCGTCGATACTGAATTACCGTCAAGCAGACCATGATTGCAAAACCTATACATTATATACATAGATATAATATATTTTATCTCAACAAAGATATATTCTATTCTAAATTTTACAAAGTCTGACCAGAGAAAATAGAGGCCCTTTACATGTAAGTAGTATATTTATACATAACACCTTCATATATACTACATAGTATGAAAAGGCAATAAATTAAGAATTGAAAATTCTAACGGAATAAAAAGCTATCTGCTGGCTTCATTTTTAAAGTGCACCTACTTGTATAAAAATAGCTGCACTAATAGCAGAAATATAAGTAATTTTTATTCTTTGGATACATTAATTGAAATGTTCTATTAAAATGTTTATAATGAATAGGTAAATATATAGCAGGTATCTGTATACTTACCTTTCTAGAGTTTTCATATAAGGTACAACAAAAAATTATATTTATGCGATGTTTAAGCAAATCTTTATCTTTACAGAAATTGATATTGCGTCAACATGCCATGACATGGAGCCGCCATATCATCTCACAAAATGTGAAAATATCAAATTCGCGGCACTTACCGTATATTACTGGATTTACTTCAACCGCCCGTCCTCGTTTTCAGTAAACAAATTTACATAAAAGTCTGTTCAATTTCAAGGCACGTGGCCCTTCGAGTAATTTCATAAAGAGAGAGCCGTAAACTGTATTTAGTTTCGTTTCAAGTATCTGTTCTATTGGAATTAGCGGAGTAAAACTTTATAATTAAAGTTGTAAGTCGGGAAGCGCCACGGGGAATTCCATTTTAAATTGCATTTACTAATTCCGTTTAGTGTATAAAATTGCGATTTCAGTTCCTTTAGGTACTCATAAGTTTATATTAAAAGTTTGGTCATTTGTACGAGAAGGACATTATGTATTCAAACAAATTTACATTAAAACTTTGAGATCCACATTTGTTTTAATATAATGTTAACAACGAATAAAGAAATAGGTACTAACTCTAATGCACCTGAAAATAGCTGTTCTCTATGTTTGCATTTCATTAACATTTTAATGAATTATTCACCGAACTGTAAAGCTCTATTAATAGAGCCATGTCGTGTTTTGTCCTTTATTTAAAACACGTCATATTAACTAGGAATATTCTCAATTTAATGACTACTGTGTAAATGTAACATCTGCGCAGTTTAGTTGTTAGTTTGTACAACAGTAAATAGTATTAAAGCTGCGTACATAAGTGGTAGGACAGTGAATGTACTGTTTGCTAATCGCAAACAGACTAGTCTCATTATAACTGAAGCTCTTGTTAGCCGCCTCTTGTTAGTGCTTTAAACCTAGTGCGACATAGCAGCTGTGTTTTGACATTTGATAAAATAATTAACGTCTTCATTTTAGGCGGTTAGTTATAATGTAACCTAAATACTAACATAAACATTTGATAGGTACTTTTTCAACACACAATATTTGACACAGAATAATAGATAGTAAGTACTTATTTTATATCAATATGCGATCGTTACTTGAAAAATATATCTCATTTATTTTAACGACACAACCTTTAAATGACATTATTAAAATACCTTAAAAT
The DNA here is from genome assembly GCF_061535395.1 of Colias eurytheme. NCBI lineage: Eukaryota > Metazoa > Arthropoda > Insecta > Lepidoptera > Pieridae > Colias > Colias eurytheme. Next base: position 5,114,094 of record NC_142987.1, on the reverse strand, counting down.
TAAACTCTTTCCACATTCATTTTATTTATTATTTCACGTTCCATCATGAGACTCGAACACCGTTTATACATTTTTATCATGTATTCAATTACTCTATTTAAATAATGCAAAAAATAAAAAACCCCGATAAAGGAGTTACGTTTGTATTTTAGGCAATGTGTCAACATCAATAGCTCATGATCAACAATAGCTCTAGCTCTATGTTCGTTTGATGTAAATGCACCGTATCAGCTTAAAAGTGCATTTAGATCAGACGAACAAGAGCATTATTTTGTTATCTTTTAGTGCAAACGAAAACTCGTATTCAGTGTTGTTCAGTATTAGAACATTGCATAGAATCTTTTCGATCGCACTAAGAACAACGAAAGTATGCTCTACGCCCTGTTTACACTAAAGAATTTGACATAGTGGGGTTAGAATGAGCATTCGCTCGTTTGATGTAAATGCACCGTGACAAACGTTCAAGCTGTTTTTATTTTTGATCAAATCGTATCAAAAAAAAATTTCTCTCAAAAGCTTATTGATTAATGATTTGAGTCTTCTTAATATAATATAAAGCCTTATTTCAAACGTGATATTATAAATAGAGCCATTTTGTCAATTTTAAAGTTTTAATATTACATAGGTGAAAAGGTAATGAAAATAAATGAAAAGATTGCACGCGAGGCATAAGTAGATTATACATCTGATGAGAGAAATGTAAAATTACAAATACTATAATATCTACTTGATTAACAGCGCTGAATTTTAAATTAATAACCTTGCAATTATTCATTACAGCTAGTTATGTAGGTATATTAAACCTTGTTATAACGTCGTGTTATCGATTTATAAAAGAGAATTAATTAATATTAAAGCGGTTTTTAATGATGTTGCTGGTATCTGAACTTTATAATAAGGTAATTAATAACAGGTTCATGCATTCAAAAACGTTTGAATGCATATTACTAACGCTACTTTTAACAAAACAACAAATCAAGTCTTTTCATTTGATTGTTCCGCTATAGCTCCAAAACGTAACGTCCCGTACTTAAAGGGACTTTCACTAGTGTAGGTATAGGTACTGAAGTTATACAGTTACGCTGTTTTTTTTATTTAAGAATATTGATATAGCAATTTTTAACATACGTATGTAAGCTTATGTAAGGGATAAATCATATTAAATGAATTACCATTCAACACATTACTTGTATAGGTATTTTACGCGAATCTTCTTGGAATCTGAATTTTTTCATGTCTATACATATCACGGATTCGCTATAATGATGTCTTAGGAATATAGAATTGGGCCGTAAGTAACTTTTTTGCTTAAGCATTCAAAGAGAATTTTAAACAAAAGTACCCCGTTGCCTGGCCTGAAAGAAGTCGTGGGCTCACAAGGTTACATGACTTAGGTTTGCCAGTTTTGACCTAAAAACTTTGCTAACACTAAATTATTTGACATGCTTAAAATAAATCTAGATAACGTGGTTGCAAGCGCGCTATGAATAAGTCCAACGTATCTAGATAATATAATAGAGAAAGTTCACTATTTTGAACCCCTTTTACGGACTTAGTTACTACGTATCAGAATTCAGAAGGATTCGAAGAACAAGGTTGAAGAATTTATCATTTCTACAAGTTAATTGTGTTCTTCATAATACATTCTCACTGTACATAAACGTAAAAGCTGTACCAATTACGGCAATGTCACACGAAGGAGAATATAATATTATGGTAGCCATCGATCTGTTCAACCCATGGTTCAACCATATTTATATTGTCAAAACGATGTCAACCGCCCGTATTTCACACAAAATTGGAGTTTATTGGAGAATAATGTTTTGCAGTTTATACGAGAGCCTGAAATTGTCGTCTTTTTGTCGCAATAATCTCCATTTAAACGTTTATATCTGAAAAATTCGTGGAACGTTTAATTAAATGCTTGTTAAGGGTACTGCCAAAATATATTTTGTGAAAAGAGTGAGCAACCAAAATTGCGTAATGACCTTTTTCTTTCATTTTGTATCCACTGTAGTTTATGTGAAACGATCTTTAATGAGATTTGATGATTACATAAATAAACCGCCTGTAAAAATGTTTAAAGAAAACCTTGAGGTGATATTATCCTATTTTCGGGCACAAAATTTAATAATTGCTGTGAATATGGATGAGCTACTTGTCAGACCTTCGGTGACGGCTTATCCCAAATTAAATTCAGATTGCAAACCATTTTATTATTGACTGGAAGGCAAACAAGCGTTCGCAGAAATTGATTACAAGTGTCAACGGCCATAGAGTAAGTGAAGATCAATTAAATTAATTTATTATGATTATACTAGTACCTAGGTAATAGATATACCTACGTGAATGTAAATATACCTATTTGACTCGACTCTACGTAAAAAAGCTAAATAAATAATTATTGTCTATTGTGACTATATTTATTGCACTCAAGATCTTTTTTCTTTTAAATACTTCGCTTCGTTTATTTGTTGAAATTTCTGAAATGATACTTCCAAAAACGTTACTTCTTTCATAATTATTTCATTGCGCTCTATTTTTCATACGGTCTATATAAAATAACAGAAAACTCACAAATAATATTCCCTTGTAAGGTTCGGGCATGTTATAATCACATCACCGTTTATTCCACATGAGACTACATTCTCCACAGCTAAGTACAAACTCGTGTTAGCACCAGTTAGCACCGAGAAATGCCGAGCGAACCTTTAGGGAAATCGAACGCAATATTAAATACAAGTATTCGGAAATGTGCTCATTTTACCAAAGTTGCGGTGGAGTAAACATTTGGTGTATCAGTATCTTTTGTAATATTACTTCAATGTCTCCAGTTAACTAAATCTTTGCTAAAATTATACACTCTAACTGTCTCGCTATCAGTTATATTATGTTGGTAGATGGAATGAAAGGAAATTAGCCTGTTTTTGCTAGAAACACAATTTTTGCAGGTGAAATATAATGGATGGTGAAACATAAAGGATGAAATTTTGTATAAAGTACGGCTGTCGCGCGTTACTTTGATGTGCACGCAAGCAAGCCTCGTAATAAGGACATAGAAAAAAGTTTACTAGGAAAAAATAATTGGCTTGAAGCGCCTATTCTACTGTACCTACTTATTATTATATGTATGTCTTTACTGAAATTAATGTACTTATCTAAATGTTACATAACAAATTCCCACTACGTCACTACGGCAGAAAAATACTAAATAATATTATTTAATAAGTTAACAAGTATGATAAACATTAATTATGAATATCCATTGTCTACGTAATTTACTAAATTAAACACATTATCTCACACTGAAAATGTGGTTGTATTAGCCAAGAAAGGACCTTTGATCCTTCGTGATAACATTATTTAAGCGTTTTCATAATATCGAGGCTGGAAAATAACGATGTTCCTGGTGTTCCCCAGTCCTCCTTTACCGACCGTACTATCATAATATTATTTGTGTGAATAAAATAATACAAAAATAGAATATTTTGTGCTTGATTTCACATGAATGGAATCGTTTGCAAATTACACTTCACACTGAAATAAAATAATGATTTGTTCGTTTCTTTTTATTAGTGATCCCATTATTGGTGTTAATGAACTGAATGAAATTGTTGTAAAGTATTAAGAGGTAAAATGATATTTTACAATTTGTAATGTTTAATAAAGTCATCGCTTATCGATAACAAAGTTGATATGTTATTCTAGAAAATATGTTTCAGTTGGGACCTTAACTAAGGAAAGCGCAGAATTTACCTATCAACGAAAGTGTAGAAATTCGTGCGTTCCACATTCCACTTGAACAGAATTATCTATCTCCCTCTGAGTTTAGAAACTGACGTAGCACTCACGACATTCTATTACACATCAATCAGTCTTGTTAATTTTTTTAGGAGATTAAAGAAACGTGAAATTATAACTCTATTTAAAAATCTAGGTATCTACACAAATGATTTATATTTCATACGATAAACGATCATTCAAAAGTACTTCATTAAACTCTGTCCAACAACTCAAAAACACACAGCTTAAACCGTCAGTTTCATAGGTGGAATCACTCGAGCTTATGAGCCTGAATTAAAACTCCGCCACGGCTCAGAGAGCAAACGCACTCGATAAAACTCGACAATATATTAATAGCTGTACGTGCAAGCGTCAAACTACTGAAATCAATATCGAGGTTGCGGTTTTATAAAAAAAGGATTTATCGTCGTACGGCGGTTGGCCATCAATCTCACGTGACGAGATGTATTTATTCGAAAAATATTGGATCCTCGGGCAATTCCAGCGGAATTTATTACGGCGAGGGCAACACAATATCTCGTCAACTGTAAACGTTCGTACCTTAAGTTAAATGCAAATTCCGAGACACTAATTAAATTCCATCGAGCCAGCAAATATCATCCATTAAAGACGCCGCCGTCTTCCTCTAGTACCTACACTCGATGTACCATATGCAATTATGCATAGTAAATAATTTTATTCAGCGATATTATGCATACTGCGGTGCTGTTGGGCACTTTACATCATAAAACAGGAAGGGTCAAAAGAATTTTACATAACAATTTTTGTTTATACTGTTTACCTACTGACATAGTAGAGGTTAGGGTAGAGGAATACCTATAAATTTTTAAATCCAGTATAATACGTAGGTAAAGAATTTGCGACATTTTTCGTTATTTTTATGCCAATCAAATAAATTATCTCACGAACAAAATACTAATGATATTTGAATATACATATAACATCCCTTGAAGACTAAAAGCAAAACATAAACATAACACAGCACCCCCTCCCAATCCAGAGCGAACCTCACAAGTCACAACACAAACCATAATAAAAAATACAAGTTTTAATCCGCGACCGAAATATATCTTTGTGTAGTCTGAGATGAAACACACCCATTCTTTTAGACAACAACAAAAGCAGCATCATCGCGACGTTATGAAGGTAGAGACGCTATCAAATATGTAAGCCGAGCGCTATTATGATACAGTTGCATAAATATTAACAAGCGTCGCTTTATGTCAACATATACAAACAGAATGTTACGTTGAAAAAGAATAAGAAACGATATTGTGTCTATCTCGTTTATTATTCATCAATTTGTTTTATATTCGTATGATATTCGTATATTCGGAAGCTACTTATTTATCACATGTAAGTACAGTGATCTGTGATACTTTTACATGCATATTACATTACGGCACCACCAGTAGCAATGGATGATGTTTGAATCTTTCCCTTGAGAAATTTAGCTCGAGACGCTTCAAATTAATATTACGGGTTCGAAATTCCTCAGTCATTTATCAACTTATAAATTCATTAAAATATCAGAAGTTACAATGACAAACGTGTAAAATAAGCTTCGAATAAGCTTCTTCAGAGATGAAACGTGGAGAAGAGCGGAAGAAAGGTTTAGGGTTTAATATAAACACAGTGTTGCGTATATTATTATGAATTCGATAAGTGATGTTGACTTAGATTTTACATTGTTCTTTGTCACAGGAATTTGGTATGACGTTTACCTTTTACCACAAAATAATAACTAGTAGCCAGCTACAGAAGCTTTTCTTCATTGAATGGTTCGAATGGTTCGAATGGTTTTCAAAGAAATATGTAGCCAGATTGGCCTTTGTGCAATGGCCCTCGCCTATTCGTATTAGTTTTTAAAATCTACACGCGGAGATAGACAAGGCCTGCTTTTACCATTAACTTCTGCTAGAGTAATTTCCTATTTATTATGATAAGGTATATCCTTTTCTATTTAATTTTTCAATATTCATCATACTTACATATTGTGTTCTTGTACAATCTATCTTTAAAGTGAAAAATATAGTTAAAATATACCGAGGTCGCCATTTGTAATAAACAGAAGTGAATCAAGTACCTAGAATTGTTGAAGTCTTCTCACTCGAAGCTAGCAACATGCTGGTTGTAAATTTTATTGCCCAGGAAGAGACCCCGTATAATGAATATTTTTTATGACTAAAACCACAACATAAAATGCTTTACGACTGGAATTCTTTTCAAATAAACACTTTAAGAGTATTTCCGTTCAAAAACAACCCATTCGATTACCTATACCGTTTAACACCTGTGAAAATGTTAAATAGCTACAACGATATTTAAAAATACAATCGAAAATACAACATAGGTACTCGTAGGTAATTGTTAGGACCGCAATACACAATCAATATGGTATTTATCCAATCGTAAAAGCAACAAATCGAATGAAGATATACGACTGTAATTAAGTTAAATAAAAAGAAACCCTTCCAATTTAATTTCATTCAAACAATACATTTTCCGAAGAATGTCACTGCATGTAGGAGCACTTAGTTTAAAAGCTTTATCAGCCTTGTAGTCCATACCTACAATGATGTGTGTATATTATGAATGTGTATAAAACAATCGATGATTGATAGACTTTACACAACGTCGGTATCTTCGTGTGTAACCTACTTTAATGCTTATTAAAAATGGTACTGATGTTCGACTTCTGCAATATGATGTTTGCAGTTTGATCAGATGCCGGACGTTTCATAATCTCGAGTGCAATTCAGATGCATTTTCAACGAGGATGCAACTCAATTCGGATGCAATTGCAGCATCAATCGCACTTTTATTCCATTTTATTAACGTGACAGATCGCAAATCCCAGCAAGATATGAATTTCAGCTTTTATATTTAATGTTTTTTCAAAGTTTTGAACTCGTTAAGCTTTTTGTTGTCTCTGAATCCTCTAGACGCATTTATATTCACATCATTTGTTTCTGTACTTGCTTTTTGTTCTGAGATAATATGTCGGTTTAAGTATATGCAATGAAATAAAATGAGACTGAATAATTCGATTTCAAATGAATTTAACTTTTATAAAGGTTCCTTTCATTATGTACAATTGTACAAAAAATATTTATATCTATGCAACATTTAACTGTATTGACTTAAAATTATCTCGAAAAATAGCTATATGCTAACGTTTGTTAGCATATAGCTATTTGTAACGCTGTTATAAATGCTAAAAACTATCTCACGATTCTTTTAAAGTATACCGTACCTTATAAGAATCATTATCATACAATAAGAGACACCGTAATGCCCTCAATCGCACGTACGTGCTAATTGATTCCACTCTCAAGTAAATAAACAATACTAAGGTCAAAATAGAACAAAATCGAGTGGCAATCAACGTTTCCCTGCAGATTGTGTGGTGTTGATTGCAAGCACGTTAGCGGAGTGCCCTATGGTCTCGTCGAGAGCCCTTCATAACCAAGGAGACTCTCGCCCCAATCAATTAACTCGTCAGATAGCACCTCTTTTTAAACCCAAATTGGCTGGTTAAAAGTAAACTTTTTATGATGAAGCTAGATGAAGTATATCTGTTCATGATACTTTCCTTAAACCTACGAACAACGTAAATTGAAATAATCTGATGACGAAATCTATAAATAACTATATCAGTGATATCGATGAGAATTCTAGTAAAAAAACTCCTGTTCAAAATTAAAATGCTTCCGTTCAAACAAGTCTACATCAAAGAAACTCTCCTTTGACGTCGAAGCTAGTTTGAATCGCAAAATGTCAAATGACAAGCGATTCTCAATTAGCACCCCTTTTAGTCTGTGGAGGGAGACAAGCCACTGTGGAATAACCTTCTATTACTATGAATGAATGAATGAATGAATGAATGAATGAATGAATGAATGAAAATACTTTATTTGCACCAAAAGCAAGGAAAACAATACAAAAAAACACATACAAACAAACACGTACAAAAAGGCGGCCTTATCGCTAAAGCAGCGATCTCTTCCAGGCAACCTTTAGTCGAGGATCATGAGAAATTACGTTTTATGATGAGGTTGATGGTGCAGAACACAAAAAACATTAAATAAATAAGTATAAGACTAAACATAGTATACATATACATACATACGGATATTATAAAGATAAAAAGTAAATATTTAGTTGCTTTTTAAACTCATTCAATGACCCTGCCCTTCTGATCTTATCGGGCAAACTGTTCCACAGCCTGATAGCACGGACCGTAAAGGAACAGTCATAGAAATTAGATCTATGAATAGGAACATGTAGTAGGAGTTTATTACAGGATCGCGGGGAACGGGTGGTGGAGTTCAGGAACTGGAAATTACTTTTAAGGTAGGAAGGCGTATTTGGACAGAAAAGGATGCAGTACAATAGGTTTAGGATATGAGCATTCCGGCGGAGTCTGATAGGGAGCCACTTGAGCCTTGTGCGGTATTCACTAATGTGATCATATTTGCGCAGACCAAAAACAAATCTCACACAGAAGTTCTGGAGACGCTCAAGACTATCAAGTTGGAATTCAAGGAGGTCAGGATAGGAAACATCTGCATAATCAAAGAGGGATAGGAGAAGGGACTGAGCAAGAACAATTTTAGTGGGAATAGGCAGAAAGTTCCTAAGTCGTCTGAGAGAACCAGCTGCTGCAAACACTTTTTTCCTAAGTTCTTTAAGCTGATTTGTCCACGATAATGTTTCATCGATAAAAACACCAAGACTCTTAACAGTGGAACTGTAAGGAATGTCAGTGTTATTTATGCAAACATTAGGTAAAGAGGACCTATCAATTTTAGAAATAAGCGACTGACTTCCAATAATAATTACCTGCGATTTCTTCGGATTAATACATAGACCATGGTCGCGGCTCCAATTACTAATAGTCCGTAAATCATCATTCGTGAGTGCAACTTTCCTACTTAGGTCCTCAAGTGATGAATGGCAATAAATTTGCAAATCGTCCGCGTACATATGGTAGAGACTGGATATACCCGAAGTGATGGAGTTGATAAATAAGGAGAACAGGAGAGGAGAGAGCACACTACCCTGAGGAACGCCAGAAGTAACATCAGACCAGGATGAGTAACACTCGTCCAGTAGAATGTGCTGCCGGCGGCCCTCGAGATAGCTGCTAAACCAATTAATCACTGCCGGAGACATGTTGAAAGAAACGCGTAGCAAGCTCAACAACACATCGTGATCAACTGTGTTAAATGCGTTACTAAAATCAAGTAGTGTAAGTATTGTGAGCTGCCGTTTGTCCATACTCAATCTAATATCGTCTGTGATCTTGACTAACGCAGTGGCCGTACTATGACCTGGACGGAAACCGGACTGGAAGGGGTTGAGAAGATTGTTTTTATTGAGGAATCTTGAGAGTTGCTGCTGCACTAATCGCTCAAAGACTTTTGAAAGGAAAGGTAATATGGATATAGGACGAAAATCGGAGAGAGTAGAAGGGCACTTGGACTTAGGGAGAGGGATAATATTTGCACTTTTCCACGAGTGTGGAAAAGTACATGAAGATATGGAAAAATTGAGGATATCAGTTATAACAGGAGTAATCAGGTCGAGGATGGGAATGATCATATTACGACCAATGCAATCAACACCTACAGCCTTAGAAGAGATGGACAAAATGTTCTTCTTAACATCGGCGACAGAGAATTGGCTAAAAGTGAAAGGGGAAAAGGAGGGAGTTACTATTTGTTGCTTTGCATTCCACTATCATAATATACACGCTATAATGAGTATCTATGTATTACGAAGGATTATTAAGATTAAATTTTATTGTAACTAAGAACATACTAGCAACAGAACACTGTAATTACCCACTTTACATACCTAAATTGGCACATACGACCCACTATATTCCGTGTTATTTGGCATTTAAAAATTTCACTGCTGTGTTTACTATATATACAAATCTTTTGGGAGAAAATTACTCACTATAATTTGGAAACAATAAATTAATTAACCCGCTCTATAATAGTGAAATTACTGTGACAATAAGTCTCTTAGGAATTTATATTATAAATTACTCAGAGAACCCTTTAAATTTTAAGCTTTGCGTTTAAAAAGCTTCAGTGACTAAAAAGGGGTCTTTAAAACATGAATGAGGAAACTTTTACATTGAGTATACCATTTATAGCACTAACCGAAAATGTTCAGTTTACACGAGCGTCTACAAAGTAAAATATTCACATAATCTTGTTATAATCTGCGACAGATTTAGTAAAAGGAAATAGAGAGCTTAATATTATCTTTTCACCTTAAAAAGCGAAGTCCCGTGTCCCCTAGTGGGGTAAGGGGCAGATGCATTATTCATACATCTGTTTCACTGATCGATTTTCTTTAGGGACAAGTAGGTGATCAGCCTTCTGTGTCCTGCCAGACCGAGACATTTTTTTTTCTTCGTCTCCACCGGGAATCGAACCCAGGACCCCTCGGTTCTACGCTCACGCGTCAACCACTGTACCAAGGAGGCGGTCAAATTTTCACCTTAAGATGGGTACAAATTTCCTTCCAAATTATAAAATACATATCCATGAGATTGCCTTTCAAGTTTCAACACTTACTCAAAAGAATAAAAGTCACATACGTCAAGTTGAAAACGAGGTTAACAGTTAGCAATTGTAAAAGAACGTTCCGAGCTACTGGGAAATGAAATTACTTCACGTCTTCATCCATCGTTAGGGAACCTCCTTTCAGAAATCTAGGTAAAATCAATTCTATCCCTTAATATAAGAAGTAACACGTATACTTGTTCAAACTGGATTAACACCAAACTTTTTATTGATGAGGAGAGGCGGTGATACAACGCGATTAAGCCTTGAGTTTCGACAACGATTGACCTTTTCAACTTGACTTTATTATAAGAGAAAAAAATAACGATTCATCTCCAAATTTCACCGTTTAAAATGATTTCACGGTTAAGAATTAAAAGATATTCTTATCTTTTTCATACTGATTATAATTAAGAGCACAGTTAGATGCTTAAACTTACATATTTAGGACCTGATATTCTGCTATTATCATAACATAGTTGGCGAAAACTACTTTTTAATTGTCTATCTGAACTGGGACCATATTTTTGAAAATGTCGATTAATTCATATACAGGACAGAAGTGCCTAAATATGTTAATACCTACTTCCACGATAAACCAATATCATGAACAAGTTGTGCTAAAAAAATCGACTTCTGGAAATATCAAATAACCCACATTGCCAAATTCGTATTCAACCAAATGGATTTCTCGTGTCCCATGTCATAAGCTATCTGACGTGCGAAATTCCTATCTATAAGTAACACACCGACCCTGCATAAGTACGAACATTTTTACGAAAAAAGCCAGAGTTCACTTGATATAAAAAACACAAAAATATCGATCACTCTCTCCATTAAACTTTAGCCTTTTAAATCATCTGACCTTTAAAAAAGTTTAAATTACACGTAGGTATATAAAAGTTTAATTTCTCTCCTTTATATTAAAAATGACTCGCAAAATGTAAGCGCAAACTCGAGAACAGCTGAACCGATATTCCTTGAATGTACCACGAACGAAGCCGGGGCGGACCGCTAGTATCTAAATAAAATCATTAAATGTGTTGTTAATCTTCAATGCATGAGAATGAAATTAATATGTACTATGAAATTAATAAGGCTGCAGAAAAAGCAATAGCTTGTATTCTCTAAAGTAGAATTCTGATGCATTGGAGCTTTCTAATATGGAATTCTGGTCGCTATGAGTGATTGAGGAAAGAGTACCCGAGCTCGACGGTAGTTTTGAGAAAAAAATTGCTGCGGAAGATCTTTTCTTCATTTATCATTCATATATTTACTTAGCGTTGTGAAAAATTGCATATATGATTTATTTGTTATAATAGTCCTATTTTAGTGTAATATGGAATGAACATTTATTTTTAAACGACTTCAAAAAATGGAGGAGGTTATTACAAGATAAATAATATTATTTCGCGAAGTTTTGTTTATTGCATTTGATGAACATTTTAAACTGCTCTACTTCGATAAGTTTCTGCCAAATATTTTCATTTAGACATCGGAATGTTTCGGCGCCCACATTGTTGTTAGTTTTATATGAAAACATATCACCTCTAAAAAACTAAATTCATTTCGAAAAGCACCTAAACTATTGCGTAGAGTTTACATCAACTTACTTATTAAAAATTTCACTCACTTGATTATTATTTAAATGATATCCCGTCGTTATAATTGCATGTCACTAAAATAGCTCGGCTAACGGCTATCCTTTGTACTCAATTTTGCAGTATAGCAAGGATATGGGCAGTTCATTAATATATCAGTAGCCGCTCTCATGAGATATTGACGCGCTCTCTAGTCCATAAATAACTAAAGCCCTTTAATAATAAAAGAGACGACATCTGAACAAACGCCATTGCCATTCCTTTGTGCGATTATCAGCGAATAGACATGAATGTACTTTTAAAAAAAGCACAAATTTGTTATATTTGCTAATGTTTTTCCAAATTTTAGAGAATAGGCACCAAATAAGCATCGTAGACAAGCGGGGATAAAGGCTGGCAGCGAGCCAACACAGTTCGGCGGCGGTTTTAATAGCAATATTTAAGCTTTTCGATTTAACGTAGGCACTTGCGCTAAAATTATTGCCTTTGTAACCCAACGTAAATTCTCATTCACTGTTTTAATTCACAATTTTAAGTGTATACAGCCATATTATACAACCATTCTGTTCAGCGGAAACCTGATATCAAACACCGGATAATAAATCTCACGTCTAAGGCAAACATTTAGGTACGCAATCATTTAAAATATTTAAATTTCAAATGAACACTTAACCTCATTTTCACGTTTATCTAAAGCCTTCACGCTACGGGAATTGTAGCTCGATTTCCGCTGATAAGAGAAAAAGTGTTTTCCTTTTTCGTTAAAACTGGATTGTATTTCCGAATTTAAAAGTTAACCTCAACTTTGGGAAACCCTATTGTATATAGGTAAATACTCTTGCTTCGCTTTGTGTATTTGTGCTCAGTTTCTCATACCACGTTCCTTTGATACATTGATTCAATGGTATAATAAAACCTCTGTTTTATGACAGTACGTAACTAACGTTCATTCCAAATCAAGTTTTATAGATAGAAAAACAATCAAAATATTACCTACTTACAGCGATTTCTGTTTGGATTTGATTTGTCAAACCAAGGAAATCATGTTCTTTCACTATTTCATAAAACATATATGTTTTATACATCATACGTTCACACTCATAAACACACGAACATTATCTTTATTCTTAAAAAAAAGTGTTGCCTCAATCTAAAAATAATTCAAAAGTGATTAAAAAGCGAAAACGTAAAATATTAAACAATTTTTAACTTCTATATGAAATACTAGCTTTCCGCCCGCGGCTTCGCCGGCGTTTTCAAATAAAAAGCCGTATAGTTCCCGTTCCCGTGGAATTTCTGGGATAAAACCTATCCTATGTGTTAATCCAAGTTACCCTCTATATGAGTGCTTAATTTAATTGTAATCGACTCAGTAGTATTTGCGTGAAAGAGTAACAAACACACACATACACATCCACAAACTTTCGCATTTATAATATTACTAGCTTTCCGCCGGCGGCTCCGACCGCGGTTTCAAAGAAAAACTCGCATAGTTCCCGTTCCCGTGGAATTTCCGGGATAACACATATTCTATATTACCCGTGGATAATGTAGCTTTCGGATGGTGAATAAATTTTTAAAATCGGTCCAGTAGTTTATGAGCCTATTCATTACAATCAAACAAACAAAGTGTTCCTCTTTATAATATTAGTGTAGATTAGTAGCAAATAAAACGTGAATTGTTGTATTTTTTTCTTTAAACACTATTACTGTGTAGGTATAATACATATAATATTATAATGTACTGAACGATGGAAACAGTTGGTTAATATATTGGCTAGATAATGGAGTAATTAATGTCTGATTTAGTTTAGCATCAGATGTCAATAATTATTATCGCCATTTCTCGTATAATTAAGATACGAGTGCAATCCATGCCAAGTTTATACCCCTACCAATTGTATTATTATATAACTATCAATATATATATATGAAAGTTTTATACCAATTTAATCTATTGACGTTTTTGTTACGGTACGATACCTATGGTTTTTATCGATTCTAATTTATTATTTACATATTTCAATTTGGCGTTAAACAAAGGAATATTTCTTTCGCGAATAAGTTTAATACTAAAAAAAACTACAATTATTTTGCTATCAATTATGATAGTGTATAATATAAAATACCCAACGTCATATATCGAAAATAGTCTTCGTAGTAGATAATACCTCTTTGCATATTATTTATTATAAAATATAGCATTTTTTACCTGGTTCCCGCAACTGGCTGCCAGACAGCATCGAGCGGTGCGTGCGCAGGTGGCGGCGGCTCTGCTCCTTCCCCACCATTTTCAGTGCGCCCTTCCCATCCCTAAAAAAGCAATATACAATTTATATAATTCATCGTTCATAAATCTAATATTCATGAATTAATGTAGCTAGCAATGAGCTCGCTAATGTAGAGTTTTAAGAAAATGGTAAACCCGGAAGGCCTTCCGGGTTTGTCGGCCGTCGTCTTACCGGCCGGTGAGACAACTTGAGAGCATCAGAACTTCGCCTTTGTTTCGGAGGCGAAAGTTCACTGGCGAAAGGCTCATTTAAACTCTTAAACTAAGGATAGCAAATTCCTCAGACAATGTTAATCATTGACTAGATTTAATTCTGAATTTTCCAGTTACAATTTAAGAGCTAGCAATCAGAAGCATGATGCAAATTAATTAACGAAGCTAATTGCGTTTATTCGCTGCGACTGTCCATAACTATACAAATAGTAGCACAAAAACAAATCAAACGATAAAATCAATTTCTATTGGCTTCGTACGTGTCACGAATGCAATTAACCTAGAACACTAGTAAGTTTACTATAACAAATCAATACCTGAATTGTAAGCTTTTGTCCCCGTTACAGTTTTGTTAACTAAAAATAGACGTATAGAAGCGCAATTAACGCTAACACCGCAACAAACCCAATGATTAGTTAGAAATGTGAAACCGGGCGTTAACAGTTTGTCGGGGTAACTCCGATGTTTAGTTTCAACTGTGCCTAACTAGAGCCTTTAGTGTAACTGTAGTTACTTTTAATAGAAGCTGACAAGCTTTTGTATTTTGTACCTACTTAGCTTGTCGCTTGCCTAAGAACTTTATAAAACAATGAACATACAACGAGTAACAACAAGTGAAATAATAATCCATCATCATTGACATTATTTATTTAATGTATGATTAAGTGTCTGAAAATACATCTTACATAATTCTGACCTTTTTCCCTATCGTATTGAGTACCAGAACCTAAGAAACACTTACTTAGATGAAACCATTCCGTTGATATTTTTGCCGGTTTCTTTTAAATTTAAAAGAATGGAAGAAAATAGTTTTTGTATCAAATACCTTTTTTACCGAAGTAATCTTAGTGAAGGGAAAGATTAATCTCGAAACGACATGGGGCCCAACTGACCAAAACGATTTATTATCCCTAAGGATAGCCTTCCCTTAAATGATATAGAAATAAAAGCTCCTTTTGTTGCAAAAAAATGCCAACTATTTTCGGAAACTTCGAGACAAGTTGAATTTTTATCCGGATTACAAGCACAATCAGAATTTCTAATATCAAAAAAGAACTGACAAAAATAATAGAGAGTTATAAATAGAAACTAGTCTAGTTTTATCCCTTATGATAAAAAGGTTAAACGTCAAGAATTTTTATTTGTTAGGAGAGGTTTTTGCGAGGCGTGATGGCTACATCCCAACACTCCTTCACGCCTCGTTCCACAATCCCGGCTTATGTTGACACGACGTATAATTTTATATCCCATTTTATTAAATAAAGGATTTTCTTTTTGCTTTGTCTAACTTATGTGATAACATTGACGGGATTTGGCATCCAACAGTTTTAGCCGTACGATATTTTTCTTATAAAACGATCCATATGTTTTGTATTTAATAAAATGTGGATAAAACGAGATTGTTTTTAGAAATAAATTTGCTTTACATAACGTCAACAATTCAGAAACCTAACTACCTAATTTTAAAATAAATATACATGAACAATTATCAGATAGATAAAATGAGAATGCGATTCAATTAGGTGTAAATATTACAAAGGCAAATCGTCTTATCTAAGCTTATTGGCTTCACAAGTTTGCAAACACTTATGTTCAGTGAGCCAAGAACGGTTTTATCCCTGAATCAATACTGTAGGAAACTCACAATTTTCTCTTCAAATGCCACTATGAATCTAAATTGTATTAGAGCCATTTTATAGAATTACATTATAAAACCCTCTTGTACTTGTACAATATCCTTATGTGTTTAACTTAGGGCCGATTTTTCAATGCTTGGATAAAACTTATCCGTCCAATAAAGTATTACTTACACGATTATATTAAAATGTCACGTTAACTGTCAAATACGGGCAATTAGAATACGTTTTTAAAATGGTAGTTTTATACATTATTCGACAAATAAGTTTTATCCAAGCATTGAAAAATCGGCCCTTAATTAAATTGAATATAAAAATATTGAGAGGCGAGCTAGGTGTAGGTTACGTTGTCTACAAATATATACTCGTAAGTATGAGTAGGTAAATATATCTAGAACTTAAATAATTATTGTGATAAATAAAATTGAGCTTTGATTACGCTGAAGTTTAAAATAGGACGGTGATATTTTTTAAACTTCTCAACTAAATATTCAGTCTTTCAAAGTAGGTACCTATGTAACATTTCATGAGCAGGTAGGGAAGGACAGTTTAGATATTTCTAGTGTGCATATTTTTTCCTTTCTTAAATTTATGTCGTCAAAAATAAAAAAAAACAGGAAAGTTAATGATTATGTCATTAACCATTATTGTCCTCCTAGATGTGTTATTATAACAAAGGAAATGTAATTAATTTTAAAGCAAGCAAAATGAATAAAACTTAAAATAATCATTCTTATGTTTGTTACAATAGTAACATTTGAACTAACAAATTAACAAAAGACAATTCTTTGTGTTTGGTTAATGTTTTTTAATTCACCGTGAACCAAAATCGTTTATCTGGTTAAAGAACAATAGCTAATAAAAATAATACTGAAAGGAATCTCCACGAAAATAGTAATTTTGTCCCGCAAATTTGACGACATAAGGCAACAATTAATAACATCAACAACCATATTTTATAATTTGAAGATGTAACAATTATCAGATTTAGAACAAGGGATTTTAAGTCATCGTATTTTTAAATCAATCGATCTTCAAACACATCAAAATATAAATATAAAATTACAAGAATGTAGTCACTAGTAGACTAAGTACTAGTTTGTATAAGTATTATATTATCTGTGCTATAAGTGTCCAAGATATAATGGAGCTGGATGGAATAATGTGCCGCGGAATTGATGAGCGTCGGCAAATGGAACGCTGAATAGTGAAAATAGAATTTAAGCCAGAAAATTCAAATCAGATCACGATGAGCGAATTATGTTTTAAAATAAACGTGGAACAATATGCATCTCTTTCTAAAGAAAGATAATACATATGATAGATCAAGGGTTTATCAATTATCAATTGTTATCATATCGAAAATATAATACCATGTATTGACATTGTGTGTTTAATATGTCTTGATAACGAAATCTTCCTCAAAACTAATTCGTAAACATGTTGGTCAACTCAATCCAGAAGCGTCGCATACCAAACAGATCAATTTAAAAAGCCATTACTGTAAACGTATAAATAAATGGAATAACTCACTATATCGAATTTTAAATAAATGTGTCGCTATTAGAGCTCCATTTTCAATATCGATTCCGACCGTTTGTTTTGCAGAGAGCGGCTCCAAGCGTCCATCTTCCTAATAAAATTAATGGAAAGATCTACACGGAAGGCGGCAAATTGAATGCAACGGGTGAAAAATTCCAATACCATTTTTAAAATGAAACTGATTCTATATATTATATGACTATAATATTGTAGACCACGGTGGACAATATTCAATAACATATTTGCAATAAGAATTCAATAGTTAAATACCTTATTTTAATAGGTAATTGTGTTTCGAAATGGGGTATTTCCCTATGATGCAGTATTCCTAAGGGTACAATTCAAAATAAAGATACATATTTGAATTTATATCAAATCAATATTAAAATTAATTGCATAAAATTAATAAATACTAAGCCACACTTTACCTAAGTGCGGAATAAAAATCCGACTCTTACTTGACGGTGTTTATTTTTTAATTACTCAAGATGTGAAGTTTCTCTAGTTTACTTTTCTTTCAAAACAGCTTTTAAAACGTGCTCATTAGACGTTTATTTTTATATTTTCTAAGAAGGAAAAATTAACTGTGTCAATGGTAAACGGAGATTTTATTTTAATCCTCACACTTATTACTCGTAGTGTAAATAATATCTGACAGTAGTAATCATATCGATATTAATATTATAGATTATGGAGAGGTTGTGGACAGTAAAAAATATTCACTTGATTAAACTTGTTTTCAAATTGTTTAAGGAAATTTTTATTTAAAACAAATGAAGATTGCATCAATCAATGCAATGCAAAACAGTTCTTTCGGCAAGCTTTACTCATTTTAATAGCTTTCAAAAGTTGCAATTGTGCAAATTTAACAACTATGAATTGCATTGTATTTATCAAGCTTTTAAATGGATCGTGAATTTCATAGACATTTAATGCAGAGTACTCAATGTTTTTGCTACTAATTGACCGCCTTCTGCTATGAAGTGGTCAAGCCATGAGCGAACCGAGGGGAACTAAGTTTGATTCCCGGTGGTGACGAAGAAAAAAATATCTTGGTCTGGCGGGATGCAGAAAGTTGACCACCTACTTGTCCGTGGAAAATCGATCAGTGAAACAGATGTATAATGCATCTGCCTCATACCCCACGAGGAGACACGGGGTATCATTTTGTTCATATTTCGTAAGCGAGGAGAAGGAGTACTCTCTGCAAACCTTTTTTTTTTATAAACAGCTTACAGCGTTACCCTATCCCTTCTTATTCATAGCATGTTCAACCAGCAATAATCTACATAATTATTCAGTTAAAAGCATTTTCACTAAAGCAGTTCAATCTCTAACATGCCAGAAACAGATCCTATATTTCATTTCATGACTCTTCTGCAAAAATCTCTCCATAAACAATTTTAATCAACCGGAGACCTTTAATTGAAGATCAAAATAGATTAATAGGGATTATACTATATTAGTTAGCGTTAACTGATATTAAAACCCCAAGTATGACGAAAAGCTTAAATTAAAAATTCTCAGAGATGTTTTGATTAAAATCTAAAATGCTTCTGGAATAACAAAGGGGCCGTGCTCAATATAAAATACGTTTTAATAAAACTTTTAAGTAAGATATTTCTTATAGCCAGTCCGTACATCCGTGGCAGGTTCCATATAAAATATATTTTTAAACTTTGTCGCTTACGAAGTATCGTTCAAGACATCGTTAATTTACAACGAGGATCGAGTTTATATCTTCCCAGTTTTAAAAGACTTTATAGACAAAGGACTTATTAGAACTTTCTTTGTAGCGAAACATGAATTTTATTCAAACTTCACTAATTGTATTCGTTAAAAGTTATTCAAAAAATGAATGTTCAGTAAATGTTGACTATTAAATAATACAATCGGTAGGTAATTTGCGACTCGACAGCGACTTTAAACGTAAAGCTTCAATTAGCATTGTTTAACTTGTATGATTCGCGGATAACTTGGAATACAATTTTGCGACTTAATGCAGTTTTCTCATAATATTAAAAGCTTTAAAATTTTGTTTGATACTTAAATATCTACAGTAAAATATTTTGAATAATTAAAACGCGACGTAAAAGCTCTCCACCGCCTCTTTGTTTCTTTGTTGACGAAAAAATCAAAAACAAATGCATCGATATTAATTCTATTTTCACCAATAGTTGCGTGGTTCTTGATTCGTTGTTCGTGTTCACTTTATACCAAGCAATCTTCAGCAAAGTTTTTTACATGAGCCCACGAAGGTTTCTGAGTTGATACGACCAATCATCGTATGTGTATCACAGGAACCAGTAGTACCTACACAGATAGTAAAATATAAAAAACATGTTTAAATATAGAGTTTTCACTTTGAGGTCGTAATTTTTTTTCTACACCCACGTTGCTTTTTACTAATAACACACTAGGCCGAGCAGATATTTTGTATTTATTTTTTTGTATATATACGTACATATATTGTATATGTACCTATTTAACATTAAACATACAATAGAAAGTATTCTATTTTTTTGTGGTGTCTCTCAATCTTAGCCAGAAAGGTTTCTACGTTTTAAGGCGGGTGCGGTTGTATTTATAGATACTACTTATAACTCAAGAACGACTGAACAGATTTTAATGATGTTTGGTTTTCAGGAAATCATAAAAAATTGTTGAGATTTATCTTCTCAATCAGCAGAAATTAATTTGTACTCAGGTAGAGTGGAAATAAAACAAAAGGCTTGCAAATAAATCCTTTGGGAATCAACCATCTAAATTTAGAACGAGCTTGCTCATTACAAAATCTGACCGTGTTGAGGTTTTTAATTCTTGAACCTCGGGTTCAAGAAAGGTAAAAATTATATTTACCTACTTTTCATTTTATTTTAAAAATAAATAAATAGATCGATTAAATGCATTTTTAAATAAAATTAAAGAGATTTTTACGTTTCATTTACTATTTTAAATTTTAATTACATCTTGATGAGATCTTTTGATTAATTAAAATGGCATAGAAATGAAATAATAATGAAAGGAATTGAATACCAGGATCTCGTTAGGAACAAGTCTATGAAATTAATTACCTTGCAAAATAGAAAACAGAATAAAATATTAACATTTTAAATTGCAAGGCCGCTGTCGATAAAGTAATTATTTTATCGACCGCATTTAATACAACATAAGTGGTTTCCGAGTGGTGGATAACATTTAATATAAAATTGTTTACTTTATTTGAAAACATTTGTTAAAAACATTGCTTCACGTTGAACATGTTTCAATTAAATTTGTTTTAAAATGTTTTTTAACTACAAAAACATTGCAATTGGTTGTGTACGTGACACGCAGTAAATGAGGCTCGGTCCGCACCATTGTTGTATTCAAAATCCTTTGCATGACGTATGCATTTCATGCATCAAACAACACATTTGTTTTGTAGCTTTGAGTATTTTAAATTACACTATTCATTGTAAATCTACTATAAAATTATAAAAAAGCGTCAATGTTGTAAATGAGTAATGTTAATTTGAGTACCTATGTTAATATAAGTAGGTACACTGTATGCCATACGCGTTACGTATGTAGGTGAAACATAACATGTCAAGAATGTAGTCACTGAGCAATATTGCACGGGAGAAACCCAGTTGGGCAGGTATGTTATATCGATGATATTCCCTGGAAATTTTTATCAACTGACACCTACTCGTTTTAATTAATTGTCATTTTAGAGCCTCTTCCATAAAAACTATATTTCAAAGTGAAACTCACCCACAAGCATGTATTTTATTTAAAAGCACCAACCAACAAGCTTTTCTAGTTAATAAGCAAGATTATTATCCAAAGAAGTTTGTCCACGAGGCGGCTAAGTAGGACATGCGAGTCAAAAGGTTGGCGGGAAGACGCCTCGCGTGCGCTCATTGCATTTTCCTTTTATCTTAAGGCGGGACACGTATTTTACTTGTCGCTTTTCCATACTTTACATCACAGACATTTTCTGTAATTTATCGTGTAAGAAAGTTTTTAAGCTCTAAGCTCCTTTAGAAGTCAGCCACATTTGTGACCTATGAAAGTATATGTGATCTAAGATTTAACGTCTGTGCCTGAAAGATGAAACCAGATTTTCTATAAGTTCACAATTGAGAAATCGTACAAAATTGTTCGATTTCTCAATTAACAATAACAACTATCATTCGTTACAACCTATCAATAGAGCCTGCTGATTCCTACGACTCAAATAGGTAGGTACTACGTATATTTGTGTTCACCAATACAGTAGTTAAATTATAAAATGCCAAACATGCAGGTTGGCAACAACTCTACATTTTACAAATTGAAGTTGTATGTGCATCAATAATAAAATTCTGCAGCTTATTTAAAAAAATATCACCTCTGCGTCACTCAACACCTCATGAACCATGTACCTAATTATTCTACCAAACGACACCAATAACAAACACGAAACAAACTTCTGTTTGATTTCATACATAGCTAGGTATATACTTTTTATTTTCTTCTAATTGTCAAATTTTAGCTATTCGAAAGATGAAGAGTCCTGGCACTCGCTTGCTGGGTTTGTGGTCACAGCTGTTATAACTTCTAGCCTTGGTAAATATGACAATGAGCTGGTAAAACATAAGATTGACCAATATACGGACTTTTACAGTAACATAATATTATATTATGAAAGTCACAATTTTTCAAACTATAATAAATTGCGCTGCAATTGGTAGGTATGCTATTAACATCAATATAAGATGTATAACACAGTACATAAAAGCTTTTTGAAAGGAAAATGGATGAAAGATTTAGTAATTTTAATATTATAACAACCTAAAAGGAAATTTAAACGATCCTATTATTGAATAGTTTTTAAAGATGAAAAATGTTTGTAGAGAATAGAGATTATCATCAATTTATCTTTATAAATTTCGTTGCAATTAAAGTTAAATTCATCATTCCTACTTTATTTTATTCTTATCGACATGAAAAACGAATCTTGAATATCAATCAATAGTAAATAGAAGTACATATATTTCCATCAAGGTCAAAACCTATATTAATTTCGCTTCTTTTTAATAATCACTGACCCGTACTAGGATTTCCTGCATCTCGACAAATAGGACAATACAAATACGAGTCGAGGACAAACAGAATGTCCATCATGTCGCTTTGCCGTGTACATTTGACATTTCTCTAGTCTAGAATCGCCAGTAGGATGAAGGTATACAGTGCTAGAACAGATAAATGTCAAACTTATTTTAAACAGCGCTTGAGATTTTGATCCACAAAGTTGTACCTACATTACTTAAATTTAAACAAAGACGTTGGAAATCTTCGTCTTTTTCTGTTCAAGTTTCTTGTATTTGATTTCGCTTTGTTGTAATGTTGAATGAAAAAATGCGCCTGAATACTGAAAATATTCTTATTGAAATTGAAGTATAATTTTTTTACAATATGGTAGTAGCAGTGCGAGTAATAATACTGAACAATAAAAATAAAAACTTGACCATTCCCGAATCGTTATACAAAATGCACACAAAATAGTTTTAACCGAAGTAAGATTATTACACAAACATTGTATCACGTAAAAGACGAAATCAAAGATACAAGACAAGAGGCACGTTAATCGCTTCGACTAAACTAAAGACTAGCGTTTAACAGTAAGAGCTTTCATTATAAATAGATAATGAACCAACTGTTACAAGGCAAGAACAATTAAACTCCAGCCCACAGCCCGATGAAGTAACTTGATCGTCGAATTCAAACAAGATGTGAATTAAATTATAAATGTTACACATATGAATAAGCAAATTTAAATTGAACTATCTTCGTTACAAGTTAAACATACTAAAATACCTTATATACAGATTCGCCGAACACTTTGAGAACAATGCCGTAAAATATCAGTATCATTATATCTAGCTAGGTAGCATTTATTGTTGATTCTTGATTGATAAAAAACATAGTTTACCATATAAATTTATAAAGAATAGAAAAAATTCGATCACGAGGCGGGACTCGAACCCGCATCCTTTCGCGCCATTCCGGGGCGGATGCCTGACCAATTCAGCCACTCGTGACCCGCGAGAGCAATCGAATTTATTCTATTCTTTCAGTTTTATGTGTCTTAGGGACACACCTTTTTTCTATTCTATCTTCTTCTTCTTCTTCTTCTTCTTTATATATAAAAATGAATCGCAAAATGTGTTGGTAAGCGCATAACTCGAGAACGGCTGAACCGATTTCGATAATTCTTTTTTTATTATATTCCTTGAAGTACGAGGATGGTTTTTATGTAGAGAAAACGTAAATATGTACCACGGGCGAAGCCGGGGCGGACCGCTAGTTCTTTATAAATTTATATTTATAAAGCATTTGAATGCCATAAAATAATAAATATCAATTTCATAGTTTATCATAGTTAGAAGCTTTTTATTATTATTATCTAATCTCTATACAGTAGGACTATTATGATAGAGTGATTCGAGTTTTCATTCATCGCATTGTATTTATTATGTATGGTAGTTATATTACATACAGATATAGTTTACGATCTAAGTTTTTTAGGACAAAGCTTCTTAATTAAGTATCAAGTAGATAAACAAATACCTATCAACGAAAGAGTTAAAATATTAAATCTCACGAGAAATAACATTATAATCAAAAGATCACAAAACAAGGAAAAACAATGGCGTTTAAAATACCATTCGGAGACAAAGAGAGTAGATTCTGACCCTGATTTTGCGTCTCTCACCCGCAAATGAACGGGTATTCATCCTTATCTCAACTCTTTGAATTCCTTTCATCAATTATCTTCTCATATTTCATAATATTATATTATTTTTATGATGTGAATTATGGTGATAGAGATAATTAAGAACATTCGTGCCAGTGTTTGATATAAAACAGTTAGGTAGTAGGTATACGTTTTTTAAACGTTGTTTAGTTTAACCATTAGGGCATTAATATAAATTGACAAAATTAAAAAAACTTACTAAATTGTTGCGATGCATGCAAAAATAAAGAAAACCTTCGAGGAAAATTGATTTTGAACGCTTTCTTTGGTTTGTTATCGTGTGAGTCTTCAATCACTTGTATTGTCGATTTAAGAGGGAAAGATGTCGCTAAAACAATCCTCTTAGTAAATAAAACAATTAACAGAAAAACTTTTCTTCTCTTTCTTCTTAGGGTACGTGTTTCCGCCAAAAATAGCAAGAAAGGTCTTTAAACTTGGCTAAACTTCCCGTAACACCTATTTTCAGCAACTAGGTATAATTTATTATTCAAATAAGTTTAAAAACATACGTCACAAGTCATTATTGAATTGATTTTCACACTCGATCATAATATTAACACCTATTGAGGCCATTAACCTTTACTTGGTAAATTGAACGAAAAACAATAAAAACATTTGTTTTGAAAATGTTTTAATTTAATATACATTTATGTATGTATTATGTTTGTAAGACAATAGATCAAATAAATAATCAAACATTGTTATTGCTTGTTTTATTAAATTTATAACAATAGTTCAATTAAAAACTTTTTTTATTTTATTTTAAACCGTAGATAACGTGTACCGTATATTGAATTTAATAGGTAGAAATTAAAAACATTTTTATTTGAAAAGCGGTTTCACGTTCAAACACAAAGACTTACTCTACTAATATATTATTATGTGCTCAGTTTTGATATACAATATCAATAATTATCCCTGATTTAACCGTAGTTCAGTTTTTTTTATGTAAGAGTATGGGGAATAAGTAGAGTCAATTTCTCTATAAAAAATAAAATATTAAATATACCGATGTGTTTCTGGTCTTAAAACAGGTATTTTATGACTAGGTAAGTAATATAATTTTCCAACACCTTACTTTACACACACGGCACAGGTGTAATCTTTCAATGATTAATTCATTTTACAGCGATATATTATCAACACTCATAAAAATAAACCATGTACTTAGGAACTTTGATTAAAACGTATTATTGTTTCTAATATTAGCATATTAATAACACGTTACCGACCGTTAAACGTAAACAAATCGATGTTCATGCTACTAAATACCAAGGTCTGGAAATGAGAACCAAATTATCTATAAGCTCACCTGTAGGTTTTCAATATATCTCGAGCGCGGTGAATTCGACGGTGGCCGTTCTAATAAGAGCAGTTCAGTCAATACTATTACACCGAAGACGGCGAAAAACATGATAAATATGAAGAAGCTGATGTTGGCGCGCTCTTTGGCGCGGGAAGGGGCCGCGCGCGCCCGCCACCGCATCTTGCCGGCTCCGCACTCGCATGCATGAGCATTGAGCAGGAGCGAACGCCCGTGCCACTCCGAGTGACAAAACAACTGAGCACTGGTCACCAAGGCTGCGGCGTCCTTCCTCGCGGTTCGCGCATCACAACACAACGCTCCACACACTGACTGTGACGCACAACGTAATGACAGCGAGAAGGACTTGTTACGGGGTTGCAAGATACACCGTTTAAACTTACAACGGTGTAATTTCGTATAAATTACATAAATATATAATACCCGTAAACACGTATTATTTACATTTAATGAATTAATTTGATATGGTTTATTATTCGGCTTAGACTTTATATATTGAGCTAAAGCTCTACTGGTTTTATTTCAGAAAACACGTTAGGTATATTAATTATATTTTGTCAAGCTATCCGTTTTCAATACATCTGTTTGCAATATTACAACGATAAAAAAGGTGTTTAAATTATCGGGGTCATTAAAATTTTATGATTTCTTTTTACAATCCTAAAACGTTCTTTACTTAATTATTTATATACCAACGACATTTTCCAGCGAAATATTAATTTCAATGTAAATTTGAAATGTTAATCATTATTATCAATAAAATATCTATTCAAAACATTGAACATGATATTTAAAGTTTCCTTAAAATGTAGATATTTCTTAGCATAGCAACACAGAAATATGACGAAATTATTGAGCATGCGCGCCGCCCGCCCCCGTTCAATGACTCGCTAAAGCTTGGACGGCGAACGTTTCCGAAGCTTTTCCTCGCAACACCCAGATTACAGCGATTACTCCCATTCCTCTCTATCATTCACATTTCAACAACAATTCCTAGCATATTTATTATAATCGAAATAGTATTTTTAATAACCATCATGCTTTCAGTTGATGTAGAGACAAAACTAAACTAAATATGAGTATGACCTAAATCCTTCAAACCTATATTCGACGAACCATTATTGTATTCAATTTCACAGTAA
The DNA here is from genome assembly GCF_061535395.1 of Colias eurytheme. NCBI lineage: Eukaryota > Metazoa > Arthropoda > Insecta > Lepidoptera > Pieridae > Colias > Colias eurytheme. The sequence goes on along the minus strand of NC_142987.1, from coordinate 5,087,173 downwards.
TGTGGACACCAAGCTCACTTACTTTAATGGCAGGTTTGCCTTTTGTAAAAAGTTGTTTTTATTGTTATATTTTTATTGACTCAAAAGAACAACAAAGGATTCAGATTGCAAGATTTAAAAGATTAATTTAAATACAATTTTTATCTGAAATAATCAAATGAAAGTACTTAATAACAGCTGATATAAATACATATTTCTTAATTTATTATACATATTTGAACATAGAGTAAAATATCAATGCGATAACAGATGTGGACTTTCTGTATAAAAAACTATTAGATATTAAATTATTATGTGATGCTTTAGATATATATTTGTGCCATTATTAATTAGATTATTAAAACAACCATTATAAATTTTGCAAGTGTTATCTTGCATTTACATCTTATATATAAAATTCCCGTGTCACAATGTTAGTAATACCATACTCCTCCAAAACGGCTGGACCGATTCTCATGAAATTTTCTGTGCATATCGGGTAAGTCTGAGAATCGGCCAACATCTATTTTTCATATTATGTACCACGGGCGAAGCCGGGGTGGACCGCTAGTAATATATAAAAACAATTCAAAAGCCTATTCTGCTTTATCGGAGTGAAGTCCCGTATCCCCGTAGTGGGGTAAGGGGCAGATGCATTATGCATACATCTGTTTCACTGATCGATTTTTTTTAGGGACAAGTAGGTGATCAGTAGACATCGGATTATATGCACTAACAAAATGCCAAAATATGCATGCAAATATGCACTAAAAAAGGCCGAAATATGCACTAAAAACGACTGATATGCCTAAAATATGCACAATACAAAATCAAAAAACCTTTATTAATTTTAAATTTAAATCAAAGATTGTACAAAAACAGTGAAATTTTCTTGAAATTAAGTACTTATAGTTTTTGTGCCAATATACAATTTAGCATTTTAACCAAATTTTCGATCGCAAATTTGTGACATTTGTCACCCGCGAGCCCTGTGTTGCCACCTTAGACCTTTCCGGGCTAAATCTAGCCCTTTTTTAGAATTCAACCCGTGTTTTAAGTTTTTAGCCCCAAAAGGGTAATCTAGCCCTATTTTGAATGGCTCAAAAATTACTTAAAATGGAGCCCATTTTGTAATTTTTTGCCATTTTACCATGCCAAAATAGGGTTGGTTTACTCGCTGAGTGTTCTGATTGGCTAATAAAGGTTAGTCGACCAATCAAAACTCCCGCTACTTAACGAAATATGCACGATTGGGGAAAAAGGCTATAATATGCACTAACGCCGTAATTAGAGAGTTTTATGCATTTGCATATGCAAATATGCAAATGCATATAATCCGATGTCTAGTGATCAGCCTTCTGTGTCCTGCCAGACCGAGACATTTTTTTTTTCTTCGTCTCCACCGGGAATCGAACCCAGGACCCTCGGTTCTACGCTCACGCGTCAACCACTGTACCAAGGAGGCGGTCGGCTTTATCGGAGGAGCGTGCTAAATGACTTTGAAAATTAAAAAAGTTTTACCCTATAAATGAGGATTTTAAGATTTAAAGCTCTAGTTGTTGCTATCTAGAAACGACTGTTGTTTTATGGTGTGTAAGATCAAAAAAATTTAATGCAAATTCATTTGACGTCATGGTATTATTTGGGTATTATAGTATATACTATTGAAGCAATAATTATTGTGTGTGAAGATAACGATATATTATAAAAATAAATTGTACACAAGGTACATATTATCTATTATAAAAGTGGCCTTCCGGGCTTCCGCTGTCTGTCTTTCTGTCCCTGTGGTTAGCTCTTTAAAACTACGCAATTAATTTGATCCAGCTTTTTTCAATTGATATAGAATGGTTCAAATAATATGATAATTTGTAGTTTTCGATTATTAATTTTTTCGCCCTATATTCAAGACGTACTAAGAGGGAACCATTGTTATATAGATACTAATAATTAATAATAAAATGATTATTAAATTTTATTTAGGTATTAGATATTATGTCCAACTGCTTCGCTCAGTTATTTTTGGTACGACCACAGAATACATAATAGTAGTTAAACGCTAGTACGACTTCAATCTTACTTCAATCACAACATTATTAGACTGCCATGGTTAGTACTACAAACAAACTAAAAATAATAATTTATCAATATCGCAGGGCAAGCCAAATACGATTTTAAAAGACAAACTCAGAAGTAGAAAATCATTGCATGCAATAACTATCAAGGGGAGAATCGTGCAGTATGGTGCAGTAGTTTTTAAGTAATTCATCCTTGTTCATACACATGTACAATAATTATTTTATTCGACAAACTTTTAATGTAACCACGAGAAAATAACCAATTTTTAAATAAAAAAAGAATCTTCATAGAAAGTCGAAAGTTCTGAGGTAACTTTCCTCGATGTTCACAGTTGAGGAACAGCGGCTTTCACACAAAAACTACTGGATGAATTTTGATATAACTATAGGTACCTAACTACTTACAATAACTATTTTGTAATATTCGGCAAATTATTGACTCGAATTAATCAATGTAATGGCGTGATGCTATACCTACATAAACAATGTATATTGTAATAGAACATGTATTAGTATTGTAATTAAAAGTAGTAAGTAGGAAAATAACTAAATTAATGGAAAATTTGAAACATACCTACCTAATCGCATGCATATTTTGTGTCCTATTAGCTTTTTTTCTTTTGAATTCGATATCCAATTAATGAAAAAGAAACAACATAATAATTACTTTTTCAAACATAAATTATATACTTACCGATATAATTCGTAATTAATCGATATTTTGTCCAACCGGTTGGCGTTTGTACTTTGTAGTGACCCTGCCTTCCAAGCCAGAGGTCGTGGGTTCGATTCTAACCCAGGGCAAATGTTTGCTCTGTGTCTGGGTGCTAATTATCTTTATAAGTATTTATTTAAAATTATATAATATGTATTAAGTATGTTTCTATATGTTTATCAGCCATCTGCTTACCATAAGCATAACACAAGCGAAAGCCTAGTATGGGATCGTGGCGTGTGTGAAACTTGTCCTGAAATATTTATTTATTTTATTATTAATTACTTTAAAATAATAACTACCTACATATTATAATTTTTTTTTATTTAATTAGGTATAGATTGTAACAGCTCTTGTGGTTCGATATAGGTAGGTAATATGCATTGATATTTACTATAAATTGAAACGCAAGGTCATAGGTACTATTTTTTTCGAATAAAATAAAGGAAAATCTGACTCTACCTAATGATGAAGGAAAAACTAATAAACAGGCGTAAGCACACTTTCATTGTTCTTAGTGCATTCGAATAGATTCTTTGCAATGATCTAATACTGAACAACACTGAATACGAGTTTTCGTTTACTCTAAAAATTCACGAAAGAATGCTCTTGCTCTAGCTCTATGTCCGTTTGATGTAAACGCAACGTTAGGTGCCTGATACGTAAACCGTCTTCCCACAAAAAGCTATAGACAGGGTTTATCTTTAAGCGCGGGTTCTCTTCTGGTTTTGTCGTATTTCACCTAAACAAAATATATTAAAGTGACAGATCCGTGGTTTAAAGTTAGACCACAATATACAGATACATATACAGTAAGGAAACTTCATACAAAATGTTCGAAATGGCTCCCCCCCCAGATTTTGAATGACAAAGATATGTACATAGTATAGAAAAGTGATGTCAATAACTTCACGTTAAATAAATATCGATTGTTTCAGTTTGTAGCCTAACTATATTTTTGGTTTCGGTATCTATTGTAAGTATTCTTTTAAAAAAATATTCATTCTACAGTTTTGACTTTTCTACGATTTTATTATATGTATCTAAGATATTAAAATCTATACATATAATAAAATCGTAGGAAAGTCAAAACTGTACATTGAATATTTTTTTAAAAGAATACTTGATCCATGATCTATAATCGATATAGAAGCCAAAAATATAGTTTTTAGAATTTTTGTCTGTTTGTCGGTTTGTCTGTTTGTCTGTTTGTCTGTATGTATTTCCGGGCTAATCTCAGAAAGTACTGCATAGATTTACTTCAAATTTTGCATGAATATTCCTAAGAGGTCGGGTGAGGATAGTTTAAACATATTATCATGATATCACCTTCGCGGGAGGAGCTGTGAACCTTTATTTTTCTTACATATTCCGTGTACTACGACAGCGTACAATCTAAAGACTCATGTTTAAATGTTGGTTTCGAGTAAGCCATGCTATTATCTAGCTTTACAAAATAAAAACTATGTCATTTACGTAATTTGGGCAGAGAAACAGTTTAATGAATTTAGTAGTATAAAGACAAATTTGAAACAGCGCCATCTATGAGATTTCGTAAAAATCAAATCAATTTACATGTTATCACTACTGAACAACTGTTGAAAATTAATAATTTAAATATAATCATGTTATTTATTTAACTCTTTAACCCATATCTTCCCTTCCCTATAAGGTGCGCTTATATTTCGTGTGAATATACTACATTTTTAAAAGTGAGGGTAACTAGATGTTTATTATTTTAAGTCAAACTAGACACAATTACAATTAATCTAATATTGATTGTGTTCATTGGTTACATTTTTAATCTTCGTGTTTTATAAATTTATAAAGAATAGAAAAAATTCGATCACGAGGCGGGACTCGAACCCACATAATTTCGTGATCGAATGTTTCTATTCTTTATAAATTTATTATTTATAAATTTATATTTATAAAGCATTTGAATAAATAAATAAATAAATAAATAAAATTAAAATAAATGTCATAAAACCAAAAATATCAAATTCAATCTTCGTGTTTTGTTAATTTTCACCATGCGTTCCCACAAAAGGTAAGTTGTTACTTTTATAGGTATTTATTTTTATAATGATAGCAATTCATGTTTTTTATTGGTTTTATAATGGTTTTATATTACACTTTTAGAATGAAATAATAAAATGATGAATTCTTTTTGACTTTTACAAGATTTTGAGGTGCGTTGGGAACAGTAGTTTGTTGATAAAATTTTATTTGTAAGTAGCTTTTTTTATTGATTTACAATTATTAACGTTTGATTTTTTATTTACAGATTCAATGTTCATAAAATTATATCGCCTTTGGAAGACTATTTCTGCTGACAATTTTACAACACCACTTGAAAATTGATGATTTGATGATGAAGATAGTGGCAGCAAGGATTAAGTGGAAATTAGTAATCATCCGCTTCGTCAATTTTTGACTGAAGTTAATGTCCAACGTATGGTTCAATCATTGGAAGTATCTCGGGTAATTTTGGAGGATATTTTTCAGGAAGGAGAGGAGGGGCAGCCAACCACATATCAAACTACTACGTTTTAGTACCGAAAAAAATGTTATTGCCAAATGAAACATAAATTTTGCACTCACAACTGTACAAGTTATGATTTTTATTCTGACTTTGCTGTTATCTGATTATAATATTTATCGTTATGACTATCGAGGTACCGACCGTACTGGGATGAGAGTACATGATATTATACCTACTCATCATCCAGGATTGCTTAGAGCATTTTCACACTGAAAAAGATGTTTTCTTTGAATCGTAGTTGCTTCATTTATTTATTTTTAATCATTTTACATAATATGTTTTATATTTGCCCATTTTCATTATATTTTATAAATAAAATGGAACCAACATAACTTTGTTGTATAGGTATCATTTCTCTATTAATAATCCGTAGGCATATTTTCCGAGCACCCCATTTAAGGTGCGGTCCTGAAATTATAAAAAGTTAATGTATACTTTTGCCTAATATAAGCTCAAGATCATTTTTAGATAAAAATAACAAAAAGAACTTATTTATTAAAATTTAGTAGATAAAAGAAATTATGTTACGATTTTATAAGAAAACACAGTATATTTATTAGGCGGCGGTGATCTCTTCCAGGCAAAAGATATTCATCAGCTCAATAAAATTGAATAGTTGTTGTTAGTTATTCTTTAAATTCACTGATTGTAATGAGCATTTCCGCATGCAAGTTGTATCGTAGTTTAGATATATCATAGTTTTGACACATTACAGTTCCAACAAAACCCTCAAATTTTTGAGCAGAGTTGAGCAAGATAATTTAAAAAATGTGCTGTGTTAAGTATTATAGAAAAGGTTAGTTCGTTGATAATTATCATTTCTTCATCATTTACATGGGTGTTGTTAAATGTTAGTAAAAATAAACTTTGACTGTTAATACTTTTGTTCAGTATTTACCTGTATGATTATTGCTTGGTAATTAATATGTATATTTTCATGTCGTATAGCTAATTATAAACATAAGTGTGATGTGAAACTAGCTGGATTTATTTTTAACCGACTTCAAAAAAAGGAGGAGGTTATCAATTCGGCCGGTATGTTTTTTTTTTTTTTTTTTTTTTTTTATGTATGTACACCGATTACTCCGTGGTTTCTGAACCGATTTACGTGATTCTTTTTTTGTTCGATGCGGGATGGTGTCGAATTGGTCCCATAAAAATTTTATTCGGATAGGCCCAGTAGTTTTTATTTTATGAGCATTTTTGTCTGTATTTGTAAATGTTGCAAGTGCAAGTTTGAAGTCGGTTGTTTTTAACGCAGTTATTGACTTGTTACACACTCACAGCCATATATTTTATATTAAAATAGTGTAAATCATAATATTTTTTCACAATTAAAAATATTTCCTTTTTTCTGATGGTGTTGGCATCGAATTAAACCGCGCTGTCGTTTCGTTCACTAAAAGTGATGTTATGAGGACCGAATATGTAGCCGCCTCAACTTACGGAAACGAGAGTAACCTGCGTTGTCTGTTAGTTATTGTATAGTCGAATTTAACGTTACATGGAAATTGGAATCTAAATATATTATGTATACTTAGGTATATTAAATCTGTACATGAAATATATTTCCTAAATAACTATCACGGGGTGATTAGGGATCGACACTGATGCCAAAGAAGCAAACAGTAAAATTTTTGTCCGTATAACCGGTATAGAAACAAAAACTACTCGACGGATTTAAACGAAACTTGGTACAATTATTTTTCATATTCCTGAGCAGAGCAGTAACTCCATTTTTAAGCTTTCGTCGCGTGTGCAACCTTAATGGTTAAAGCTACACAGAAATCATGTATGAAAGAAATGTTCTCCTTATTATATAAAAAATATCTCCCGACATCATAAATGTCTATCTTTTATGGTTGACTCACAATAACACGTGTAACTTCCGATAGCTTAGGAGTTCGAAGCTTTCTGATTATATTTGTCTATAACACTCTCAGTCCGTTTTAACTCAATTTTTATTTTCATGCATCAGTGCCACCTAAAAAATCTTTATCTCGAAATTCGAGCAAAGCTAAGAAAATGAGAAATAAGAGTTCTCAAGAATCGTTAGAGGTATACTCTAGGCCGAAAACAACACGTGTTATGCCGAGAACCTGAAACCGCTTCACAACGAGAATTGCGGCTCACAGCTGACCGCGAACGGCATGTACTATCCCGTGAGACCGAAACCTTCACTGAGAGGGTATAACGTCTCACAGCTGATCACGGCCGTCACATTTTATCTCGAGAATCTGAAACTTTTACTCAATATGAAGACCGTTTGACAAATGATAGGGTGCACCATAATATTATTCGATCTCTTGAAGATGAACATGAGCATAAGCAATGACTAGAGTAGGGACGCGAATATTACAATTAATTGAGACAAAAACGATTATTAAGTTTGTTTAATGAAAGATTAAGAATTGAAACTATTCGGTCTCTGGAAACGGACGAAAAGCGAGAGGCCCCTCTTACTGCAGACAGATTTCGCATAGTCTTAATGACTTAGAGGTAAACATAGAAGATCAATCTACGAATTCGGTGGTGGGGTCCGACAAATATAAAAGTGGGTTTTCTTATAACCTCACAATTGATTACAGATCATCTTCTGTATAGGCGATATTAACGTAGTATGTTATTTTTGTAATGCTTTAAAGTGGAGTAAGGAGTCGGCTTTCGTTTGAAGATACACCGGAACCTTTGAAATCACTACTTTTAGAGGAACATGACGTGCAATCTAAACAGTTCTTAGACAATATTCGCTCTTATAGTAGTGCGTTTCAAATGATCCTTTGGTGCTCAACAATTATCAGAAGGTCCTTTCATGCTTACTTTTAAGATACAAGGTCAAGTTTACCATTTGATAGGATCCCTTTTGCCTGAAGGCCAACCTAAGTTTCTTTAAATATATTTTGTATTCGACTACAACGAATAGTCGAATACAAGAATTATCAATATTTCTCGAATTTAAAACTGAACTCATTTCACAATTTTAGAACATGTTTCATCAGGTTAATTCGTATGTATGCAGTTTTAAATCGACATTAGAAGCTTTTCCTCAAGATGGTGATATTAATATAAGATTGTTATAAATGCCGATAGACGGACGTCTATCGGCACTCAGGAACTCCCTGGGCGTGTATAACGCCCAGGCCACAGTATTACAATTTTTCGCATATTTTCGCATAGCAAAGGAGGGGAACTCGCGGGGGGTCAAGTGACGCGGGCCACGTACCATTAACATGCTTAGTTTGTGGTACCGAGCGCGAAAGAAAGTCATCGTGTTTTTGTTTTGTTACTATGTAAACTAACGTAATTTAATACTTAGGTACATATTCTATAACGGTGCGCTCAAACTGTTAATCTACATTTAATTTAGATTATTATTTGAAATACTAAGTAATGTAGAATTTAAATCACATTCCTTCATGTTTTCCTCAGATTTTCAATTTTCTCCGATTTTAAGATTTTCAGAGTGTTCAATTTTAATGTAGTTAAATTTTATAAGAGACAATTAAGAACATTCAAAAATAAAGTGTCACGTATTTTTTTTAAACGACGAATGACCTAAAACGACGTAATCGCGGACGAAGTCGCGGGCAACAGCTAGTAAGTAATAACCATCACATAAATATGTCTTTATTCGAAAAAAAAATTACAAACTATTTACTGAAAAATACTTTCGTCTACTACGACTAATTCGGAATTTATTGTTAAATTTTAAGGTGTAAAATATTATCAATCTTATGAACAGTTTTTTTAAGTAACTTATGTTTAATTCGTTGTAAATTTATTCAGCCACTTTACAGTTTATGTGTTCTCTCAAAGCAGCAACGAAAATGTTATCCATTTTCTCGACATATTGAATAAAATCATCTGGTGGTATAATTGGTATAGTTGAATTCAAGCAGCCGAATATTGCGCAATTAGTACGTGGCATTTTTAAAATGATCGCCGAAATTAACTTATTTACAAGCACGTGTTCAAATTAAACTGAAATAATAATACATATATTTCACCAAAATGTTAAAACAATAAATACATAAAAGATAGATGAGATTAGATAATTATTGTATTTTTATCGATACGTGAAGTCAACAATTTGTCAAGCACTATGAGCCTGTCAAACTATTTTCTTTTTCATCCTAAAACAAAAAGGTTCTACGCTCGTATAATAATAATTTTAATTTATTTTTGCATATTTTGTGTTTTGTAATTTAATTTAATTTATCGTTTCAAAAATAATTTAGTAGGTATACCTACATACAAGTATTGTAATTTCTGGTTTAAAATAATTATTGAATATATGTATTATAAAAATATCAAGCATTATAAATAATTTAGGTACATTAAAATAACCTTCGGCGTCCATAACAAAACAAAATTTCGAAATATCTCAATGTTTGTCCTCAATGGACTGGATATGGATGGAATGGATAATAAAATTCGCACACCATGTGCAGTTCGATCCAACTTGAGAGATAGGATACGGGCGAAGCCGGGGCGGACCGCTAGTAGCACTGATAAAAACGTATTTACAAGGTGTATTAATTCGGATTGTTTGTTCTTGTAAATTCATATTTAGGCTACACCATTTTTGTATTTTAACGAGTTTTAATCTCAAAATGATCACAAAATCGACTGTGAAAAAAAAGCAAACAGAAATATACAGGCCGAATTGATAACCTCCTCCTTTATTTTTGAAGTCGGTTAAATATCAAAAAGGTAACAGCCCTATAGCTATAACAGTGCTTACGTCAAAATTTCATCGCAGGGGCTTAGTTTCCTAACTGTATGTACGTAGTATATATTATCTGTCAACTGTGGTTAGACTGTGTTTAAATTGTTTTGTAATACCAAGCCAAAAGTATAATTTACTTCCACCAAAAAATACCTATCTAGCGTATAGGTATATTAAGAAGAGCTGGAACGTCAACACATTTACACATTGCACATGTTAGGCCGGGAGATACTGACACAAAATTTCGGGTCATTTGTAACAGGATGGCGGTCTAGAGGGGTCTTAGTACGCAATGACAAAAAGAAAAATGATGGTCAGAACGCTGGTACCGGCGGACTAGTCGCGTGGGCGTTAGTCAAATTCGTCGGATAAATAGCGAAAGTCCAACGATTTGTAACACAAAAATTTTAGAATTTACCGATAGCCCTTAAAAAAGATGTAGGTAGGCGGTAGTGTCATGCCATACAGTTACGATGTGACTTACAGTCCGCCATACCGACGTGAATGCGTTGATTTAAAAAAAACAATTCAACCATTTGTACCGGCTCACTTTTGCACAGGTAACCATCGTCGTGCAGCCATTTACTAAAATCGCCATGCCATACTTTTCGGACGATTCCAAATGGTCGCCATACCGCGGAAAATCTGCAAATTTTTGAATTTTTTTTTCTCGCCAAACGATTTGTACCACCCTACATTTTTTTTTCAACAACTCCTGAATGATTATAAATAGAAGTGTGATAATGCCATACCTGTGGGAGGTGGCGAATGTGTATAAGATTTTTTTCTTATTGTAAGATTTTATTCGTAGTTTGAATGATTTGTAGCAGTATGGCACTAACTTTTCCCTCTATTAAAAGTATGGCAAATATAATAATGGTCACGTTGCATCATATACTTTCCAAAAATGCCGTACTGGTACAAATCGCCAATTCTTTTCATTTTTTTTACGTCTTGGCTTAAGTCTTACAATCATCCGCCCCATGTTTGCAATCTGCGATATTTTTTTTCTAGGTAGAATTGTATACAAACAAACAGAATATAATGATCCCATACTGTAAAAAATTATTTTACGTATTGTACAGTCGTATTTTTGAAACGTGACGAATAAATTAATTTTCAAGTATAGCAGCACTTTTTCCCCCTACTAGAAGTATGGCAAATATAATAATGGTCACATTTTATCAAATACTCTCCAAAAATCCAAATGCAATACTGGTACAAATTGTTTGGCGAAAAAAAATATTTTTTTTGCAGATTTTCGGCGGTATGTTGGCCATTTGGAATCGTCCGAAAAGTATGGCATGGCGATTTTCGTAAATGTCTGCACGATGATGATTACCTGTGCAAAAGTTAGCCTGGTACAAATGTTTGAATTGTTTTTTTTTTAATCAACGCATCGCGTCGGTATGGGGGGCTGTAAGTTACACCGGAAAAGTATGGCATGACACTACCGCCTACATCTTTTTTATGGGCTATCGGTGAATTCTAAAATTTTTGTGTTACAAATCGTTTGACTTTCGCTATTTATCCGACGAGTTCGACTAACGCCCACGCGACTAGTCCGCCGGTACCAGCGTTCTGAGTTCTGACCATCATTTTTCTTTTAGTCATTGCGTAATAAGACCTCTGTAGAACCGCCATTCTGTTACAAATGACCCGAAATTTTGTGTCAGTATCTCCCGGCCTATGTATGTGTCATATTTTGCAATTGTTTATAAATACAGGGTGATGTAATTGGTGTAGTACGAATATCTAAAAATCTATGAAGAATTTTGTGATACAGTAAATGGAAGAATTATAGACTATTTTACAGTATTTAATAAAATCATTTAATTTTTTGTTCATTTTCATTAGAAATGTCAATTTTTCTCACCAAGGTGGAAATTTGGATGATAAGGATCTTGTTAGAAAAATATAAATTTTGACTAAAATCGGCATTTTTTTTTTCAAAAATCAAATTACTAATTAATAATCAGAGTTATCACATTATTAAAAAAAATAAGCCAAACTATACACAATTTTTACCTACTTGATGCAATCCTCAAAAATCATGGACATAGTGTATTGCGCCTTCCACCATACCATCCAGAACTCAACCCAATAGAGTTACTATGGGGCATAATTAAAGGGAAAGTAGCATCACAAAATGTGAACTTTAACTTGAAAACTGTGGAAGAATTATTTAGAAAGGAAGCAAATGCTATTGGTCTGGATATGTTTAGTGACGTTTGGAGAAAGACGCGAGAACATGAGGAAAAATATATTCAATTAGAACCAAAAGTAGATAATTACACTGACTCATTTATAATAACATTAAGAAATTCCGACAACGAAACATCGAGTTCTTCGAGCGATGAAAGTTACAGTGAAGTAGAAGATTACGATTATGATTAAATAGGTTCTTCTTCTTCTCTATAGATACTGCTTTCTGAATTGGTGGTAAATGTTAAAACTGTTAAACTGTTATGACGATTCAAAAGTGCTTCTAGAAGAAGTCTAATTGTATAAATGTTTGAGTTTGAGTTTAAAACCAATAGTGTGAAAATTATACAATAAACATGTAACACATATTTGTTAGCGCGTATTGGTAGGTATTACGTACTTACTACAAATATAATATTTCTTAGATATCTTTACTCGACCAAAGTCAGGAATTTAATTATTATTTGATAATTGAATGATTATTAATACTTTTATCCAATTGATTATTATTAGAATAAATAATTAACTTCATCAATTGATTTACTTTTAAATTATAATTTTACAGGTAAATTATGAGAGCTTTCATAAGTAATTATATTTGCATATATATATATCTACAACGCACCCATTTTACAATTCAAGTCTAAAATGAAACTAGAGTCGCATTTATTTTTGAACATACTGTAAGTGAAATTGCATAAGTGTGAGTACTGTGAACATGCCAGCTTTCCCTAATTGACCGATACTCTAGCGTACTCGTTGTAGCGTACTGAAACACTGATAGATTATGTCAATATTTTTACCAGTGGCTTTAGAGCACTATAAAGATAATCTTGATTTCATATTGCCATCTATTAATAAAAATTGAACTGACGAATCACAATATATATAATCATATATGTATAATTAACGTGTAACAAGCGCCTTACATTCAGAAGAAATTATTTTTACACGCTTTATATTAGCTTCACCTGTATGTTTGTAACCGACTTCTTTAGGCGCGATTTTAACCCACTTTAAACGGCCAGATTTCGTTCAAACTTTGTAGATTTATTGAGGACCGATGACAATACACTAATTTGATAAAAAATTTCTATTTTTTAGTTCGGTTTTCTATAAAAAGCGTGTTTTTTAGTTTTTTTTAACTATTATTATTATTTATGGCTAATTTTCTGTGATGTTTTAAAAAAAAAAAAAAGGGTGGTACTCGGGGACTGCCGCGGTAAAGCTATTGTATGCTATGCATTCAAGCCACACCTCCGTGTCCGTCGGAGTGGGGAGCGTGAGGTTTTTTCGTTACGGAATTTCTCGATTCGGTCCCCGCGCTCAAGGCCCGCTATAGAAGCTATGTAATAGCTTAACAAGAGACCACATTTTTTTTACTTATGCTGAAATCTGATTCGGGGCTGATTTGAAGCTGCTAATAAAATTATTATTATTATCAGTATCTAGCCTCGAATCTGCCCTAATCTGCCTAATAATATGCCGTGTTTTCCAATTACAGCACTAGAGCGCATTATGCGGCATAATGCTTAACGTTGAATGTTCCAACTACAGCAACGCTTCGCACAATCGAGCACTCTTAAAAGTAATGCGCGTGAATTGATGCGTGCAATCGAATTTATCGGTAGTAATTATTAATTGTTGGAAAAAAAATTAAAGCTTTCGTTTCATTGTAGTTTTTTCGAAATAATCAAAGTTAATTCAAATTGTGTTAAAAAAATAAATATAAGTATGGATGAAGGTACAAACATGAAAAAAATGTTAATGAAATAATCAAAATCCAAATTTTTAAAAATAACCGTAAATATTTTTCAACCAATTATTATGTATTTCTTTACACATTAATGAGGTTATTGCTAAATCTATGAATATTTTTCACGTGTTTTAGTTTCACGTTCCAATTAAGCATCAGCACAATTCGGCATTGTGCGCCACTGAGTCGCATTATGCTCAGTAATTGGAAAACAGCCATCGTTAATACCTCAGAGGAATTATCCTCTGAGGTTAATACCATCTGTGGCACTCAATTGTCTGGTGGTCATTTTGTACTCAGTAGATTAAAAAAAATCAAATCTGTCAATGTGTCTGTCAACAGTCAACTACCTGTCTATCATTGTCATTGCTTTCTATTTAGATTTTGGAAGCGGATTTTTATCCGAATTGTTTTAAAAATGGTTCAAGGCGGTGGTGAACCCGATGATAATCTTTTTAGGAGTTTTGCGAGTGCCATGTACAATACAATAGATGCACCGGTAACATGGTTTAGAGGTATGTTTTCTTCTAATGACAGCTTCCAATGTTATGTAAGCTAGACTCTAATATTTTATTCTAATCTGCAGAAAAAGTAGTCGAACCTAATCAAAAGAAGTATCCGTGGTATCACCAACAGTTCCGCCGTGTACCCACTATCGATCAGTGCTATAGCGACGATGTTGTATGTGACTTCGAAGCGAACACTCAATTTAAAAGAGATAGGTTAGTATTCATGCAACCCTATTCATAAATTGTTTAGCGATCTATTGCAGTAATATTTATTTAGATAATATTAACATAAGCTAATATAATTATAATAAAAATAATTAAAGAATTAATTACTTATATCAATAGTAATTTTTTAGGGCTGTGGACTCCGAAATTTTAAACATACTTCGCATGCGATTTGAAGATTGCATGATTTACGAAAAACCAGATCATGAAGTGAAATGCAAACCTCTCTGGGAAAAATATAAGGATGCTGAAGAAGCCTGGTTTATTAAATGTAAGTTTAATAGTTATTAAATATTGTTAAACGAAACCTTCGAAACAAGCTAAACAATCAAATTCATTCAATCAATGTCCAATCAGTATATGTACAGGTAAATTAGCTTGGAGAAATTTTTGCATATGTAGTGGTGTGTATATTACTCAGATCTTAGAGCGCGTTTCCACTATATCGTTCTGGCCTATACAAAAATGTTTCGATATCCTAACATTACTATTTAACTTTATACTTATTCCTAGCAACACTTTTGTTTTCAATAAAAACAAGTTTTTATTTGAAAGAAAATCGTTTTGACTTTATAAAAAAAAATATATCATTCAATTTTACGTCCTTGAGCAAACGACAAGGCGACTACCGTGAAACAATAAAATATCGTGTCCATAATAATTTGTTTCATAATTAATATTTGACCATAATAATTACGAAACAAAACAAATAAATAAATCGTCACTTGATAGTGGAAAGTGGAAACACGCACAAAACCAGAATAAACCAGTTTACGCTGTCCGCAGGTGCCACGTGCAGTCGTTTGGTAGCGTTAGAACATAAAGCACATTTCATTCAAAAATTATAATTATTATGTACGTAGTTTAATTGATAAATTTTGTATTTGTTGATTGTTGTTATTATTTGTTATTATTGTTATAATATTTGTTGAAGTGAATTACATGTCCCGCAGCCGGAGGCCCCAAATGAAAACTCAGATGTACTTAAAAACTACATTTAATAGCTAAAATGAGACTTTTACACCCATGTCTGCACGATGCAGACCGGAGTTAAAGAATGAATTTATACAGTTTAATAATTATAAAGACGTAAGCTTGGATGCTATAAGGGAAATCGCATCCACATTCTATTCCCGTGCGAACGGCGTATTCAGCAGTTTTGTATGAAGGCAGGGCCATAACTAGTGTTTAATTTGTGTGTAAGTGTTGTAACTTTATATTGTTAATTCAATATGGCTCCAGTGTTAAAACATGGTCGAGGCAAGTCTTTGACTTCTCAAACTAAAGAATTAAACTTTAAATGTCGTTTCTTTTTCAGGTTAGTAAATTTTTCATTTTAGTAACATTGTTAATGTAAAAGTTATATGTATGTTAAATGTGCAAATATTAAAATAAAGTCTCATCTTTTTCAGAGGAGAAACACATATAGTTTAATTTAAAATCCCTTATATATACAGGGTTACTTGTAAAACACCGGCAACCTCGCAGGACAAGATAGCTAACATCATAAGTAACAACATTTCGACTTTTGATAATTTGTTAGATTTTATTTTCATACAAAAATAAATATTCATTTAATTTTCCGTCTGAATATTATAAACTCTACGCCTCCCAAAAATTACGTAAACAAAAAGCGAACGAGAGGGGGAAGGGGGCGTCGCGTCGTCCATCCGATAATTAATAGAACATAGACTTACAAATGTAAGGAGAGTACAATAAAAGTTTAAAAAATCATTTAAAAATAATTTATTGCGTTATGCCAAAAGTCGTAGAACAAATGTTGTTATTTATGATGTTAGCTATCTTGTCCTGCGAGGTTGCTGGTGTTTTACAAGTAACCCTGTATAAAATAAAAACTAAAAATAAAATGTTGTTTTATTTTATTTGCTGACCATACACTACTACAAACGCAAAAATTTCTCCAAGCTAATTTACCTGTATGTACTATAATGATTTCATTTCTTACTGAATGAAGGCAGTAAAAACTTAACTAAATGAACCTTATTAAAAATTATTTAATTTTAGTGTAAAAACAAAAAATTTAGGATAAATATTGAGACTTACCTTTTTCTAAAGTAAAACGCCAAATGTGCGCTGGACAGTAGTTGCAATTATAAGATTGCAAAATGCTCAATCATCCATGCCTTCATATGCAGCTTCCCAAATAACTTATGAAAATCAAATGTCTCATCATCAAACAGAATTAGTATTCATGCCTATAAAATAAGAATTTTCCAAATTGGTCCTAGCATCTTTGAGTATTCGAGAAACATATTCTTTTAAACATCTTTCCACCAATAATGTGCTAGGGAAATGTGTCCTGCGAGGATGTATATGCAAGGAAAATATGTGGTACTGAAATGTGTTGAAATGTCTTCAATTTCCTTTTCAAAATTATAGAACTAATAAACATACCTCGAACACATCTGTCACTTGTTTTGTATGTGTAAAAAACCTAGCACCACTGAGCCGTTTCCATCAGAGCGAGGCGAGGTACATGAAGCGATATGATTGGTTCTTTAAAAACACATTCCTCGCTACACATCCTTGCACATTATTGTTGGAAAAGCACCTTTATGCCGAAATTAATGTACTTAACAAAAATAAATAACATTTTATATATTGCATAAGTAAGTATACAAACACCAAAAATGAAAAAAAAAAATGTTGGCCATATCTAAAGTAAGCTCTAGGAAAAATTACATTGATTTATTACCATACCTAAGTGAACTGCATTCAAAGTAAATTAGTGACTAGAAACAGCACTCCATACATAATACGAGGAATTATATTCGGGAATACAAGTTAAAACATATTATAATGCCCTAAACAGATGGTGACCTGGGCGCATACGGCGACGCCCGCAAAGCTTACATGAAGCAGAAACATCGCATGATCTGGGAGAGGCGTCACGGACCCCTGTCTGAACAGACTAAGTGAAGAGAGTGCGAAGAAATGAAATAAACCATAAGTAGCTAAATAATGTTCATTGCAGTAATAAATTGTTATAGCATTTTTCTGTTTTTTTTTTATAATAATTTCATTGTTTATACATTGTTGTAATGATTATTTGGGCAAAAGCAATAAATAAAACACATGTCTAAAAAAATAACATTTATTTTCCAACCTACATTCATTTTCATGCAATTACGAAGGGATATAATATCCATACATACACAGATACTACAACAAAAATCAATAATCACAGAATTACGAAGATGTAGAAAAAATACGAACATCTTCACTTACCACTACTTGAAACATCTTAAAATCTAAATACACATTTAAAATTATTGGTCACGAAAGTAAAAACAAATTGGCTTACATTCATTTGCTATTTAAAGAAATTCAAAATACAACTGGTAATTTTACTAATTCTATAAATGAATTTCTAAAAATCTTAAATAGTTTAAAATTGTTGAGTCATGATGGCAAAAATTCTCAAAATTTGCTTACATATAAAACTGGTAAAAGTTTTATTAGAATTTCATTTGACGATAATAATTAAAGTACGATATTATTAAATAGCTCATGAATTAATAAACATTTGAGTGGAGAAGAAACAACTTATTGTGTTTATAAAAATACTTGTATGTGATATAAATAGCCACTATTAGTTATCTTTTAATACAATAACTCCGCTTTTATAGTGGCTTTAAAATGCAGACTGGCAGTGTAATAAATAAATATATTATTTACTCAACAATATTGTAATTCGTGCAAAGGGTCTGCCTACTTAGAGAAAATTGAATAACACCTCAATTTTAGATAAATTACATTTTTGTTGCTCCACATTAATATCGTAAGAGAATGGCTATGTAAATAAATGTGTAAATACAATGTACCAATTCGAATATATTATGTACACTTTATACATAAACCTTTATTTCTCGTTAGATACAAACAGTTGGTACTTTAATATCACAGAATAAATTGTATGTAGTTTCGATTCACAATTGTTTCTTCCAACACATTTATTTACAACTCATACATAAATAAACTGGTTGTTAATACTTAAAAAGTAACAAAAAAATTACTTACAATTAATTAGGCTAAGTTAATGATAGTCAAAAACTTAACTAAACCATTATTCTAATTTGTTGTTCAGACAGTCGTTTGGTAACACATGTTAGACCGTCTGTTTCTTTATGTATAAGCCTTAAAATAAAACATTCTACTCTATATCTTACATTTAAATATTTATATAAAAATATAATAATATGTACGCGTGATATTAATGTGGAACGACGGAACATTAGATAGTTATCGAAACTTATAACCATTGCACAGACACAAGCAATATAAAAGAGGCCTAAAGTGTATTTATTCGTTTTCGATACTTTTTTGAATATCTTTAATTGACTTAATTTTAGCCACGTTTAGCGTCCGCTTTTAAAATATGTGTGAATTTTATTAGAGTATTGCCTTTTTATTATCATATTTTTGCCAATCTCTTTAAACTTCATTAATGTATAATGTAATAATTTAATATATGTAATATTCCTTTTGGTTGTATTGGCCACACTTACCCAGGCAGTAATACATATAAAAGCGGATACTAACGCAAGTTTCGAGAATTATTGGCTCAAAACACATGGATTAAGTATAACTTATTCAACAGGGCGTATAGTATACATTTCGACAATATAAAATATACATTTTTTATCTAAAATTATAAATTCGAATTATGATATTCCTTATATTCGATTAGAAAATTGGAATAACGATTATTATAATTTAACAGTCACCAAATAAAATTCTAAACGAGTCACGCATTTAAAGCCAATATTTTAAATAAAGCATCTATAGAAATAATGGAGATCATATATCAAAGGATAATTTTTACAAATAAAATTAACATTTTGTATGATTATTGTACTTTACGTGAGCATTCGTTAAATGTTACAAGTGCCCTTTAAATTCATTTCCTATGTATAATATAAAACATTGAGCATATGATTTAAACGATATGTCGGTTGATAAAATACAGTAACTAATATTAAAATTATAGTATGTACAAAAAAAAATACTTATGTTCTATTTAATGGGTCAGTGTCAAAATGTAAAATAAGATATTAACGAAATAATAAATAAAAATAATAATGTAGTGGTAAAACATCATATAAAAAGGTGTATGTAATATTTTTTAAGTGGCTTCCATTAAATCTAATTTTCGAATTTCGTATCGATCCCCCATAGCACTGTAACATCTCTCGAATGCGTTACTTAACCTAAATAAACACACAAAAATATACACAATCTAAAACGTTATTGTTATAGACATCACATTCTTAGGACATATATTTGTCTTGTTGATAAAATTCGTTGCAGCCCTTCAAATATAAACGTTGGCAAAGTGGACTGAACACATGCAAACATCACATAGAGGAAACATACTGGAAGGGAATGCGTTCTCTTAACTATAGTAATACTGTGGGAATGATATATCACGCCGCATCGAACTGGGCAGCCAGGCGCGTGCGACCTGAACAACATAATCACATATTTATTTATTTATTTATCTTTTATTGCTCTTAGATAACTTAAATATGAACTTAATCTAATCATAAATTGAAACAAATGGCGGTCTTATCGAAGGAAACATACCATTTTACAAATAATTACGAAGGAAATTATTTGTAAAATGGTAAACGTAAATAAATTGATGTTAAAAAAAATCTGAATAAAACTACACATGAGCGATGCAAAAAATATAACTGAGATGAAACATAATATGTTTGATTAATCTGATTTCGATCTGTCTTAAGAATCTCAATTTTATTTGAATAAACTTCCTTAGAACACAATATTAAAATGTTAATAAGTAAATTCTTATAAATTGATAACTAAATAATTACATAATATATTGAAGAGAAGAAAAAAGCAACTTACGTTTATCTTGAGTGAGTAAAGCTGTTGGCTGAGGTAGTGCGCTGGCCGGCGGAGACGACCATATATTGGTTCTCGGAGATTCGAAAACGCGCGACCCCTGTTCAATATTAAATACATACGTGTTGTAATATTAAATTTAATATAAATAAAAATATATAAGTCCTATATCAATATTATGTCGTTTTTGCCACATTCATAGTGTTTAATTATAAGTTATAACAAAGAATGAATGTCTCACTTTAATAATTAGTTATTAAATTAAACAATGAAATATAAACACTTGAAGAAAGCGGAAAGATTGCTGTCTATAATATATACAGTGGTGGACGTTTATTTAGAAACACGTAACAGGATGAAGTAGTCATCAAATTTATTTACTTTTGTGTATTAACGTATTAGTGATTAAGCATTATTTCATATGTAATAGAACACCCGTTAATCTAGTTTTATAATAAATTGCTTATTTTTAATCAAACGTTAGCTTAAATTAATAAAATTCAACAACTTTAAGTGAAACCTGATTTCCAAGCATTTTCAGTCTGGACAACAAATTAGAAACAGCATGCTTCGAGTGTTCCAAAGTCAAAACCTGTTGAAATGCCGACAATATTTTTTTCTTCTACAAATAATATACAAATATTTGCACCGTTTTTTAAACATTCCGTATAAAAGTTTCTGAAAATTAATTTGCTTTGCAGTATAAATGGGTAAAAGTAACAATTGTGACCCATCAACAAGAAAAATAATTTTAAGTTTACATTTTGACAAAAACTGGAGTTACAGGAAAGAATAAAATCATTTAGAGTGTTTGATAAAAAGATATTCAATGCTACAGTTTATTTAAAAGAGCATGGTACTTCTGATTAAGTGCCTAAAAAAGCTCGACCATGAAAAACCACTGCTCGCGAGCATAAGCAAATAATTATTTTCTCAAAGATGGATCCATTTAAAGGTTCCAATTCTATTAGAAAATATGTTTTTGCAAACGTGTTAAAATCTCATACAATCTAAGGCACGACGTTGTAAAGCCGTTGTTGTCTATAAAGATTATAACAGTCTAAAAACAACCCCATACATGCCCATACTATAATGTTTCCTCCGCCATGCTTAACTGTTTATTTATTATCTAAGGCCTGGTTAACTTAACGACGCGTGTATCCTTTGCCACCAAAATTGATTAAATTAATTTTAGTTTCATCCCAAAATAAAACTTTTTCACTGGCGTACTGTCCACTAGCATTATTTCTAAGTAAATGAAACACGTTGTTCCCTTCCTTGTAAGAAGCTGTACTTTCCTGGCGTCTCTCCAAAAAATTTTGCCTCAAATTACCGCCTGCGAACCGATCTCATCGACACATTGCGAGGTTCATCTTCGGAAAAAACTAATTTTATAATAGAATTTGAACTTTTAAATGGATCCATCTTTGCCAAAAGAATCATTTGCCTATCCTCGCGTGCAGTGGTTTTTCATGATACAGCTTTTCTAGGCACTTTTTCGGAAGTACCATGCTCTTTTAAATAAACTATAGCATTGAATATATTTTTATCGAACACTCTAAATGATTTGCAATTTTCCTGTAACTCTAGTTTTTGTCAAAATGTAAACTTAAAATTATTTTTCTTGTTGATTGGTCACAAATCATACTTTTAACCATTTATACTGTAAAGCAAATTTATTTTCAGAAACTTTTAGATAGAATGTTTAAAAAACGGTGAAAATATTTGTAGAAGAAAGAATATTGGCGGCATTTCATCAGGTTTTGACTTTGGATCACGCGAAGCATGCTGTTTCTAATTTGTTGTCCAGACTGAAAATACTCGGAAATCAGGTTTCACTAAAGTTGTTTAATTTTATTAATTTAAGCTAATGTTTGATTAAAATTAAGCATTGTCTTATAAAACTAGATAAACGGGTGTTCTATTACATACGAAATAATACTTAATCTTTAATACGTTAATACGTAAATGTTAAATGAATTTGATGACTACTTCATCGTGTTACGAGTTTCTAATTAAACGTCCACCACTGTATATATATGAGTAATAAAATATAATATAAATGAATATATATAAAAGAAAGTCGTGTTAGTTACTCCACTTATAACTCAAGAACGGCTGAACCGATTTAGCTGAAAATTGGCAGGGAGGTAGTTTAGAGCCAGGAGAAGGACATAGGATACTAAATATGTACCACGGGCGAAGCCGGGGCGGACCACTAGTTATTGATACACTAATGACAAGATAAATGATTTAGATTTATTTTTAGCGGATATTAAGATCAAAATCAATTAAAAATGTTAACTATTATTTAGGTAAGCTCTTACCTTCTGTCCGGGCGGCGTGTCGTACACCGAGTAGTCCTCCTGCGGCAACGCACGCGCGTGTGTGACGTCACGTCGCGGCGGCACGCGCACGCCCACACGCACGCGCCACTGACCGCCTTCCGATGCGAACACGCTGCTTTGTGATTGGAGGAACTCGATTACTGCGTCCACGCCTGTTACAATGAGATAATAAATCATTTATTTACACCATTTGAACTAAGAACAAACTGGTAGACATTATGAGAATCGTAGAAGAATTATTGTTTGAATATTTTAAATCTATCTACATGAAATAATAAAATTTAAACTGAATGAAAATTTATGTTTATAATAAATGAACATTTAGATAAGAATTAACATAGCAAACAGAATACTGACATTTGAAAACGTTATATTATATGGTTTTCATAGAATTACAATTAAAAGTGCACATAGATAATCTATGAATACGAAAATAACAAAACTTTAAAATAACCTACCCAATTCGGCCTTGGGGAACGACGGCCCATATCGTTTCGTATACTCCAAGAATATTTCCATCGCGGGAACGGGACGCGAGCGATCCAGTAGGATCATAGTGACGCGCCACACCACACGCCACAGTGTCGATAAGCGTACATAGCGCTCCGATATCTCGATCACACCGGTACTGAGAAGCTCCTTTAAATCCGGCTCCATTCCACTCAGCTGAGTGAACGCATTAACGAAATACTCTTCAGTGGAACCGCGGGCGACGCTTCTATCAGCTGATAGCACAGCGCAAGCTGCAAGTGCGGCGTTCACCCAAGAACAATTTTCATCCGTCATTCTAATCACGCCCCCCTCTATACGACCTCCAGCGGCGTATACGAGAGCTTCGAGCGAATTCACTTCCAAAATATCAGGTTGTATCGGAGCGCCGTACTGTGACACGTAACGCGCGGACAGCGCTGACAAAGCTATCGGAGAGAGATCTCTGAGGCGCTGCGCCATAACAGAACGTGCTAATGGTGTTGCCAATCGCACACTGCGTTCTCCAGTAGATTCGCAGTAAACGGTAACCATTTCCGGTATTAACTCGAAAAGCTCTACCAATTTGACACAACCGTAGTGAGCGACGCGCAACTGTCTTCCAAAATGTGCGTGATAGGCGGGTACGAAACGTGAGAACTCCATGCGGAAATTAGGCGCGTGGCAGAGCAGTTCCACCGCTTGTGCTGCGAATTGAACGGTTCTGGCGCGTTCTTCGGCCGTCGGAGTTCTACGAGGAAGGGATATCGATCCATCTGAGCCGATGATAACGCTTCCAGGAAGCACTCTGTCCATGAGCTCTTCGAGCGTGCACACCCCATAGTCGACGGGTGTGAACGGACGTCCGATCGTAGCTTGGTACAGTTGCGGTATGTCGTGAGCGTATATTGTGCGACCCGGTTGAGCTTTGAGAACTTTCACTAGATCCGAGGTCCAGCGGCGATTTTGTGCGGCAGCTGATATCGTAATCACGCGATACGAGCCCGATCCGAGGACCTATAAAAATGGTTATTGGTTATAATAAACTTATATGAAGAAACTGTTATATACATTTTTAAAGTAATGTTATAAGTTTGAAAGTAACAATTACCACGATAGTTTTGCTTAAAGCGGAAAGTAAATCCGGCAGCTTAGTGAACCCATAGTCAGCAACGCGGCATTGGCGTCCAAAATGATGGTGAAATGCCGGAATTAACCTCATGGAAAGAAAAATAAAAATTAGAATAAATTGTGAGATGCACAACAGAAATTAAATTTCCACCTATAAACCAATTTTTTTCTGCAAATTTTTCTTCACGAAACAACCACCTATAACTTGCCTTGAAATATTTGCCTTGCCTTATCAAGATAAAGAGTTCGGTTTATCCACATAATATCACTAGTAGTGTCACTAGTAATTACCAATGGAGAGTCTAAAAGTTA
This sequence comes from Colias eurytheme, assembly GCF_061535395.1. NCBI lineage: Eukaryota > Metazoa > Arthropoda > Insecta > Lepidoptera > Pieridae > Colias > Colias eurytheme. Next base: position 5,062,284 of record NC_142987.1, on the reverse strand, counting down.
CCTACAAAGAAACATCACAAAACCAAAAGTGATCAGTTTATTCACAAAATATCTAGTAGATATTTTATCTCCATTAGTGTCACTAATGGAGTGGCTAAATGTTAAAATTAAAAAAAAATTAACATAAAATCGTACGGTACAATATTTTGATGATCCACTGACTACCAAACTAGTTAAAAACTGTGTTTGGTTGTCGGTGGCTTCTTCTTTTAGATGGTACATTAAATTTTATGTCACTGACGTACATAACAAACTCACTAAATATGTAAACATACTTGCTAAACGGTATGGAGCACTTGGGCGCGGTGCGCAGCAGGTCGATGAGCTCGCGCTCGAACAGCGCCAGCATCGGCTCCAGCGCCTGCGCCGTGCGCCCGCGCTCCCGCTCCGCGCTGCAGCCCGACACCTCACCTGACACACAAAACACTTTTTTATTATTTTTTTGAAGTGAAAACTTCTTTAGCGGCGTTGAGCACTTTTACTGTAATGGGTATAAAATCTTAAACTCACGTCAGGACACGTGACCTGATCGAACAAGCGTAAGACGGATACCATTCCAAAATATCAAACATGCTCAACGTTAATAATCAAGTTTTCACTTCTGCCGGCACTCCAGGAGTGCAACCCGTCTTTTTTAAAATTATAGGACATTATTACACAAATCGACCTAGTCCCACAGTAAGCTCAATTAAGGCTTGTGTTGTGGGGGTACTAGGCGACGATAAATATAATATTTAATAAATACATATATAGATAACACCCAGACCCAAGAACAAATAATTGAGTTCATCACACAAATATTTGCCCTGAAATTGAAATGAAATGAACACATAAACTTGGAATTTATAAGGCGGCCTTATTGTATAAATTATACTCTTCCAGGCAATCATAAAAATAAAGGATGTGTATGATAATGGTAAAATCTATTTCGATTTGACCAATAAAACAAGTAAATAAATAATAATCAGGCTAATCAATTTATGAATTAAGAGAATTGACAATATGCCTATAACTTAAAAATTTGTGTTTATATGTATTTATAGTGATAATTGATTCAACTAAATAGATAACAATCCGAACAAGTACATATATAAAATTTGTATCTATTACAATAAGACTTTGTTTAAACAAATAAATAAATTTCGAAACAAGGCCTTGTTTACTGCATATTTAACCTAAATAAATTAGAAACTCATTTTCATTATAACAATTGAAAACCGTTACATGGAACGGAATTAAAGTCTTATTTCATTAATTTTATTTACGTAATATCCTAGAGAAGAACACGGAATCTAACTTACTTGAAAAAAAAATAAGACTAACATATTCAAAACGGCGTTTTCATAAACAGAATTTGTAATTAATTTAATTTATTTGTTATTTAATATGTATATAATAAATAAATTAATAACTGATATTATAATTATTTCTAACACACAAAATATACATACAAATTTTTCAAATTCAAATTCGATTTCTTTATTTGTGTAATTTTTATAGATATATGAAATTTAGAACTCACTATTATCAATGCAAGCGGGTGCCGAAGCCCAAGTGAGATGACGCGAAGGGCTATCTTTAACTTCCACAGCGGTAATGCTACGCAACAATAGCTCCAGGGCAACGCCGTTCCTTGCGTCGCACAGTAGCGGCGGGAACATCGCTTCATAACACTCCACGAAACTAAAAGAAAATAATTAGTGTTTTTACCAAAATAATTAGTCTTATTTTGCATTTATTCAATCCCAAGTTTATGCATTATGAAAAACAAGCAAAGAATGAATTCAACAAATATTATACAATGTCTGTTAAAAGATTACATTACAGTAATAAAAAGATTCCTTTATTTCTTATGTATCGTATGTATCTTTTGAATTCTACAAAATAAACAAAATATTAACTGTTAATTTAAACTTACCTCAATAAAGGCAAGATTCCACCATGACTCTCTAACAGCATCTGAGTATTCTTAGCCAACACCGCTACTTCAATATACACCGGCTGCAGGATGCGGCTGCCATCATCGTGTCCCGTATTCATCACCGCATGGATGTGGCATTTCCACGGTGCCTCCTCCATTTCCGTACTAGTGACGGGCGTGAAATCCACCAATTGCACTACACGGCCGTATCCCTCGTGTATAATGACTGTATCTCTAACTTTGGCTATATCCGAGGTGGTGAGGGCGCAGCAGTGGCGGCTTGCGTACGCGTCACGTAAACGTAGGAGCGGGAGCGTGTGGTTCGTTTGATCTAGGAGTATTGCGCGGAGTCTAGCTCTGAGTACATCTAGGTTGGGTGCTGGGGAGGGTCGTCCCAGGGACAGTTCGAGCCTGCGACCTGCCCACTGGTTGTCGAGGCGCCGCTTGTGCACGCGCGCTATGGCGAGCCGCGCGTCGCCCTCCGAGCGCAGGACGACCGTGGCTTGCGGCCCGTCCCCAGCCGCCCATACTGATACGCGCACCACTAGCACGTACTGATTGAACAGTTTTATTAACATCTCCTGTAACAAAGAAAATAATTTATGGTTGTATTTTTGTAGTGCTTTTAGAATTTTTAAAAATAAGTTATGGTTGTATTTTTGTAAAGTGCTATTAGAATAAGTTTTTTTTGTTTTGTTTACATTTTCGTTTAAATTTAATAGCAATTATTTATAACAATATAAATATAATGTTAATGTCAAATAAATTTAATGTGTGTGCTATCGTTCTTGATAGTTAATTAATCGCTGTAAAATCCACGAATATCAAAAATATGAAAGTCAATATTTTTATTTTTTACTAGCTTTCCACCCGCGGCTTCGCCCGCGTTTTCAAAGAAAAATCCGCATAGTTCCCGTTCCCGTGGGATTTCCGGGATAAAACCTATCCTATGTGTTATTCTGATGTATAAGCTATATTGTGGTAAAGTTTCATTCAAATCCATTCAGTAGTTTTTACGTGAAAGAGTAACAAACATCCATACATACTAACTTTCGCCTTTATAATAGTAGTAGGATCAAAATGTTTCATTATTTCCCCACCTGCAACACGACCGGCTCGTACGGCGGCAGGTTGGCCACTGTGAGCTCCGCAGCGCACTCATCGCCCTCCGTGCTCTGCTCACTGAAGCTGGCCGACGAGTTCCACGGCGACACCGCACGGCTCGCGCTCAGCTCGCGGCGGCTGTCGTCGAAGCTGTTGCTCGACGAGCACGCTGAGCGGTCGAGCGACGCTGAACCTGATTGACAATTAAATATTAAAATGATAAAAAAATAATTTGGAAAATCCAAAAGTGCACGCCTCATAATTTTTTTTTAATAAATATTTATTAATTATTATTTTTGTTTATTTAATAACAATTAAACCACATCGAATCAGACCCTGAAAAATGAAAGGGTTCTATTCCTGAGCATACTCAAGCGTAAGAGAAAAAAAAAGACTCGATTAGTAAAGTATTTCGGTCGCTATCGTGTTAACAAGAAAAAGGATCCGCACATACAGACACACGGACGTCCAAGACAGAACTTTTTTAAACTGTTTTTTAACTAGTTTAAATAACAAAAATGACATCAAAAATATCATGAACGTTAAAAATAGTGTTTTTTCTTAATATGTGTGTGTATGTATTATCTTACAAGTGCAATGTATGATACATAAAGACATTTTAAGTTTGAAAAATCAGATGTTTTGCGCGAAGTGACAGTAGTACCCACCTCAACGCTTCGCTTATGAGGCGTGCAAAATTGGTTGTTTGTAAAGTAGGTTTACGATAGAGATGTTTACGTGATAACATAATGCAGTGGCAGCGGTCGAAATGAGACGTTATCACGTTAAAATTATTAATTGAAACACATGTTAAAACTACATTGTTGTAATCTGTGAATCGTGAATCGTCTTAATTTCAAAAAAGTGACACAAAAAATTAGAGCATGTGAAATCTATGTTCCAAAACCCATGATATTGCTTTTTATTTCGAATTTCTGAAATATACTTAATGTAATTAAGACAGCATGATGATGATGACTTACAGCATATTGCTATGGTTTATGTCATATAATAATAAAGATAAATTGTTCGAAAATAAACTAGCTTTCACTCTGAAGACAGACTTTCACTATTAACAAGGATAAAGTCACATAAATTTATAAAGTCACATTCACCACGTATCACGAATCTAAACTATAAAGCTTACCGTGCGTGCCCCTAATCTTCCTCGGTTTGGGAGCGGGCGGCGGGCAGAAGTCGAGCGGCGGCGGAGTCGGCGCCGGCAGCTGCTGCAGCGCCAGCGCCCACTCGCTCGCCGCCGTGCGCTCTGCGTCCATGCTCACTTGCGTCACCTGTTGGGGAGTATACGAAATGGACTTAAAAATTTGGAAACACGACAAATAAATTCTAGCTCCAAGTATTTTAAGTCAATATTTTCAAAACAAACATAGATAGTTAATAGTTATTAAAAAAAATAGTATTAGGTATAAACATTAAACATATCAAATTTATATTGTTATAACTATTTTTAATCATAAACCTTGGTTTCTAACCTTGTGACATTTTATGATTAAAATAAATAGTATTTTTAAAAATCGAAATGGCTTCTTTAAACACAACAATTGATTTCCCATTAACACACTACAATAATTGATTTCATTTAAGTTCAAAGTTTACAAATAATTCCTAAATCTTAAAAAATAAAATAAAAAAATACAAGTTAAATAAAGTCTAATAAACAAACACGCAAACTACACACCTGCACGGGTGTGAACTGCGGGCGCGCGGGCTGCTGCGGCGCGGTGCTGTACCCCTCGTCGCTCGAGTACGCCGGCTGCAGCGCGCTGCGCACGTACCGCGTGCCGATCTTACGCCCGAACACATCCTCGCCGTCCATGCGCTTTAGTGCTCTGTAAACGTATGATTATATAGAAGGCAATCTACCACAGTTGCATTATAAAGACGAAGAATAAATACTTTAAAACATTAAAAATAAATACTTATTTTCTATCATCATATAATATGTATAATAGCAAATGTTTGTAAGAATGTATAGATGGACGCAGAAACAGCTGATCGGAATGGTATGAAATTTTATACTATAAATATTATATGTACCTATAGACATGGACGTATAAAAAAGACGGACGCCATATTACGAACAAACAACGTGAAGCCACCATAGTAAGCTAGCGATCGTGTAAAGACAATAAACACGCACACACTCTCACCATAGTAAGCTAGTCGGCTGCCATTACGTCGTGAACTACCGACTGATTAACTGCGTCACTGTTTCACAAAAAATATTTAAAATGCCGTCTTGCGTGGTTAAATGGTGTCGCAACAGTACAATTTTAAATAACAAAACACAAGGGATTACATTCCACAGGGAAGCAAGTTATTTCTTTTATGTGTTAATGACAAAATTATTACGGCATAATTTATAGAAAAAAATACAGCCGCCATTGTCAACAGGACAGCTGTTGCCATGGCAACATGGCACACACACATGGATGTTTCGCCGCCATTACTAGGCTTCACTCAATGTTTAGGCGATATACCGTCCGTCTTTTTTTATACGTCCATGCCTATAGTAAGAAACTTATACAGTATTATTTATTTTTGATCTGGACAAAATATAGGCTTCTTTTTATCCGAGTACGTTGTTTCAGCCAGTCTTCTATATTGTATGTACATGAATGAAACCCGTGATTTTAATAAAATTACATTTGCCCACTTGGTTCAGGCCATTTATTGTAAAAAAAACTTACAAACTAAACGACTGAAATATTACCGAGCAGAGCCAGGGCGAAAAGCTACAAATTAATAAATTGAAACAACTGAACTTCACGATTTAGTGAAATAGCGCTTTAGTGCTCTGTAAACGTATGATTATATAGAAGGCAATCTACCACAGTTGCATTATAAAGACGAAGAATAAATACTTTAAAACATTAAAAATAAATACTTATTTTCTATCATCATATAATATGTATAATAGCAAATGTTTGTAAGAATGTATAGATGGACGCAGAAACAGCTGATCGGAATGGTATGAAATTTTATACTATAAATATTATATGTACCTATAGACATGGACGTATAAAAAAGACGGACGCCATATTACGAACAAACAACGTGAAGCCACCATAGTAAGCTAGCGATCGTGTAAAGACAATAAACACGCACACACTCTCACCATAGTAAGCTAGTCGGCTGCCATTACGTCGTGAACTACCGACTGATTAACTGCGTCACTGTTTCACAAAAAATATTTAAAATGCCGTCTTGCGTGGTTAAATGGTGTCGCAACAGTACAATTTTAAATAACAAAACACAAGGGATTACATTCCACAGGGAAGCAAGTTATTTCTTTTATGTGTTAATGACAAAATTATTACGGCATAATTTATAGAAAAAAATACAGCCGCCATTGTCAACAGGACAGCTGTTGCCATGGCAACATGGCACACACACATGGATGTTTCGCCGCCATTACTAGGCTTCACTCAATGTTTAGGCGATATACCGTCCGTCTTTTTTTATACGTCCATGCCTATAGTAAGAAACTTATACAGTATTATTTATTTTTGATCTGGACAAAATATAGGCTTCTTTTTATCCGAGTACGTTGTTTCAGCCAGTCTTCTATATTGTATGTACATGAATGAAACCCGTGATTTTAATAAAATTACATTTGCCCACTTGGTTCAGGCCATTTATTGTAAAAAAAACTTACAAACTAAACGACTGAAATATTACCGAGCAGAGCCAGGGCGAAAAGCTACAAATTAATAAATTGAAACAACTGAACTTCACGATTTAGTGAAATAGCGCTGGCAGAAAGCTACAATAATTGATTTTAATTTCATTTATATCATGGGCCTTTTCCCGGAAGGAGGCCCGATAAAAACAAAACAGCTAGACGCATCAATAAAACATTGTTCTGAAGTTTGGAAAATAACAAGCCTTACAAAAAGGAAAGTAAGAAATTAACTTTTTGAAGTTTAAATAACCGGTAGATGAAAATAGAAAGAGTAATTGTATTTTTTGAATTGAAATAGGTAGTTATTTAATTTTGCGATGGCAACAAGCAATTTGTCTGTTCTATCAAAGTAATAAATCAGAAGTAATAGCCTAATAAACAATTGAATAAAGCGGACCAATAGAATACGTAGTAGTCGTTCAATCAAATAGCAGATTCAAACAGATGACTGCGACATATATTATAAATATGGAAAAGTTTTCAAATCTTTTTGTCGTAAATTCACCAATGTCACTGAATAATTTAAAACTAACCGACTGTTATACACAGACGTGAAGAATAACGGTTACAGTGGGATTGACATAGGTAGTTAAATTATACAATATGCTAAGATGTTTTTACTAAAAATAAACGTGATGGTATATTTACATTGTACATATACATGCTCTAGTTGCAACAAAAGGAAGTGACGACCGGTTCTTACACCCGGTAGTGACAACCGCGATAATAATAGGTACTTTTAACAAATAATACGGAACTGTATTATTAACATGAAGCTTTCCGTTCAAGTTCATTTAACATGTATGTCTCTTATTAAAAATCAATATGTACGAGGTTGATTTGCATCGATATCAAACATAGCCTATAGGACTGTATTAAAAACTATTATAACACTAATACATTGAGATTTATTTGTCTATCGCCACACATAAACTCAAAAATCGAATCATATCCATAACTTTAATGGTTTTACTTGAGATAATTTGGAAAAAAGAAAATAACGCCATTATTCAAAGAAATAACTAAATCTTTGAAACAGCGAGTAGCAGGTTGTTTCTTAATTAAAATAAAATATAAAAGTAATTTACGCAACGTGGACTTTCGCTGACCGTTATCAGCTGATGACTCATCAATGAACCATATGACTGTCAAACCACAATATGGTTACATTAACAATTAAAATAAATATATTTTTATGTAAATAAATGTTATATGCAATAAAAAAGATAAAGATGTTATAACTGTTCAAATAAATTTGAAGTATTCGTAAAAATATACCTACTGATATGTGCTGTTTATAAATTTATCACAAAACATATGTTTTAACATTATGAAGATAAGATTGGTTATTTCAAAACAAAGAAAATCAAATAAGAATAAAATGTCTTAAAGTCGAAACAATTCGCGTCGCCATTATCCATAACGTTTCCGATCTAAATAATTCGCAATACTCACCCGCTTAGCAGCATTTTGATTATAAACTACACTTCTTAACATTAATTGCTTTCTAAGCTACAATAATAAATATTAATTATATTTTAAAATAAAATATATATTAAAACTAAAACGATCTGTTCTTGCTTGTGCCCGGTATTGCAATGGCCGTTTCAAATGGCCACTGAATGAGCAACTATTAAATAAAGCAAAGAGGGTAAACCGAAAAACTTTTGTAACGGAATATAAAGTGACACACACAATAGAGCGATTTTTAAAACCGTCGATAGATTTTGAGCTCAACAATTCATTTAAGGCAGAAATTAGTTTACATTTAATATTCAGGGAATTTAAATTTAGCTAATGAAAAAAACAAAGATATTTGTTTATCTTAAAATTTTATTCTATGCATATTCATGCATGCAAAGCATAACAAAAGTTGATTACTCGTAAGCACATTCGTAAGTTTCAAGACTCGTCATTAAAAAGAAGTGCGTACTCGAATAAAGCGGATGTATTCCATTAATTTATCCTAAAAGTTTTATTTTATTTATTCTAGAAGTTTATTTTTATATTGAATGTATAATTTTATTATTGCCATATAAATTATTTGCATTGAAATTATAATATTATGGTCACGCCTTTATATCACATAATATTTTTAGCTACCCTATATATTCTATTTCTAACTAATCTTTTGCAATCAGCTGGCGGAAATACGTCATTCGCAAATATCGATGTAGATTATACTGCAACTGATATCTTACTAAGAATATCACTAAAGGATAAAGTACAAAAGAATAAATTTAAATAGCTTATATTATTGGTATGTACGCTCTTTAAATACGAAATAAAATTTTAAGATAAAGTTATGATAGTTATGTAAAAATAGCACAATGTGTTCTAATTTAACTTCTAATCTATGTTTGTCCCAAATTCATACAGATCTGATTTAAGCTGTTTTGTCATAAAAGTATCAAACATACAATCATCCATACAATTTTACAAACTTCGCGTTTATAATATGAATAGAAAATAAATTTTCAAATTAATGAAAATGCAAAAGATAAAGTTCAAACAGTTGTTTTATTTTAGAACTATTGTTACTTTTCCATTCATTTATTGTAACTTGGATATGAATTTCTAATGAGATTCGATTGTAATGAACTTGAAGGAGGTGAGTATGTTCTGTTTTTATTAAAGTCAATAAGGAGATTATAAGTCATTAAAAAAAAAGCAAATATAATTGTGATAAAAAATATAACTGAACCAAAGTAATTAATATTATAACTATGTTGAGATAATAACCGAGGCACAAAAGACCTATGATCCCCATATTCTTCATTTAAAATCTGCATCAATTTATAAAAGACAACTGCAATTGTAGCCGATGGATGTCCTTAACAATTTTAACCTCATAATAAGACTGAAATGAAATGAATTTATTCGCAAGAAAAGTGGTAATACAATGGTGTTATGAGAGAACATGTTCTACACAATTCGCCAGTCTCAGCTGGCATGCGAATGGTTACATTAAGTTTGCTTGTTAAATTTTAATATAAATTATAAACATTTTATTAACGATGATGACAGAGATTCAAATCAAATTAAAATAAATTATTACATATTTGACTGTAATGTACACTTTGTATGAAAGAACATTCTTACCTAGAAGCATGATCAGGTGTTGGGAACTTCATCATGGCCGTAGACGCTGTTACTCTAAGAACCTTCCCCCCACAATTATCGGCAAGTCTTCGTAACCTCCTGGATACTCTTTCCGGAGGCTGGTCCACCGGCAAATTCACGACCTCCATTTCACAAGTTGGCGGTTCATCATCTTCAGTTTGGCTTATCTAAGTTTTTTATTAATATGTGTCATTAGACAATACAATATAATCTATTTTTTAGGTTAATGTGTAAATATGGTAATGTAGTATGTATTTACCTAATGATTATTTAATTGTGATAAATAATATAATAGGAAATTAATGAGCACATAAAAAGTAAAATAATATACCTTTGGATTCCTTGGGAGGTGGGCCGTCAAGTCATTATAACAATAGTGGGATGAGGCACAGGCAATTAATGCCGATGAAGTATTCTGTTTATGCACCAATATCACTTCCATATTTTTCCTATTGATCAGTACATATTGTCATTTAATTGATATACATGAGGAAAAAGTACCATTGGTTTATTTTTCCCCTATACAACAGAAATAAAAACAATGACATACTTCCAAATAATTATTATTCCATGCATAGCAGATCATCTAAATAAGTTTTGAAATCATATGTAGAAGGTTTATTATAAAGATGGAGTGCATTAAATTTGGACATGATAAAGTGAGAGAAAGCAAGTTTGATATTTTTTTACATATAAAATAATCAAAATTTCCCAAATATTAACTACAATTTTACAAATAATTTTGAAGATGTTATAGTTGCATAAATATTGTATGATGACAAATGATAAATTGTTAAGCAATGAGTTTATAATTTGTAAGTTCACTGACCTGTGTCTAAAATCGCTCAGGTCTGCAGCAAAATTAATATCTCCCGATATTAAAAGCAAGGATGCTGGTGCAGGATGCAACTCTCCAAATCTTCTCATACATTGTCTTAGTTTTTCATCAGCTGCATTCTTTTGTGTTCCACACACATGTATTAAGCTTACCTGAATACATAATTAAAACTTGAATAAAGAACAATATAATAAATACTACATTTTTTGCCAGTACTAAATCATTAATTTGATAATTTATACATTTGTAACTGTACATTACCAATAAAAAACTTAATTGAACCAAAAAGATGTAAAAGCGTTACAGAATAAAAGAATATTAACATACTTGAGAGTCATTGAGTTCTTGAAGTCTATGAACTGATTCCTTGCGCACATCACAGACCACAACAAAGTCAGCTTCCCGTCGACTGACAAGAAACTTGGCTCGAATTGCTGCTACTACATCTATTGCTGAACAGCCACGGGGAACCTACAAGGTTTACAATTATTTATAATAAAGAAATAATAAAAAATGGTTCAAACATTAAAGTGGAAAAAAGCATGAGAACCAATAAATATGGTCTAAATATTATTATAGCTTTCTAAGTATGAAAAATGTGTACCTGACAATTTTCGATATCCCAAAATATTCCAACAGGTATATTATTTGTTGTTTTCTGTTTATGATGTCTGTACCGAGATCTCACTCTTGACCTTTCTACGGGCAAGATCCCATCTTCACGAACACTGCTTATCTCATCTGACGATTCATCTTCTATATCTAAGAGAACAATGACTATCATAATTCTTAAAAACAATAAAAAGATAAAAAATATAGTACCTATCTATACAAAATAGCAGGAAGTAGGAAATTAATATTGTCTTAGTAAAAAGTATGATAAGTCGCTAAAATAAAATTCTTTTATAATTTTTAAGCATATGTTCATTGCATAATGTTACCTGTAATCCATAATCGAGGTGGCAACGGTATTTTCATGCAAGGACTAGAAACATTACTGGCTAGACCTTGAGCTGAATGACTCCGATGGCCTGAAGTACTTTTCGACACCATTTCTGTATTATCTCGTACTAAACTCATTGTGCGTAGAAACATAATCGACCACGATTACAAAAAATAGATATTTTTATTCATAGACTCGGGGATAAAATCACCATCAAAAGTAGGCTACCCTTGATATGAGACTTAACTTGCACACAACAAACATTAAAATAGTTAAGTACTTAAACCTATAGAAAATGCTTAAATCGTATGGATTTGCGTCTAATTTAAATCACAATTATTTACAAAATGTAAAAACAAATCAACACTTTGCTACGCCATTTCTACATTTGTGCCACAGACTACGACATAACGACTAACGTAAATACGTAGAGTGAGAATGAACCATAGAGGAGGCACTAAAATGACAAGGAATGCGTGAGAGAAATACACTTATGACTATAAAGCTAAGAGCAAGAGAGACAGAAACATTGTTTTTTGTTTCTCTCATGTTATGCGATTTCTTTTGTTGGGGACAAAGGCAGTTTGTCCCAAACAAGCGGCTACAGTCCATTGTTTTGCTAGTTTTCTGTTTTTTCTCGCTGTTAAGTGACTTCAAAGTTTAATAAACGTTGACAGTGATCTGTTTTAATCCGACTTTAAGTGAAAATATGGTGCGTTGTAGTGTGATTGGTTGTAAAAATCGGCCGGAACGAAGATTACCAAATATTACCTTTCACACGTAAGTAAACTTATTTGAAGTATATTGTTTTATAGAACTGGATATAGTTGATACATTTTCATTAACTCTAATGTGAAATTATCTACAAATATATAATATTTTCATCGAAATAGACGTAAACATTTTTTTGTGTTATCCGACTAAATTACGAAGTGTTCTTGTTGTTCAGGACGCCATTTGTTTTTACGTAGTTTCAAATTTATGGTATAATCATGTGATTAACATTAGGGATACCAGTACAGGGTAAAATTTTCCCCAAAATCGTGAAATGTTTTTTTAATATTAAATGTTAATGTTTGTGTAAAGTTTGTTACACGGTTCGGTTTTCCGGTTCAGCTTTCCTCATTTGCATTGGTTTAAGTATTTTTTTTTTCAATGTCGGTTTTTTTGTATATTCCAGGTTACGATGCACATCATAACGCTGAAGACTGCGAAGCTGGCCCTTCCACACGAGCTGCAGCTGCCACTGAAGGCAGCGAGGACCCTGCCCCGTCAGGAGAGGCGGTGTTGGAGTAAAATCCGGAAGGCCACCCCCCGCGCCTTCCTCACCGAGGTGCGGCGCGCCTTTATAAGAACGAACGAGCGGCGGAGTCGTCCATTTTCGTCTGCTACTCGCGCGCACATTATCGCGGACCCTCTGCCCATTTATTTCTACCGTCATTTTGCTGTTCATTTTCAAATAAATGTATTTCGTTTAATTTGCTTTTAATTTGAACTATTTCCAGTACGTTTTTATTAGACTACATTTACGGCTGTATCTTCTAATTGCGTTGACATAGAAATTTGATTTTATTACTGCTTAAAGGTATAATAGACCTAAGTTTTTGATGTGAATATCAATTATTGAATACCTACATTACATTTGCGTTCATGAGTAAAGGGGTTATAAGATTAATTTTTTTTTTTATATAATGTAATAAAAAATTCATGTTTTTCGTAATTATTCCCGTATCTGTTTTATAAGATATTATTCTGTCTTCTGATTCAAATTCAATTTGAATCTGAATCAGAAGAAATAGCAATTAAAACCGCATATTCTGAAACTAGCAACTACTTGCAAGGGAATCACAACCTACAAGGTACTCCCCACGTCCTATAGCACAGACAAAGAAAAAATTGCTACAAGCAACATTTAAAGATACAACATAATAAAACAATTAGGTTTGTTCGAAGCCCTCGGTGCGCGAGTCCGACTCGCACTTGACCTTTTTTGTCCTAATTTTACTGTATTTTCTATTATTATTTACCATTGATTGAAATGATATCTAAACTTTAGCCTTGTTTTTTTATAAAAAATATATGAACTGGGATATTTCGATATTTGTGGTTAATTGCGAGAAGTGTAAAAGCAAAAGTTGTAATAAATATTTTAAATACCTACAACTTTACCATTAAACTTTATTCCGCAGTTATAGTTTTTTTAATCCCGATCTCAGATCGATCGTAAATAACTTTTCCTCTAATTTTTGTTACCTATATTCTCTTCCGTTTGAAATTGATTTCATTGTTCTATAATATTACTTTTATGTTTCAAAAGTTAATAAAAAATCATGTTGAACAATATTACTTTGTTAATTTCAAAAGTTAATATTAAATTAGTGGTCCACTTAGGTCGTGCACATGGCCCAGGGGGGGGCATGGCCCATGACCCCCATGACCCCCCCCCCTGGATCCGCGCTTGTACCGGCCGGCCGCCCGGCTATATATTTTATACCCGTGCGAAGCCGGAGCGGGCCGCTATGTTTTTATATACAACGTTCACAGTTTTTCTGTAGTGTATTTACTATTTAGTATCAGCATTGCACCCGTGCGAAGCCGGGGCGGGTCGCTAGTTAAGTTAATAAATAACAAAATCTTTTCAAATCTGTCTTTTTCTTCATAAACCTATCTTACAAAAAAATACCCAAACATTTATAGATATTTTGCCAGTTTTTCGGATAAAAAGTTTTTGTAATAGTTGGCAACATTGACGTAAGGATTCGCCATCTCGTTCGGGTATACGCCGATGTCGTCTCTAGTACATTCTCCCTCTACGCGTAAATATAATGATTTATGCACAGATAAAATATAATATGTTTATATTCTTATCCATCTGTGTTATTGGTGTTATCCATATAGTTGTTATGGTTGTTTGTCACAGTTTGTTGTAGACTGTGGTTTTTTCTGTGCGTTTGTAAACGCAATCACGTAAATATTTTTACTATATTATGCTTAGAGTATAGTACGACATAAAAGAGATGAAATTAATTATTTTGGAACTAATTCGTTTTTCATTACCTGGCAACCCTGAATTGGCAATGTAGCTGTCAAGTTGAATAAAAATTTTTTGTTTTTTTCGTGAAGTGGAGAATTATTGAGATAAAATTGTTATTTAGAACAAGAAATTTAAATAAAAAAGGAGTCATCATGAAAAAGGTTAAACGTAGCGGTGTCCGTGATGTGGTGTATAAAGTTTTTATTCGGTGTTTGTCCGAATTTCAAGCTGGAAATTTATTGACTGATTTGGAAAACGTTTACAAACGTACATCAGAATATACCGGTGAGATTCCATTTATTTTTGCTCAGTACTACGTAAAATAGAATATTCCATTAGTGACGAGTGTTTAATGTATGTATGTATGGCGATTATTACGTTTTCGCAATTTAATTTGAGGTTATTTGTATGTAAACAAAAACTAGTTTTTATAGTGCGACCAGCACAATTTGAGTCAAGAAGTTATATCCAATCCAACCAGCCTCAAATAAAGTACCTAGTTTAGATTTTACTACATAGTATAGTGATAACTGTTTTCATACAGCTATCTATCTATTAATCAATCAAACCATAAGAAAAAAAATCATATTTACTGTATCATATTTACAGATACTGAAGATGCCGCGTACCCTCTTGCCAGTACTTCGAAACAGATTGATGATCAGTCCTTTGAAGGAGTAGAATATTTAAATTTTGATGAATTATATTAATGTACAAAATTTATCTACAAAAAAAATAAAAATATGTGGTTTTCAAATCGCCTTGTTTTTTTCTACCCGACGGACCCAGAAAGAGGGTAATGTGTTTGAGTTGCATGTATGCTTGTTTGTTTGTATGTTTGATTCTATGTGCGCCTCTGCAGTCTAAACACTTGACCGATTTTTATAAAATAACTAATTCCAAATACATTTAAGTAAAATTTGACCTAGGTAGGTCAATTAAAATACTAATGTATTTTTGTCTTAAATATTTTACACTATTGCTACAATGAAACAATTATAACGGTTTAAATCGCGGTATTTATTTTAGATTATATTATATAGATTTTTGGATTTTTATTCTATAGTATCAAGATCGCTTGCGTCGCAGTATCAGTGTTGCTATATGAGCGACGGTGGCGCCCTCATTTATTTTCATCTCTTTTGTGTCGCACTGTATATATAGTATCTATAGAGTGCGAACAACCAAGTGGGAACAGTAGGCACAGGTGGGAACAACACGACGTTCCCGCCGCGGCCGCGCGCACTCGTAGTCGTGGTTGAGTGCTGACGAAGTGCGTTGCTCTGGAATTTTATTCATTTTTACGAATAAACATGGTGAAATATGCAGTTCTATCTTGCAAAAACGATACTATAAAATACACAAAATTGAAATCCATTATCACATTTAATCAGTAGTTAAGTCGATTGTTATACTTATTTTTATGAAAATAAATCTAGCATCGCGGGGGTGAAGAGGAGGTGGGAGGAAGAACTATATTATAACAAATTATTTAACTTTAAAATTAAAACTCTTTTAAAAATGTATTATAAATAAATTTGTGGTGTGTTTTGTATGATAGACTTTCTAATATTATGAATGCGAATGTATTATAGTGTAAATGTAAAGTATGTAACGTTACGATAATATATTTTCTGAACCGCTAAATTAATTTTGAACATTTTATAGTAGAATGGATAAAATTAAATAAAAAAAAAATATTAATATTATTTATTATATTATCATTTTAAATAATTAATTATTTCTTATTTTTATTTAACATTTTTAAAACATTATTACTTATTATTGTTTGATTTATTATTAAAAAAAATTGCACTAAATATTGCTCTGAGGGTTCGACCGTCACACGACATGCGCTACACAGACCAAAAAGTTTGAGACGATGTAATAAAAGTTTCAATTTAAAAATTTACTTATGATACATATTTATTTACATAACTTATCGATAGCTCAACACGCAATTGATACCTACCCATCCCTATTGGTCACACACACATCTATATAGTATCTATAGCTCATCTGCCTACGATGTGCACTAAGCAATTTGTGCAATACACGCGCTCTATACTACTGTAATATATACTCTAATGGTGGCAGTACACACTACACATGGGCCCAACGTGTTGGGCCAACGGGTTGGGCCAACGTGTAGAGAGCTACTTGGCGGTATGTTGGCTTCATTAGCCTAGTTGGCGCCAATATTGGCAGGCCAACCGAATGTTGTCGGTTTTTTGTGCACACATCAAAGGATCTTGGCGCGCTCCGCAAACAGCGTTCACACGTTGGTGTCTTGACTCTTGTTCAGTTTGTTGTTACGCGTCAGCGGAGACAGTATCGTTGCGCGTCAATGAAATTTACGTTTAACCATGTTCCAATAGCGATGGAGGCCCGAGGCGCCGATGTGGACAAGCAATGAGGTTTTACAATTCGTAGAATTGTATCGACATGAAGGAATAATTTGGAATCCACGGCATGAACTACAGAAAAATAAAAGCCAATCTCAATAAATCAGATGTTTTATTTTCTATTTATTATATTACTAGCGGTCCGCCCCGGCTTCGCCCGTGGTACATGTTTACGTTTTCTCTACATAAGAACCATCCTCGTACTTCAAGGAATATAACAAAAAAAGAATTATCGAAATCGGTTCAGCTGTTCTCGAGTTATGCGCTTACCAACACATTTTGCGATTTATTTTTATATATAAGATTCTAGATGTTTTTCTTATCTCACTTTCATACAATGCGATAAAAAAAAAATATATTTATAAAATGAGTAAAATAGTATTAAAAAGTTACTTGTTCTTAAAAATTAAATAACAATATACAATGAGCGTGGTTTTGATCAAATTGTGCTTTATTACATAAATAATATTATCATTTAATATAATAATAGCTGTGTTTTACCTGAAAATAAAACACATATTAAATACTTACCTATATTTGAAGCTTACTTCATTGAGAAGGTACCTAGCTTTTTCCGCCTATTTTGCCCTCTCTTTCCGTTGTATATATGCTATCTCTCTCGCACACCTCTCCACCAGGTGGCGGGGCGCACGATAATGTGCGGGCGCTGGATGTTTTTTCATTGAGTCGAAATCCACAACAGGTGGACGTTAAGTGTAAGCTTCAAATATAGGTAAGTATTTAATATGTGTTTTATTTTCAGGTAAAACACAGCTATTAAACACTTGACCGTAATTTGAAGCTTACTTCATTGAGACCTGTTTGTTACCCACCTGGTGTACAATGTGACGCCAATGTGAATTTGAATACATAAGTAATTACTTATTTCTTTATTTGAAAGAGTAAGGTGTGCAGATAGTATACCTACTAATAAATCACACAAATTTTTATATTATATAATATATTAACAATCCCAGATGAAAAGTTAATCAAATAAGAACCAAAAAGTTAATCATAATGATTAAAAGTATTATAACTTATGAGATTGGTTCAAGCGTACCTTAGTTAACCTTTTTTGGGCTTGAAAAGTTAAAGTTACTACAATTTCCACTATCTTTAGCGTAAATCTGCGAAAGCGCCAGTAACGACTTTCAATTACGCATTTAGATGTTACTTACAAAATGAAGCAACAGCTGATCCCGACGAGGCAAAAATACCTCAAACTCAAACCTTTATTTATTCAATTAGAACTCTGCAGAAGCATCATTGAATCATCTTAACATAGAATTACCAAATGTCTCAACTCACACAGTTTTAACCCAACCTGCTACAAGCGGACAAGAAGAGACCTTGGTCCTTACTTTTGGGGTCAGAAGTAAATTTAAAAGGTCACCCCTTGAATAAGGCAATAAAATAACAAAACAGGTAAATGGTTTAAATTATAATACAGATTTTTAACATCCAACTAAACCGTGCGGTATCTTTTAATGTTTAGAGCCAACGTCGCAATCATAATCTAAACATGGCTGGTACTTTCAGTACAATGCATGAATTATTTATTTAAAACTGATAGGTCATAAACTCTGTACTGGAAACAAATATACTGAACACAAGGGACTAAAATGATAAAGAGCTTATCTGTGTCCCAAAACTGCAATTACTACAGCTAAGTACGTTACTTTTAATCAATTCAGTTTTAAGATATAATTATGATTTACATCAGAACTTATATACCGAAAGTCTCGGGACTACATAACGTGACTTATTTATAATAGTGTTTGTGCATAACACTAGGCAGTCAACAGCTATATGAACGTCAGATAGGAAAAGAGCCAAATTTATCCAGTCGGTAATAAATATATACTTATATAATTCTTCTTGCTATACTTATTATAATTCAACCAACTACTACTAGCTACTCCGTACCGCAGACCGTACGTCTTTTGGGTAGACGGAGGCAAATAGGATTTTTATTCCAACTATATCATTTGATATTTTGAAAATGTACTCCACATTTTCATACCGTCAGAGTCATTTTGCAGATTATAGTGGTGCAGCACTGAACACTGTCTATTAGGTGGCTGGTGCTGCTGACCGGGCCTTCAGTTCCGCTTTCCAGAATATCTTCACCCTTCTAGGTGCTACTACTACTGAAATAGCGGTACTCTATCGCGTCGTTCAGGTCTCTAACTGACAGGATTTCTCATATTATCGTAACAACCTCGCTCGTTCTAATGCTGGGGCCACACTAACGGGAAATGCCATTAATTAACGCGATAATGGACGTTAACTTTAGGTGTAGCCAGTATTATTTAACAACGGCATTAACATTGCCGTTTGGCGAGGCGATAGCTTTATCGAAAGAATTAACGCAATGAAGCGGTCACACTACGTCCATCTTGCTAGAATTTTAGTAAAATTAACGCCGTTTTTATCGCCAACAATCGGCATTCACGTTGACCGTTGAAGTGTAGCCACCCACTTAACGCCTTAAAAATTATCGGAATAATTATCGCGATAAAGGGCATTAGACGTTAGACGTTAGTGTGGCCCCAGCATTACGAGAACAAATTATCGCCAAGGAATTCTGCTGCAGGATAATGGCAAGAGAGATTATAAGCTTAACTATGCATTATTATGCTCAGGAATATGGTGGATTTTGAATACTATCGTCGTCTGAAAGTATCTCCTTCCGATTAACTTCATTAAGGATGCAGATCTGATCCCATCTTTGTTCCGTAGGAATGCTACGACAGTCTAAACGTTACACTGGACAAAGAAAATTGCCCTAAATATAGTCGGTTGTTCCAACATCCGTAATATGGCTAGCCTACCTTGCTAGCCCTTGATTGTAACTGCTACCAATGCAGGCATTGCTCTCGTGTTGTCCACAGTTGTGCGAGTGCAAAAATGAAGAACAGAGCTCGTGGGGAGCTATGTCCAATGAATCTGTGTTAAGATTATGACAGTATAGGACAGTTAGCTGTGGATGCGTTTATTCATCCGTAAACACGCGAGGCAGCCACGGACAGCGATATAGCAAGAACTAAACTAGCAAAGTTTAGTTCGCTTACCAGACTTATATTTTAAAAGCCGTATAGTCTGTACCTACTGCATTTCATTTATTGCCCCCCCCCCCCCCTCAAAGCAAAGAAATGAACAGTCATTTGGCAGAGCTTTCTCGTTAGGGTAGGGGTTCCAAGTAATATCTAATAATAAGAGGCTTTTGTTTGGATAGATTGACTTTCCGTTATTTATCCTCTATCCTATGTAACTCAACAGTCAGTATTCTCAGTATTCGTTGAGTACTTAAACGTTTTACGTAAATAGTTGTATATAACTTTATTATACAATATAATAATCCTGGTGGGATGACAAGAAACTTGTCTAACAAACGATTATCCTAATCCCTCAGCGATTTATTGTTTGAGCCCTGAAGAAAAATCTCATGGGTGCAATAATGAGGTCAAATGGGTTGAAAAACGAGTCAAATAAATTGCCTACAAGACCGGGCAACTAAAATAGGCCTATGAGAGGTCAAATATACGTAATCAATCGTTTGAAATTTGAAATTTGATTTTGAATCAATCGTCATTTGTTACATTCAATCGCTTTGCGATTAAAAAATCTCTTCCGATGTTTTTATATGAAAATTGGTCGGCTAGTGCCATTGAATGACGATACCAAACATACCGTTGACACAAGGCTTGGTGACAATCCTCGAAACCACCGCCACAAATCATCTGCGAGATGATATTTGATCCGACTG
Organism: Colias eurytheme; assembly: GCF_061535395.1. Lineage (NCBI taxonomy): Eukaryota > Metazoa > Arthropoda > Insecta > Lepidoptera > Pieridae > Colias > Colias eurytheme. Next base: position 5,041,441 of record NC_142987.1, on the reverse strand, counting down.
GCCTTCCTTTGTTGTGAATAGGCTTTACATTGGTAAATACGATTTGTTCAATTCCAATTTCCATAATTGGTAAACCAATGGTGGTGGTGGTTTCCTGATTCCTGAAGCGTAAACTTTTAGGATACGAAGTATCAATTTCATGCGCCCATTATTTGACGTCTCTAACCTTTATTGTATTTATTAGGTCATATTACTATACTGCCCACTGTGAAGAAGATTTCAAAACCTTTTTCTACCTACCTTAGAAGAGTGAAGATCCGATACGGTCATATCCAAAACTTCTTTCGTGGGTCCTCGTTGACGAAAGCAAATATCTATGATCATTTTAATGATCAATCCTTTGTATATTTGCACCAATCGCCATCAAAGCCCCGCGAGGGCTGATATATATTTGCACCATGTCTCCGTGAGGTACTGTTGTAGTCAAAGCCCCGCGAGGGCTGATATATATTTGCACCATTTCTCCGCGAGGGACGGTTGTAATCAAAGCCCCGCGAGAGCTGATATATATTTGCACCATCTTTTCCGTGAGGGACGGTTGTAATCAAAGCCCCGCGAGGGCCGATATATATTTGCACCATTTCCCTGCGAGCGACAGCTGCGCGAGGGATGTTTGTAACTAGAAATAAGTAGGGCCTGCCAAAAAATGCTTAAGAGACACCCTGCGAGGGTGGATTTGACCTGGCTAACCCCTGCGAGGAGTAGTGGCCACATTTATGTATTCTGCTTCGAGCAAGAATACACCTTAGTGCTAATATAAAATTAGCAGTAAATAATCATTTAAATAATATAGCAATTAACAAGGTCCTTTAACTTATTTTCCAATGTTAGCGACAACTGTCCAGGATGAATTAATAAGAATTGATTTGACAATGGTAATAAATTATTTTGTTTATACTTTATATAAAAAAGAACTAACTATTTAATAAATTCATAATTCAAATCAATTCGCTAAATTTTAAAATGAACTTCGATTCATATTTATTTTTGTTCATGCAATCGATGTAACATTTAGTTGCTTTATATCCGTTAACATTCCTTACGAACGCAACCATACCGTCGTAGGACGTTATATTAATTAATTGCACAAAATAATCTCCACTCACCCGCAATTTTTTACTTTTTGTCAAGGTGTACAAGTTTATAATATTATTCTAAAACGTTAGAAGTGAATTGTAAATCCTTTGAAATAAATGTATCTAAATCTAATTTATATTAAGGTATCTCGATAATTATTATACGATAACCCTTTCAGCACAAGTTCAGTAAACCAAAGAATTTAATTGTAAAATTTTGGTACTTACTCGTTTAAACAAAAAAGTTGCATCATTTGAAACAATTTGTAATTTTCAATCAAATTAGCCGTGTGTAATATGTCTATTTTCACATAAAAACGGATCAGAATAATACTCATAAAAGGACACGTATAGATTACGGATAGTTTTGAATGTGTGGTACATTCATGGTACGTATCTACTATACATGAGCGAATTCCATCATTATTCAGTTGAGCGGTAACTCCCGTACGATTTATAAAATAATATCACAACATGTTCTGACATGTCGTGACTTCTTGGAGCTGACTCATCTCGTTCGATAATTTTTAGTAATAAACTATTATAGGAATTCCGAACCGTTCCTAGCGATAACGACAATGTAATAAAGTCGTAGCAATGGATTGTATGCCTGTAAAGCTTTGAGTTGGCTCATATCCATACTAAGTAGGTATTAATTGTAATTTTTCCAAGAAAAATTCACTTGTAACCTTGTACAGTGCGACACAAAAGAGATGAAAATAAATGAGGGCGCCACCGTCGCTCATATAGCAACACTGATACTGCGACGCAAGCGATCTTGATACTATAGAATAAAAATCCAAAAATCTATATATATTATAATCTAAAATAAATACCGCGATTTAAACCGTTATAATTGTTTCATTGTAGCAATAGTGTAAATTTAAGACAAAATTACATTAGTATTTTAATTGACCTACCTAGGTCAAATTTTACTTAAATGTATTTGGAATTAGTTATTTTATAAAAATCGGTCAAGTGCTTAGACTGCAGAGGCGCACATAGAATCAAACATACAAACAAACAAGCATACATGCAGCTCAAACACATTACCCTCTTTCTGGGTCCGTCGGGTAGAAAAAAACAAGGCGATTTGAAAACCACATATTTTTATTTTTTTTGTAGATAAATTTTGTACATTAATATAATTCATCAAAATCTAAATATTCTACTCCTTCAAAGGACTGATCATCACTCTGTTTCGAAGTACTGGCAAGAGGGTACGGGGCATCTTCAGTATCTGTAAATATGATACAGTAAATATGATTTTTTTTCTTATGGTTTTATTGATTAATAGATAGATAGCTGTATGAAAACAGTTATCACTATACTATGTAGTAAAATCTAAACTAGGTACTTTATTTGAGGCTGGTTGGATTGGATATAACTTCTTGACTCAAATTGTGCTGGTCGCACTATAAAAACTAGTTTTTGTTTACATACAAATAACCTCAAATTAAATTGCGAAAACGTAATAATCGCCATACATACATACATTAAACACTCGTCACTAATGGAATATTCTATTTTACGTAGTACTGAGCAAAAATAAATGGAATCTCACCGGTATATTCTGCTGTACGTTTGTAAACGTTTTCCAAATCAGTCAATAAATTTCCAGCTTGAAATTCGGACAAACACCGAATAAAAACTTTATACACCACATCACGGACACCGCTACGTTTAACCTTTTTCATGATGTCTCCTTTTTTATTTAAATTTCTTGTTCTAAATAACAATTTTATCTCAATAATTCTCCACTTCACGAAAAAAACAACAAATTTTTATTCAACTTGACAGCTACATTGCCAATTCAGGGTTGCCAGGTAATGAAAAACGAATTAGTTCCAAAATAATTAATTTCATCTCTTTTATGTCGCACTATAATAAAAACACATTATTAAAAATGAAATAAAAAATTAAAAATATCTATATACAAGAGAGGGTATTTGATATATCTAGTAATATCAAATAATCACAAAAGTAATATTAACGATTCGAGTAAAGCCGAACGGTAACACCGTTAAAATAGCTTTACTCACAGTATTAAAAATTCAAATATTAATTAGTACATATTGCATAATGAAATATTTCAAAAGAAAAGTTACTATTTCAAGTAAAATGTAACGGTTGTATCGTTAATTTTAAATATCTTTATTCATGCTATTAAGTATTTAAGCATATTGAAAAATAAACTATTGCTGAAGGATTCATTAAAAACCTCAGCATTTTAAATAAAGTCCAACGATTATACCGTTGACTTTAAAGATTTTTACTCATTTTTAAGTAAAATATTATTAGAATAGATGTAAAAATAACTCACTGTACCGATCCGACGGGATACACTTTTTAACACTTTTAGCACTTGCTTTAAGCAATACTTAATACTTAATAGCACCAAGGTTGTAGTCTTGTAGACAACCTTCTCGCGGCGGAAGCTAGACGCCAATGAAAAAACATCCAGCGCCCGCACATTATCGTGCGCCCCGCCACCTGGTGGAGAGGTGTGCGAGAGAGATAGCATATATACAACGGAAAGAGAGGGCAAAATAGGCGGAAAAAGCTAGGTACCTTCTCAATGAAGTAAGCTTCAAATTACGGTCAAGTGTTTAATATTATATTATAATCTTTAAAGTTTCGTTTTATAGGTAATTAAAATTAAATTAAGTGTAAAATTTACACATTTTAAACATTTGAAAAAATCTAAACATAATAATGTTATAAGTATTTATACAGAAATAAAAAAGGACAATAGAGTATCATCGCAGACGGCAGAGTACATTCATTGTTATTGATGCACATGTACGTAATAATTAAACGCACTGTATAAATAAATTGCCGCGGCTGCAAGAACTTCTACGGACTACGTCCATCCTTGAATCGCCAATGCAGAATGATCTGTACGCCAATGTGTGAACAGGAAACTTCATTTTTTCCCAACACGTTGGCCCAACGCCTTGGCCCCATGTGTACTGCCGCTATAAGATATTATGCCTGAGACTACAATGATGAAATGCTTACTCTATTAATATGTCTTAATAATATTATTATTATTTATTATTAAAACTCCAAACTTATAGTTCTGGTACTCTAGTGAAGTTACGTGAATATCCATTATTTAATATGTAATACAAAAAAGACGTGTGGCACTCGGAGACTACCGGCCGCGGTAAAGCTATAAGCTGTGGGCTGTGGCTATAAGCATGCTATGCCTTCAAACCACACCTCCGTGCCTGTCGGAGTGGGGAGCCGGGAGCGTGAGGTTTTTCATTACGGAATTTCTGGATTCGGCCCCCGCGCTCAATATAGAAGCTATGCATTAGCTTAAAACCCTTCAAATTCATCATTCTAAAGAACAGAATACCTAATAAGCAACTTGTCCATTTTTTCGTCAAAAATATTAATGTGAATGGCATGATTTATTTTTATTTTAGTTCATTTTTATATTATCTTTGGTTGTCAGTGTAATGTCATCGATCATCGGTCTGTTGTCCTGTCATTAGCAGTGAGCTTGCATTTAGCCCAAAATATTAAAATTTGCAAATTGCAACTTTAAATAACTCTAAACTCTGTTATTACAAACATTCTTTCATTTAACTAATTTTTTTTTTTCTGCAAAGGTTGTCCAGTAAGTAGATTGTCGATTACTAATTATATCCAGTAATTCCTAATGGAAACAAATATATGCATTTTCACTAACGTAGTACTGACTGAATTACTCTACATTTCAGTATAAACCTTTAACATGACTTCCAACGGTGATATCGAAAGCCTCGATGCTAGCGGCAAAATAATAAAAATGGAAGTAAGTTTATCATTACAAAATAATATATTGTCTGATATGTTTAAACTTACAATGACTCGTAAGTTACGGTGGAATAACTCTGTTTCTTTGTTCAGGTTGACTATAGTGCTACGTGTGATGAAAAGATACCTATCTGGAAATCATGGGCAGCTAGTGGCAAGGTTCAAGAAGCTATTGACCAACTCTTAGCTCTTGAAAAACAAACCAGAACGGTAATTAAATATTCATTCCTAAGTCATAAGATATAACAGTGTACATGTAGAGGCTTTTCTTGAATATAGCATTGTATACCTACCCAACATAAAGAAGGTATCTGATATTTACGTTTCCATTGTTGAAATTTTCTCTTAATTACAATCATATTTTTACAGGGAGCTGATATGGCTTCAACAGCTAGGATCTTGGTCACTATAGTACAAATATGTTTTGAGGCTAAGAACTGGACAGCATTAAATGATCACATAATTTTGCTTTCAAAGAGAAGGTAAGAATATTGAGGGATAAATTTCAATTAAATAAAATTTCAGCTGGTATTATGGAAACAATTTGTGTTTATATTTTGTGTAAATTAAATAACATTTGCTTGAAAACATGAGAAGAATTCATACAGCATATTTTAAAAACTTCAATATTTTCAGGTCACAACTCAAGCAAGCTGTTGTAAAGATGGTCCAAGAGTGCTGTACCTATGTGGACAAAACACCAGACAAAGAAACGAAAATAAAACTCATTGAAACACTGAGAACAATAACTGAAGGGAAAATTTATGTGGAGGTAGAGAGAGCTCGCCTCACCCATATTTTGGCTAAAATTCGTGAAGAGGAAGACAATGTTGCAGAAGCAGCAAAGATAATACAAGAATTGCAAGTTGAGACATATGGCTCTATGGATAAGAGAGAGAAGGTGGAACTAATCTTGGAGCAAATGAGGCTCTGTCTAGCTATAAAAGATTATATCAGAACTCAAATCATCTCCAAGAAGATTAATACCAAGTTCTTTGAAGAGGAAAATACACTGGTAAGAAATATGATATTTTTTGTTTTATTTATATCAATATTGTTATTTAACAGGTTATTTAATAATTAGCTAACAAAAGCTCTGATGGGAAGTTGAAGCAGTAGTAAACAGCTGATTGTTTCAATTTTTCATCATTATAATAGAACGGTTCTTAAAACGGATGAACAAAAATATGTATATAATAAGCAATGGAAAAGGTAATCCAAAATCAAACTCAAACATTATTTATTCAATTAGACTTCTTTTAGAAGCACTTTCGAATCGTCAATAAATATTTTTAACAATTACCACAATTCTGTTCTTTAACAATATTAATAAATATATTAATTACAGGAGCTTAAAGAAAAGTTCTATCGGCTAATGATAGCTGTAGATCAACACAATGGAGCGTACCTATCAGTATGTCGTCACTTCCGCGCTCTCGGCCAATCGGGTGGCTCCGAGGCGCTGATTGGTAGCGTCGTGTTCCTCGTATTAGCGCCATATGATAATGAACAAGCCGACTTGACGCATAGAGTTAATGAGGATAAGGAGTTGGATAAATTACCTGAGTACAAGTAAGTTTGATCTAAATTTAAAGTACTATTATGATTTTTAGAGGTGAATGAAGGCTGGTATATTTTGGTAGATAGAATAGGTATAAAATTATACAACCAAGCGAAAAAGTTAATGGAAACTTGTAAAATCAGACTGGAGTCATATTTTTATGATGAAAAAAAAAATGTTTGCTTCTTTCATCTTTTTCTTGTAACAAAAATATTTCAAATCAATATGAAAAATTTGTAAAAAGTAAATAATTTGATAATGTAGGTACATATTATTATTAAATTTTTAATACTTTATATGTTTTATAACCAGCTATAACTGTGACTTTCTCCTTTTATAGACAACTCCTGGGTCTGTTCATCAACCCAGAGATAATCAGATGGAATATGCTTTGCTCCTCATATGAAAAAATGCTTAGAGCAACACCATACTTCAATCCATCTGATGAAAAAGGACAAGAACGCTGGAACGATCTTAAGAACAGGGTTGTAGAACATGTAAGTACTTATAAAATTTTTTTAGATTGTAATATTTCTGGTTTTTTTTTGTTATTATCACACAAACAATTAGTAATTCTAAAAGATTATCCCCTTTATTGTTTCTATCTTACGATTTAACATTATACACATTTGAATACAGTAAAACTAGTTGCTAAAAAAAGGGTGAAATAATAAAACACATAACACACACAAGTATTTTATTCCTTAAACATAAAGCAATAGTGTTTTGTTAATATATGTTAGACTAGAGTAGATAATTTTTGAAACAAAAAAAAATCGCAGTCGGATGAAACCCATTAGAAAAGGAGGGGAATATGATGAAAATTAAAGGAAAAATAAATTACGGTCAATCCGAGTTCGGGAAGAGGGAGGGAAGAGAAAAAAATGGTTTCTCTTGATTTCCGACAAAACTACAAGTCCTACGGAAAAAAGTTCAATGGCAAAGTTGTAGGTAATAAAAAGATCTACAACTTTTGTATTGACAATTTTTTCATATAACCTCAAAATTTAGGTGAAAAATTCAAAAAACCAAGTTTTTGGTTTTTTATTTTTATCTACTTCAAAATTTATTTATTTTATACGAAATTTGGTGGAAACTTGCTTTATTATGTCCCAGATACACTGTAATTTATTTGACTGAAAATATTTATTTTTTCGCCTTATTTTGAATTAATACCAAAAATACAACCTAATTTTCAATCGAAAAGTCACCCGTCAAAATATCAGCTTTTTTCAAAAACTTGGGGAGCCTTTTATTCATTGAAATCTCTACTTTCATATGGTGTAAAAAAAAATAAACTATACCATAGTAAATGTTCTCAGGAAATGCATACAAACAGTGTGAAAATGAGCTTTTACTAAATCAGGCACACTTCTCAAACTACCTGAAATGTTTTTATCGACATCATTTTGCTTTTGAATATGCTGTAAAATATTAAACTTAGAACAGATAATTTTTTTTCTTTTGAAATATTACCGAAAAGCCGATACAAGAGAAGATATAGAGTTCGAGAAGTGTGCCTGATTTAGTAAAAGCTCATTTTCACACTGTTTGTATGCATTTCCTGAGAACATTTACTATGGTAATGTTTTAATTTTTTTTACACCATATGAAAGTAGAGATTTCAATGAATAAAAGGCTCCCAAAGTTTTTGAAAAAAGCTGATATTTTGACGGGTGACTTTTCGATTGAAAATTAGGTTATTTTTTTTGGTATTAATTCAAAATAAGGCGAAAAAATAAATATTTTCAATCAAATAAATTACAGTGTATTTGGGACATAATAAAGCAAGTTTCCACCAAATTTCGTAGAAAATAAATAAATTTTGAAGTAGATAAAAATAAAAAACCCAAAAACTTGGTTTTTTGAATTTTTCACCTAAATTTTGAGCTTATATGAAAAAATTGTCAATACAAAAGTTGTAGATCTTTTTATTACCTACAACTTTGCCATTGAACTTTTTTCCGTAGGACTTGTAGTTTTGTCGGAAATCGAGAGAAACCATTTTTTTCTCTTAAAAGCTCCCCCCTCCCACTTCCCGAACTCGGGTTGACCGTAATTTATTTTTCCTTTAATTTTCATCATATTCCCCTCCTTTTCTAATGGGTTTCATCCGACTGCGATTTTTTTGCACTTTTTATTATTTTTAAAGGGATCTACCCCAGTGTATGTACCTCATGTTGATCTATAACTGTGGATGAAATGAACTAATCTTAATTTATGTCGTCTATGTAAATTTTTAAAAGCCGACATTAAAATTTTATTCTCTTCCCGCAGAATATCCGCATAATGTCAATGTACTACACGCGTATAACGCTTCAACGTATGAGCGAACTGCTAGGCTTAAGTGTGACTGAGACAGAAGACGCACTTAGCCAGCTCGTTGTAAGCAGTGTGGTGAAAGCCAAAATCGACCGTCCAGCTGGTGTAGTGCACTTTAGGTAAGCATATAATTATGTTTGGTTGAATACGAGAAAAAAAAATTTTGTGTGGTTTTATGAAACCACGGTAAAAGTGAAACTGTTCGAACGGTTCCGAACACTGCTTTGTGTAGCGCATGTCGCGTGACGGTCGGCTGCCGAGTAGGTATACCTACTCGGCAGCCGCGATACACGCGACATGCGCTACACAGACCAAAAAGTTTGAGACGATGTAATAAAAGTTTCACTTTAAAAACTTGTAGTGAAAAGGGATTCTAACTCCTTATTCGGTTAATCCTTACCATTAACCACTAGCAAAACCGTCACAGTAATTTATTTAAATCAAAATTCAGTCAAATGACAGTCATTCATTAGATATTGTGTGACAAAACTTGACTTATTTGTTGCAAAAGTACAGCTTAATTATTTCTACATGCCACACTATGCATAAAAATTTCTTCTTCATCAGTGTAAAAGCACATTTAAACTGTCTTACTCCCTTTCAGATTGAACATGGACTCATCGGACCGTTTGAACGAATGGTCGCAGAACCTCAACACGTTGATGCAACTTGTTAACAAAACCACACATTTGATTAACAAAGAGGAATGCGTTCATAAACATCTGCTCGCTACTGCGGACTAAATGCATTTCGATCAGCAATGTGTTCATTATTTCTGAACGCCTCAAACTTACTTTTAAATGTATTTCTATAAGATTAGAGAATAAATATTTCATATAATAACGGCGTTTTATTATTTGGTTGATTTGGTACTTAATTATAAAAAATGCATTTTTTTATACATATTTGCGGTTTTTAAATTTTGACAATGCTTTTTAGAGAAGAATATTGTATTTAAATGAATTATGAAAGTAGTGACATTGTTTAGAACCGCTTTTAATTAAATAATTATAGTAAGTTATCATTGAGTTATTATCATTGAGTAAAAAGTTCAGTTGCTCAATACGACAGTGATAAGATAAAAGATGTCAATGGTTGTAATTATGAAATAACAAAAAAGTATAATCAGTACATTATAATATTTTATAATAAGTTAACGTGCGAATTAGTAAAATGCTTGTGTTAATAACCTCTATTTTACTACCAGTATGTTTTGTGTTAATTTTTCGGTTTTTAAATGCAAAAAATAAACCTCCGATTTTCGGTGTATACCAGCAGAAGAATAAGACTTATTGGTTGAAGTTTCTATTCATGTACACCATTTTAAAAGTAAGACAGGTAAGAAATATTTTTTTTTTAATTACTAGCTGTGCCGCGCAGTTTCACCCGCATTGCTCCGCTCCTGTGTCAGCGTGATGATAGCTTCCTTGATAAATGAGCTATCTAACACCGAAATAATTTTTCAAATCGCACCAGTAGTACCTGAGATTAGGGCGTTCAAACAAACAAACTCTTCAGCTTGAATTTTAATGTTTGTAATAAGTAACATTATTTTCAATACCTACCTATATAGCATGCCTTTGATATTCCCATGTAATTTTTTCAGTTGAAAGTACATTTACAACGACTGTTTGCCGTCGAATTGGGTCGAAGCAGCGATGGTGTAATGCATGTTGAAGACCACGATGTTAATCTCGAAAAACTTTATAATCTTGGCGATAACCCGAAGGTACATAGATTAGTTTAATTATTATTCTAAGATTCATATTATAGATTTTTAATACCTACTTGGTACAATATACAATGGTCTGGCTAGTTTAATACTCTAAAGGGCTAGTTAGTACTAGGAACTAGTAGTACTGGCTAGTAAGAACTATTCTTTATAAATTTATAGTAAGAACTATATTTTAATGTAATAAAGAAAAAAAATGAATAAAAAAGTTAATTGGTGTTAAATTTATATTTCATTTATTGTTTTATTAATTTGGCTCACAGAAATTGTTATTTTAAATCAATCTTTTTTTTAAATTTTATTTCATATGAAGGCAGTGGATGGAACATATTTTAATGGCATGTCAAAATCTGGTGCAGCTCTCATTTGTGGATTAGCAAGACGACCTCAACGGATATGCGATGCTTTTTTGTTTTTAAAGGTAACATTAGGATACATGGGTTGTTTACATTACAGTATCTATATATAGGTATCGTAGGTATTTCATTCATAAACTTTTGTCTAAAAACAATATACTTAATTATACTAATGAACCGATTTTGATGAAGTTTTATATACGTTTCTATGTCTACTGAATCTTCCACACAAGGTATTTTTGCTATTAATAAAAATACACAACTTACTAATATCAAAGCATTCTTTTAAATCTAGATAGATAGAGAAGAAGTTTTATTAACACCAAGCCTACCAGATACATATCTTAAGAAGTCCAGTGAAGATGATGACAGTCATGAAGTCCAAGGTTTATCCGTTGCTAATTTTATACCAATGCGCACTTGGAAACTGTCGTATAGTGGAGAAATGAAGTAAGGATTATATTTTATTATTTTAATAATTTTTTTAAGTTATAGTTATAGGTATAGATTTTTTGTACCCACCACCGATTTTGACCTAAATTATATACTTACCTATTGATTCGCAGGCCCCGAAATGATCCAAATAAGAAAATAAAAGTAGAGGCAAATTTAACATGGAGTGCCAATTTTCCACCGTTCGAATACGATTCCCAAATGTCTCCTAAAAGCATGGCTAGTGACATGGCACGGGAACCCTGGTCTGCTGATTACTTTAAGTTGCTTAAAAAGTAAGGCAAATTCTTTCCTTTTTACTAGAAAAAGGGCTAACCAATGCATACTGTCACGTTATAAGTCCTAGCATTAACCGCTTTGCAACCTCTCCTATGTGTTTCTTGTATAAACAATTAAATACTTAATCATATTAAGTATATTTAAAGTAAAAAATAAAAAATAAATATTTCAGGTTTCACCAAACTCACTACGAGCAGGTAGGATACATAAAGGGCACAGTAGTAGTTGACGATAAAATACACGAATTGAACATGCCTTGTGTACGAGACCGCAGTTTCGGTAAGATAATTTTTGTAAATTTATAAATTTAAAAGTATCTGGCATTGGCAGTGGTATAGATAGTTCCTGCAGACGAAATCAATTAAATATCTACGATTTCAAAAATTGGACATTTCAACAGAAATTTTATTGAGAATTGATCACTAACACTAATGATCTGAAGTGATCAATTACCACATAACATCTTAGAGAAATATATTAATTGTCAAAATATTCGATTAAGAAAAACTTTCCTAAACTCAGGTCATTCGTTTAGATTGTTAGAAGTTACGATGTCGCAGAGAATAATATAAAGGACCAAACAGGTTCGTCTCAATATAGTTTTAAGTTTAACTTATTATCAAATGAAACGAAATACTTATTCTTTTTAGGGCCATTGCGGGAGTGGCGAAATTTCCATCGCTATGTTTATCATTTTATATTCCTTGACAATGGAGACTTTATAGCCGTGGGAAGTATATCGCAACCATCAATTTTATCCCAGTAAGTAATGTTTTAAAATCATCATATTATGTACCTAATTAATAGTCTCGATACTATGTTTTGTATTACACCTCTTTCTCTTATTTACCGTTCCTTTAAAAAATTTCAGCCTCACAGTTGGCTACTTCTGCCGAATGTCGGACCAATCAGTGATATCGGTCGATTCTTCAAACTTCCAATTATACCAACACGGAGAAAATCAACAACTACCTAAGGATTATGGATTTATTTTTGAGGCTGGTATGTTCAATCTTATAAACGTACCTATTCCGTTTTTGAATATATAAAAATTAAACAATTTCCTTGTACCTTTTATTGTATATTAACTGAACCAGTATGAGTCGGTCTGCCAGAAAGTCTTAAATATTCTAACTAGCTGTCCCATCCCATCAGATGTTATTCTGCTCTATTTTTCAAATATGTTAAAAGAAAGCATTGGTCAAGCTGTTGTCAAGTTTCAATGAAGTTAGAATTTTTTTAAATTGTTATCCCTCTATGTGATGAGTACAAGACAGAACGTTATCCGGGGCAGCTAAGAATTTGATAAAAATCGGCCAAGCCGTTTCAGAGGAGTGTATAAACAGAGATTATTGTGTATGTAATACAAAGTTAACCAAATTTTCATAGTACATAGGTGATAATATCTATATTTTTTTGTAAGGTGGAGAATTATACATAGTGAAAGTACAAGCTAAGGACGAAGTCACATTTTTCATTGGAAAAGAGAAAGAAGCAAAGTTCTACGAAAAGTGGTGTGACATTGAAGTTAATGGTATGAAGGGTCAAGCTTGCGTAGAATGGCAATATAACAATGAGGTACCAATATAACATTATCAAACATTATTGTATTTTATTGCTATTATTTCTGATTGAAACTGTATGTTCTTAAGAGAAATCGGATAACTACATACTTAAATTATTATTAAAGTATTTATGAGAAAGGGGAGGTGGCAGGCGAATACCCCGATTCCTTCTAACTCCTATATTTGTGTTGCTCTATGGAAGTGTGTCTATAATTTTTTTTATAAAGATAGCTTTGCTGTTAAAATATGAGGGTACACAGATCACAGAAACTATAAAGGGAGATATGGTTAGGGGGCGGGGCCGGTGGCGCAGCAATATGCCCAAAAAAAGAACAAGCTGTAGTGGTGCTGTATACGTACGTCACTTACAATCTAGTGTGCGAACGAATAGTCGCTCTCATATTTTTGTGTGTACAACGCGAAGTATTGTTTTGATTTTGTTTACTGCAGTTGTGTGCGTAAATTTTTTATGAGACACGGTTTCGTACTCAGCGCAAGCGATTGGCATCTCTCTAGATCTCTATGGTACCTACTTAAAAAATAAGGAGTCAAAAGGAAAAAAAAAACAACAACATGTTAGCATCAAATGTTTATTTCAGCGTAACATTTCATGTTGAAACAATATTTTGAAACAAGACTAGTATTGCGCACAACATGACTTATTAAAATATGCCGTTATTACAATATATTTAAAAATATATTTCTTTCTTCTATTAAAAATGAAATTTACAATAGTATGCTATTTAATTCTTTGTACAGATGCTCAATTTAATTTTACTACTACATACATTATCATACGCAGTATAGATTAACACTAACATATAGATTATAGGTGCTAGAATATAATATTTAAAATATAAAATACAACATTTGTTAGACACAACAGAATGTGGAATATATTTAGACAAATAGCAATTAGTTTAAGGCTTGCTAAACGACAAAACGATTATTAAAATGAGCAAAAAGCTACAATATTCATGCTGATTAACATAGTGATATACAGGGATTATCTCAGACTACCTACATATTAAACTATAGATACCAAGTGCATCAAATGATATGGAAATATTTGTATACATTGTATGATTTATAGACTTGCTAGAAAGATCTTTTTCTAGAATGAAATTACATTTTCAGTACAATAAGTGTTACGTAGCAACTTTTAAAATATTTAGTAAAACATTGCTCTAATTAATATAACTGAAATCAAGAAACGGTAAATGCTTTGTAATTTTTTCAATGAGACGAGTTGCTTTTTGTCCTTATAGTTCTGATTTACAAATACTATGAAGCTGTCTTAAAGAATATCATGACATAAAAAAGTAATGGAAGACAATTAAACATTTAGATATTTATATCGAAACAAATCTACTTTTTGATGGGACATGAAAAACTAGAAATTTATACTATAAGAAATGGCCAATGAGTACTTAAATAAGGTCGAAAATTTAAGTAATGAACTGGACGTACTATATTATTCTACTGAACACAACTATAGCTCTCTTCTTCTCTTTATTTATACGTACTCCAAATGAATCCATTATTCTTTGGCCTAATACATTTTTTGGAATACAAAATACGTAGTATAAAAGAATTTAAATTAGATGACTTCAATTCTATTGAAGGGTGTTTTCTAGTAACACATAAACAAACTATTATGTAGAGTCTAGTCCTATCAGAATATTGAAAATAGTAATTGACACAAATAGTTGGCAACAAGAATGACTAGGTTCTTACGTGTACAATTTACTGTTGTATTTCCCTCTATTTGTTTTACAATCTCAAATAATTGCTACTAATGTTCCAATTACAAATCTATACTTACGGGAATATTTTTGAAATTTCAAGAATGTATTATTATTACTTAAATATCTATATTGACGACAAAAAAAAAATTAAGAAAGTACATAATATCGCATTATCTTCAAATTTCAATTCAAAGCTTCAATTCCATTAATATTAAATATTAGTTATAAAGATTTTATTGGAGTATAAAACTCCATAAAAGTTTCCAGAATTTGGATCTGTATCTAGTTTGACTAAATTGGACTGTAACTAATCCACTTATAATATTTCACTATATAAATACGTAGCAATAAAGGTCCCACTCCAATAGAATTAACTAATATTACTGTTTTTGGAATGAATCAGACTAGAATGTTTTCGATCTACATTTAATGTTAGATAAACTGTTTAACAGTAAATTTTTACCTTTTTAGACATCATGAAAAGTTCAAACCTCAGATTTTAATTGAAAATTAAATTCTGTAGAATCAAAACGCAATAACAATGTTATGCTCCTGCCACACTATGCTCATCGCGCTGCCGTTATTCGCCGCGACATTGCCGTCTCTGGCCACACACTGCTCTACTTGCGCGATTAATCGCGGCGCTCCTCACTTGTCATTTGCCTTGGTGAGACAATGGACGTTGAAACGGTGGCAGCGTGCGCGCTATGCATTATTAATATAGCTAATTATATTAATGTAGGTAGTAACAATAAATATACCTACATCGTCGTCCTCAAACATGTTAAAAAACATGTTTGAGGACGACGCTTTCACACTTTTTCATTTGACCATTCCATGCTTGGCGACGACATAATTTCTAATTTTGCATACGTCTTGCGCGAGCGCTCGATGCGGACTGCGATCGTGCGATTATGTGGCCAGTCACTCGCACTCGTATTGCCGGTCCTTTGACTCGCGCGCAAAAACCGACAAAATAGAGAGCAGTGAGCAGGACGATGAGCACGACGAGTGGCATGACGAGTAACGTGGCCACACTATGTCTCTGCCTACTTTCCTCATTACTTCCCATACCACTCGTCGAGTGTGTGGCCGGCGTATTATATATAAAAAATATCGTTGGAATTCGTGGATTTTAGTATCCAGATTTTAATGACTGCTATATATATTTCTCTTATATATCTAATCTATAACATACATAAGTTGTATATAATATTATTAGAACACAAAAATGTACTAAGGCGCATAGGTTTAGATTTTGTGCGTATTTGGTTGTCGATAGCTCATAGCTCATACACTGAAAAGTGTAGTTACTTCTTTTTTACTATATACCACACATAACTACTGAGTTCTAACAATATTGTTGGTTAATTATTTTATTATAATGACAAGCGATACAATTTTTTAAAGTAAATTTACTAGAAAGTTTAAATTTATTTCTTGAAAGGGGACAAATTTTCCATATTATCGTGATATAAACCATGTCTTATGATGACTAAAACGTTCATATAGATTTAGAAGAATCACAAACACCGACTAGACGAATGTAAATCACAGCACTTATGTATGAAAATGTTTAGAACATCTCTTGAGACGGCTGGCCGAAGTCTATGCGTGTAGACTTGTCATACGATATTATAATATAACAATATTCCGTCGGTAAAGTAATACTGAACTAGGCGTTACAACTATAACATGAAACTTACAATACTTAATTTAATACTGGTACTTATATTTTATTCTTCATCATCTTTATTCAATTGTATATGCCTTAAGCATAAAAGTATATAGCTATCGTTGACTAGTTAAATATTGTACAACCATATTGCTATAAATTGCGTTATGGTACTTGATAATAAAGATGATATATTATACAAATTGTAATTATTTTCGAAAATTTAACAATCCATTGATAATTCATAGAATAGATCGCGTTTAGTACACATTAATATCAAACAAGTTACTTGTCTTTTCTGAAGTCTGATATAAAATATGAAACATATACTTAGCTGTTTTTTTCTTCTTATTAGGGCTTCATAAGCATACGCAGGCACTCAATACGGTTAACTCGAACACACAAGTAATAATTAAGTTTACTATTTATCTACTTATTATTTGAAATAAACATATATAAATAAAACAATAGTACTAAATAATACATTGAACACAAAAATATTTCACTAGTTATGAACTGAAATTGATATGCCATATCTTAACTGCCACTTAAAAATAAACAATATTTCTTACAATATCATGAAACGTATACTGAGAAATATGTGAAAATATTTCGCGTAACACAAAAATTCAAACTAAAAATCTTTTAAATTATTAGTAACGAAATAGTTTGATGCATTTTAAAAATCCAAAATATCGTACACAATATTATGAATGACCGAAATAAACTCCATATTAGGATAAAAAAAATATCTGAAGTTATAACTAACCAAGACTAAATTAGTTTTCAATCATAGTATTACATTTATGAAAGTAATAACATATTATATCACAACCAAATAATACCAGGTGTAATACAAGTACATCCAACTAAGAAAAGGAATTTTATTTAGTCAGGTAAAATAACACACTGTTATTGGCAGAAATATATCTTTTAAAAATATAAAATATAATCGTACTTTCAAATGACTTTTGACACAAAAATGTCCGGACATTCCTATTCTTAGTTAGATTCCACAGTAACATATTGTACACTTAAGTGCGCTCAATACATACACAGTGCAAAAAACAACAAATAAACAATAACATTAACTATAAGCAAATAAGCTCTCTGAACGAACTACAAATGTAGCTTAGTTCAAGTAATAATTAATAAAAATAATTGGGACAAAACATAATCTAATAATATATTAATGGAATACATTAGGTATAATGACTAAAACTAATTAACCTAATGACTATTGTTATAAGCACATTGAACATGGAATACTTTTTATTCACATTTGACTAGACATGTCTTTTAGTAAACAAATACTTTGGTACTATACTATTAATGATGAATTTTCAATCCACAACTAAAATTAAATTAAAAACATACAGGTAACATGAAAATTATCCCTTGAATAAATCTTCGTTCTTTTTTTCAACAAAATAATAAGTTAAACATAAAACCGTAAACAATTTCACTTTTTTATGCGTTTAGACAGTCAATATTTCAAATTCAATTCACATACAAAATTGATTATTTTGTAGATTACATGTATGAAGTAAATATAAATAGTAGAATTAATCTATTGTATAATATAGTAATTAAAGCTGAATAGAATAGCTAACTGGATATAACATGGGAATTAAGAACACACAAATGTGACTATGTGGTCTGAATTATTTTAACCAACATACCTTATTTGGCTTGAAATAAGTCAATTTAATATAAATTTACTCACCATACTTACATAAATATATTTTCGTCTCGATGTAGTATATGTCAATAGTGTATAAATGTGCGAATGGCATTTTTTTTTGTCTTACCTTTATTATCCGAACGAAGTAATTAAACATAATTTTGGTATTGTTATACATACAATAACAATGTATTGCAAACATACCAATGCAAATGCCAATTAAGGTAAGTAATTTGGGCGATACATAATTGAGGAAAACTAACTTTTAGAAATATTATAAAAAAGGATGAATTACAAATGTAAAACTTCCATGGAATTTTGAAATAATTTAAATTTGTTTTTCCAAGCTATTTCCGATAAGTGGTAAATATATTTATTGTATATTGCACACAGCAGAGGTTCCTGGCGCATGGTCTAGGAGAGCTCTACGTCGTTTTATACCTTCAAGGTATACTTCGCGGTTGAACAGACCAGCTGCTAATGGTACCCTGTAATATAAAATTAATCTATCAATATTAGACGACGCGGTTGGCGCAGTGGTAAAGTAACTGCCTACTGAGCCGACGGTCCCGGGTTCGATCCCCGGTCAGGGCAAATATTTGTGTGATGAACTCAATTATTTGTTCTTGGATCTGGGTGTTATCTATATAGGTATGTATTTATTAAATATTATATTTATCGTCGCCTAGTACCCACAATACAAGCCTTAATTGAGCTTACTGTGGGACTAGGTCGATTTGTGTAATAATGTCCTATAATATTTATTTAATATGAATGATGTGTAAAAGTGGTCAGTGGTGGTGGTGTTGTTCAAAATTCGACCATAACCATAAACATAAGAGAATGTGCGTGTCTGTGTCAAATGCGTTGTAGTGTGAAATGTAATTTTTTATCTATTTCATGTCTTTTAATGCATTATTTGTGAAAAATACTAGCATTCCCCACTCCTCTATATAAAATTGTTATAATTCTTCACCAACAAATGTTAAGATTCTTTTCAAAAGTAAAACATAACCAGGGAATTTTTATATCACATCAAATATGCCTGTATTAATCATATCTATAAAATATAAATTTAGTTGAATAATACATACACATCAGTACCAGGCCGCAGTGCTGCTGAAAACAATCCCCACACCGGCTTATGGTCGCTCGTACATATTGACTGTACTGAGTTATACGCTAGGCACTTTAACCCGGATGTCACTGGAACAGTGCTTACGCGACGAAGACCTAGGTAAAATAATTATTTTAAATACTCTCTATAACACATTAACTAAGGAAAATGCATTTCCAGTTCTCATGAGATTATCAGAATAAAAACAATCCTCTTAGGTCTTACAGTCTTTGTACCAACTTTCATCAAAATAAGTCTTAATAGAAAAAGGAGCAAAGTTGAACTCTGAATCATATCTTCTCTATCGGAAGATATAGATTTAATTACTTGCGAAGAAATTTATTATCTGTGCATCTATTAATTTGTTACCAGATGTTATTTATACATAGTCGTTAAATTGTTGATATAATATTATATATTATAACGTTATTTTAATGAGTGGCTATACTAATTGCTACTGTTATGGTACAAATCAAGCATAATATGGCTAATACATTTAATTATAATTATACGTAATTTGATGTAGTTTGCGTTTGATCATAATTAACGATAAACATTATGCAAACAATATAACAATTTGCAAATTATCATGTAGTCTGCAAAAAACTTATAAGCAGTGCACAAGTTCTTGTTTAATTTATTTAGACTTGATTTCGAACATTCTTTCACTAATAGTAAGCTACATTTCTGAATACCATAAATATAATATTTTTCCCCCATTTTGAATGGAAGCAACTTATAATGAAATTATTATCAATTTACCTGCAAACGGCGCAGAAGTATTAGTTGTCATACATTTCGCTTTGAACAGTATCCGATCTGTGTACGCCGGCACGCGTTGTTTACTCGACGTGTCGAACTTTTGACTGCCTGGGTCGTACTGAAAATTACACACTCGGTATTAATGATCTTTGTTTATAACAACAATAATTAATGTTGTAAAAAATATGAGTGCAGTTAATGTTGTATCTAATATGTTTTATATTTTAATTCCTTACTTTGGCAAAATTTAGCTCAAGTGTAGCTTATAGAACAATAAGTTTTTTTCCCTTAGAGCTCTAGCTAACAAAAAATAAATTAATAAACTGTTATTGTAACCATTCCTAAAATAAACAAATTGTTTAAGCTTTTAAAATACCTTATACGTAGGTGGAAATCTGATGGGGGCTTCTCTAAAATCCCTAAACGCGGCACCATCTTCGAGCACAGCTGTCAATTGGTCCGCGTGCAAGAGCCCGTGCGGTAAATGTGGGGGGAGGGGGAACTGCAAGCAATACAATACAATAAATAACATATTTTTGTAAAAAAAGGTAAAAAATATCCATTTATATAATATTATTAGCGGTCCGCACCGGCTTCGCCCGTGGTACAACATGTAGTTTAAACTATCCTATCTCTCAAGTTGGATCGAACTGCACATGGTGTGCGAATTTTATTATAATCGGTTAAGTGGTTTAGGAGCCCATTGAGGACAAACATTGTGACACGAGATTTATATATATTAAGATTTCTTAAGCATAATTACATACTGCATGAAAAGATGATAATCATAATATTGGTTTGTATATTCAAATAATAGAACAAGGTGCTCAAGTATTTAAAATAACCAAATAATGATATTTACCTGGGTTTGTTCTATCCACCGCAATACTGCAGCTCTGGGTTCACCAAGTCTGAAGTTTAAGTCACCACACCAAAACACATAGTCAAAATTATTTGTTACATCTGTAAATAGAATAGACATACCATAAAATAAAGAAGAACCCAACATTTTATAAGACTGAATTTACTTAACTCAATTATGACTCATATTTCCTTTTACTTCACTAATTTTTATCAAAAACTGAAGAAATTATAAAGCCTAGTACTATGAGGAATATTTCTAATAAGAATCTGAATACTACGATATAAATAAAACATCATACCTTTACTCCTATGTCTACACGGCAAGTTCTTTGGTAAATCTATCGATCGGATTATTCTCTTGATATCCGACAGTCTCTCCTTAACTTTCTCTTGATGGGCTGTCAAATGTGCGGTAACAAAAAGAAATGTTGAACCAAATAGTGCAAAGGATATAGCCACAGCCCCTTTCGTTCGGAAAGCGGTTCCTGGACGGACAGACAGACTAGCATCTTCTGGTAGAGAACAGAACCATATGAGGTCCCTCCTTATGAATACTGTTAAGTGAAGTGTGCCTGAAATTAAATAAAAAATATATATTAAGTAACTTTATTTTTTTCAAATTTATTTTCAAGAAAAACAGTAATATCTTAAGCCCAGTATGAGCTGCAGGGACTTTAATGACATTTTAAGAATGGTATTCATCAGTTAAAATTATAGTGTTGAGCTAATTAACAACAACAACAGAGCAATACATAGAAGCTTCCATGATTAATACCAATCAATATTTATTTTTGTTTCAAGAAGACACTCAAGAGAAATTAAATATGACTAACCTAAGTAGTAAGAATGCAGTAATAAATGTGATGGACCCAATACTTCTTGCACAGTTATCTCCCACTCAGTTCTTTCTGAATATGACTCTTGTGTGCCGATAGCAAATATGTCTGGAACATGCTTCACTTCCTCTGGGAATATGAAATCGGCTAATTCTCTAAAAAATAATTAAAAAGGATTTTTGGAAACACTACTAATATATCTTAATATTATAAATAACATATTAAAATAAATTTAAAACATTTACCAGTACCCTTATTACATTAACAATTTAAAAGAAATTAGTAGAGAGCTGTTGCTATTTGTAAATAACAAAATATTTCTATTGTTTTAAAGATACTTTGATTTTTAATTTTTCGCAGATAGCATTTTAACACATTTTTTAATAATTTTCTACTCACCTAGGTGGAGATTGTCCATTCATATTCCAAGTACCCACAAATATTTTAACTTCCCTGTCTGGGAATACATGTTCTAACTCTGCTGTGCCAAGTAAAGAATTAGACGCTAATCTTCCATACAAATAATTTCTGTAAAAAAGTAGATAAGTGTGATCTATCACATAAATCTTTTAATACTTACGAGCTTATAAGCTTATAGCTAATCTTGATTGGCATAGCTATAAAGAATTAGTTGCTAACACCAATATTGTACCATTTTATTTTTAATAACATACTTTATGAAAAAAAATTAAACTACAACATACATGAAACACTTCCATAGAATTCACTTTGCATTTTGATATACATATCAACATACAAAAGCTTTTAAAGTGAAACTTTTATTACATCGTCTCAAACTTTTTGGTCTGTGTAGCGCATGTCGCGTGTATCGCGGCTGCCGAGTAGGTATACCTACTCGGCAGCCGACCGTCACGCGACATCCGCTACACAAAGCAGTGAACAGTTTCACTTTTACTGTGGTTTCATAAAACCACAATACATTTTTTTTTTAGTTAGTCATGACAAACATTCAATGTTGCCTGGTTAAATTTATTTTTTCATAACTTCCAATTAGAAACAATTTTTTTACACTTCATAATGAAAACAAGCACCAATAACCATTAATGAACATAAATAATGGCCCAACCTTTGCCTTGCCTCTTGAGTGGGTATGAGACGCAGCACTTGTGCAGCAAGCAATGAGTGACGAGCCAAGCTATCTGTGCTTCCAGCATGTGACGACCTTGTTATAGTTGACTTGGCTCTGAACAAATACAATAACATATATTTTTTTGTAAACAAATATGCAGACAGCACTAAGCAACATAAACATACCTCCGTTTACGGTCCAATGAATTACTTCTATCGCTTTCAGGTGATGATGAATGGTACAGCGGTTTTGTGTCACTTGAAATTAAATGATCTGCCGATAACCTTTTCACAAACAACTTACTCTTTGGTTTTATGCCTTCAAAGGAACCTGAATGCTCAAAACTTTTCTTAGGATCATCACCTTTCGGGAAAGAAACTGTCGCTTTCGGTATTTCCTCACTTTTTGTACACGATAAACTATTACCACTTAAACTATTATTGGAATCATTGTTAGGACTCTCTGGTCGAGAATGTGATTCGTCCTTTAAAGAATGACCCTCCACCAAACTCTTAGGGCGTGAACGCCTGAAAAATGTTTTGCAGCACTTCGAATTCTTTTCGTCGTCGTTGTGATGATCTAATACAGTTGGATGGACGTCACTAGAGGTAGAATCATATCCAGAGTTCTTGCAGCTTCGGCTATTTTCCATGCTGGAATCAGCATTATGGGCACTTTGTGCTATGAATGGATCTGCTGGGGACATCGGACGTGAGGTTGGTTGGTTGAATTCATCGTTAGAATCGGTGTCTACATAGCAGCCAACTTTTGGTGACTTTTTAACAAACAATCGTTTTCGCAACGAGAGTTTTTGTTTTGCTTTGGTAGGTGAAGTTGTCATTTTTGGTTTTAAACCACTAAGACAATAAATTTATGTTACTAATTACATTTTTACTAAATATAGAAAACATAACCTAAAAGTTTATTCTAAATGACATTTCACGAATGGAAAAACGTCATTTCAGTCGTTAATGATTTATACAAACGTTCAAAAATGTGCGAAAGAATAATAATAAAAAAAAATTGTAGTTATTCAAAAATACTATTTAATTATGTAGGTAATTTAACCAAACAAAACGATAAACACACATATAGTTTACAAAATAATTGAATCAATCACCATGGCAACCATAGATAAGGTTGTCATAGGTTCAATAATTTCCATACACTGAACAACCCACGAACAACCACACTGCAGAACTATGATTCAAAACACAGTTACCAGGTTTATGAATAAATAGCGAAATAATTATGGTACCTAGCTATTTCTTACAATAAAGTACACTAAGATTGTAGATATTAATTAGCATATTAATATATGAAATTACATATTATCGAAACCTTCGTCTTCTTACAATAAAAATATAATGTAATTAGGTTCAATGGGTTCACTATTTAATTAACAGCTTGTTCTTCTGATTTTTGCAATTAATACCAGGCGTTTTTACACTATATTAGGCCCACCAATTAAAGTAAATGTAAGGATCTCCCGGCGCGTAGTTTACCCAGATTCTTTAATTAATAGAAAAAATATTATGTAGGTACAAGTGGCGGTCTTATCCAGACTTTAAATTCTTTCCATTATTTTCTAACAAGTAGGTAAACATAATTACTTATTTAAGTTTTTATCTTCATCATTTACAAATTAGCATGCACTTTTATTTATTATGCACCACCATGATTAATTTAACTATTTTCCTCGTCTTTTTTGGGTTGCTTGGTGGAGATCGCTGCCAGCGATAAGGCCGCTTATTTATTGTAAAGTTTATAAAATGTTTCATATCTGGTGTACAATAAAGAATTTTTCATTCATTTGATTCATTCATTAGCAAATGAATTAAGAAACCATCTAAATTCTGACCGGTATAATGTCTAATTATATGGAGTGGTAATGATTTCCCTTATAAGCTTTCTATTGCTTACAAATAATAATATCTATAACCTATGCTTTAGATAACTGATATAAAAATCGCTATAATCGTTGAGTTTTTCAATATAGGTTATTTCGACATACTTTTTAATTAAAATAACTTAATTTTTTAAAGAATTTATTGAAATTATAACTGGACTATTTTGAGTAAAATTAAACTTCTCGCACAACAATTTAGGTAGGTATATATATATTATATCGTCTAAAGGTTGCCTGTTCCAGGTACCAATAAATTGGTGACGTTACTTGGGCGTCTTGGATATAAATTACTGCCAGTCACAGATTCTATTCCATCACCTGAAGAAAAAATTTAAAATTATTATTAAAAAAATTGCTATAACTATGTACTTAGGTACTAATTTATGAAAGAAAAATAGGAACCTAGTTAATTAAATTGATTTAATTTAATGTAACCTACCTATGTTGCATAAATCTGATGTACACGCTCGATAAAAGGTTCGAAAAGTAGAATCCGTAATTTCATGATTCAAAAAGTCCGGTGATTGTAAACAACTTCGCGTAAAACTTGCTACGACTCCTCTGGGATCCTGTAATTTACACATGTAATAATATTTTACCGACCAGTCAGTACAAAATAATAAGAACTTTACTTTTTAAAAATTATAATTTAAAAATAGATTAGAAACTCGATTGTTAGGTCCCATTTCATAAAAAACGTAGGTAGGTAGGTACTCGTACGTTGTACACAACTCTAATCGTAGAAAGACAATTTAGAATATTGGCCTACAATATTATATATTTTAATGTCGGAAAAATCGATGAACACTCCAATTGAATAAGGTAAGAGAAACTCCTTTTTTATAAAGTTGAGTAAAAATAACAGCGTTATTTCCAATAAAACAGAGAAGAGAAATTTACACATATTATTATATACTTAAGTAAAAATAAAATAATATTATCACACATTTAGGTATAATTCGTTGTACCTACATTATATTATCTAGACTTATAATATATCTAAGTACCGACTACCGAATCTAAAGTGTTAGTTGTTACTCACCAGAAATTCCTGTCTCATAATTGTACAATATTTATATGAACAGTTAACAGTCTGCGTGTCGTTTGTTATTGTAAGACATGATCTGTCCGAGTCGACTGAAGAAAATCCACATACATAACAAAGTAATTGTCCTGAAAAAATATTTGGTAAGCACTCTAGCTGTAAAGCGAGGCGTTCAACGGCCGCGGCGGGGCAAATCCAGTACATATTTCTATAGATTATGTCACAGACTAATAATAATATATTATGTGTTATTCTTATACATGTACAACCTATATTACCTACTGTTAAGTTTCATCCATATCCATCGAGCAGTTTTTTCGTAAATGTGTAACAAACATAAAAACTCACAAACTGTCGCATTTATATTGCATGTTATGTAGTAGGATTGAATCAATTATGAAAATATCCTATACATTTTCATTTACTTTTAATTTATTGTAAAATGCCAGTCAAAACTTAAAAGTAATTAATATCTTGGGTTGTCGAAACTGAATGGTATTTATATAATTTAGAAACTTACTACGATACCTAATTATCATACCTACCGAGTTTACATTTTTTTACTGTGTACCTACGTTTCTGACTAGGTACCACAGTATTTCAAGAAATAACGTCACATTGGATATTAACGAATATAGAACAGTGTTATGAATTTAATCAGGGATGCCCCAGTTGTACCTACGTAAAGGAAAACGAATAAAGTCGGTTATCACTTACCATTCGTTTGTTGAAACAAAATATTTAATAACACCAGAATAACTAATGTTTCCTTCATTTTTGTATCTTTATTATAAAAGCAACATGACCAATTGTTATTGTCTTTGCAGTTGAATGCGTATAGAATTCATATTATCTTATCGGCGCGATAGTTGGCATTTAATGCTTTATACATTAGCAATCCAGAAATCACGATATTGATCCATATCGGACTCGAAATAGATAAGATTTGTCGGAAATTATTTATTAATTATAGCAAATGTCTAGTAGGTAGGTATATGTCCCTGCCCACCTTCGGTATTCTAAGCTCAATGGAGGTTATAGTTTTGCATACGCTGAGTACCTACCTAAAAAATACTTATAAAATTCCAGATGCTTTTTTTTAAATATATGAATAATTCTTAAAACTCTTTGTGTACACCCCTAAAAAGCAACCCGCCCAACTTTGCCACCCGTTTCTAAAAAACTATCGTTTAAGATTATGTTTTCATAGACAAAATGCTCACATTAGCGAAGCATTAGGATATGCCGGCTGCGCGAAGATAGAGAAGAAGACATGAATTTTAAGGAAAATTTTTTATGTGATCAGTGTATGCAAGACTACAAGTTCCTTCGCGCTTAGTATACCGATAGTGGGACACCTGTATTTTCTGCCGTGAATCCATCCTCTCGGAATACTTATAGGCAAAGGACTCATTTGATTTTTTCTATTTAAACTATTTAATTTTTTTTCTACTGACACAATTGAGATTGTTTCAAATATTAGTAAGTAGGTAGGTTAAATAAAAAAATGCCAAAAACCAAGCAAAACAAATTTTATTAGCACAACTGTCAAGTTTTCCATCAGATCGATTGACGATTATTAACATAACAATAATTACTACACAATACATTTCTTACGTCTTGTTTATAACATATTATTATAATGTGCTGTGACTCAGTTGTATTTTAACAAAAGCTAAAATATTCAAGATAGGTAGGTACTACATTGTGTCCATATACTGTAGTTACTTATAGTCTATGATGATATTTACGTGTGGCTCTGAACCAATACACAACTTCAATGAAGAGAGATAATACAGACAAAATACATCCATATGCCAACAAAAGTAGAGCTGGATAGAAATCAACCATATTGACTGAATCGAAACTGCTGCCACGGAAAGCACACATAGGTTTCTTCGCGTAGACCATCCGATTTTCTCGATCATTCAGTCCATGTTCTTGGTTTCTCATGAGGCTGGAAGGGATTGTTTAAGTACCAAGATATTATGTAAAATCATGAAAATATATTATGTTAAATATTATCAGTATAGAGCCTTTACATAATATTAATTTCTTCAACGTAAGCGTAACTATAAGTCAAATTAATATTTACTTTATGTACATAATTATTTCTATACCGATAAATTAAATACAAAAAATTTAAACAGCCAACAGCTTTGCAGTTATGTACTACATATTTTGTCATTACATTACTGACATTGTCTCTCTCTCTCTTTAATGTTTGAATTTTTGATCATTTTTATATTTTTAATGTAAGTAACTAAAGACATTATTTAAATTCTATATCAAATTAGAATTACCCAATCTTATAAATTTCCTTATAGGGCGAGTTCTTACGACAAGTTTGCCAGGCTTTGCTTTCTTGAATGTATTGAATCTCTTGAAGACCACACTTCTCATGTTCGTGAAAGTATCTCTCAACTATTTTGTATCCAGTGCCTAGGTTCATGTTAAACGCAAACGGTTTCTGTAAAAAAAATTTAAAAATATGTATGAAATAGGTTCTATCTATAACGGTGTGGTTAATTTACGTATTTAACATTTGTAACTGATTTTATTTATAGGCAAAGTTTATCAACTTTCTCTGATTGGAGCCATCTTTTCATAGCCTGGAACTGACTTTTTTAAATATTTAACTGGATCCAATATAATTAATTTCAGTTTTTACTCTGTAAATGAAATGCAATAGGAACGATAATCGCTAATAAGTTTAAAGACAGTAAAATAATATTTTATGAAGTTAAAAAGTGATACAAAAATAATCATCATTACTGTCATTTTCACTACTAATTTGCATACATAAGGTAAGGAAAATGTTCATATCTACTTCCTGTTGTGTTTTACATATTTTTCCACGGAAATATGTTTTTATTATCTACCGTTTGTAACTTCTTAACGCCTTCCTCTAAACTCATGAAATTTGCTTTCGATCCTTGAGGGGCTATTTTGGTTTGATAAATAGCTTTCCTTATGGGCTCACTGGCCGTCTGTAAAGATATTGTGGTAATAAATGTGACTAATAGTATGTAAAACGATGCGTTTTAATATACATGAGTGTCTTCGAAAGCTAAACATTATGACAATTACTAGTGAATCAAGGAAAATATAACGGAACGGAATGTACTTAGCTTAGTATAGATAACAGATATGTGGATAGTACATGTAGCAAAAATACAATTAATTTGTTGTAAAATGCTTTGTGAAAAATCTGTATTTCACGATAAATATCACAACGGATTGCTCTACAAAATGTCATCTATGATTTCAAGTAAGGTGTTATCCAAAAAGCCTTATGAATTATTTGGAATAAAAAAATATTACTTCTGCGTTATTGGTTCATTATAATTACTTATGTCCTCTATGCAAATAAATCTCTCAGTCATCTAATATTTTAATGACCTATTCAATGATGTAGATGTATTATTCTAAGTATACATATTAAATTTATTACCGAAAAATGATATCTGTTATACGTGGTATCTTCGGCGCCTAGTTCAAGCCTGGAGTTCAAAAGATCACCGAGGGTCCTGATTTGGTTCGAGTTTGATTGTAGCAATGCAACTATGTTAGCTGAATATGAAGTATACAAGAAGACGAAAGCAAAGAACAATATGAACATCACCACACGACCAAGTGTACCTGCAATGAAATTTGAACAAAATTAAATTGGGTGAAATTTGGCATGTCGAAAATTTCCCATATTTATGCAGATGAATAATTTCAGAATATTATGATGTGTATGTACTTATATTACTCATCCATTTTTGTAAAGGTTTAGATAATATTTTTTTCTATGTTTTAAAATAATATTATTGTATTACGAATAAGTAGGTAATTTATGACAAAATGTTTCCGCTTTCCTGTGTAGAGGAAGTACTTAGCTATAGACAATTATATTGTAACATCGTCCTTAGAACATCACCAATTACTATAAATCTAATAATAGGAAAATTGTATTATTTGTTGAAACCTTTTAATTCAGTAGAGCTTCCTTGTTGAGAAATAGCACTTATTATCATTATAACAATATCGCTCACACTTGGTCTTAGTACCGTTTGGTCTAGCTGAAAACAAATATAAATATTAAGTACATACATATCTATAAGAAATATAACTACATATATCTATAGGTATCGTACATTTATATTAAATAATCATAAGGAGTGTTTGACACTAATTTTCTGTTTGAACTCTACATTTTTCCTCTGTTTTCTAACGTTTATTTTTGCACTCAAAAAATAACATTATAATGCATAACAAATCGATTTATGAATTAGATACCAACTATTAGTGTCGATTTTATTTACATAACTATGCTAAACATTGAAATCATTTTCTCAGAGACATTCAAATAGACAAATAAATAGACGTCAATAACTTACATTATTCTTATTATCTAGCTTCATGCTTTCCCAATAAGCATTTATGAACAGGATAATTGTGAGTAATAATATCAATGCAAAAATACACATCCATACAACTGGTTTGAACGGCAATATGAATAGATTATTTTGGTATGATAGTGATGGTTGACGAAAGACAAATTTGGTTGTAGGGGGCGACGGATACACCAGATATTCTAGCACATCAAGCCGAGGTTTTGTTATGAATATGATTGTACCTGGATAGAAAATGTGATATAAAATTTAATTGCTCGAAATCCATTTAGTGTATTATGATTTTCTTTTATGAAGCATAAGAAGCGAAGAAGAGATTTTTTACACAGAGTATTTCATTTCTCTATCTTTATTTTAATAAATTTATTATTCTCTACTTTATTGTCGTTGTATTGTTGAATTTATTGCATACTTTACCAGCCAAATCTGCGTTTCCACGAACCATATCACCAACCATACCATTGTACGATCCATTTATTATATACCCCCAAGTATCGGTAAAAATGGTAAGCATTGTAGCATTCATGAAGTCGAAAAGTGGAATAATTTGGCGGTAACTAGTTTTAGCTACTGTGTCCACAAAAATGTTCCTGAAATGTTAATCATCATAACTAACACTAAACGAAAAATATACATAGTTATCTACTGCGAACACGCACTTCGCCAATAAATTATGCCAATAATTCATAGATTTATTTTATTTTTCTACATTAGTTATAAATTCTTAAGAAAAATAACTCAGCTGCAGTAACATCTGGGTACAGCAAACTATACTTTAGTCTACTAATTAGTAATCCTACGTTAATAATTACACAATATAAATGCAATGAAAGCTAAGCAGTAAGGTAGAGCCCGTGGTAGAGTTCTTGTTAGAAACTTTTTCGATTATTTTGTTGGAGTAGTTCAATAAAAACCTTAAGCTCATTATTTCATTTTTCGTATTCTCTTCGCTAATAACACTCGAAGTAGTTATAGGTATTCCCATTAAATTCTTGCGCCTCATTGAAGTCGAATATATCATAGCCTGAGCTTTATTTAAACCTCTTTGTGTTGTCCAAGAGCCAAAATATTCTTTTACGGTACTATTCCTGCTTTCCGATATTTTGTAAGCTAAAAGAAAACTTTATTATAAATCTTATACATAAGCTTATACATATTTATATATTGTGTTATTTGACTGATGATGAAATACTCACGCATGCATAAATTATAACCAGATAAATCTTTTTCAGCGACGATTATCTCAGAATCGATTTTCATATTATAATTAATTTCTTCACTTTTACCGACTATAAGCCAACGAGTTGGATACCGAAATAGATTATTTTTATTTACCTAAGTATAAACACACAAAAAATTAGGAACAAAGTGTAAATTATTAAACTTTTATAAATTTCATAGGATATATTATGTAGGTTTCTTACGTATATTAGGTACTTACTTTTTCTAGAAAATGATTGCATTGTAAACATTTTCCGTCCACTAGAATCATCAATTCCTGATGCGGTATCACGTTTTCAATTTCATATGCATTTTTCATACAGGCTATTACTTTGGATAAGTGGCCTTTATTTAGTTTGCGATATAGCTTCAGATTATTTGCTAGAGTTTGAATTTTAGAAAATAAGTTAATATTATTTTTAAAGAATCGCGGTAACTGCGATAATTCAAAATTTTCCCTGCTTTACAGAAAAAAAACCATGACAGTGACAAACATTTATTATTATAGGTACAAACTCAACAAAATCATCATCTACAAGTAATTAGCATAATATTAGAAGTGTGCTTACGGTATTTATAAAAAAAACTTACAATCATCTGAACAAACGAATGCCAATATCTTTGTTGGTTTCCGAAAAGAATTAATAACATCTACTGCCATATTAATTTCATCAACATTTAGAGAATTGATACATTCTAATAGTAAAGCAGATAAAATAATATTGGCTGAAAGCTTCATATTGCAGACAGCAAAAGTACGAATGGTAACTTGACAGTGTTCTTGTATAGGCAAAGTTTATATAAAATATTTGTGCATAATTGCTCCTAGAAATTGTTACTTTCCTTAATAATTGCTACACACGTATTAACTAGAACTGTACGTTAATCACAGAGGAGGGTATTGTGTTTACATAACTAATGCTTTCTAATTGCTTCCTATTTTAACTGAAGCTTTAATGCTAGGCTTCTGAGCATTAATATCTACGTTCTATGAAATAATTGCTTTGATTTAGTTCTATTGTTCTTCTGTGATATGTAAAGGTAGAGTTTTATTTTAATATATTTGTGCAGGATGTATTCTTCAAAATATTCCTGTTGTTATTGAGAATTTCTAGAATTAGCAATATCACAGCCAAAAGGCAGCCATAAGATAGTATCAGAATTGCGGGATAACAGTCTACCATGCTGACTGATACGAAATTCTCTTGTCTTCCCAAACATTTCGGTCGCTTTTCGTACAACATACGATTCTCTCTTTGTTGTAATCCATGTTCTTGGAGGCGTTTAGTTCTAGAAAGGAAGAAAAACAAGTGTTATTATAAAAATGAGCTCTATCATACGCAATAAGTTTTAAAAATTCGAAATGGAATACAAAAAATTGATACCCAATTTTAAAGATTTCCATAAATTGCGTGTCCTTTCTGACTGCAAGCCAAGGATCTATCACTTGCAAATATTGGATTTCCTTCAGTCCACACTTTTCTCCCTCTTGAAAGTATTTGCCAACAAATTTGTAACCTACCCCAGTTTCCATGTGAAAAGCAAATAGTCCCTGAAAAACGATGTCTTTAAAAGTACCAAGACAATCCCTACATTATAACATTTAAGTCACTATTTTGCAAAAAATACGACATGTAATTGAGTGCATAATAAGTTTTAAATCTTATTGTGACTGTTTGGCGCGAAGGCTACATATGTAACAACTATTGATGGACCTTTTTTTAAATAATTAAAAAAAAAAGACTAGAAGTCCGTACCTTGCCATAAGGATTGTTATTGTGTTGTATTGATGTATCCTCAATCCTCATTCGTCTAAACTTAGACCTACCTTTCGCATTTTCTTAATTCCCTCCTCCATATTCATAAATCTTGGTTTGATTCCAGCTGGTGCAATTTTCGTTTGGTATATCGCTTTCCTGATAGGCTCCGTTTCAACCTACATAATATAGATATATTTAACCACACTTAATTTTACAGGTGCACTAAAATAATTTTGTAAAGAGATATTTACTGAAAAATAGTATCTGTTGAAAACAGTGTCGTGGACTCCAAAAGCTAGTCTAGAATGAAGCAAGTCGTCTAGTGATCGTATCTGAGAGGAGCTGGATTGCAATAGAGCGACAATGTTCGCAGAGTACGACGTGTATAGAAATGTTACCGCGACGAAAAGTTGCAGTAGCACAATACGTCCTAAAGAACCTGAAAGAAAAAGGAATAGTTCCGTAAAAAATCTGAGTAAATATGAAATCTTTAGCCTTTGCAGACTTATTGTTATTACTAAATAAGTATTTGTGTGTTATTTTTTAATCTGAAAAATTCATAGGAATCTTATCTCACTTACTTGCTAATTGTAAACTCTAAGAGAAATTCATGATGATTCTGTAAACCAACAATTGAAGTTTATGCCTAACCATTCAATCATTGCATGAAATGTACAGAAGTGTTCAAGATCGGAAAGTTTTATAGCTTTACTGTCGACAAAACAAATCGTTTTATTCAAATATGGGATGTTGAGGCGTTAACAACGCAGTGAAACCCAGAGAGACTGCAATGATGGCAAACCGAGCTTAATTATTTCCTGTGAACATGTTTGTATTCCATTTAGTCTGTATTAGGCAGATGCTATCCCACATATTCTGATTACTGGAAAACTTGTTCTCATAGAAAAAACTTGTTTGATTTATATTACTTGAGGAGATGATTCTGAATTTAAGAAATTGATATTAGACAGTTTTTATTATCGAGTTGATTGTAAGAATAGATAAATTATTTATACATTAAGAAGTGTAACCGTGAAAGTATGAAGTTTGTTAAAACCTGTAGGTTCAGACCCTTTAAATGTTAACATTAACTTATAACGAAAAGACACAGGTACATGCATATACGTACATATGCATATACATTATACATATGCAAACCTGCATACTTAATATTATGTACTATAAGAAAAATAAAAATACACCTTTGAGTTCCACATGTGTACCTTGCTGACAAGAGGCCGCGAATATTAATAATGCAACATCAAATACATTAGGCTGAAGCACGGACGAATTTCCAACTCTCTAAAATACATAAAAATGTGGTAAATTTATTGTTTGTTAAGATGCTAAAGTTATGGTTTTAAGCACTAAAGTTATATCAAAATTTTATACTCTACCGATGCGTGTCTGCCGGAAATTTTCCACTCCCAAATAGTGACAATAAATAAGAATAAAAACAGAAGAACGATCAGAGCTGCCGTGCCATACCAGAGATACTTTTGAAAAGATAGAACAAACAGATTATTCTCGTATGAAAGTTTCGGTTGCCGGAATACGAACTTGGATCGCGTTGGTGTTGGACTCGAAATGTATTCAACAACGGAAATTCGTTGTGACGTAAAGAACATGGGAGAGCCTGGAATGAAATATTATTGAGACAGAATATAATTTATTAAGAGTGTAATTTACCTACAGATTATTTTATTTTATAGAGTCACGTATTATGTATTATCAAATAGCTGTTGGTATACTGGCTTTAGTTTTCAGCCCGTAGTCGTGTCAAAAATCATATGATACACAAGGTAGAGCAGAATTAAAATTAGGTTTAATTGTAGATAATTAAGTATATTTTATATAATGACAAAACATTTGCTTAGATCATTTATATTTTCTTCAACTTTCCTTCATTAAAAACTTTTTACAAAAATTAAACTGTTTGTTTAATTTATCTCACCTCCAATTTCAACTTCACCTCTATGCAAATATCCAGTCATTCCATTCCAAGTATTATTGATTCTATATCCCCATGTGTCAGTAAAGATATATTTCCTGCTCGCATTAAGAAAATCTAGCAAATGATTTGTTGTGGGAAAATTAACTTTTGTTATCGTGTCTATATGATCGTTCCTAGAAAAATATGTATACGAATTCTTTTAGTATTCTTTTTACGTAGATGGAAATAAACATTAAAGTGACGCACATAATAGAAGCTACGTAATTGTATTGTCAATACTATATGATACTGATGAATTGTTTATTGAAATGTGAGTTCAATTTATTAGCTTAATAATAAGACGACAATATTATAAAAATTCCGTAACCCCTTATTTTGCAGTTCTTAAATTCTTTCTTCTTAATATTATAAACTGTGAGAAGTACTGGTACTTAAAAATAAGTAACAAATTTACCATAAAACTAATTATTATATAGCTTTTTATGACACGCCAATTAGTTTTATCAAAATTTAGCCTAATAAATGCCTTTCAATTTCTAAGGATATTTCCACCACGTCACATAAGATAACATTTGCTACATACTCTCCATCTGTTAAATGATTTATGCTATCAGTATCTGTTAGAACGTAACAGACACTGATAATATGTTCATCGAGAATTCTCCTCCGAACTGCAGCCACTCCGACCCAATCTTTATGTTTTTGTAAGCCCTGACCTGAGCTCCATTCTCCGAAAAATTCAGACCGCCAACGTGATTGATTACTTATCTTGTAGACTGCAATTAATTTATTTTTATTGCATACTGGCAGCTTTCTTACTTTAAACATTTTATTCGAAATAATTTTATAGACACTTACAAATTAAAGGCTCAATATATATGTTATCATTCGGTTCTTAAAGTTGCAATTAAGGGTGGTAGAAGAATAGTTATCTTCTTATCATTCATAAGATTTCTTGAAAAATGACTGTACTAGTAAGGATCTATTAATTAATATTAACTAACTATACCGTATTCAATAACGTATTTGTCCTGTATTTTCTGCGCTATCATAACTTCAACGTCCAATAAAATATTGATGTTATTGTAATAGTGAAAAATATTGCCACTTTTATTTCTTGTTTCGTTTATAATTAAAATCCATTGTAACGGCGATCGGAATAATTTCCTTTCCTCGTACTAAAGACGTAAGAAATAAAAATACAATGAAGTGATCTTGAATGAAATGTAATTCATGACACATTGTATATTGTTATTGCTTTACTGTGTGGGGCCGAAAAGCAAATAAATATACTTATTTTATTTATGAACTTGATAACAGACGCAATAGGGTGAATAATCATTTAATTAGTTGTTTTTTAATATAGGTATTGGTACGTACCGTTTTTAAAGATGTAGATACTTGATCACAATTCAGATCTGCTATTAATAATATGTTTTGTTGTTCGTCATTAATGCTAATAATATCGCCAAAGTTCGCAAATTGAATCATAATTGGTTTATTTATCTCTGTGTCTAAACTCTTATACATTCTTACTTTTTCGTCTAAAAAATTGTAACGATATTCGATTATACTATTAGTTCACACGTATATAAACAGTTTATTATTAAATAATGCTTACCTTCAGACCAACATGTTAGAAATATAAGTGATGAGCGATTAGTATGTACTTGTAAATCCGAAATTAGCTTTACATCGTTAACTTGTACAAAACCTAACGTCTTTCCAACATGGTATAAAGTATAATAAATAAATATCAAGAGAAATTTCATGATTCCACACCCGTGTAAAATGGAAAGCAAAATAAATGAAATATTGTAAAGCAGGCAGTGGAGGCTATATAAATCATTTCTCATTACAGTAAATAAGTTTATACAATAAATTGGCCACTCTATACTATCCGTTCCACCGCTTTCGCGTATTATACAGGGTGTCCCACTGTTGGTATACTAAGCTCAAAGGAGGTTATAGTTTTGCATACGCTGAGTACGTAAAAAATAATTAAAAAATTCCAGACGCATTTTTTTTTCAAATAGATGAATTCTTAAAACTCTATCTATGTGTACACCCATAACAAGCGAGCCGCCCAACTTTGTCACCAGCACGTGAGCTATCGTTTAAGATTATGTTTTCATAGATAAAATGCTCATATTAGAGAAGCGGTATATGCCGGCTGCGCGAAGCTAGAGAAGAAAACATGGATTTTCAGGAAAAATTTAGCAAAAAATTTTGGACGTAATTTTTTTTAAAGTATTTTTTACGTGATCAGTGTATGCAAAACTACAAGTTCCTTCGCGCTTAGTATACCAATAGCGGGACACCCTGTATTAAATGGGCGCCGTTAATAAATAATGTTCCCATTTTTCCTCACAGTGAATATAGTGAACGATAGAATAAAAAATCTTATATATATATATAAAATTCTCGTGTCACAATGTTATTCTGCATACTCCTCCGAAACGGGTGAACCGATTCTCATGAAATTTTCTGTGCATATCGGGTAAGTCTGAGAATCGGCCAACATCTATTTTTCATATGTACCACGGGCGAAGCCGGGGGGCCGCTAGTAATAACTATATTTTTCATATCATTTTTATAATTAACTACTTACATTTTCTGATTTTTTTTCCAATTTTAACAATAAAGAAACATCTCGCATAATTATTATTGTTTCTATTAATCCTGTATTTGAAAATACATCAATAAAATATGTTACCCTAATAACTATAATTGCTCTCCCAGTTTGTTTTTTTGCTTTGGATAA
Source organism: Colias eurytheme (assembly GCF_061535395.1). Taxonomy (NCBI): domain Eukaryota; kingdom Metazoa; phylum Arthropoda; class Insecta; order Lepidoptera; family Pieridae; genus Colias; species Colias eurytheme. The sequence continues at coordinate 5,003,461 of NC_142987.1, read as the reverse complement.
ACGAAAGGAAAGTTTTTACTAATCGACAAATATTTACAAAATATGTATGTCATTAGGAAAGCCGGGAAGTTACATTTGTTTCTTCATTGTTTTGGGACTACAAAGGTACTTTTCCACGACATAATTGATTGTAAACAAACTATTAACAGGCGGTGGTATATCTAACATGCCCTTTTAGTTTTATCACTAAGTAGGTATCATTAATTTAATTTAATAAAATGTATGTCCCTGTACCCATTCAGTCGCTAATGTGTCGCTGCCAGGATAATACATTTGTGGTTAATTATTTAGTTCATCTTACGTGTGTTACGTGTTGTGTTACAAAATGATGAATTACATTGAAAAAATAGTTTTGGCGTCCAGTTCATATGAAAGCAGCTATAGCAAACCATCCAGAATTTCCTCAGAGTGGACACCCTTAATACGAAAACGTGATGGAGGTTTCTCGTGTAAGTATAATTCAATTTTGTTTTTGTATGTCACAAGCCAAATTGAATTTTCGTCGCGCTTAAAAGGATTCCCTCTGAGGAAAAACATTAACATTTTATGAGATGATGTGTTTTATTATACAATACGCAGTAAATAATCAGTTTTAATGATTCGCTGTTATAGTTTGAGTTATAATCACGGAAACGGATCGGATATGTATTGTTTGAAAATCCAAGAACGTAAATGTGTTTTTCTCAATGAAAATACGCACAACGAGAATTACTTATTCTACCTTTTATGTTTATATACCATTCATTCATATGAAATTAGAAATTATTATTGTTAAGCGAAATTCATTCCCTTTGACGAGATAATTATTGCATTGTAGACAATTATTGTTAACTAGGTAATATATTACTACAATTTCACCTAAATGATATTATAAGTAGATAGGTATGTTAGACATACCTTTTAAAAATATTTCATTTAAACTAATTGACAATTTTAATAGATACTTAAAACCTTACTTAAAACTAAACCACATTTAAATAAGCTATTTCAATTGTTTCAAAAATAGGCTTTTTCAGAAACGCAAAACAATTGGGAAAATAATTAGAAAATAAATAGACACACTTCAACAAATTATACCAAGAACACATTTGCTTAAAAAAAGGATTATAAATAACTATTTAACAAGAGGGCATCATTTATACATATATGTTTTCGTCACGACTCACTAGTTGAAATGAGGTAGCAGGTAGCACCGTTACAGACAATATTATAAGCCGTTATCGATAACCATTCTTTTGTAGAGTTGATAAACTTTAAAGATAACCACCTGGATTGGAAGTAGGCCAAACATTACTAATCTGTATTTTATAAAAAGGACATAATATGTGTGGCCTTGTTCGTGACAATGAAAATTAAAAAATAAACTCTTTGTAAATTACTTTCTTACAATTATTATAGATGTTTATTTTAGTTGTTGTATGAAACAGAAAATTTAATAAGGAATTTTATAGTTAAAAATCTATTTTCTAGTTTTATTCGTAGATTTGAATTCAGTTTTTCATGGTTAATTTTAAGTCAAGGATTAAGTATTTGAGATGATTAAACTATCAAATTGTATAGCAATAACCTTACCAGTAAAGCCTGGTAAATATTTCTTATAATAGTTAGATATTTTTTATCTCTACTTTACCGTGGCGAGGGACGACAATAGTTATAATTTTAGAAGCAGGAAATATGTTTTTGTTGTATTCACCACTCAAATATTTATTATTTATTAAAATTATTATGGGTGAATATGACTCTGCATATTGTTTATCCAGTGCTCCTTACGAATACGAAGTGTCTACACTGGCATTTTTAAACCGACTTCATGTCTTCATAATAAGGAGGAGGTCGAATAGAGTCGACTGTATGTTTTCGCAATTCAGAAACTTCGACTGGGTGAACAGATTTTGATGATTTGTTTTCATTGAAAGCTAGAGTCATGCGGAGAGTATATCTTTTTTTATTCACCATTCCTCTTATATATAAATGATGTCAATTCAAAATACTTGAAAATATACGACAGGATCGTTTTATATCAAGCTTCAGTTAGAAGTGTGATAGGATTGTCATCATCAAGCATCTCATGTGTACGGGCCCTATCGCCTACTAATGTTATGGTTCAGATAGATGTAGTAAGGCAATTTAACCGCTTGTAGGTAAGGAGTGAACAGGTTTCCATAATAACGAGTTAGGAGTGCCATAAAGTGTAGCCAGGCTGTCTGCCGCGCCTACCATCATTACTGTACCGGCACAAACCTTCAATTGCTGTGCGATTCCGTAACTTTACGTTAACCACATTTTCATGTTAGAAAGTTGGGATAGGTAGTTATCTGTGAACTTCACTATTTATCGTTTAACCTTAGTTTTAACCTTATATTGTCAATATTTGGAAATGGTAATATAAACTGTAATTAATGTTTACAAGGATAAAATAATATCTACAAATTAGTGAACTACAGAAAATCAATTCCTTTAACTTTTTATTATTTTAGTAAATCCACAATGCAACAGTGAGGCCTCCAAGACACTATATCTACTGATTGGCCTAGGCCCTAGGGCGTAATTTTCAGGGCGGCAAAATGGCATGAGAAATCAAGGGCAATTTTGTTTAAAAATTGTTTAGTTTAAATTCTCTAAAGAAGGAAATAAACAGAATATTATAATTTAATCAGTTCATTGTTGATAAAGCATATTATGTACCTATGTATGAAAAAATCAAAACGAAAAATGCTTTTTTACAACATGAAATAAATTTCAGTGCACAGTTGAAACAATTTTAATTATGAAAAATTAACAGGTGGTGGTAACTATTAGGTAATTAATTAAATTACCTAATAGTGTTTGAGAAATTTTCATTTATCAATTTTAGTTATGTTTCTTATTTTTTCATGTTCTAATGAAACATGATCAACCCCATTCTTCATTATAATGCGTTTATTGAACTTAACGTACTGGTTTTAGGTTTCTTTTAAGTGGAAACTTTATTATATATTTATAATTAAATCACTAATAGGATGTTAGAAGATAAATGTATATTCGAAAAAGCCATGTATAAATAACCTGTTATATCAATTAATTTATTTTAATGTTATAAATAATATAATGAAACAGGCTACTAAAATCCAAATCACATATTGTATCACAAATGAATTAATTTTTTGCTTTGAAATAAACAGAACACATCCAGAAGTTGTGAAACCGACCATCAATGTCAAATTATAAAAGATAATTATTATTAGTTATGATAGATACTTATATAAAAACGATACAAGAAATACATTAAAAAATAATCAAAATTAAATTTGAATACAGTGCAGGGTAATTTCTAGTGCAACAGATAAACTAATGAACGAGTGCAAGGCAAGTGATAACATGTGATAATTTTGTGCAAATCGATTTCAAAATGGTTATTACTTTGTCATTAGTTTAATTATGAATACTGTTACTACGGCGTTATCAAAAGAAAATTTTAAATGAGTAATTTATGACAATAGGTACATCAGTAGGTACTGTATATTATTATCTTTATGTAGTAAGATACAAAAATATTTAAAAACTAGTTATAGGTTATACGGATTGAATGTCCGGAATCAAAATTTGTCAAAACTCAATGTAACGGTTCCCTACATTATATTTAACAAGCCGATAGAATTTAATTTAAGCCCAACATTGCTACTTATAGAGACGAGATATGTCTGCTTTGAAACATTAGTTATGTCCTCATATAAATCCATACTAATATTATAAATGCGAAAGTAACTCTGTCTGTCTGTCTGTTACTCAATCACGCCTAAACTACTGAACCAATTTGCATGAAATTTGGTATGGAGATATTTTGATACCCGAGAAAGGACATAGGCTACCTTTTATTGCGAAATATGTACTACGGGCGAAGCCGGGGCGGACCACTAGTAATACCTATATCTGAAACGAATATTTATATAGAGCCTTTTTCATTTATCGCGTTATAATATCTTCTACTACATACCTAAATTAAGAGAAAATATTACGAATATAACTATAGAATAACTATTAGAAATATAAAAGGAATTGGTAGTGAAATTCGAAATGTTGCGTTTCAGTTCAATGTAACCAAAACCTGGATGTACCTAGAGACAGTGCTGCGTATGTATTTCCTATTAATACACATTATGGGGCGGATCAAATAAGTATAGTGAAAGTCTGTTTCAGAATATTTATATATGTATTTGACTGAATTGTTGACTAAAACTCAGCGAACATCAATCGAACTCTATTTTCATTGATAATATTCTGATGATGCAAATGTAATTAAGAAATAATACTTTTTTATACAACATTAAAAGCAAGGCTTTATCTTAAATAGTACACTAAAATAGTACACTAACACAAATTATCTGAAGAATGTCTGAAATTGCAAAACGATCTAAATGTATGAAGAAAAATTAACAAGTAGGTACGTAGATATAATATACATGTAATATTTTCATGGCCGAAAGTCAAGGTTTTCAAAGGGTTTGTTTAGATATATTAAGAACGAGCTATCAGCTAGCATGTTGTCAACAACCATTGTTAAGAACATCAATTTACACCTTAATAATAAATAGTATTGTACTTACTTCTGAAAACATCATTGTGAATTTCTTAGAAGTAGCTATGCCACGCTATACAGTGGGTAGGCAATTGAAATAAAATATTATAGTAATACTAGCTGTGCTCCGCGGTTTCACCCGCATTGCTCCGCTCCTGTTGGTCTTAGCGTGATAATATATAGCCTTCCTCGATAAATGGGCTATCTAACTCCGAAAGAATTTTTCAAATCGGACCAATAGTTCCTGAGATTAGTGCGTTCAAACAAACAAACAAACTCTTCAGCTTTATAATATACAGATTAAAGCCATCACACGCTACGGTAAACCTGACAGGTTCACCTGTACAGGTATAGCTGCAGATAGACTGTAACGTGTAGGGGAATAGACATGTGTAGTCTTTGAGCCTATCTATGATCGGTAGACCTGCGCAGGTATACCCTGTACGGTAAAAGCGTACGGTAGATCGTAGCGTGTATGGCTTATTGGAAGAATTAAATAATTAGTACTTACAGTACAGGATTTATCACTACAATATAGAACTATTCTTACCTACTATGTTTGTGGTAATGTTTAGTTGTCTGGTAATTTTGAGACAAATTACGGTGCACGTATGTAGGTATAAAATTAAGCCCTTGCTATCAATAATTTTGAACATTCTCCACACCGACAAAGTTTATAGAGAACATGTAGGTACAATCATTAATGTTATCTTTTATTCTGAATGATCTTAGAATACCAACAGCATTTTTTTGTTTTTATATTAGGTAACGCTTTTAAAGAGGTAGGTACCTACATTAAAAGGTATGACGCGTATAACTTTTGGGATATTTCTTTGGCTGATAATAATACGAGTTCACGATTATTATAAAAAGTGAATAAGTCCGTGTACCAACTCTAACACTTTTATGTCGATAAGTATGTAGACTTAACGTCTACCTATTTGATTAAGCAATTTTATCTACATTTAATTAATTCACTAGATTGCTATTCACAGGATACTATCTGGTTTATCCTTGGTCGCTTTAGTAATGGCAAATATTTTAAAATGCAGGTTACTAGTTAATTCACGTGGCTCTATTTGTGCCACAGGCCCCTAGTACACGCAAATGCATAGGTAAGTATTAAAAACTTTAATACGTGCGATAGTAGGTACTTAATACTTGCAATTTTTTGTAACATTTTTTTATTATTAATATTTTTCAGACTCAATCGCTTAAAATCAGTTTGATCGTTTTATCACTATCATTTTCGTTTTAATAATTTTTAATAATAATTATTGTCTATTTAATCTAAAACGTCAAGCTCAAAATGCTGACATTAAAGGTGAAACAAAATCCAACATTTCATTAGTCGAATATTTAATTATAATATGAGATAACATGCCTTGGGCTCTACTTACGTTTTTTACTTATTTCTACTCATGTGTACCCCACTTGATTCCTTTATTTGTATAACTGAGGTTATTCACATTAAAGGACAAACAACCTAAGAACTAATCGAACTTACTCATATCTTTTTAAGATAAAAATTAAAAAGGTAGTACCTTAAACAAATACATTTAAGAAAACATGCACGGACAATGACATTAGGTTAGGTTAGATGGAATAGTCACGTACTTCATTTATATTTGTTTAAAACAGTTTTCTACTAACAATAAAAAATATAACGTTACTGTGAAGTATGACTGCTACATAATATCTACTTTACTACCACAATTCTCAGTCAAAATCTGTCCAACGGTTTGGGCTGTAGAGCATGCAAAAGAAATATTCTTACACATACAAAAATATAAGCCTCCTCCATTTGCAGTCGGGTAAAATATAAGTGTGTGTGTCACCAAATTCTAGACAGGTACTTCCTTTTTCATGCGAGTATTAATTGAAATAAGAGTTAATCGAATGCTAAATACGGCGGAAATAGAGCAGCGGGCAGAGATCTTCGTTTCCGTAGTACTGTACGTGCGTATTTGGACATTTCCTCTTGAAATTACAATCAATGTCACAGACTAGTTGCGTTGCTTTTGAGATCATTTTTACCAATAATATTCTAACATATTATATTCTTACATTTCTAAACCGAACCGAAAAAATGATTTTTTTAAGAATGTAGGACATACATCGGATATACCTATTGTTACTAATATGACAATATTCACACACGATATTCTGTCGAAAAGCATTGCTCTACTATCAGTTTAAAACGTGAGTGATCAGTGAGTGTGAAGGGGATTTAGGTCTCAAACCCTCACTCAAAACCTCATAGCTCACCTTTAGCTCACACATTATAATTAATCACATTCCATTGTTTATGATATCGTATAGGAGCTACCAACGTTGACAAGTGAGCATTTTAGTATAGTTGGTTCTTTGATATACTGTTCCTCTTGCTATTTCGGTTAGAGTCCGGGCTGTCTGGCTGGTCGCAGTGGTTGCGTTTTTTAGTGCGCATCTCATCTGCACAGGATAATTTCCTTAATTTAAAGTCATTTTTTAACACGTAATTTTTAATATTTTGCCTTTAGATAGATCCATCAGACATAATTTTTTTATTGCAAGACGTTTTTTTCGTTGTTAAATAGGTGCCAGACGCAATTTTTTATTTCGTTTTTATAAAAAATTCAAATTATTTTAGAATGTCTGTAAATTTCATATTATGTTCTTCAAACATAATATAATCTAAAATTAATTAGCCAGACGCTAATTCGATTGTTAAGTATTAAATAATGTGTATAAATAAAAAAAAGTAATGAAGCATGCAGCTCATCAGCTAGTGTATTTTAACTATGCGACAGGAAATAATTGCAAGAATACAATATTATTTACACTTGTTCTTATAAATAAAAGCTAAAATGAAAAAAAAACATAAAAGTGAAAAGAAATTAAAGTTACCATACATTGAAAAGAATGGAATAAAAACTATATCAATGAAGGTTAAACAATTACATTGTTAAATTTAAAAAGCCATCTTCATAATCATCATCATCATCATCTTTCCTCACACTGTCAGAATTATTTATGTTATCGTCTAAGGAATTGTTATTGTTTTCCAATATTCCATCATCTGTAAACAACTAGAAAGTTTGTTTCAATATTGATGTACACACACACACCACACCACACACGACACACACACGTGAACACACACACACTCGCATGTTTAAGTTTGTATTGAATTTAACTAAAGTAGTTAGCATGAATTAATAAAGGTATACTAGCGGTCCGCCCCGGCTTCGCCCGTGGTACCTACATGTATAAACTATCCTATCTCTCAAGTTGGATCGAACTGCCATGGTGTGCGAATTTTATTATAATCGGTTAAGTGGTTTAGGAGTCCATTGAGGACAAACATTATGACACGAGATTTATGTATATATATATTAAGAATTAAGATTAATGAATTAATATTGTTATCATCATCACTACATAGTATAAAACAAAGTCGCTTTCTCTGTCCCTATGTCTCTTTAAATCTTTGAAACTACGCAACGGATTTTGATGTGTTTTTTTTTAATAGATAGAGTGATTCAAGTGGGAGGTTTATATGTATAATAACATCCATTAAATAGTGGAGAAGTACTGTTATTTTTGAGGTTTCTAATGTGATTTCGTAAATAATTACATTTTTTCCACTTACAGTGCAAACGCAGGCACCCTACGAGTTTTATCAAAATAATGTACTAACTATAGTACACATTGAAAAGGTCTACAGAAAAGTCCATGATGGTATATGTCTATCTCTTATGGATAACCCACAATAACTTTTTTTGTCATTTACTTTTTACGACAAATAATGGCTAATTTTCGAAGCGATTTTAACCAATACAACATTAATCCTTAACCAATTAAAGACCTTGAATACATTGTTCATTTTATATAGATCTATATGGCCCTTTACACCGTATGATTTAAGTGAATATTTTCGAAGATATTACAGATTTAAATAAAACCGGCCAAGTGCGAGTCGGGCTCGCGCACAAAGGGTTCCGTAGCAGCAAATATAATAAATTACAGTTAAATCAACCTATCTCAAAAACTATAAGAGATACTTTGATCAAACCAAAAATCGTTGAAAGAGTTAATTAGCATGCATCACCTCTATTTTTTTAGAATTTTATACCCCGTAGTTATAAAAATAGAGGGGGGGGGACATACTTTTTACGACTTTGAGAGCTGATATCTCAAAAACCGTTCACTTTAAGAAAAATGTTTTTTAGAAAACTTTATATCATTTTAAAAGACCTTTCCATTGATACCCCACACGGGTATGTACATCGAAAAAAAAAATTTCATCCCTCAGTTACATGTATGGGGGGCCCCACCCCCAATTCTTTTTTTTACTATTTAGTGTCATATTTTTGTAGCGGTTCATACAACACATATTCCCATCAAATTTCATCACTGTAGTACTTATAGTTTCCGAGTAAATCGGCTGTGACAGACGGACAGACGGACAGACGGACAGACGGACATGACGAAACTATAAGGGTTCCGTTTTTGCCATTTTGGCTACGGAACCCTAAAAATGAGGGACGTAGCGTTTGCCGCGGTACCAGCCGGCCGCCCGGCTATATATTTTATACCCGTGCGAAGCCGGAGCGGGCCGGTATGTTTTTATATTCAACGTTCACAGTTTTTCTGTAGTGTATTTAGTATCAGCATTGCACCCGCGCGAAGCCAGGGCCGGGCGGGTCGCTAGTTAATATTAGATATATATTAGAAAATTTAACTTGTATTGGCAACACTGTATTTTGTCTGTGGTTCTTTTTCTTCTTGTACGCGGTGTGTAATGTGTGGTATTAGGCAATGTGCTATTGGAAATAATATAAATAAGTGTATGTAATTGCTGTTTTCATTTAAACCCATAACTTAATAGTTAAGTAATAAAAAAATTGTTTTGTATAGAAGATTGTTGATGTACCCTAATAGTTTATTTTTTAGCCTAAGGAATAAAATGTACCAATGGAAGGTACTTGTTCCCACAACACAGGGAATCCTAGAGTAGGAACAATTCAATTTCTATGCATCTTATATTTTCGAAAAAAAAAGTTATTTTTTATTGTTATTTAATTTTCGCGGCCGACCCTTTCTATCTCTCTTGCACTTTAAACTATCTCTCCATATACACAATCATCAAATTGTTATACTTACCTACTTTCACTACGTTTTTATTTGTACATATTTAATACTTAACAATCGAATTAGCGTCTGGCTAATTAATTTTAGATTATATTATGTTTGAAGAACATAATATGAAATTTACAGACATTCTAAAATAATTTGAATTTTTTATAAAAACGAAATAAAAAATTGCGTCTGGCACCTATTTAACAACGAAAAAAACGTCTTGCAATAAAAAAATTATGTCTGATGGATCTATCTAAAGGCAAAATATTAAAAATTACGCGTTAAAAAATGACTTTAAATTAAGGAAATTATCCTGTGCAGATGAGATGCGCACTAAAAAACGCAACCACTGCGACCAGCCAGACAGCCCGGACCTTAACCGAAATAGCAAGAGGAACAGTATAACAAAAAACCAACTATACTAAAATGACTTTTTTTTTAACGTTAATAGCTCCCGTACCAATACCACAGTTTTCATTTTTTTTACACACGATACTATAAATAAATAGACCATACTTTTATAAAGTAGCGGATTTAGACACCTATTATTACTTTGATTATTGATTACCCAAGGAATATAGTCTTATTTTCATCAAATTGAAACGGCCTACTCATTCTGATTGTACCTACTTGACTGCATGTATATAGAATATTTATTTTTCATGCCACAGTATAGTGAAGCAATTCGTGTTAAATCTTAAGGATGCTTCACACTTATGTACGCACCAATAGGTATTTTTACATGATATTATTTGACAATATGTTTTTAACGACGCGGATGGACGCCTGCGGTTTATGTGCTTACATAATTAAGTATATTTGACTATACAACGTAAACATATTTTTTCTGCAGAAACTATTCCAAGAAAGCATAATTTAAATCCTGTTCCCATGTTTTATCTAGATAAAAGGTGTTTTTACTTGAAATTTGTGTTTTATTTTATCGTCTAATTTAATGGAATATTTATAAATATTTTATCACAAAAGAAAGACGTGGACATAAGATATATGAAGTCAACTTTAAGTGTATTCAATAAAATACATCCATTATGAGATCTTCAAACGGATGTTTGGATGGATATATAGTGATCAAAGCAAAGCTAAATACAGTTGATTTATTATCTCTATACCTACCTTACTCTATTTGTAGCTTCTTAAATGAACTTTTATTAAAGCATAAAATATTTTCAAATTTTGTAGTACTTTTATTAAATATTTCAAATTTTAAGATTTATGATAGTACCTAACTGCTTGATCGAAATTATTTGCTTTCCTTATCTATTCAGATATAGGGCTTTCCATTATATTATTTTCAAGGATTTCATAAGTGAAGTTCTACTTGATATTTTTAACTAAAATAGAAAATTCACCAGAGTCAAATAGCAACTAAGTTACAGGGTCAATACAATAACCTTGTATTGTACACGATTTCTCAAAGGAAACCAAAACGATTTGCCAAAACGTAACGTAGGTATTAGCATTTGTCAAATAAACGGTCACAGAAGTTCAGCTTGTATTGAATTACAGAAAGTTTATATTCTCGCCTATATAAAGGGCTCTACTTGCATCGTGATTTTGTTTCTCTACAAGTAGGTATTGCAATTTTTCATTCTAATTGAGATGAATGAAAGTTTTCCAATGGAAACGAAATACATTCTGAAGTTATTTATGTTTGTTATGTTATCAAAATTTAATAAAATACTGTATATAAATGCAAACATTTATATTAGTTGACAATTTAGCCTTTAGGAAGCACTTATTCCTGGTAATAATGTCGATAAACATTATACATCTTTATAGAAGGTTAAGGCGATAATATAATGTGTTGTTAGCTATTGAAATGTTGTAAATCTTCATGAACCGGTTATAAAATCCAAATTAAACAAAGTAAAATAAAACATTTATCTCTACCTCGACTAATATTTCGGAACTCCACTTTCCGAAAAAACATCTTTTGGATTTTAATTGGCCTCTAGTCGAAGGTATATAACAATTTATTTATACAAATATAATAGATTTTAGAATTTATTTTATGCACGTGAAAAGTTCAATTATTCTATCTTTATAAATATCTATCTATAATTAAAATTTATAAGAAGATACTTACATCATTTCAGTGATTTTATAAGTATGTAGAGTTTTTTTATATACATATTTATATTTTGTTTATGTCGTTATCCTAGTTGGTAGGGCTAGTTACAAATGTTTTTATAAAGTCTTTATGCACTTGTCACATCGTGACCTCTACAATAAGAAAAAAACGTGATGCAATATTTCAGTCACAATATTTGTAGAGCACTGTTACATTTATAGTTTCTACTATTATTGCCAAAGGTTTAATAGCACTTTTTATAATTTGCACACCATATTTATCATGGGAAAAATATTAAAATATACAGGATGAAATGATACTTAACGTAATTTTAATATTACAAAATTTATAGCCCCGAAAAGAGATTTAGGTATGAGATACTTTTGGCCTTCCAAAAAACCGGACTTAATTTTAATGTTTTCTAAATTATATTAATAATGTGCTATTTATATTAAACAGTTAATCAAAGTACCTAAACTAGTTTATGTTTTAATTTAAAACACGTTTTTCATAAATACAATACGATATAAGATTTTCGCACGAATGTTTAATCCGTATAATACCTATTTTATTTATTTACATATAGAGTAGGCTGCTATTCAAGTTTACATTGCATCATACTATAAATGGTACATATATTACACGCTTACATTATGTAATAACAAATATCATCATTGAGTTGAAAATTAAAAGGACCCGTTTGGTTGTTATCCTTCATGTCAACTTGTAATAACGACATCCTTATAAGCAAAGAAGAGACGTTTTTATCATTGCAATGTTTAATTTATTGTTTTTATACATTACATTGAGAATATTTCTTTGAACTTGGAAACTATATGGCGAATGTCTTGCGAATTTCATGTTATAAAGCGTCTTGCCAAAAGGTGCTATATTATATTTACTATGTGTACCTACTCAAAATAATTATTATTCTTTCATATAATATTATATCTACTGAACCAATTTGTATGAAATTTGGTATAGAGATATTTTGATACCCGAGAAAGGACATAGGCTACTTTTTACCCCAGGAAATAGGATAGGTTTTATCCCGGAAATCCTACGGGAACGGGAACTATGCGGATTTTTCTTTGACTGCGCGGGCGAAGCTAATATTTTATAAAAACTCCTTAATATTAAATTATAAGTTATAAGTTATAACACTTATTAATAAAAATGTTTCTCTAATATTTGTTTAGAATTGACACACTGAAACTTAAAAACGTTTAGAAATAAGGGGTCAAATAAAAGTGTAATATTTAGAATAATAGTAAGACTTTGTATGACTATACAATTATAATTTACGTGGAAGTTTCCGCGCCATAACTTACAGCTCTCGTTTAGTTTCTCCTGCTAGAGTTCACGTTAATTATCGTATCTTTAGTGCTTGTGACAATTAATCATTTCACAGGCACTTACTATCGCAGCCTCTAGTGTCGTAAAATTATGACACTCGCTCCATCTGATTTAACTCTTACCACACCCCGGACACTCCATACAAAATTATCGTTTTGACAGTAACACTGTAGAGACTGCAAATGTGTGTGTTAACGCTTTATAGTTGGCACATTTGTGACTAGCGTACAAAAAAATTCGCGTTTTTCTGATGAAATACATCCGTAAACAGCACAATATCTAACCATTTTCTACGAAAAACGATAATCACAAATCCAAAATAATAAAATTACTTTAAGTCAATTTGATTAATGTTGTCAATCTTCGTTGCGTATCGTCCTTGCAGAAAAATGTGGCCCATTATGTATTCTGTGCTCTTACTTTGAGTGAACTTTACGTATCAAATTTAATTTGAACACATTAGATACCCTCATTCAGTAACGTTTTATTAACAAGGAAATGGAATCATAGACTATAAAAAAACAACGGTCGACTTTCAATTTAGTAATAATTGTTTTCTTAAAATCGACATGTGTCCGGTTACATTCAAATCGCAAGATACATGAACATTTCAATTACATAAAATCAAGTTTTAATAAGTGCAACCCACCTAATATTGCCCCGTTTGGAGCGGAAGATTGTCAGTGACATAACGATCGCAGCTAAGTTCAATATTAATTGTCGATTAATGAAGTCGTCTATGGAGTTCGGATTTTCAGTACAGTTGTTGACTGAACAAGTTAGCCGATTGGAAGCAGTCAGTATATAGAGGCGAGGTTTATGCGCGGGCGCTTAATTGTAGGCTATGTCGTCGCGTATGACGGCCGACACGCGCCGCGGCTTCTAACTCGACGATCGATTTCGAACATTTTATTTTGTGTTCCCAGAGGATCTGTTAACGTGACGGACAGTCTTAGAACATTCAGTGCTGTTGTATGTTTATTGAACAGACACAATGTTGACCGGTTGGCAGTTAATTTTGTCGAAACGTGAGTTTTAAATATTTTATTAGTGCGGTTTGTCTTTTTTTTAAATTAGTAGGTAATTAAAAGGAATATTCAGAGATAATCTTAGATTAATTTTATTAGGTAAATGCCGCCTATTTGCAGGATTACTATAAAATTTTATTTAAAATGAGCGCATAAAATATTAAAAAAGAAATGTTAAGTTAAAATAAGCTCTCTAATCCTGTTTTGAAGAGCGACAAATAATTTACTGTCTACAAATTTAAGTTAATTTACAATCAATAAACAATGTATTATTTAGTTCTAATTTATATGATAATTTTCTCTGTCAATATATGGTCAATATCAAAAGATTTTTTGATCTGTATTATTAACGACTTTTTTATCTACACTGCAGTTACCTAGTACCAAAGTTAAAGAGTAATTAAACGGATTAAATAATAAATATCGTTTAAACGATATATATTTAAATATATTTACATAATACAGTTAGTGTAACAATTTTTTCGCGTGTTTTTAATCTGTGTCCAAATGTAGGTATGTATGTCATTGCCTTCACTTATGTTGATCATTCTATGGAATCTAAGTTATGTAAGTGCATACATTTTTTCCGATGCGGCACCAATTTTACGATAAGCTAGATTTTTAGATGATTGCACCAAATGCCTGTAATTAAATGCCTGCATTCAAAAGTTTTAGTACGAGTATCCGAACTCTATATTTTGAACGGTTTTTTTATTTTATTAATTTTCGTTTTTTAATATGTCATTTTACTTAAGAACTTAATATGTACTTTTATTTAAGAACAATAAATACAAAAACGAGTATGTATTGTTAATTAAGAAAACAATTTGTTTATTATTTAATAAGTTTAATATATTATTGTGGTGAACCGTTTAATCATAGTTTAACGAGTTTTCATAATTATTGATTATCATTTAAACCTTTTCATATTACCTATGTGAAGTTATTAATATGTTTGAATAGATTTTATCTGTACGCTTTAATGTATAAGTCTTCAAATTATTTCCCGCTTAAATAAAAATAAATTTCTATTTAATGTCAAACAATATGTGCATTATAAATAAATAATAAAAAAATAAGAATACAATGCATAGGTACGTAATTAAAATGAAGGATTACAAGATAATAATACGCTATGTTTTTCTCTACATTTTCTGAATTCTGAAAATGTACGCACGTGGCAAAATTAACTAGTTAACCTTATCAACTTAAGTTAAATTAACTGTGGTAATACAGATAGGTGACACAGTTATCTGTTAGCGCTTGCCACAGAGATAATAATTATAGTTTAGTGTTATGACGGTTAATTAAATAGAATACATTTCACAAAGCAATTTCATTGCGGAAAATTACATCGAATTGCTAACGAAATCAAAGAACCGTTAATTTAAATTATTTTATTTTTTAAATATTCTTATTTCATTTAAATGAACTTATTTTGCCTCACTCGAGTTTTTACAAGACAACGGTCTAATCGTTTGAGATATATGTGTGTGGAATGCAGGGTAAACGGCAATGTACCTACCTGAAGAATAATTATTAACGAATAAATAACAATATTAATAGTATGTAGTACAATTCCATGCACTCGCAATAGAAACATTTATATAGTGTTAATACCTATATCTGCATTAATATGCAGCGGCAAACAGAATGTTCTTCATATGCAAATTTCATAATTTCTGATTGATAGGTAGTGTCTATGACTGGTCTAGTTTTAGCATACATCACTGCACAGGTGCAATAGTTGACTTTGGTTATCTTTTTAATCATATTGAATCAAAATCTTAAACTTAAACTTACATCAATATTACAAAAATTTAGTTAATGTCAAAATTTTGATAATAATCATAGTTATTATTTGTGCAGTATAATACATATTATCTTTCTTATTTAAATTGTATATATGTACTAGCTGCTCCGCGCGGTTTCACCCCCGTGGCCCCACTCCTGTTGGTCGTAGCGTGAAGACTGAAGATATATAGCCTATAACCTTCCTCTATAAATGGGCTATCTAACACCGAAAGAATTTTTCAAATCGGACCAGTAGTTCTCGAGATTAGCGCGTTCAAACAAACAAACAAACTCATCAGCTTTATAATATTAGTATAGATTCCAATTTCCATTGTTGTCCACATGTATAAATAACTTTTGGTGTAGGTAACTAATAAAACGGATTATAGTGAATATTGTTTCAAGTGATTAGTGTATCAAATTAAGGGTGAATAAATTATTAATCTATGACTTTAAATTTACGTTATTTAGATGGTTTTTAAGAGATTTTTTTTGTGTCTTTGAATTTTAATAAATATAATATTAGACCTTAACAACAATAATTGATATCACAATTCACATAGCACATAAAATATAATACCTACTCACTCTAGGTATTTTTAAACGACATGCTTTATTTCTTCATTGGCTGGTTTCTAAGGTCAAGTCAATGAACGCTACACCGTTTCGAATTTTTCTGCAAATAGGTATAAGGTATATTATTAATTAAAAATGAACGCGAACTTTATTCACCGTGTAATTACTTTACCTAGCAAATAAATTAGCACAGGTTTTTCAAAATGTACTGCTTAAAAAAAATATTTTATGGAAACAAATTCAAGCAACT
Source organism: Colias eurytheme (assembly GCF_061535395.1). Lineage (NCBI taxonomy): Eukaryota > Metazoa > Arthropoda > Insecta > Lepidoptera > Pieridae > Colias > Colias eurytheme. Next base: position 4,986,686 of record NC_142987.1, on the reverse strand, counting down.
TGCCCTTTAATTTCTTCGGCGTAAACTTTCTTTGATATCGATACCAAAGTATGAGAAAATCTATCATTTACGCCATCTATACGACGTCACAAATACGTTAATATGCCAAGTTGATTTACAGCATCTCGGTGAAAGGGACCTGCATCTAGTCAGACGGGTGCAACTTGCAATTAGACAACACGAGACCAATTCCTGCAAAAACTTATCAACGTTGAAGGAATACCTGGTTACCGCGCTTTTTATTCATTGCCAATTAATTTCAGCTTCCTTTGAAGGTATCAGAGAAAGGAATTTATACTTAGGATAACGCATCTAAAATGTAAACATTACAAGATAATAAATGATAGGAATGTGGCTCATTAGGTTCGTGATTTACAATGCAGGAAATTATTTCTATTGCAATTATCGTTTTGCGTCAATAAAACATATCTTTTTCAGATCCTTTTGAGATTACAATAACTATAGTACAGCTTTTATTTCCAATTCAAAAAATGAATACAACTTTGACGTCATAGAAATGCAATAAATGTTCTATACAATACCCTTTTAATCAACTTTAATCAAGGCTCTATTCATTTAAGATCACCTATTTAAATAAAAGAATAGTTCAAAGCGCGAATGCCGCACACGTCGCTATCGTAATAGCTTGATAAAGAAAGGCAGTACGTCATGTGATTCTTCCTGGAAACCTCGAAGTTATTATGCCATTAAATTGCAATGCAAGCTCCGTTGACGCGAAATTACCAACGCCAGCCTGTCTGCCGCGGGGAACTGGTTCACAGCCATTGGCCGGTGGGGATCGTACGACACCGGAATGCAAGAACGATTCAATAGAAATCTTTACTTGGGCCACCGCAAAAACTAACACTTCTAACGAGTTTCTCAATTCCAATGCCAATTTAGGTAACCCACTCGACAGAAATGACCAGTCTCTCCCAATAACAAAAAATCACACGCGAATGCCGGCGGCAATTCGGCGATGTCAAATTGATTGGACGTCAACGGGAATTTTAACGGGGTTATGAGTTATGATTCACAAACTTATTATTCTGAACCGAAACAAAAGCGGAAATATTAAGTCCATTTTCGTGTGTATGTTAACAAGAGAGGCTATTGTTTTGAAATATGCATAACATATTACATACCTAATAGAACAGCGTATAGATTGCAATTAAATGTTCGCAAAACATTGAGACTATTGAATGCCGATAGCTGATAAGAGAAAAGAGCCCTTAGAAAAGTTTTTCCAATCGTATGCTTATCTCGTAAAGAAAGTGTTTACATTTTTAACTGCGTTATAATAAGTATGTCAACAGATACAAGACATTAACTTAGACTTAAGCACGTGTTAATTATACTTTTAAAATACAATTACCATTATCGATAACAACCAAAGGTTTTATTATGTACGAGTCAGTGGATTGACTTCTACGTTTATAAGCATCATTTGAAGTCTAGCATTCCTGATATGACCTGAAATATTATTTCCGCAATAAATATTTAAGAACAGGCCTGCAGTGACTTCTCTAAGCAGTATCATAGGACAAAGTTTGATCCGCACCCATATGTTATGGCTGGATGAACAGTTAGGTATGGCTCTGCTCGGTGACACATATTATAAGCGTACAATAATTATGTAATAACAAAATCTTTGCATTGTGTCGCTTCTATTCTTCTATTGTGATTGAATTCCTGTAATTTGACCTAAGACAGTAATAAGACTTTATACTTATGAACATATGAACAGGTGCATTATTTTTTCATACTTACGTAGTTAAGTAATAGGTATAAGACTTTATTAGAAGGTTCTCTGGAAGTATTTTTAATTAAATATATTAGGTGGGTACATAATTAGGAAATATGAATGTGATCTAGTAGTCTTATTAAAAAAAAAAAACTGCTGCACTTTAAGATTGGCCGCTTTCCCAAATCGTGGAGCTTGGCTCTACATAAATTATATGTGGACACCTAAATTACTGAATCCTGTATAATGTAAATAAAATTTTGCATCTTGTGTGCATTTTATGAAATTCAAAAGAAATTATAGTTTATGTGTGAATAACGATAAATAATAAATGTTTGAACACATTTTGTTATAAAATTATCCTTTTGAAAAATAGTTTTCACTTATTTCACGAAGCCGTTTAAGGTAACTTGAATAATTTGAAAAAATGTATGTTAAGGAATTCTAAGATGTTAAAGAGCTTGAAAGCGTGTTTGTTACTTATGCGTAATAGTGTACGTAGAATGAATCCTAAAGCATTTCATTCATTATGTATTAGAGTCGATAGATTTGCAAGACTCATACTGTGACGACATGGTAAGTGTGGAGTATGCACATATATCATTAATACCTAAATACTAATTTTGGTTAAGACGGTTAAGATATGCAAGTGCATACCTTTTTTTGTTTTTGGGTGACAAATGATTAGAAAATACAGAGTACAGACATGCATAAAATATATTTAATAAAATTATTTATGCAGTTTAAATTTTAAGTTACAGGTATCTACTTATAATCGCGAAGATTCTGGATTGTTCTCGATTAGAGATACGAATTGTTTATAAAAATTCATTGCAATAAACAGACACTAAAACAAAAGAAAATATTTTAATTGTTAAAACAGTCACGCTGTAATCGGAATTTATAGCACATTAATTAAAGGAAGACCATACAATCTAGAGCTTGAGTTGAATATAATTTAAGAGGAAAACGGAAGAAAGACGGTTGCTTGAGCCAAATTCAGAAGGATTACAGAGCGATGACATCATAGACGAAGACATATTTATGGTCTTCATTATTTGGAGATCAATCATTACCTACTTCCTAAATCCTACCTACTTAAACATAGAGCCATTAATACTTAAATTTATACTTATACTCATGAGTTAATAATAAATTAAGCCAAGTAAAATTCATGAATTTTACTTGCGAATGCTGTTCTTATGATGCTGTTTCTTTTGGAAGTAACATACAGCTAGTTTTTAATTTACAATTGTTACTTGTTGTAAAAGGTTGCAAAATATATCACAATTTCTTATGACGAAGAAAATACATGATCATAATAACAGCGTGTGGTTTAGTAGATATAAAAAGTCACGAGAAAACGTCGTAACGTACGCCTGAACTCTATGTTACTGTAAGAACTAACATACATATTCAACACATAAAAACCTTAACTATGTATTCTATTCCAGTATATATCAAATATAATATTAGATATCTCTCCATATTATATTATAACCTATACCACACCTATACGGTATACCTCTACATCATAATTATTATTTTATACCAAAAACAAACACTCAAACAATTTCAAACAATTTATTTAAGAGAAAATGATATACAGAGAAATAAATAAAACATTTTTTTGTCCAGTTTTCGTGATACCACAACGATGGGTGATGGCGATCATGGGTTTTCTGGCTGTGGCCAACGCGTACACGATGAGAGTCTGCCTCAACATTGCAATCACTCAAATGGTGCGGCGGCATGCCTCCTCACCAGCGTACGAAGATGGTTCCTGCCCTGCTGAAGTTGACGATATTACCACTGATCCTATGGTAAGTTCTTTCGTTTCAGACGAGGAACAATAAAGTGATGCAAACTTTCTATCTCTAATATGTTTGTTTCTAATACTCATCGCATAGGAAAGTGTAGTAAGTAGTAATAGTTTGTGAGGAGAATGCGATAGGGTAGGTAAATTGTATGTTTAATTACGAATATTGGTGTTATTGGACTTATTGGTAACATATTATGTGATATAGTGGAAAAATTAATTCTATATTTTCTCTCAATTTAGTCATCTAGAGCAAGATTATAATTATATCAACATTGCAAATTTAAGCCTATATTTTAATAAATATCTCGGTTTTAAGTTGAAAGTAACCACCGATCGACCCTGACCAACAAAGCTCGAGTGTGACTAACACTGGCTTATAAAGAAGCGAAATTAACTAGACGCAATCTTCAATTACTAAACCCAATACTGAATACTTGCAACGCAACATTTACTTTGTAAACGACATTAACAAAAAAAGTACTTACAATGGTTTTTACAAAGCACGAGCGTAAAAAAGTTTGATTTAATATTTAGTAATGTAGGTTAGTGTCATTTTTATTTATAGAGGTATCAAAAACTTACATAATATCTAAAACAGTATAGAATTTTTTCATAAATATATTATGATAAAAATTATATTATTCTAATTACGAATAGGTCAACCGGGGCAAATGCAACTATGGGGCTATTGCAACTAGTTATCATAACTAATTTATTAGAGTTGTTGTAATAAATCGCCACCTATGATTCAATAACTCAACGACTAATAAATCTTACAAGTAATAGATGGTGCCCCTACGATGAAAACTATTTGATTGATAGGCCATTGTGTCAAACCGCTATTTTGAAGTTGTTGTGCGTAAAAACAGGTGTCGAGTTTTGCAGACAAAAAAATTGTTTAGGAGTGATTTTTTGCAGGTGTTTTTGATTGGACACGATTATCACAAGCCGTTAAGCTTATTTCATTTATATTTTTAGTGCGTTAGTTGACTCTATTTTGTGTTATTGATGCAGTTACAATTGCCTCATGAAAATTTCACTGTGGGGTTATTGCAACTGTGAGGTTAGTTACAATAGCCCCTTATATTTTTGTATGAAACTAAAAACACTAGTGATGTGACAGTGTCGATATTTTTATTATGTAGGTATCCTTCTTGGTAGTCAAAATATACTTTCTTTATGATTAATTAAAGAAGAACCATCGATTATTTCTTCGATATTATACCCAGAGACGGGTTCATAAGTAAAATTCAAATTAGATAAAGCGTGGTTAAAGAATATAAGTAACTAAAAACGATAGGTAGGATAGTTCTGTGATTGTTCAAGTAATTTTTAGTAAACGGTTGATTAACTAATAAACGTATTTTGTTTGGTTTACGTTTTAAACAATATTTAACACAAAGAATATTATTTGTTCTGACCAAAAACTAAAATTGACTTAGTAGGTAGTACACTGTTATTTTTTTTGTTGCGATTTAAAGTGGTAAATCAAAGTAGGTACATGAGTTTTCCCTCTAAATAATGCGGCGCCATCTACGATCGCAACGTTATTGTATAGATAACGTTATTGTATATATATATAGAATAATAAAAATATATCGATGAATAAGTTTTTTGCATTCCCCACACTAATTCTCTAACAAATAGTTGCATTTGCCCCACAATCAGAAAAATAAGATTTTTCCTGAAAACTCGTTCTTGCTACACGGTAATCCAGTTCAAAATCCTATGAATAACATGAAATCTCATAAATATATTCTATATTCGTTGTTTTATATGAAATAGAAGAAGAGCTATGGCAGTTAGTTGCATTTACCCCCGACTAGGGGTTAATGTAACTTTTTCTACCAATTTTAGGAAATATTCTCATTACCAGTTATTTATAAGACTACTGTATTGCTTGATTGGTTGAAAATAATCTTGAATAAATACAAAAATCACTAAATGGGTCAAATAAATGACCAAATATAAAAGGAGATAACTGCAACCGATCAAACTTGAAACTTGTTATTTTTTAGTTGCATTTGCCCCGGTTGACTTACCTATTTATATTTATTGACATTTTTTTTATTTTTCGTTTAACCTTTTTAGGGTTGTTAATTAGGAACTCTATTATTCTCTATGTGTTGTCTTTTTATTAAAATTGTTGTAGGTACTTACCTATGAACAATTTGGCACAATTAAATGCATTAAATTTTTACGTTTATGAATCTAATTCCTTGTATTACAAAGTAATTACACAATATGACCTTCTAAAAAGTGATTCTATTTTAGGAAGTCAGCGGATACAATTGGGATGAAGAGACGCAAGGCATAATTCTCAGTTCCTTCTATTATGGTTACATTGTGACGCATTTACCTGGCGGCATGTTAGCAGAACGATTTGGAGGGAAATACTCTTTAGGATTCGGAGTCCTCAGCACTGCAGTATTCACCTTACTCACACCTTGGACTGTTAATATGGGTGGCGCAACAGGGCTCATTATATTGCGAGTTCTTGAAGGACTCGGCGAGGTAATTGTTTTTCTAAATAGTTTCCTAATTGTTTTTACCATAAAAAAAAAATGTTTCCTAACTATATTAATGGTCATTTAATGTGCTAGCATATTATATGCCAATCGAAGCTATATTTAAATGAATCATATCGTTGTGATATTGGAATGGAATTTGAGGGCGAATTCACTAGTGAACTAAGGCTTTATGCGAACCAGTCGAACGCTAACTTCCTGTCCCTAATACTCATTTATTTTAAGTTAACTGTTGCATTACAACATGCTACGTGTAATTTGTCAAGGTGAGAATTTTAATGCGAAACTATTTAATATTAATATATGCTGATATAAATAATAATAACCATACTAATATTATAAATGCGAAAGTAACTCTGCCTGTCTGTCTGTTAATCAATCACGCCTAAACTACTGAACCAATTTTCATGAAATTTGGTATGGAGATATTTTGATACCCGAGAAAGGACATAGGCTACTTTTTGTCCCGGGAAAATGACGCAATCCCGGAAATCCCACGGGAACGGGAACTATGCGGGTTTTTCTTTGACTGCGCGGGCGAAGCCGCGGGCGGAAACCTAGGTAATTATTGATACGACCTAAAAGTTTATGGCAATCGCATTGAAAGGCAATTATACAGTTTTTAGGTAATATTGTAAATGGATCTTGAATAAAACGCTAACTACACAGTCATCCTATAGATAACAGTGTGATTTTGTTTTTGCTCCGATTCATTCCCCACTTGAATAATTAGCCTACATACAACAGCTATTGTCTGCCTGTCTATAGCAGAAACAAAAATTTCCGTTAGGTTCTGAAAAGAAACAGACTACCTTTCTGAACAAAAAGCTAGATAGAGCTATCCCAAGTCTATATTTTTAACGATAGTATAATTTGACTTCAGTTTTCATTCCTATTTCCTATATTTACGATAATGTAAATAAAATTTACATAAGCGTAAATATAGGAATGAAATTAAATGAAATTTATGTTATCTTGTGATAAATTAGATTTTAATTCATCCTTTTTGCAGGGTACGACATTCCCAGCTTTAAACGCGATGCTAGCACGATGGGCACCCGTCTCAGAGAGAGGTCGAATGGGCTCTCTTGTGTTTGGAGGAGCGCAAATTGGAAACATCGCGGGAACGTTCTTGTCAGGCCTAGTTATTAAGGAAACAGGAGATTGGCAATCCGTGTTCTATTTGTTTGGCAGTATTGGGATCTTATGGTTCATTTTATGGGTAAGATCTATTTTTAGCGACAATGATATGGATGTTTTAAACTTTATTGCGTTAGAATAAAATGGAAAGGTTTATTAAATCCATTTATATCGTTTTATTGTTTTAAATTTCTGCTCTTTCTTTTTATTGACGATTTTTATTACTATCCACTCAAAGAAGTTTAGCCGGTATGATATCTATTATATATTTTGATCTTAATTTCAGGCATTATTATGTTACAATGATCCGGAATCCCATCCCTACATTTCGGATAAAGAAAAGAAATATCTAGAAGAAGCTCTGGGAAGACATCACAACACTCAACCCTCTGCGATTCCTTGGAAAGCTATTTGTACGTCCGTTCCTCTTTGGGCGCTCGTCTGTGCACAGGTAAACACATCTGCCAAGTGCCAGTTAATCAGCTTTGTAGTAACCTCTTGTTATATTTTCTATACGTGAACGGTATGGAATAATTATGCCGGGATCAGTAAGAAAATATTTTTTCTGCAGGAAATGAGCAGTTTTTTTGGAAATTAGAATTTAGTTACATTAACAAGGCAATAAACACATTTTTTATTCTTATTATCTTTGTGATCTTGAAGAAAAAAAAGAAGCTTCGAGTGCCTTATTATTAATTTGACTGTAGTACGGTCTACCTAGTGACAAATATTAGGTACCAACCCAATTTTAATTGTTTCTCTATATTTTACATGCCATATCGTTCGCGTAGCAAATTCACAAAGAAATATTCATGCAATGATTTTTCTATATTGATCATTGATCAATCTATTTTCGTCGATTCGACGTTTAATTTCAATTAACTAGGTATTTCAATCACTTCCTCGTTCAACCGTGACTATTGTTAAAAGGCCTATATTGTATGTCTAGTTTGATTTATTTCCTGAATTCAAGAATATTTGCATTCGAGATTTTAATAGACTAGCTCTTCGCCTGCAACTTCGTCCGCATTGTCTAAAACTTAAGAAATTAAATACTTACTAAATTATCCCTCTTGACTCTATTTCAAAAAACTTCATCAAAAGCCTTTGCGTACTTTAAAGATGTAAGCATGCTTAGGGACAGACAGATAGAAAGGTTTTATGTATTGTGTGATAAGAACAATTAAATTGACTGCGTCATTTAACTAAATTTTATGGTAATAAATTTTATTTACAGATTGGGCACGATTACGGCTATTTCACCATGGTAACAGATCTTCCGAAATACATGACTGGAGTATTGAAGTTCGATATTCACAGAACTGGTACATTGGCTGCTTTACCATACTTGGTTATGTGGATAAGTTCCATTATCTTTGGATGGATGTGTGACAAGATGGTCAAGAAGCAATGGCTCACTGTTACGAACGCTAGGAAGACTTTTACCACTATCGGTAAGCAGTTTGTATATTATATTTTTATTTATTTATTTATTTATTTATAACACTTTATTGCACAAACAAGATTAGGACAAAAATAACATTAAAATACAAAGGGAAGGCATAGTTTGTACAAGAGGCGGCCTTATTGCTAAGCAGCAATCTCTACCAGGCAACCTGATGGGAAAGGAAATGTATGATGTTAATGGGATAGTGCAAAAAGAAGAGAAAAAAAAAATAATGATAATAATTATACCTAATAAATAAATAAAATTATTTATGTATCAAATATACCTACTATACGTATATGTATACATAAATGCATAAATTATAATAAAAATAAATAAAATACACATAAACATACATATGATATACATATAATAAACATATACATACATATTATATAAATAGAATACATAAACATACATATACTATAGCACAAAGACAATAAATTTATAAAAAACAATATTTGATGACGTCAGCAAGCAAAACATAAAGTAAGGAAAAAAAAAGGATGATAATAAAAAAAAAACTATAGCAAGGAAAAGTAGTGATCTTTTAGCAATACTTTAAAAGAGCTGAGCGTTTGAGCACGTCTAATACTTTCTGGTAAAGTATTCCATAGATGAATAGCCCGGACTGTGAAAGAATTGTTAAAATATTTAGAATGATGGAAAGGGGTGCTGAGCAATAACAAGTTGGAAGAACGAAGAGAGAGAGTATGACTAGAACTTAAATAATCGAAGTTATCCTTTAAGTAAGAAGGTGTCTTAGGGCTAAACAGAATACAGTATAGAAGATGCAGCAGATGGGTATCCCGGCGATAACGGATAGGAAGCCACTTAAGCCTTTTCCTGTATTCAGAGACATGGTCAAATTTACGGAGTCCGAATATGAATCTGATACACTTTTAGTATTTTTAGTTACATTTTTTCGTTACATTTTTAGTATGTCTTTGTTGAATAGTAGGTAAGTAGATTTGGATAAATGTTTAACGAAATACGTATTTTATTCCGCGAATGTCAGCATAACATTTTTTCGAGCTTTACAATGAGCAAATACTTAAGTACATACTTCCAAATTTTATCAATACAAAATCCTAAGTAAATACTTAGTATGACGCAAACGAATGTAAATAAAATACTCTCAGTACATTAAAATTCCTATATTGAGGCGAACAACTTGTTGATTAAGCTTAAACAACTTTTGAATGGGTATGTTAATACCTACACAATAATAATTTTTCCGAGAACCCATTAATTATTATAGACATAATATCTTGTAAGTCGATGATTGATTCACATGATGCCTGTGTGCCTAACTACATTTTTATGTAAAAAGTAAAAATAATCCAAACGTTAATATTATATAGGTATATTAATTAGTCATCGATACGAAATTTGCTTATGTAGTAGATAAGATTCTTCTTATTTACTTTAAAACATTTTTAAAATAAATTTTCAAATATCTTAAGAGAAATTTATCTTATTCGCAACATGGTTAACCTACCTATCATTTTTTTTTAAAGTTCTTCAATGTCCACTCACAATCTTCATTGAGTTGCATCTTTGCATTGTAATTAAATTAATCATTTTTTCCTATAATTGCATACGATGCAATGCTTAAGATCCGCAAAGGTCCAGGGAATACTAATCATAAGGGGAAAGCGTGTCATAACACCTTACTCTTGATGTGTTCCGGCAGATGCAATTCATTATCCCCACAAGGTTGATTTCATGCGATTTGACTGACTGATTTAGAACACAGCCGTGATTAAATTTCACGTTTGAGTTACATTAATTTAATAGTAGTTGGTCCTTTAGATCTTGAACGCAGCAAATGGTTTTATAAACGGTCTCTACTCTCTAATAGGAATTATTTTTTAATATGAATTTACGAGCACATAGGTACGAAACAACCCCTGATAACTAGAAAATATATTTTACTGCTGAATTCTATCTCTGTTTTTTCGGATTTGATCACCCAGCTTCTAGACTTATTAGCATTGCAATAACAATTTCCCGTATATTGACGATAACGTAGATACCTACACAAGAGCTTCGTCGATTAAACTATTTCTGTTTATTTTGCCTCCGTGTTTGCAATATTTATTTTAGAACATTTTTATTTCAGCATCCGTCGGTCCTGGAATTTGTATGATCCTAGCTTCGTACTCCGGTTGTGATACCGAAACAGTGGTGATTCTTTTCACGGCATCCATGGGGTTAATGGGAGCCTTCTATCCAGGAATGAAAGTAAATGCGTTGGACCTTAGCAGCAATTACGCGGGTACAATCATGGCGATTGTGAATGGCATAGGAGCGATAACTGGCATCATAGCACCGTTCCTGGTTGGCTTGCTAACACCTGATGTAAGTAGAATAAACCGCATTTTAATTTTTAATACCTAAAGATCTACGTACCTACCTATAGTGTCAGAAGTACATCAGATTATTTCCTACTATTAGCTAGATTGTAAATTTAATTGTAAGATATCTAGGTACCTAGTTACTAGTTAACAAGTATTACAATAATGTCTGCTAGATTTTTAACAGTTTACAGGATTCTTGGTTGCATTTTGCATACCTTTGCATATTAGTCTAGAGGTAGAAATTTAGTTATTTTTGTAAAAAAGATGACTTTTAACGTGAATTGTAATTTTCCATTTATAAGATTCCCTGTATCAAAATTGTTGTTTCTTTGTTCACAGAGCACCCTAGTCCAATGGCGTTTAGTGTTCTGGATAACTCTAGCGGTATTTATCGTAACTAACTTAGTGTTTGTTGCGTGGGCGTCTGGTGATGAGCAATGGTGGAATAGTTCGTCGCAAGACACGAGGAAACAACAGGTCAACAAAGTCGAAGCGGGTACAACTCCCACGAATAATGAGATTAAATTATAATAAACAACAAGTTTAAGTGGTTGAGACTCAAATAAGTGTCAAGTACAAAACAAGTATTGAAATTGGCGATTCTCTGAATCCACAGCCAGTGCTATGTGATAATATTAGTGTAATATTTATGATAGGAATTGGATTGTATTGTAAGATTTGGATGTCCCATTTAGTGATTTTGTATGGCCCATATTATAGTCATTTTAATTATTGTCTTTGTTAAATCATGGGCATTGAAGCAGACTTAATGCTTAAACTATATGTTGTAGATGAGGCTATAAATATGGTTGCGTCATAAACAATTCTCATAAGACACCTAGTTAATAGATTAGTGAAATAATTTATTTTTTCTATAACTTTTTACAATTTGTTACAATTGCAATTCATATTTAAGGCTTTAAATAGTATTAGATAAGGCTTTGAATGTTGTTTGTATATAGTTATAATATGACAGAAGCACATGAGTAGAAAAACGGAAAGTCAGTGTAACTTGGCTTTGGTAATATTATTAGTTAAGGTTGAACAAATTAATGTTCAATATGAAAAAGTTGATTATATACATATACCTATGTGTATACAGTATATTTGTAATTTATCTATAATAATGATGTTGTTGTCTTTTTAATAAGTTTAATTCGTGTTTTTAAGATGGTATGAAATTATGATAAATGCTTCGCCTAGAACTCTTGTTAAATATATATACGTTAATACAAACATTAAAATGTCAACAGCACAATAAATCTACAACTTTTCAATAATTAATCTATACTGGTTTGCGAAGCTAGAATAATTGAATTTATTTAGATCATAATTATTACGATTACTTCCTGTAATGCAACTTTTCCTATAATAGGTTGCTAAAATATTCATTAATTTTGTTCACGTTTATCAGAAATGAAACAAGGAAAGGCTGTGAACAAATTTTATTTAGATACGTACACAAACTATACTTAATCTGAGTGCATTTGTGCCATTGAAGATCTGTATTTTGTGAATAATATTATTTTTACTATTTATGTACAAGTACTATAGCTAAATATTACCGTACATCAATATACTGAGACATAACTGAATACATTATATTATATGAACATTAAAAATGTTTTAATAAATCTTGCCAATATGTTTTATTTTCATCTTATCCACTAACATTTATGAAAATTAAAATATTTAATATAGCAACACTTAACAAGCAACTTAATAAATAATACATAACATAAAAAAATTGGCTAAGACATCGAAATAATTCCAGAACGCATATAACGGTGAATTTACATTAAACGAGCGAATGCTCATTAGATTATTATTAACCCCACGGTCCCGACCCCATTTTAGTATAATAAAAAATGTGTGCGTGTACTAGTGTACACACGTAAGAAGTGAAACTTCTTTATGACTTTATTTTTCAAAAATAATTTACTATATGCAACTTTACAGAAATACGTCAATCACGCGTGGTAGGGATAAAAACAAGATGGCGCGTAACGAAAAAATGTTACACTAAATTTTTTTCCAACCCCGATAAAGAAGTTTCACTTCAAAAAGACGTAGAGCTTTATTTCGTTGTTCTTAGTGAATTCGAAAAGATTCAATGAAATGTTCTTATACTGAACAACACTGAATACCAATTTTCGTTTACACGATCAAAATAATGATCTTGCAATAGCTCTATGTTCGTTTGATGTAAATACGCCGTTATACAAATAACCCAGTATTCCTTATGTTCGATAACAGATTATTATATTAATAATTTTAACTGACCGAAATCCAACATATTCCTTTGGCATCTGGCATTTTTTCGAAATAATAAATAACATTAAAAAAAAACATTTGCCTTTTAACTCATGACTCATTATCCACGTAAAATTAAAAATAAATATGTAATTTTTATTTGCTAAAATAGCAAGAAAGAAAACACCAGCTATATATATAATAACAATTAAAAATATGTACATAATATACATAAAAACAACAATAAATTATAATAATATTCTTTATATGAAGATTTAATTTATTTTATTTATATGAAGATCTCTACATCGTATGAAAGTGTAATGACACTTGGCACACCTCATTACACTTGGTTCAATAGTTTACTTCTTCACAATTTAAACCTTATTTTTTATGATATAAGTACCGTCCTCGCATACAATATTAATATTATAATAACATCGAACGACTATCTAAATTTCGTAAATCATTGAAAAAATTACATTTAATATAGTATGTTATATGCGTTAAACATTAAGATAGTAATTAACAAAGGAAATTCAACTGCCGTAAAACAGTAGAATAACTAGAGTAGATGATGACAACTTAGCCAAACCAGTCCCCTGGTTAAGGTCCATGCCTTAGAACAGTAGAATAACTAAAGTGGACGATAAGATCTCAGCCAATTCAGTCCCCTGGTAGAGGATTTGCAACTGACTTGGCCCTGTACGATCTTTTCTGCTTGCTTTAGAATAGTTTCATAACCGAAGTGGGTGTTCATCGGCCAAGTCAGTTCTCTGGTCGAGAATTTGCAAAGCTTTGTGTGTTGTTACAGTCACTACACCCATCGCCATGATGACTAAAACCACGTCAGAGTTTTGCTTGACCAGAACTAAACAAAAGACAAAGGTCTTTTTGCTTTAGAACAGTTCCATAACCGAAGTGGGTGTTGACGCATCAGCCAAGTCAGTCCTCTGGTTGAGGATTTTCAAAGCTTCGTGTGTTGTTACAGTCACTACGCCCAACGCCATGATAGATGTAATAACGTCAGGGTCATTCTTGGCTAGACCAGTGCGTATGCGACGAGCGTCGTCGTAGTCCAAGTTTAGTAGCGTGCAGGATTCGGCTAGTCTGTTAATTAAAGTTTCAAATTAGAGAAAATTTTAGTAAATTGTAAATTAGACTTAGGTTACGGATGCTTTTATCAAAAGCGTTGGTTAAAAAATTCTAGTTGCTCAATTCAAATAAATATTTTGTCATTGTTACTATTCGAATGGTTCCAAAAGTACCATTATACTCTGTCCATTATATTATTTGCTTTTTGACAGCTTCACGCCTATGTATAATTCTATTGTCTATGTTAAAATGTCATACAAATAATTATCGTTCTTCATGGACAGGTCCCGCCCACTTAGTGATGCCTACACAGAATTATTCAATGATGGGTCGATAGATTAAAATAATCGATAGAAATACTCTGTAAAATATATCCGATACAGAAAAACTCTTCTATTATGTTATATAATTTAAACGTAAAGACAACCAAATTGTAAGATAAAAACCAATAAATAATAAAATATTAGTTTAGTTTAGTTTTAACATACAATGCATAGATATGTGGTCTTATTATTACATATCTTATTAGTACGTTTACGTTGTAATTATTATTTACGTACCTGATTCGATTTATGATAATATTTTGAATTTATAATTGAAATGGTATCACAATCGATAATCTTTTGAACATCACTTCTGGTATCACCCGTCGAGCTGTCAAAAAGCAATTCTTATAGTGGACAGACTATAGTTGTAATAATTTATATTGTAGTTAGTTAATTAAATATTCCAAATAAAATTGACAATATTGGCCGGGTATGTTTTTTTGTGCGTGCAACCGGCTCTATCGAATTATAAGACGTTGTCACGTCAAAAATACCATAATCTGAATATGTTATTTTATATCATAATTAATCAAATAACTAACCTCGGCACAGGATTATTATCAACAGGCTTATCTCCCACACAAGAGAAGGCCGGTATGATATTCCGCGTCACGTCGTGCGTGAACTGCAACGTGCCGCCCGTGTTGAACCAATTGTTCAATACCACGTCCTGTGAACGGATAATTAATATCTTAAAACATAGAAATATATCTATAAAATATCGTAGAAACCTATATTTATGTGCATAGTTAAAAAAAATAGCGTCCTGGAAACAAAGTGACGCCTTAAAAACATCCGTTGCTGATCGATTTTCTTTAAGGTATACAATCTCATATAAAAGTTGGTTAACTATTAATGATATAAGCTTTACGGCACAACTTAACATATAATATAACAATAAAAGTTCATTCCACACAATATCTGAACCAGATAAGTATATACATAATTCTATGAAATGAAATGCAAAATTTATTTGTCAGAAATGTGGTTAACTACAAAGGTTTTATAAAAAAAATTACGTCCGCACAATTCGCCCATAAATTGGCATACAAATATGTGTATTTGACAGTCTAAACAGTATTTAAGTGAGGTATTATTTATAAGTACAATATATTATTTACATTAATTTGAACATTTTACATTTTCATATTACTTTTACTTTTTGAAAGAATTATTAAAAAAATATTACTTACTTTAAATAAACACTCATCCACTTGCAGACCCAACTCAGTTTTCAGGAAATGTGCTATAGACGGCGCTAATGTTTCAGAGACTGTAACTAAGCGCGTGCACAGAGTAGACAGCGGCCGGCACAGAGCACCCGACATAGAGAGAGCTCGGTCCTCTACTGTTAGCATTGCGTGCCACCTGCAAATGTAATATTTTATTAAAATAAAAAATTAAATATTTTGCAGTAGAACGAAAAAGTAGAACCGAACATGCCATAACTTTTAGGATGTGAATCACACTATGCGGGTTTTTCTTAGAAAACGTGGGCGAAGTCGCGGGCGGAAAGCTAGTATCTTATAACTCTATATTGACGTCACGTCTTAACTATTAGGTATAAACTATCACAATAAAAATATTTTGGCAATAAAGAACTAATTTCTATTTTAATTTTAGTTTTCTTTCTGAATTAACCCTCCATTTAAAACTTAACTTTATCAATATAATTCTTACTTCTTTTTCTTAAACATAATTCTGTATGTCATGTCGTCTCTAAACTCAAGGATCATGAAATGTATGAGCGAAGAGAGTGAAGCTTGTCACAGATGCAACAATAGTGCTAGTGCGTCATCAAACACGAGAGCGTCGGTTTTTACTGGATTTCAGTATGAACCGCTATTTATTTTATGCATTAAAAAGAAACATACAATTAACTACCCCCTTAAATATAAACTTTATCAATATTATTCTTACTTCTGCTTCTTATAACTGTGGATGTCGGCTCTAAACTCGAGGATCATGAAATGTATGAGCGACGCGAGTGAAGCTTGTCGCAGATGTAACAATAGTGCTGGTGCGTCACCGAACACGCCAACGTCGTTCTCATCAAATGTTACTGCGGGGTTCGCTAGGGGCGTCGTCTGAAATCAAATCAAATCAAATTATAGAAATCAAATTAAGGCAGCTGTTGTGTTTTCAAAATTGAATAAAAGTAATTTAAAAAAAACGGACACGAACATAAATCATACAAATAAAATTATCAAGTTACTAAGATGTAGTGTAGTCTTTACACGAGAAAGAGATTAAGATATAAAATAATGAAAGCATCATTTGACATAATTGTTAAGAATAAAATGGAAATATTTATAGTAGTTTTTATTAGTTGGCGGTATTTTTCCTTTTTTTTAGCATTAAATAATGATTTTACTCACATCATATCCATTCGCATCGATGATCGAATGCCTTTTGATAACTTCCTTTATGGCCATATCTTTGGCACTTGTTTCAACCTCTTCTAAGCACATAACACCATCAGTTTCACCATCTTAAACATAAAAACAAAAAAGTGACACAAATTAATTAATGAATCATAAAAAAAGACGTGTGGCACTCGGGGACTGCCGCGGTAAAGCTATTGCATAGCATGCCTTCAAGCCACACCTCCGTGTCCGTCGGAGTGGGGAGCGTGAGCTTAAAATAAATTTCATTTTATAACATTATATAATTATTACAGCCCTAAAATCAATTGGAATATGGACTTCAGCAGTTCACATTCTTTTGTTAAACAAAATATTCACCATATCTATAATCCCCATAATTTTCTTCATCGTATATATCATCCGAGGTGATGGAGTCACCATCATCATTGGCGTGCTGCTGCTGCGTGAACTGCTGAAACTGCAGCTTGTAGTAATATAGTTGAAGGTAGTGCTGAAAATGTATATTAATATCTTATAAATGACGTAATATAAACAACTAAACTCATTAGCAAGCTATTAAAAGATTGTTAAAAAATGTCCAAACTACGTTGTATAAAATAGTCATTGAAATTAAAACCTTATTTCGTGGCAGTAAGGGCGAGGCCACAACACTACGTTGCGGCGTCGCGTCGCAAAAATAACATCGCACAGCAATGCGATGCGATGTCGCAACGCAAAAATTTCATCGGATACGACATCGAACGAAAAGACGCTAACCAACGTTTCAGTTTCTAGTGAGACATGGATTTACATAGATTATATACATATTTACGATAGGTTACGATAGATTTTTACGACGCGACGCCGCAACGCAGTGTTGTGGCCTCGCCCTAATGTTCAATGTTACATATGGAATCGGTCAGTAGAAAACTCTAGCTAATAGACTGAGGCGTAGGCAGAGTTTTGCTTCAGACAATTTTTGTACGTGATTGTGACTAGTTGTTTTTTTATACATCAATGTATTATAAGCAAATTAATATCAAAGCTTATGAGTAAATTCTATTCGACTAGTAATAAGTTAAAGAGCAATAGCAAAATAATTAATTAATTTCAAATAAAGTGTCTACTTTATTTGACACCGAAGGAAAAATCGGCACCAAGCTGTGCGGTTCTTCAGCACATTCTCCATGATATATCCTCTTGTGCAGGATATATCCTACCTTTTTGGACAATATGTTTATACGTCTCCATTCATATTATACTTACCAAGGAATGCTCCCACTGCAATAGCACAGTCCTGCAATGTTGGGCCGCGTTTATGATAGCGGTGAGGGGGTGCGGTCCAGCTACCAGGAAACAATCCGACGTTAGATTGTCAGCTGCTGCACTCATTATTTGTGTGAGACGTACACGCCATTCTTCTATTAGTTCCAGTTGTAGTTCTAAGAATTGTATGCTGTAAAGGTGGACTTTGTTCAATGATAGATGTAGCTCAACCGATTGAGAGAGGATTAAAAATTATGTCGTATGTACTGCAATATTTCCTGTAATTATACAGTACCTAGACGCAATAAAAATTTTGCATTATTCCT
Organism: Colias eurytheme; assembly: GCF_061535395.1. Classification (NCBI taxonomy): domain Eukaryota; kingdom Metazoa; phylum Arthropoda; class Insecta; order Lepidoptera; family Pieridae; genus Colias; species Colias eurytheme. The sequence continues at coordinate 4,968,010 of NC_142987.1, read as the reverse complement.
TGTTGCCGTGTTTAACTCATTGGATTTATTGTAACATTAAATTTTGTAAACAAATGATGGCTAATCATAAAATATAAAGATAAATTTTTAGCATTTCAAACAAATAGCGATAATATCATTATATTAATAACCGTCATGTAAACATATAACATCGTAATTTGTAAAAGAATAGAAAAAATTCGATCACGAGGCGGGACTCGAACCCGCATCCTTTCGCGCCATTCCGGGGCGGATGCCTGACCAACTCAGCCACTCGTGACCCGCCAGAGCAATCGAATTTATTCTATTCTTTCACTTTTATGTGTTTAAGGGACACACCGCGCGCCATCTATTGAGACGAGTGATCGAATTTTTTCTATTCTTTATAAATTTATATTAATTATAAAGCATTTGAATGCCATAAAACCAAAAATATCAATTTCAATCGTAATTTGTACTTTATTATCTACCCTCATGTCTAGAAGTATAATTAATGAAATCTTGAATTTGAGAATTATGTCAACTTGTTACTCTTTGTGAATAAATGTTTGTCTATATCTATGTCTAACTTACCGATGTCCCGGCTGCGGTAGAGTAGCGTATCTATCCTCAATAGTCTTCAACAAGGATATGAACCAATCAGATCCCCGTGGCACCCAAACAAGCGAACCGACCGCCGCACCTACACCAGCCGCTACCGGTTCTATCCATTGCTCTGTGTCTAGCATTTCGTCCATTTTTGTTAAAGCATCTGCAATTATAATTTAATATTTATTTGGGAATTATTTTTTACATATGGTAATGTTTTGTTTTTGAAGTGAAAACTTCTTTAGCGGCGTTGGGTATAAAATCTTAAACTCGCGTCAGGACACATGACCTGATCGAAAAAGCGTAAGACGGATGGATATCAAACATGCTCCACGTTAATAATCAAGTTTTCACTTCTGCCGGCACTCCCGGAGTGCAACCCGTCTTTTTTTTAGAAAAATAAGGACACTTTGAATTGGATTATTTACAGCAGTATTTTGAAAGTTTAAGCAATGTTAATTTGTTTTACTAGAAATGTAACAACCGTGATCAAGGCATTAGACACTATTTTAAATTTTCAAAGAGCACTGGATCTTATAAAAAAATTATCAAAAAACTTTCGGTTGAATTAAATAATTTTTTTTTCTACTCTATTCTGACAAAGCTAATGATAAATTAATATTTAATTTTTCTCTTGTTCGAAAAGACTGTCTTTTTTTATTAGGATAACTTAAAACTTAAAACTTAAAAACTGAAAAACTTTATACACTTACATTTTTTCTCAACAGCCAACCATCGCACAAACGTCTCAGCTTTAGTCAATACCGATAATACACTGTTTGACTCAAATCCAGTTATTTCCGATAGTTCTTTATGAAAACCCAAAGTTTCGTCCACGGCATGAGCGAAGGCTGCGTCCACATCAACAATATCTCCTTTAGCGGCTTGAGTATGGTAAAGTGCTAGTACAGTATGAAGCCTCTCAGCAGCTAATGCAACAAGGCCTTCATTGAATTCATCCTGTGTAATAATAGTGAGTAGTTAATAAATAAATAGCAGTATATTTGTCAGTTAAGCCAATTCAATGTGATTTTAACAGTATACATTATCAGTCTTTATTCTGCTTGAATACAGATTATAGCATAGCAGTCATACATAAATAATTTTATATTAATTTTCAAAAAATATTAAAATTTTCAATTTAAAAAAAACATAGTTTTGTTGTGCAGTTTTATAATTTTCATTTGGTCAGTGATATCTACTTAAATACATGTTACAATAATATTCTAAAACGGATAAATTCCTATTATCACTTACAACAGCATTAACATTCTTCAATTCTAGTTTATCAGCTATCGGCTGTACATTGTTCTTTATAAAGCCCTGATGATCTTTAATCCAAGTCAATGTTTGAGTAAGGAACCACTCTGGCCTATCAATCCTTGCAGTTTGTCGTGTCCCAGTAAAGTGGAATGTGAATCGCTTCTTTAAAGGCCGCAGAAGGACTCTTATAGGTAGGCAGGGATCTTGAACTGAAATAAATATGTTTAATAATAAGTAACTAGCGGTCCGTCCCGGCTTCGCCTGTGGTACCTACATGTTGAAACTATCCTATCTCTCAAGTTGGATCGAACTGCACATGGTGTGCGAATTTTATTATAATCGGTTAAGTTGTTTAGGAGTCCTTGAGGACAAACATTGTGACACGAGATTTATATATATATATATATATATATATATATATATATATATATATTATAAGATTTTGTGTGCACTTTGAGTTATGAACGGATTCAAGACATATAATCAGAATGAAAAAAGTAGCAACAAGTGAGGGCTAAATTTATTTAAAAACTACACAATAACATATAATGTTGCCAAAATTAAAAAATAACATTTTATGTCAATTCACAAAAAGATTATTATAATCCATCTAATTTACCTGCAGAGAAATCTCCAGTTACAGTCATTTTGGCCATTGAATCTTCAGGTTCTTGAATTAGAAATAGATTTTTAGTTAAATTTTTAAATTTATTCATAACTTCTTTTGGTACAGGCGAGTTTTCAGCACCCGTTGTGAATGGCCACTTCAATTGTTTTAAAACATCATCATAATGCCTGAAAAAAAATACATGGGCTAGATAAATATTGTTATGGTTTAGTTGGTAATTTTGATAAATACACTTTACTCATTCAAATAAATTTTGATATCCATAACTAATATTATAAATGCAAAAGTAACTCTGTCTGTCTGTCTGTTACTCAATCACGCCTAAACTACTGAACCAATTTTCATGAAATTTAGTATGGAGATATTTTGATACCCGAGAAAGGACATAGGCTACTTTTTATCCCCGAAATCCCGAAAATCTCACGGGAACGGGAACTATGCGGGTTTTTCTTTGACTGCGCGGGCGAAGCCGCGGGCGGAACCCTAGTGATATATAAGTATAAAAAAGGATGTAAAGATTAATAATTTAAGTGTTACATATAATAATTATAACTTACTTTGTCAAGTTATCTTTTAAAATATTGTGCCAATAATGAGTATATTCCTTGGCATAAGTGGCCTGGTGGGAATTCTTGTACTGCAGACACAATTTCTTCATTTCACTATACATTAGTACTAGTTGCTCATCATCTTTACAAGTTTTCATCTGTTGGCTGAAAGTTTGACCCATAAAATTACTACAAAGTATAAAGCATTTCGCTTCCTGCTACACAACAGATTTTGACGCAGTTTCTTTTAATAGATAGAGTGATTCAAGAGGAAGATTTTAGTATTGGACAAACAATGGTAAGGTTTGTTTGTCTATTTCAAATTATGACCTTTAAGAATGAAGAAATGTAAAAACAAATAATGCATATTATCTTATAATGATGTATTTATGAATATATGGAGAATAATGAATATATTATAATGTATGTTTATTACCTTAGATCTTGAATTTTGGCATAAGATTTGAGATAATCTAACACCTTTTCTAGTTTTCCAATTGCTGTAAACCTTTTGTCTAATTCTTTCATCATAGGTTGTGTTTTATTCAGAAATTCTTCAGCTCTTTTCTTAAATTCTTCACTTTTTATTTTCAAATTATTAATTTGCTTTGAATTGAGCTCTGCTTTGGTAATAGCTGACGACAGTTTTGTAGAACCTTCATCATTTGCGGCATTAAGCTAAACATACCCATAAATTTAATAATATGTATATATTTTATTATTTATATTCATTTGAGTCAAAAAGGATTTGGAAAAAATTTATAACTTACTGAGCTTTCAAGGCGGTCCCTCCTTTCAACTAAGTCATTTTCCAACTCATATGCCGCTTGTAAATTATTGATGTCTCCCCCAAGTTTCAGATTTAATTCCTGTATTATTTCTTTTTTCAGTTCTTCCTTAAGATTCGATTTCATTTTGATTATTTATAAATTATAAATCTATTATCATGCTAATTCATCCACGCTCGATATATATTATGGGACAATTCCGGATTAAATTGATTTTTTAAATTTTATTGGCACTATCAAATTCAATTTTGTTTATTTTGACAATATTGATTATTATTTACAGACACATCGACATCAGTCATCAATCACTGTCACTGTCAGTTGTCACACACACAGATAATTATTATTCAGGTCACTAGAAATCGTAGACCTTAGAGTATAGATAGTATCTATAGAGTGCGAACAACCAAGTGGGAACAGTAGGCACAGGTGGGAACAACACGACGTTCCCGCCGCGCGCGCTCGTAGTCGTGGTTGAGTGCTGACGAAGTGCGTTGCTCTGGATTTTTATTCATATCTAGGAGTAAACATGGTGAAATGTGCAGTTATATCTTGCAAAAACGATACTAGAAAATACACAAAATTGAAATCCAGTATCACATTTCATCAGTAAGTCGATTGTTATACTTATTTTTATGAAAATAAATCTAGCATCGCGGGGGTGAAGGGGAGGTTGGAGGCGGACACGCGCAGGCTCGCTCGCGCACCTCACTGCCACCACGTGATCTTAGTGATGTGACCTGACCAACGCTGTACTCGATATAAAGTTTACTAGAAGAACTATATTTTAACAAATTATTTATTTAACTTTAAAATTAAAACTCTTTTAAAAATGTATCTTCTTATTTATAAAAATGAATCGCAAAATGTGTTGGTAAGCGCATAACTCGAGAACGGCTGAACCGATTTCGATAATTATTTTTTTATTATATTTCTTGAAGTACGAGGATGGTTCTTATGTAGAGAAAACGTATGTACCACGGGCGAAGCCGGGGCGGACCGCTAGTTATAAATAAATTTGTGGTGTGTTTAGTATGATAGACTTTCTAATATTATGAATGCAAATGTATTATAGTGTAAATGTAAAGTATAGTACGACATAAAAGAGATGAAATTAATTATTTTGGAACTAATTCGTTTTTCATTACCTGGCAACCCTGAATTGGCAATGTAGCTGTCAAGTTGAATAAAAATTTGTTGTTTTTTTCGTGAAGTGGAGAATTATTGAGATAAAATTGTTATTTAGAACAAGAAATTTAAATAAAAAAGGAGACATCACGAAAAAGGTTAAACGTAGCGGTGTCCGTGATGTGGTGTATAAAGTTTTTATTCGGTGTTTGTCCGAATTTCAAGCTGGAAATTTATTGACTGATTTGGAAAACGTTTACAAACGTACAGCAGAATATACCGGTGAGATTCCATTTATTTTTGCTCAGTACTACGTAAAATAGAATATTCCATTAGTGACGAGTGTTTAATTTATGTATGTATGGCGATTATTACGTTTTCGCAATTAAATTTGAGGTTATTTGTATGTAAACAAAAACTAGTTTTTATAGTGCGACCAGCACAATTTGAGTCAAGAAGTTATATCCAATCCAACCAGCCTCAAATAAAGTACCTAGTTTAGATTTTACTACATAGTATAGTGATAACTGTTTTCATACAGCTATCTATCTATTAATCAATCAAACCATAAGAAAAAAATCATATTTACTGTATCATATTTACAGATACCTACTGAAGATGCCCCGTACCCTCTTGCCAGTACTTCGAAACAGAGTGATGATCAGTCCTTTGAAGGAGTAGAATATTTAGATTTTGATGAATTATATTAATGTACAAAATTTATCTACAAAAAAAATAAAAATATGTGGTTTTCAAATCGCCTTGTTTTTTTCTACCCGACGGACCCAGAAAGAGGGTAATGTGTTTGAGCTGCATGTATGCTTGTTTGTTTGTATGTTTGATTCTATGTGCGCCTTTGCAGTCTAAACACTTGACCGATTTTTATAAAATAACTAATTCCAAATACATTTAAGTAAAATTTGACCTAGGTAGGTCAATTAAAATACTATTGCTACAATGAAACAATTATAACGGTTTAAATCGCGGTATTTATTTTAGATTATATTATATAGATTTTTGGATTTTTATTCTATAGTATCAATATCGCTTGCGTCGCAGTATCAGTGTTGCTATATGAGCGACGGTGGCGCCCTCATTTATTTTCATCTCTTTTGTGTCGCACTGTATGTAATGTTACGATATATTTTCTGAAATATCGCTAAATTGATTTTGAACATTTTATAGTAGAATGGATAAAATTAAATAAAAAAATTATTTATATGATTTATTATGTTATCATTTTAAATAACTAATTATTTCTTATTTTTATTTAACATTTTTAAAACATTATTATTGTTTCATTTATTATTAAAGAAATAGCACCAAACCCCAATTTTTATTTTATTAACTTTAATATCGAACTCGTTTTTCTGATATTCATAAACATATTTTTTTTAAGTACTTAAAATTAATACAAGAAATATTCAAATGGAATAAACACTTTATTCTTTTGGCAAACAAATTTAAAATGACATATATTTTATACTTTATTCATACATTTCTCCTTAAATAACATATTGAACATAAAATTTACAGAAGATACATATTTATTTACATAACTTATAGATAGCTCGGCACGCAATTGATACCTACCCATCCCTATTTGTCACACACACATCTATAAGTATATTATCTATAGCTCATCTGCCTACGATGCGCACTGAGGAATTTGTGCAATACACTCGCTCTATACTACTGTAATAATATATACTCTAAGGGCGTATTCAGAAAGAAAGCTTGAAACTTATAAGCGCTTATCGGCGCTTGTCATGTTCATATATTTTCCTGCGCGGGTTACCAGCACTGACAGGAAAATATATGAACATGACAAGCGCCGATAAGCGCTTATAAGTTTCAAGCTTTCTTTCTGAATACGCCCTTAGAGTATATATTATTACAGTAGTATAGAGCGAGTGTATTGCACAAATTCCTCAGTGCGAAAACTTTCTCACTCGGACCGGTTTTTGCGCGCAGTCTAGTATATTCATACGTCTTTGTTTGCAGTCACAGAACCACAGACATATAGAAAAACAGAAAAATCGCGTTTGCAGTACACACCACGTACATACATGTGTATAGTCTATGCCGTACACACGTATATTACTTAGTCTGTGGTACACACTAAATTGTACACACACAGATCTAGTCTGTGTGTACACACACTGTCATCATTGATGATTTTGAAGTTTGACTGTTATTACAGGTCAAAAGTCAAAACAGTGTTTTTATTGAAAATCTACAGTTTTGGAAATTTATTTTAGAAACAAAATTGTTGTTTATTCTTAAATCATGAAATACTAACAATAAATAAGGATACAAATAAATAATTCTAAAATAAATATAAAAATATAATGTGGTCGTTCATTCAGAAAAATAAAAATGATATTATATATCTATCGCTCTTACTTTTTAGTGTGCTAATCGGACCATATTATAGAAAGCTTAAAACAGTTGAATCCAAAAAATGGGGTGGTTCAATATTAGGTTTATTGTTAATAATAATAGTGTCGGGCTACAGTGCCGTTCACCCTATTCTCTCAGCTTTTCTAGGGATTTTTGTTATTAAGGCAGCTACAATAAAGTAAATACATATTTATTATTTTAATACTTTTTCTTTAATAATTGTAAATAGATTTTGTTGACTATGTTTTATTGAATCTCATCTAACATTCATACATGTATCCCTTAATATATTTTTGTTTTTTCTGCAGATATTGTCACATCCTAACATTCTTCTTCATGTTCGGCTATTTGTTCTTCTTCCGCCTGGCTGACAAATTTGGCTTTGCATTATCCTCGGGTCAAACAAATTTAATTGAAATGATAATTGTATTGCGAGTTATTGGAGTTGCATTCGAAATGAATGGATCTTGGATAGCCGTTGCAAAAGCTAAGAAAAAAGATACTGAAACTAAGGAAATTAAGGAAAGAGATGATGAGTTCCTTGAATTGATTAATCCTGATTTTATTGACCTCTTTCACTATGCATTCAACTATATAGGATTATTAACAGGTAAAGTTTCTAGTTCTATTCTTCAGAAATTTATAATTGATAGCATAACATGATCATAATAAATAAATAAAAATAAATAAATAAATAATTTTGATCTTATTCTTTTTAGGTCCATATTACAGATATCGCACATTTGATGACTATTTCCGCTTACCATACAGCAAGTATGTGGATTGCTTTGGATTCACAATTAATACATTGAAGGCTGTACCTTTGTATGTGTCACTTTATTTGGCTTTCTCCAATATCTGGCCCCTCGAAGTAAGAATCAATTTATGTGATTAATAATAACTATATGATATATATTATTTTTGTACTCTAATTTACAAAACTCATAAATAGGCTTTAAAATGAGTGAATAATATTTCTTTCAGTATGTGCTAACAGAAGAGCACAATAATAGAAACTTTCTCTATAGAATGATGTACCCCTGGGTACTGTTTGCTGCATTCCGCCAACGCATTTACTCTGGTATGACATTAGCGGAAAGTGTCTGCACTTCAGCAGGGCTTGGAGCGTACCCTGTGCAAGGAAGGAACAGAACTGGTCATGGACCCACTGTTGGGTATTTGAAGTTGAAACAAATGTGAGTGTGTGTAAATGTATCAAATAAACAATTATTGTATTTATGTATATTTATAAGTAGTTTTTTTAGCAAAAGTAATATTCTATTTGTGAGGAAATTTTATTTTATTTGAATTAATTGAAGTGTAAAAAACACATCATTGTTATTTTGAATATGCATTGAAGTCACTTCAAAAGTAAACAGTTTATGTTATCAAGTTAGACTGACATAACTCTTTTTTATACCTTATTTATAAACTGTAGGTTATAAATATGTATTCCAATTTATCTTTAATAATAGGTCTGACGATGAGGCAAAAGCAGTGCAATATGACTTCAACACAGTTGAATCAATGGAGGTGTGGGGTTGCGAGTCTGTTGTGACATTGAGGGATTCCATGAAAGTATGGAACAAGGCCGTTCAGTACTGGGTGGCTATGGTGGTTTATAAACGGTTTCCTATCAAACCATTGAAGTAAGTTGGATACACATATTTAAAAGGAAAGAAAAGTGTTAATAATATCTATCAATCTAATATATATCAAGATTGTCCTTGTACGGGCTAGCCGTACATCCTGACTCAGCGCTTTACACGATCCTATTTCATTATGGTGACAAGAACATCTTCACCCAGTCAGTCTGCGCTCGCGGCTCGTGTAAAGCGCTCGGGGTGTGCGCGCTATATCAGTTAATATCATTATCAATCATCAACTATCAAATATATCAATATATCAATCATATCATTCATACCATCATTAGTTTAAAGTATCAATCAACAATAAAGTTATCAAAAGCAATAACTTGTTTTACATCATCAAACTATCAATCTATCAATTTATCAACTCACAACACAACACAAACACACACACATACATCCAATCTACCAATTTTAGAGTAGGTATTTTTTTTTGTTTACATTACCTTATTTTTTTCAAGCTTTCTTTTAATTGTTAATGTCTAGTAATTGTTATGGAAGAGAAGCGCCTTCTAACACAAGTGAAATTTATCACTTAAATGAAGGCACTTACCTCCAACCCAAGATGAAAACTTGTTTAAAAGAAATAAACCATTTTTATTTTTATTTATTTTTTTTTTATCAACTAAAGGAGTGTATGGGATATCATATCATATCAATCAGCAGCCCATACAGTCCTTATATGCAATGCTTGCAAAGATAATAAACCTATGTTTAGTTTCAGTAGCAATATGTATTTGTTTCATCTTAATGTGACGTCACAATAATTTCATTATTACGGTTATCATTCTATTTTACTAGATTTAAAATTTAAATTTGTTGCAAACATTTACTTCATTTGAGTAATAATTTAGGACAACTATATATAGTGTTTTAATAATATTTAAATTTTCAGAATCCATGCTGCTCTCTTTGTATCTGTGGTTTGGCATGGGTACCATGCTGGTTACTTCTTCTGCATTTATTTCTGTCCATTCTACCTTATGGCCGAAGACATTTACTATAAACTCTACTATAAGGAAGCTACAGGGATGGTATGTATTTATGTACTTATTTAAATCTTTTGTTAAACATATTTTAAAATGTAATGTAAAATTGAAACAATTTTTATTTCAAAGTTATAAAACAATGGTCAAAACTATAATTAATGAAGAAAACACTATAATTAGAATTCATTCAAGTTATGTGTCTGGTAGATGTTTCTGTATATTGCAGTTTTAACATTCATTAAAATAAATTGATTTTCATGAATATTTATAGCTTTTTCTAATATTCGTAACCTTGTATATTTTTGTTTCAGAAAAAGAAGATAATCGGTTTCATAATGTGGTTTTTACGGTCACATTCAGAATCATACCAAGCTGCGGCATTCCTCTTACTCACTTTCGATCGTATATGGATATACTATTCCTCCGTTTATTTCTATTGGTATGGAGTATGGCTGGCATTCCTTATAGTGGGACTTATGTTAAATCAATTCCATAAAATTAATAAACCCAAAAAACCGAGAGAAAATGACAAACAAGAACTTAGTACCAATTAGTCTGAATATTAGGTAATTTATGGAATAATTTGTTTGATATTAGTAGGTAAGAAGTGGGTTTAAAGTTTTGGGGGTGTATTTTATGCATTTATTTATGATGCATTTCTATTTTAATCTTATGAATAAAACTGCGCAATATCGCGGTTAATTTGATTACGTAACATAATAATCATCAATTATTATCTGCATTATAGTTAATGTAAACATTCTGGTCAAATCAATAACTTGATTGATATTTGATATGTATTTTAAATATGCGATGTATATATTTGTACATTTTCGAATAAAGGTTTGGAAACGGGCATTTACGTATAATTTATACACTACACACTTCTTAGGGTATAATATATACTATAATTTAAAATGGAGTAAAGAATTTTGCGTACGTGTTTACGTACGTTTTTATTTCCGTGACGTTTATAAAACAGTCTTATCTTCTACAAAGTATGAGTAGTTAATATACATGTGTATGTATTATTTAAAACCTCACATATTGAGTTAATATCGTGAATCACGAATAGGTCGTTGGTCACGCGTAAACTTATTTTTGTCACATTCGCTAATTAGTATAGTTATCGCTAGAACAATACTTCCGAGTATTGACTCGGAACTATAGTAAATATTTCAAATAATTCCACGTATTGAATGTGCCTTGATATAATATTTATTTTGAGAACAAAGATAGAATTTGGCGCATATAATATACCTATCTACATACATATTAAGTGGTCACCATAAAACTCATACTATTGTTTAAGTCAAGTTTTATTCTGATTTTCTAAGTGCTTGCAAGTATAGTTAATATAATACTACATATATGGTAATACTTTGCATAGAGCTAGTCTACGGCGATACTAAAATTAAATATGGGATAATAAGTAGTAAAATAACTAGATGACGCGACGCAACATTATAATAATATGTAAAAGATAACGAGTACCTTATTTTAAAAGTTGGAAATCCTTTCATATATCTTATAGGATCTTTAGAGATTACGGACACATTCTAATGAAATTTCTTTAGCGATAGTACATTTGTTTACTTATATGAGGTCAATGAAATCTACCTACTATTTATACTAATATGTATTATAAAGTTGAAGCTGAGTTTGTTTGTTTGCACGCGCTAATCCCAGGAGCTACTGGTCGGATTTGAAAAATACTTTCAGTGTTAGAATGCCCATTTATCGAGGAAGGCTATTGTTAGGCTATATATCATCACGCTATAACCAACAGGAGTGGGGCACTGCGGGTAAAACTGCAGGGCACAGCTAGTTTAAATATAACTAGGTAGGTACTTGAATCTCGTAATTAAATATAAACATAATATTATGTGTTTTTTTTATCACGGTACTCATAATGTAAATTATTGTAAAGTATTAATTGCAAGTTTAATTTCGTATAAGAAAACATACGTATATAAACATTTTTACGGAATGTTTAGTTTCTCTTATCATATAAACACAGAATTCTTCATTTCTATTAAGTTTCTATCATACACAAACACACCGAAGATAAACACCGGATTAAAATAAAACGACATTATAACATACATACTATATTATGATTTATAAAAAAATATTTCAAACAACAATAATAATTAGTGGAGTTAAAGCACCTTATTCATACATAATTAGTGGAGTTTTTATCAATAATATAATTAATTATACATTATTTTATATCACATTCTTGATGTAAAGGTGTACCAGGTACGTCAACGTCATTGCCACACTGAAATATAATTAGGAATAAAATAATAAGATCTCATCACTATTGAGCTTACTATTGAGTACCTACGTTAATAATAATATTTCACAAAATGAGTATTAATTATATAGCAACTAAACAATACTACAGTGCTCTATAATAATTGATGTGTATTTACATTTTCCTTACACTATCAATATAAAATGCTTGCGACTAAATTAAAATATAAAGCTTAAATTATAATTCACTATAATCCTACCAGCTTATAGAAGCTGATACCGATAGCGGTATGAGGCATACTTGTTGGAGTTGGTTATTTATCTTGTGTCAGAACAGGTTAATAAATAACCGAAGATTTACAATATTATGTCACTGGATTAAAAAAAGCAAATAAAGATAAGATTAGTTATTACATATTTTGCTAGAAAAACTTCACATTTTTGGTACCGAGAAATATTCACAAAATATATTTTAAGGAAGGATCAAGTAAAATTGTGTTAATAATATTTGAAAAGCGTGTACAAGGAATAATATTGTGGAAAGATTATACAGCGATAGCTTAGTTCATTATTTGCACAAATTAAAGATCAAGCAGAGTACATGCTTCGCATTAAATAAAATTACACCAAGTGAAGCCACACCACTAAGATTATAACGTGTATAACGAATTCAAAATTTACCCGATGTTCCAGCCATAAGACACTGGTTTGTTTGTTGTGGCTCCACTGCGGTGGGCATAGTTTTGTCCGTAATTCCTATTTTGGTTGGGCGCCTGATAACCGGGCTGGTTTCCTGATGGATAAGTTTGGGCATTAGAACTCCTCGAATTTGAACTATACGATGAGTAGTTCGGATTTTCCATAATGGGTCTCGTGTTGAAAACGCTGCTCAGTCCTCCGTTTTTAGAAAAATTACCTAGAATATTTCCCAAGATGTTTCCTATGGAACCTTGACCTCCGGTACCACCTGCTCCGCCTTGTCCGTTTGCGAACTTGTTGATTGTGTTGAATATGCTATCAATGGGACTTTTGCCATTCGATCCGAAACCGCCAAGGGAGCCACTGCTGGACCCGCCGTATGGGGAATTGCCTCCGGTATTCGAAGAGCCGCCGTATGGAGAGCTACCACCGTATGGGGATCGATCCCCGTATGAAGAACCTCCGCCAAAGTGGGAGCTTGGGTTATTGTGACCACCGTATGGCGAGCCGCCTCCACCAGATGAACCGCCACCATATGGTGAGTTGCCACCGTACGGTGAGCCACCACCGTTCGATGAGCTACCGCCGAACGGTGAGCCACCGCCGTAAGGTGAGCCACCACCGTTCGAAGAGCTACCGCCGTACGGTGAGCCACCACCGTTCGAAGAGCTACCGCCGTATGGTGAGCTACCGCCGTAAGGCGAGTTCCCACCGTATGGTGAGTTACCACCGTGCCCGTTGTTAGATGGAGGCGGTGCGGGCGCTGGGTAGTTCGGCGCTGAGTCAAAGTCTCTTGTCGGTGTTGGTGGCGGTTTAGGCTTGGGTTGCGCCGGTTCCGAATGAGTTCCTGGTGAAGAAGTTTCAATAGTTATAGTCTGTCCACTATAAGAATTGCCTTTTGACAGCTCGACGGGTGATACCAGAAGTGATGTCCAAAAGATTATCGATTGTAATACCATTCCGATTATAAATTCAAAATATTATCATGAATCGAATCAGGTATGTAAATAATAATTACAACGTAAACGTTACTAATAAGATATGTAATAATAAGTCCACGTATCTATGAATTTTATGTAAAACTAAACTAAACTAATATTTTATTATTTATTGGTTTCTATCTTACAATTTGGTTGTATGTATTTATGTTTACATCACAATTATTACAAAAAATAATAGAAGAGTTTTTCTGTATCGGATATATTTTACAGAGTATTTCTATCGATTATTATAATCTATCGACCTATCATTGAATAATTCTGTGTAGACATCACTAAGTGGGCGGGGCCGGTCCATGAAGTACAATAATTATTTGTATGACATTTTAACATAGACAATACAATTCTTCATAGGCGTGAAGCTGTCAAAAAGCAAATAATATAATGGACAGAGTATATCTAAAAAACAAAAAATAAAGTCAATGTGGATATATGAAGCGAAAAATGATTTACCCTCGACTTGAGACTTTTTCTTGCATGTAGGATATGTTCCGCAGTTTGAGGAGTGTCCGAAAGAGCACGGGTCTTCAGCTAACACGCAAACTTCGCTGTTGAGACATCCGATGTCTCTGCATGTTCTACCATATTCTGGAAAAAGATTTAATTTTTTTTATTTGAAACGTGATTAATTGATTTAATTTGAAGATTTAACACGTGGGTCGAGACTAAATAAATTATATATTAATAATATATAATTCATAAAAGTATATCAAACTGTAATAACTTCAAGTGTAAATCAGGTTCGCGTTGATAGCAGGTAGAAGATGGTAAATGCAAATTTTTGCATTTGTAAAAAAATATGCAATTTTAAGATACCTACCCTATAAACATATTATTTCGTGACAACAAGTTTGAATAAAAATACATTGACCCACATGAATATATTTTATATGTGCTCTCGAGAAAAATTTGCCCTTTTTATAACCCGTAAGGCGTATGACTGGGTAAGGAATTCGGTTGTAAAGGGAAAAGGTCATTTGCATATACAAGATTATATACTTAGATTGGGTTCACCGTAGCGTCATGTTCGAGAGTCAATATCACACGTAATATACGCCAAGCGAACTAGAAAACTTTTGCCGTGGAATTGTTTTTCACGTGCCCTTCATACGAATAGTTTTAACATATTCACAAATAACTTTCGCTCTTTTGTTTTTATCATGCATTCTAAATTCATGTTATTCGGCAGAAAAGTATAAAAATGTCGTATTTTTCGAATATATTTTATTCTGCATGAATGAAAGGTATTTTAAACTCAGACTTCAGAGGAAATCTTAATACATATATATATAAATCTCGTGTCACAATGTTTGTCCTCAATGGACTCCTAAACCACTTAACCGATTATAATAAAATTCGCACACCATGTGCAGTTCGATCCAACTTGAGAGATAGGATAGTTTAAACATGTAGGTACCACGGGCGAAGCCGGGGAGGACCGCTAGTTATAATATAAGGAAGAATATATTATGTAATATTATTATGATTCATGCAACAGTATAAGGCAATCATAATGACGTTTTAAGGGCTTGGTCTAGTAGTGCAAACAAATGCATCCTGTCATCCTATATGTAAATAATACAAATGTACTAAGGGAAAGTTGCTCCACTTAATTTTTAAAAATTAAATCATTCGTATAATTTAATATTCGTAATAAGTACCAAAAATGACAATTTGAAACAATTTTCGTGAAAATTACACCGGGTGATTTTTTTTTATCAGTACACAAAATTTGCGAATACTTTCTATTGATATCTTCAACTTCATGATTATATAACTGATCAACTTTTACAAAGAAATTTGGACGAAATATAAAAAAAATAAGCTTTCCATACAAAATGCATAACTCTATACATTTTTTTCGACCTAAGTTTCTTAGTGAAAGTTGTTCAGTTTAACTAATAAAACGGATAAACAAATTTTGTATTTAATAAAAAAAATGTAATGTTTGTGTTAAAAAATTATAAAATAGAAAAATACGCAAATGAAAACAAAAGATATTTATTTCTGACTAGCTTCCGCCCGCGACTCCGTCCGCGCGGATGTCAGTCTTCGCGTCTTCTACAGATTTATTATATTATGTATTATGTATAATACATATATAGATTTATATTGATAAACCTAATAAATCTTTTGCTAGCATTCTGATGCTTTATCGGTTGCACTGGATTTATCTCTTTTTTTTCAATCGCTTGAATGATATAGGATGGGTCCTTGATGGGCATCGAATGCTGAAGTCTCGAATCAATCAATTCTGACAGTAGGCAATTTATGTAAAATCCAATAATGGTCCATCATTTTATTTTGCATACTTTTACGTTACATACTTTTTTATATATTCTATTTTATATATTCTATTTTTAACGAATGACTCCAGTCCAAACAGCAAATAAGCAGACTTCTGCTTCTGCAACGTTTAGTTGTCCCTGAATTTGGAAAAAATAGTCATGATTCTTATCTATGACAAAAGTGTTATTTTTTGCATTGTATTTCAAATATTAAATTTTTTTTAACCGCATCTTCCGCATTCATGTCTTTTGCCGGAATTAGACATTTAACTTCTACTAGTCCCATTTTCCCTTTTTGATATGGGAGTGTATAAAGTAAATTTTTTAGATATTTCTCGTTATACTTTTAAAAAGTTATTATTGTCATTTTGCTCATTAGGTAAAGTAATTTCGATATCAGTTTTAAGTTTTTTGATACCTGCAATAATAACTCTTCTTTATTGTTATCGTATCTTCTTTCCTATCCTTATTTTGTTATATATGTGGGATTGAAATAAATAAATGGTTGTTTGCTTGTAAATACGTCTTTTAATAATTTAAATAATTCAACTATATTCCGCACACGCACTTCGTCTTCCATCCGCCGCCATAAGCCTTCCTTCCCTCTCGCACACCTCATACCTCTCTTTCATCCGTCACCGTTCCGTTTCCCACATTCGGCCGTCCTGCAACAATGTCTGTCCTCAGACATCCATCCTCATTCATTATGTTTCCTCATTCAAAATAATACGTCATCAGTCACACACCATACTTTTCCAATCACACTTAACAAACTTAAATCTTAAAACTATTACACATCTTAAAACATCTTAAAGTAAGTATCTATTACATAGCTAGGTTTCAATTAAACATCATGTTAGAAACATCAAAACAAAAGAAAAAGTTAATTTTATTCTTTGAGTTTACCAAAACAAAAGTTTATCCTCAGACATTCATCCTCGCTCATTATATTTCTTCATTCAAAACAATACATCATCTGTCATAACACATTTCTTAACACATTTTACAATCTGAAATCTTAAGTTAATACACATTACACACTGCTAAATAACCTTAATATTTAATAACCATAAACAAAAATAGGTATTTCTTATTAAATACTGCACTTCAAATAAACATCTACTTAGAAAACAAAACTTACAGCTTTATTCTATTTATGAAACTAATCTTACAGTTTTATATTTTAGCTACAACAACAAGTACTCAATAGTAACAATAGGTTAACCGTGAAAATAATAAATTCTGAACAGTACTTAACACAAATTTAACAATGACAATCATAAGTACTAAATGGTAAATAGTAACACACAAATACAAGTTTAACCGTCTTAATATAATCAACACATTAGAAAAATAAATCCATGATAATGGGCAAGTAAGACACAAGTAAAGTTATAACATAATCATTCATCATCTACCATCCTTCACCAAACAACACTTACCCATTGAGCTATTCTTCATTAGATAAAGGCCAACGCTTCATATTGTCAGCTGAGCTGGATGTACTTATAGACCCTTCAGTAGTACTATCAACCTTTTCCAAATCATAACGATCATTTCTCTTTACCTTAACCACCTTGTAGGGTCCTAGATATTTAGGTTTCAACTTGAGACCTGAACCAAATTGGGTTCGCTTTATTGCCACTAAATCTCCAACTGTATACCGTGAGCTGATTTTCCTATTCTTATTAAAATATTTAGAATTCTCTTCTTGAACTTTAAATATTTGTTCCTTAGCCTTTTTTCTCAATTCATCTCTATCTTCATTAAATGATTGTATGTATTCTTCCTGTAATAATTCTTGAATTTTAATATCCTCTTTCACTCGCATTCTTGTTCCTATCAAAAGATCAAAAGGAGTGCAATTAATACTCCGTTGATATGTACTATTAATCGCTCTTTGAACTCTACTGACATGTCTGTACCAAAGACCAGAATTTTCCATACACAACTTTGTAAGTAGAGGTATTATTATCTTGTGAATCCTTTCAACTTGACCGTTGCCTCTAGGAACGCCGGTTGTAATCTTCACATGTTCTATGTCTTCCTCCTTGCAATACTCTGTAAACTCGTGACTAGTAAAAGCTGTACCTCTGTCTGTTATTATTCGTCGTGGATTACCAAAAGTCTGCTGATGGATTTCTAACTTATTCAAAGTCTCTCTGCTTGATGTACTCTTTGTGGGGAACAACCATACAAATTTTGTAAATGCATCTACTATGGTGAGTATATGATTGTACTGCTTCGTAGTTTGAGTCAAAGGTCCAACGTGATCTAGGTGTAGTGTATCTAATGGCATGATTCCTTTTTCTATGGGGTTGAGAAACCCTTCTTGCTTTCCCTCTTTCTTAGTAGCTAACAAACATGGGATACATGTCACTATAAAATCTTCTATCTTTCTGTCTACTTCCTTTATGTAATAATCTTGTTCAATTAACTGTTTCATCTTCTTCTTGGAGAAATGTCCATTACTGTGTACTCTCTTCAACACTTCTTTTTCCATATTCTTAGGTATAACAAGTAATTTCTTCTCGCCTTTAAATAAAATATCATTCTCAATCCAAAAATCCTTGTAATTATTATTATTCTTCAAAATTTCTTTTATAGCTTTGAGCCCTTCATCTTGATCTTGTGCTAGCTTCACTTGGTCATGTAATGATATAACTCCAACAAAAGGATAGCGACTTAAAGCATCAACATGATTCATCTTAGAGCCACTTCGATGTTCAACTTCAAAACTATAATCTGTAAGAAACAATACCCACCTGGCTACTTTAGCTGACAAATCTTTTTTCTTTAATGTTTGCTCAAATGCTTTACAATCAGTGACTATCTTAAAGTGAATTCCATGTAAATACTGATGAAACTTTTTTATACCTTCAATGACTGCAGTTGCTTCCAATTCATAGCTAGAATGTCTGCTCTGAATATCATTTGTCTTGCGACTCATGTAGTGAACTGGATGAAGTCCTGTATCTGGGTGATGTTGCATAAGTATAGCCGAGTACGCCACACTTGAAGCATCTGTATGCAACTCCGTCTTTAAGCTAGGATTGAAAATCTTTAACACAGGGGCATCTGCCAATTTTTCCTTCAAAGTTTGAAATGCTACTCTCTGTTCATCGTAAAATGTAAATTCTTTATCTTTTCTTAATAAATCTGTAAGCGGCTTTGCAATGAGCGCATAGTTTTCGATATACTTTCTAAAATAAGAAGTTAATCCAATGAAACTATGTAACTGTTTTAAATCTCTGGGTTCAGGGTACTTACGAACAGCTTCTGTTTTCTCTGGGCTAGGTCGTACTTCCCCGTCTTTCACCATATGGCCCAAATACTCAATTTCTCTCTTGATTAAGTTAGCCTTCTTCCAATTAATCTGTAAACCATATTCTGAAGCCACTTTCAACACAAGTTGAAGTCGTTCCACTGCCTGCTCCTGATTAGCTGCGGTAATTAAGATATCGTCTATAAAAATAATCATAATTCCTTGTGAAATCAGATCCCTGAAGATAATACTCACAAATCTCATGAAATATTTAGGACATATCGATAAACCAAAAGGAGCTCGGAGAAACTCATATTGGCCGTTATGTGTCACAAATGATGTATATGCGACTGACTCTTCGGAAACTCTCAAATGGAAAAATCCATTTTTTAAATCAAGGACACTGAATATCCTGGCTTCACACAGCTTATCGATCATATCATCAATTACTGGCAATGGGAATTCATCTTTTACTATCTTTTTATTCAAAAGTCTATAGTCTATGCATACTCTAACTGAACCATCTTTCTTTTTAACTAAAACAACTGGACTAGAATATTCTGAAAAACTCACCCGTATGATGCCATCGTCTAACCACTCTTTTACCTGATTTTCTACTATTTTTTGCTCAGTTAAGGACAATCGTCGTGCTCTTTGTGCAACAGGCACATCGTCTTTTAAAACTATCTTCAATTGAATAGGTGCTTCTTTAATTTTAACTGGATTATAACTTTCAACACACTGCAAAATCTTACTTCTTAATAAATGATCGGGAATATGACTGACGTCCACAGGGGAATCTGAAAAACAACACAAATTGGACAACCATTCTTCACTTTTAGACATAAACTTTACCTTGCACCCACTCATTATCATGGTTATTTTGTTTAATAATTCTTGGCCTAAAATCATAGGAAATGGTATAACGTCTTTGTTCACTATGTGGAATAACACGTTTTGAAAGTATCTGCCGTCGATGGTGATGTTTACGAACACTTTTCCCAGCGAATTAAACTTCATTCTTCCGAGTCCCGTCAAGCTTAAGTTTTCGTCGTATTTCTTTGTTTGAAGCGCCGTAAAACAGTCGTATGTCATTAAGTTTACGTCGCTGCCGGAGTCGATCAGTGCATTCACATTCAAATCTTTAATTTTTACCATAATCATGGGCTTTGTGGTAGGAACTTCTTGTTTGTTTACAATTTTGTACTCGTTTGACGTTTGGCTGTCATGGCTGTCACGGCTGTCACTTGATCTCGTAACATTGACATTGGCAGTTCGATTCGCTGATGACGTCGCTTGACTAACAGCGCCACCTGCTGAGTATCCACTGGAACCTCTCGAATGCTGATTTACCTTCGTGTTTGTTTTCTCGTATACTTCGGTACATTGATTTCCCTTATGACCAAACTTATTACAGCGAAAACATTTAATGCCACTGCGACACATACTTGCAACATGATTCAAATCGCCACAATTGTAACACCTTCGGGATGATTGAGGTCTACTTACACGTCGGTTGACATTATCTTTAAATTCTTGTACATTATTCTTCATCTTTGCTTTCATCTTTTCGTATAATGATAATTTTTCTTTTAACGTAGCGTAAGAGTTGGCGCCATACAATATCGATTTATTAGGTTCATGATCGCTAATACCGTCGATGATATATTGAACTGAAACGTAATCCGGGAATTTAGCTCTGCGACCCAACTCCTTCATAATTAACATGTATTCATAGTATGATTCATTCTTTTGTTTCTTACGCGACGACATAACTTCGTGCATTTCTTTGGTGTTGGCGGTGTCAGGGAATTCCTTTTGAAGCGCCGTCTTGAGTTCATCGTAACTTTTAAATGTTTTTTCGCTCTTCAACCATAATTCCGCCGTACCTACTAGTGATCGTCGGGCAAATATTAATTTTTGTTGCGGCGTCCAGTTGAAAATCTCGCTATTGTCTTCTAAATCCTGTGCCCATTTGGTTGATGACACCGACTTATCGTCCCCGCTGAATTTGGTTATGCCGTCGAGGAAAAGCGCGGACATCGTGGTTTGTTCAGCACCCGTCGTTTTTACTTCCGTCATCGTTATAATTACTTCTTAAAGCAAACAATGTATCGTCGTCGTCGTCGTCGTCGTCTTCTTGCCGTGTATACGTTGTAAAATAGTGCAAAACACACCGCGTCGTGTCGTCTTCTTACAATGGCGCGTGAGCACGTGGCCGGTACAATCGTAGTTCGTCTTTTTGCGGAATATATGTCTTCTTCAACAATTTCAATCCCGGACGAGCTTCCAAAATTGTGGGATTGAAATAAATAAATGGTTGTTTGCTTGTAAATACGTCTTTTAATAATTTAAATAATTCAACTATATTCCGCACACGCACTTCGTCTTCCATCCGCCGCCATAAGCCTTCCTTCCCTCTCGCACACCTCATACCTCTCTTTCATCCGTCACCGTTCCGTTTCCCACATATATTATTATATTTATTCATTGTATATGATATATTAATTTTATTTTGTTCATTTACGCCTTATTTTTTGCTCACCCACCTCAATCAAAATCTCTCCTTACGCATATACATACGGTAGCCTGGAAGAGATCGCTACCTAGCGATAAGGCCGCCGTTTGTACATGTCTTTCTCTATTTTATGTTCTTTCTGTATTTGTACTTTCTGATGTGTGTGCAATAAAGTATAAAATAAATAAATAAATAATAACGTCATAATCGCCTGCACATACTTATCGATTACATTTACACCCTGTATACAATCCACCATCCACATTCATAATGTTTTCCTGTCCTCCTCTCCTTTACGCTGTTCACCGATACATTTTAAATGAGTAAATCTGCTACCACTGAAGGATGTTTCATTGTGATCAGCAAATTTTCACCACTGTTGTCGATTATTTGTTTTTCATTTTTAATCAGCAATTGGGAATCTATTTTGTTTTTTGCAGATTGGTGATGTACCCTAACAATACGTCGAAAAGGGAAAGCATCAACGAATTATCGTTTTCGTCCTCTTTTTTTATTCTTCGCGTCTCTGTTACTTCTGTTTGTTTAGTTCTCAACCCCACTGAATTTTGATGATGTGAAGATAATCCATTCGTTTAGATTAAGTTAGACTGAACTAGAAATGGTGGACTAAATTTGTCAGCGCGTCTGTAAGATCAGAATATAAAACCAACATCCTGTATTTAAGTTACAAAATTAATAATCAAACAACATGCCGCTACGTTGAAAATGAATAGAAGAAAAAATTAAAACACCTCGGATCAATTTTGGAGTAAACAAATCATTTTCCCCGTATGGGGATTTCCCCGGATGAACTTGGGAAGTTCAAGTTCTCAATACAAGTTTATATTATATTTCGTATTTCTCAAACGAAAAATAAACATTTTTGGAACTTCAAAAAAATTATATTATAAGAAAATTTATGAGCTTACTTTAGTTTTAAAGAAATATATATACATCCCTTTACTGACACCCCGTAAAATAAAGAAATTGTTGCCAATCACCTTTGCAATCTATTTGGTTTCATTAACTTTATGTTCGAAGATAATTTTTTTTCTAGTAGTTACACGCGTATTTTTTTCGTTTATTTTCCATATCGAAATCAAATGTTTAAAAATACGAATATTTGCACAAAACTAAGATAAAAATAATCAATTAACAAAAATATTAAATTTAATGAAGTAGAGCAACTTTCACTTCGGTATGAAGGAAAATCGAGCGTAGAGCACACGTCAGAACGCTCCGGCCCAAGGAGCGCGACTAAAGAAATTCGCTAGGATTTTTCCTTATTATTTTAAATATTTTTTTAATATTTAAAGAATTATCAAAATTCAAAAAAAATTTTTTTTAAAGGATTAATACTCATTGGTCTTCAACCAACTCGAATAAATTAATGGAAAAAATAACTTTTAGCAGTATTTATCAATCGATTTTGTAAGGCAAAAAATGGGAAATTTAATGAATTTATAACGCTCTAATTAAGAAAATCATAAGTTTTTCGGCAATTGTATTCAGCAGTTTTTAATAACGACTATATAAGGATAATAATGCGCTGATCAGATTATGTAAATTGTAATCGGTTGCAACGTAGTGAGTGCACAAACTTAGCTCGAAATGATTTTGGGGGAAAGAGACTTATCTTGAAGGCCTGATTAAGGTAACATAAAGTAACTTTATAAATGTGAAAAAATTCACGCGCATTGCGTATATAACACTAATTGATAAACAAGAAAAAAAAATTCAGTTTATCATTTCATTAGCCGGGAAAAAATTGTCAAATAACTTGTTGAAAACGCAATTTTGCTAGACTGCAGCCTTAAAGAATGCGATCAACGGTATAACTTCGTCATCAAACACAAGCTAGACGATTCCAATGACAAATATATTTCTTAGTAATCCATTTGGAATATAATACGAGTTTACGATAACGTAATATCACTCGCAGTAATAATAAAATTCGTTCCCATAACCACATAAAAAAGCAAACACTGTACCACGAAAACGTTTTAAGCAAAGTGCAAGGATGAGGAATCGTAGGTATGGAATATAATTTGCGACTCGGCAAGTGCTTCTTTAGAGGCCATAAAAAGATATAAAAAATATCATAAGGTCGGATCATAACTCATTGTTTTGTTACACTTTCAAGGAGCTAGGTTTATGTGTGCATTACTTAATGGATTCGAGCTGAGTATAATATCTCACGAGCATGTGCCAAGAGCACGTCTCTGAAGGATTCTTATAGATACTTCCCGTTTAAAACTTTAACTAGACTGTTGTTTATAGTGCAAAGTCGTTTGATATAAACACGAAGGTCGCGGCAGAGGTCACGCGAGAGCAGTACGAACCCAACCTTATACCATGTGTATAATGATTATGTAGTATATATGTACCTACAGCAAACGTAGGTAATAACAGGAAATTATAAATTCCTAGAACCTATTGATAAAGCAAAACAATAGCTAATGATTATTTTTTAAAGTGAAAAGAAAATTAAGTATATCTAATGAAGATTGAAAATGGTGACATTACATTATTTACAAAGGTTTAATGTTTCGGTACTTTTAAAAAATGTCTATCATAGACCTATTATTTTTTACATAAAATGTTCGTAGAATATACTAAATTTATAACAATAATTAATGTAAACATTAAATTCTACGGATATTCCACGAAATCGAGAAATAATGAACCGTTGTTTCTTACTTTTTACAAAACCTTACCTGAAACATGAAACATCCACCCATGGGCGGATGTAACATCAAACATGTCATCCTTATTACTTATCTAATATCTTAATAAAATATAGTAAGTAGTCCATACATATTTGAAACATAAAAGCGTGTATTGAAAATAGGGAAGTTAATATCTATACTAATATTATAAAGCTGAAGAGTTTGTTTATTTGTTTGTTTGAACGCGCTAATCTCGGGAACTACTGGTCCGATTTAAAAAATTCTTTCGGTGTTAGATAGCTCATTTATCGAGGAAGGCTAGGCTTTATATCGTCACGGTATGGCCAACAGGAGTGGAGCCACGGGGGTGAAACCGCGCGGAGCAGCTACTGTAATATAATCTGCTTAAAGCTTCCGATGACGTAACCATCAAATTTTTGCGCAGACGGTCGTTCTAGTCGTGTTAATCGTATTATGACGAAATATAACTCAACATTTTTAAATTAAGAACATAACAGGGGTATATTTTAACGACTCCGCAGAGTTACAAATTTGCAGTAAATGCAACTTACTTGAGAAGCCATCAACATGGTACAGTAACGCCAGCGTCATTAAAACCGTCCTCCAGTCCATAGTTAATCTGGAAAGAAATTGCTCGTTAACCACATACATTTTACTAGTGTTCAGTCGTTACATTTCGGTTAATATTACATGCGACATATTATAATGTTAATGCTTCATATAAAAATATTGTAACTAAGTCATCATTTTATAATTTATAATTTTAGGTGCTCCCTAAAGTTCCGTAAGCAATAGATACTTTTGCAATTCAATTTTCCATTATTTTCAATAAGCTCAATCAAGCGATTTATGTTAGAATGAATATATTTATATTTATAGCTCTGATTAATTAGAACTGCGTTTTATGAAGGGCTATGTATTATCAACCAATTTGATATAATCTCCATTACATTTGACCTTTTTCAAATGTCGTAGCGATTAGAGCTAAAGATTTCGTAAGTATCTACGCACTACATTTCTGGAAACAAAACATGTATGTATTTACTAACATACTACATAGATCTGTATTTACTACTTAAAGATATAAAAAAAACTAACACAATATGCTATTGGCTTGACGAAGCATGTGCAGAGTATCAATGCGGCAAGACGAAACAAAGTTGAAAGTGTGTTGCCATAAACCCGTCGACACATGTATTTCAACGCTGCACACGTCTCCGCGGCAGCTTCGCAACTTTATGACACCCAGCTACATTCCCTTCAGCAATTTCACCCGAAAGTGTATCGTATAACCTCGTTACTGACTGCAGCAGTGAGGTGAGTAAACGTTTGCCGGATTATAGCAAAAGTTGTTACTCTTTATTGAAAACTATGATGGGACTTTGTGTTGTGCTAATCTGGAGTTCTGCAATTCGTGGCATTATTGGCTCTGGGGTCTGGATGCTTTCACGTCGTAAATATAAGTTATATAATCAGTTTTTGATAGGTATCTATTATAAATTTTTAAAAGAATAGGAAATTTTCGATCACGAGTCGGGATTCGAACTGACCACTCGGCCGCCCGTGATCCAATTCGAAGAATTTAATCTATTCGTTTGGGTTGTATGTGTCTAAGGGACAACGGTACCAATCTATTATCAACTAAAGTAAAAAACTTACTAAGGCCAGTGGCCAACCGAATCGATAAGTAAATTAACTTACAAGTTGTTCGTGATAGGGGTTGTGGTTGGGTGCGGTCAAATGTCGAAGGTAAAAGGTCAGTCACAGCTTTACACTGAATAGGTGCCCTTAATTTGTGAAGTACATAAGGCCATTATTTGCACGCCAATATTTGTTGGTATGGCAAATAAATATTACATTATGCGTATTCATACATTTTAAAGGATACATTTAATGGTTTTAAAGATATTCAATTTAAAATGCTATAATATTCGAAATTAGTTAAATTAGTTTCGATGATATACTATACCGCATATGCTTTGGACATATTTAATGCGTATTAAGCATGTAAATAGCAAGCATATAACATTAAGGAACTTTTAACAATTTCGTAATTGGGAACGTGCAATTTTATTAAACCATTTTGCGGAAAAGTCTTGGCAAGTTAACCCACGAGATGCTGCGTTGTCATTTATATCGTGACATGGAGCAAGACAAATTATGGTTATTTTTCTGGTTGAAACGTAACAAATAGAAGCCATTTTAAAAAGAGAATTTGAACCATAAAACTGGATATACTTAATAGAAATAAAATATTTTATTTTCCTTCCTTCCCTTTGATTGTTTTATTATTGAATCTTATCTTGTACTGTTGTAGTTTGTTTTTCCTTCAGACGTGGTATTTCCGAAATGTTAAATGGACCATATACGGTAGACACAGGGCGTGGGATAAAAAATTACTCTTAGATCGCAGAGAAGACGCAATAAAAAGTCACACTCGCTAACTTTCATTTCCGCCGCCCCACTTGTGAATCGTATTTCGGAATCGTTTTATCTTTTTGCAGGCATAGTTCGGATGCGGAACCAAGCCACTTCGCAGCTCATATATCACTCGAGTCCGTAACGTTAACGGCCTGCCTGTCAACTCCGCGTTTCACATGCCATACCTCTTGACGAACCTTTGTGTATTTTTCGGCCGTTTACACGTTCGATTTTACATTTAAATATTCCGAACTGTGCATTACGACATAGAGTTATAAGGTTACACAGGAACACGGTGGGATTCATGTTCATGAGATCTCCTTTATTCGAATTCCAGACGCGATGCATCTTAGTCCATGTACACCTCACAAATTCTCGCGAGAGCGCTACGTAAAGCAACGGCGTCGCGTTACTAGGATTTATATCGACGGAAATCTTCAACGTTCACACTTCATGCTCACGAAACGGTGTTAGATAAAAATTTCGCTTGGAATAGAACTTCTGCCAAATAAATTACCACATACTGCACTTCACTAGTTTTATTTTGATTTATGTTCATCGGTTACTCACGTTTTTACTTACCTTTACTCGAATTCACTGGAAGGGTTACAAAGGGTCTTAGTATTTTTTATATAAATATTTCTTGATTCACCTATTCACTTGTATTTCTTACCTACACATCGTAATAACACTGTACTATTATGATGTGACCACTCACGTATTTATCTAATAATACAATGAAATTAAGTAAAGTTGTTTAATTTCTGAACGAGTTTAATAGATAAGGCGCGGTATTTTGTACATGAGATCATACATCAAATGTAGAACAGTATAATATTTTACGTAAATAACTTATTTCTTTGTTTACGTTTGCAGATAATATATTGAAATTTAATTTAAATTATATAGTAGCACTTAAATTGATGACAACAGTAAACACTTGTGAAATTTAAGAGCGAAAATGATATGTGCGAAAAAAGCACAGAGTAAGGAAATTCACAACGTAAATGTACTAAGATATTATTAGCCTTGAGTATTTCAATGTCATTGATAACACTTTAAAGCATTATCTTATTAATGAAAAAGCATCCCAATCCCAAAATTTATATAATACATATTACTACGTAAAAATGTACACTTTTTATACCATTTTTTTAATGACCATCTATATTTACAGGTAAACAATAAATGTAAAACAGGTTATAAGATTACAGTTTTACAGATACGAAGTGATGCTCTTGCAATATATATCAGGTAGTTACCTATGCCTCAGATTTAAAATTAAACCACTGACAGCTTTTGACATTGCTCGGAATTTGTATAATCAACCATATCAAATAAGTGAAAAGAAAAACATTAAGTTATAATTTAAAATTATATAATATTTAATTATTTTAAATATTAAATAAAATTATCATAAATAGCTCTTATAATAAATGGTGATTATTAAGTGTATGAATCTACGTTGATTTAAAAAAAAAAAATATGTTAAAATGATGTAACTTTACTTACAAATGGCTATTGACCATAAATAACTTCACAATCATAGATATATATAGATGTATAAAAATACAATTGGCCAATCTAAAACTAGTATATTCAAGAGTTTGTATTAAATAATTTGTTATTTCCATTGTTAAGCACAGGATGGATCAATTTGAGATCATTCTGTAAGATTAATATAACCTTTTCATATTGCTTGTACATAAATATTTCAATTTGGATTATAAGTATCTGTATACTTATAATCCAAATATTATATTTTATAAAATTTTAATGTGAAATTTCACATAGAAACAAATGTATAATGTGTTATTTATCCTCTGGGCTAGCAGTCTTTAAAAAAATATTAAAGCTCTGTCTTATACCGCATGAAGCTGGTAAAGTATTATTACTATTTGGGTTGTTTACTCATAAACATTTAAAGTAAAACCAGTTTATAGCTGTTGCCTATAACATGAAGCAAAAAAAAAAAAA
Organism: Colias eurytheme; assembly: GCF_061535395.1. Lineage (NCBI taxonomy): Eukaryota > Metazoa > Arthropoda > Insecta > Lepidoptera > Pieridae > Colias > Colias eurytheme. The sequence goes on along the minus strand of NC_142987.1, from coordinate 4,938,932 downwards.
TCAAGAAATGTTTTATACTTATTAGGTAATAATAATTATTATTATTCAAAGCACTTTGTATAGCCTGGAATTTCCCACGGATATGAGCGATCATAATACGAGTATTATAAGAGCTTCGGGTCAAAAACATGTGGCAAATGTTTATATATAAAGATATTGTGTTACTTTATTTAAAACTGTATAATGCGTGACTATAATAAATAATAATGCCAATTAAAATAAATAAGTAAAAGCTTTTCAAGGCTTTCTACTTACCTAAAAGTATCCTTCAGATTTTATATTTACACTGTTCAATGATTAATAATATTATGTTCACTAACAAATTAACAATACAACCTGTTCATAGATACATTGCAAGGTCGACTATATTAGTTTTATACAATGAATCTCTGGTCAATAAATTACCTCAATTAGGACCTTCGCAAATAGTAATACGTTTTTATTTTCTTCCTCAAACTCAGTTCTGGTTTAGTTGACACTTGACGACTGACGTTGACACGGTTGTAGTGATGACAGTTCGCTCATGTCAAGTTTACGTTCCATATTACGGTATTATGACACGGATAACAGCTGTAGTTTAGGGACTTGGGTTTGAAGTCCTCACCGTCGTATTTTTAAATATCCTAAACCTACACACTATAGTCTACAGTGCTTATTAACAATGGCGTGTAGAGTAATAAATTAATAGTATTCTTATGATTGATGAAAGAAACATGCGGGTATAAGCTTGGTATAAGCCATGGCGTTTTGACAGTTCAGAAAATAAATTTAATTTAAGTTTATTACGTAATAGGCTTATAAAGGTTTTAGAGATACCTTTGATAGGTAACCAAATTGATAACTATGATTTCAAGGCGCGTATGCTAATATTTTTGAGCCTGTATGTTTTACAAAAAAAAAAATGTTGTGTGGTTTTATGAAACCACGGTAAAAGTGAAACTGTTCGAACGGTTCCGAAAACTGCTTTGTGTAGCGCATGTCGCGTGACGGTCGGCTGCCGAGTAGGTATATCTCTCGGCAGCTGCGATACACGTACGCGACATGCGCTACACAGACCAAAAAGTTTGAGACGATGTAATAAAAGTTTCTGTGTAAATTTTATTCTAAGAGTTTCACTTTAAAAAAAGAGAATGCAAAGGGCATCTAAAAATAAAATATGATTTTTGCCATATATAATAATTAGGATTTAAAATTAACATACGCAGAGTACATTCGTAAGTAAGTACTTAAAATTATATTTTTGATGTAAAATTTTAATCAACTTTTTATAATATCAAGTTTTTCCGAGTTTAAAATAGTTGTTGTCTTATTTTAACAAAGGCGGTTCAACCCTTGCACTAGTTTCTTAACATAGGAAAAGAAAATATAAGTTTTGTTGCGTTACCGTTCTCCTTTCCTCAGCCTCCAGTTATCATAGTTGGAACGAACGTGCCTTGAATATTGCTTTAGTTTCAGGGTTATTTTGTGCTCCAACTACGGAGCCTTATGAGATTGCGAAATTAATATAATGTATGTAATATGTATGTTGTTGCAAATGTAGTGTGTGGAGAATATTGGAGCGGAGAGTAAGTGATATAATGTTTGCTTACAGGTGTAGTATAATCCTTTATACATATTAATATCATTGACATTGATTTCGTCCTGTTTTTATGCTTTGTTTCGTGATATTCGTATATCTTTAAAAAAGTGAATATCTCAAAATTCAATTTATCTTAACCTAATCTGGTTTAATTGGGATGTTTGTAAAGTATTTTTCATTTTACAAATCTCGAGAACGGCTGAACCGATTTCGTTAATTCTTTTTTTTTATAATATTCCTTGAAGTACGAGGATGGTTCTTATGGAGAGAAAACGTAAACGCGTACCACGGGGGAAGCCGAAGCGGACCGCTAGTTAAACTCAAACTCAAACATTTATTTATTCAATTAGACTTCTTCTAGAAGCACTTTTCATTCGTCATTACATAGTTTTAACATTTACCACCGATTTGGAAAGCAGTAAGTATCTACGGAGAAGAATAGGCAAGAAACTCCATAGTTGCTCTATTTAATCATGTCAGTTTTACAATTTAATTTTAATTTTTTTTTAATGTTTCATCATAATATAGGTCGTAATATGCCAAAGAACTGTCCTGTGGTTTTTACGCGACAACCCTCCATGGGTTTTTATCGTCCATATATTCCTTAATATTGTAATAGGCTCTCTGAACTAGTACATTTTTTATATAATTTTTAAATTTAGAACTACTAAACTCTTTATAAATAATTTTACGTATTTCGTATAAAAATACCATACCGTTTATGCAAGAACTACCCAGAGTATGATTTATATTCGTTTCAGATTTAAGAGTGTACCATAAAATCTCAAACGATGAGCAACAAAACAGTAGGGTAAAGTTCTGTGTCGGTGTGGAAGTAATTCTCATGAGAAATTAACTGTTCCATTAGTTTTAATTCACTCGACGGCCGCGCTTCATTATTTCAGCTGTTTTCGTATAAAAATCCTCTAAAACATTGCAACTGTGTTCAACTGCAAAATAAAATTGAGATATGGAGTGTAAACCGCAATTTTACGCGGAGATGAAGCTATTGTCTGTATCGTATTCGCCGCACTGTGAAAAATTTTAGTACACGTTATTTGAATATTAGATTTTTAAATTGTGTTTAACGTTTGCATAAAAATGTTAAAACACTTTTGATTTAAATTTTTGGGATGGATTCTAGACTTAGTCTTAATCTAGACATTTAATGTAACAATTTTTCTTGAAGATTTAGGTTTATATATACGTACTTAAAATGTGTCGAGATGGAAGTGTAATAATTTTTAACAGTTTGAGAGATTTTCCAAAGATAGATATCCATAGTAGAGTTGATCTTAAAATTAAGCAATCTTGCAAAGCAATGAAGTAGACTTGCTTATTTCCTGTACATTACAGAGAAACCCCGTATAAGTTCTTTCATTTCATTAAGCGTACTTCTGAGCAGGTCTCATTACTCGGGTAAGGGATGTCTAACTGCGCCTCAGCCGGGCATCGAGTAAGTTTACGACGAGCAAGCAATATTGTGAGTACGACTTAATGAAAAGGAAACAGCCGCAAAATTGCACACGCAAAGAAAAACAACGAAAATTGCTGGCCTTTCAAATTAATTTTCGTTAAATAAATTAAAACAAATAACTTGCTGATTTCCGAAGAGTAATCCTCAAATTTTCAATTATTCGATCCTTTATTTATCAAGAAATAAAAAAGTCAAATTAACTTCGTCGAGCGGATCAAATACATCAGACGAAAGTCGTTTTAACTATCAATTTGTATCAATGGAATATGAAACGAAATGGTGAAAAGCGTTTCGTGGCAAAGTAAACAGAAATCTCTTCGAGGCGAAATCGTTTTATAAAATAAAGTAAGTCCAATAATTCAACACTTCGTCGCTCCTTAGAGAGCGGGAGGTACAAAATGGAGAAAAACGTCTCTAATTCAGTTTGCTCCCGTTGAACGGTACTCCGAAGCCACTAGGTCTTTACGTCGAGAGGGGCAGGAAATAATATCTATCGGCGAACGAGACTTACCGCCAGCCCTTTGAAAAGCAACTTTACTTAAGCCACGATTCAATAAAAAGTGTCTTATTTATTCAACCATTTGCAAATGATACTTTAAAGAGATTTTAACACAAATGATAGCACATTAAGGAGAGCCGATAGCTACTGCAATTAGAAAGTAATTAGTATGATATTTAGCAAGTCATTACAACAAATTAAATGTCTTTTGATTAGGAATTTGTAGTATAGAGTTCTTATATATTACAGAAGCCATTCCTGCATTTCTGTTTGATTTACAAATACAAGATTTTTTTCTATAAGTAATATTATAGCATTACGACTGGTTAGACTTTGGACTGGTAAGAGTAAACAAAGGATCCTCAAAATATTACTGATAAAGGATATTTAGTTCAACTAGAGTGTTATACTATTGGAATGGATATACAATTTAATCTTATAATAATAATTCATTATTTAGTAGGTACTCAAAACAAACCAAAAATCGCAGTTTCAACTATAAAACGAAATTTAAAACGATTCACTGTTCAAGCTTAAATAAAGGCTTTATTTTGTTTGAGTTATTTATATTCCTCGTTCAAGTGTAATAAATTATAGTCTTAAAAGGCAGCACAATCTGCCGTATAATAATAAATAAATATAGCCTAAAGGAAATGAAATATTTATTTGTGAGGAACAGATCTAAACGTTCTGCTCGCTCGACGACGTCTGAATCGAACTTGCTTATTTGAACCTACGTGAAGGTTGAATACAAGACGAATCGTACAACATTATCTACAGCAGCATTCTCGGGCTAGTTAGCTTCTTGTTCCAAGAGGAAACTTGTCTACGTCGGGCTCAGAAAGGCGTGGGAGGGCACGATGCTTTCATGCAACCGCCAAGCAAATTGTACCCAACCCTTCAGATTGATTATTCTCTCCCCGGCTATATGAATAGTGGAGTGAAGATTTTGAAACAAAGCACAACCCGTTTTAGTTTTCAATTTACTTTTGCAACAGTGACTTATCTTGAATGCAAAGTTCTGTTATGCATCCGTAAAGTTTCTGTTGAGCTACTTGTAAATGAGTTTATTTAGACTCGTACTTTATGATGAACAGTTTATTTTAAAGCTATTAAAACAACGTTTTGTTCCTTTTAAATATTACACTATTTGGAAGTAACAGTTCATAAATAAGATGTATTAAAGTTACATTTGCATGGTGTTTACGTAGTCTGTAAGTATGATATACTTAATATTAAGTTGTTATGACTGAACAAAGGAGTAAACTAACTCATTCAGAACTAGTATCTCTCGCTATATTTGTTTTACGTTCGCGTTATTAGAGTGACTCAGTTTCCATTATAGTTTGGCTGCTGTGCTTTAGTTTAGATGCTCATATCTCTTATAATATGAATTAATCGTAATTCACACTTGGCTTATATAACGGGTATTAATTTCGTTATAAATTGCTTCAACATGTACTTGGATCATTGGTAACGCCATAAAATGTTAATAAACGAAAGTTTACAAGTGCACATAGTTACCTATTTGATTCGGCATCAAAAAAACATATGAAAACGTAGAAAGGAATGTAATATTAGGAACGAAATACGGCGTGTACGTTTAAAAAATAAGGATGCGACCACATTAGAATTCATCATCATACTTCCACATCTACCCCGCGGCTGTTGGCAGCTGGCTAAAAGCCACTAATCCATTTGCCTTTTACGTCATTCCACGCTCATAGCATATCTAACTCCACTATAAAAGCTCTATGGGTAAACAGTGCATATGCAATAGCGGCTAAGAGCCTCTGTTATTTTACCCTGAAGCCTTTCAATTCGGCTGTTTCGTCCATTTTCATGTACTTCTCTTTTGGTTTCATAAACGAACAACGTTTTTGTTCCTGTTATGAAGAAGTGATTCCGACCGTTATGAAACATTTGAATTATACCGTATAAAAAATTTTAAACAGTGGGTAATATTTGTTAGTGGTTGCGAGCCAATTATGGTCTAGGACCTAGGTTATACGGGTAACTATAAATTCGTCGTCGTCGTAAAAAGCTCGGGAGTTCAGACAAAACTATCAACTAACGTTATATTTAAAAAATAAATAAAAAAAGACGTGTGGCACTCGGGGACTGCCGCGGTAAAGCTATTGCATGCTATGCCTTCAAGCCACACCTCCACGCCCGTCGGAGTGGGGAGCGTGAGGTATTTCGTTACTAAATTTCTGGATTCGGTCCCCGCGCTTAAGGCCCGCGATAGAAGCTATGCAATAGCTTAAAAATAGATTTTTAATTTAAAGTATACGTGTCTATGTAATGAGAATGAATGTATGAAAGGGGTACATAGTACATACTACTTCTATCAGCTTATTCTCGTCGCCAATAAAATCTACACGACATCTGGTTTCTAACTAGTTCTATGTTGTGTGTAGAGGATGGACAATTTCTCTTAATTCCACTGTGTCTCTATTAGTAGTATTATACAGAAAGTTAGTTTTGCTTAGTATTTAACGTAGCGGCAAGTGGAGTTCGGCATACTTTGAAATGAATTTGGTCACTTGTAAGTACCGCTTTTCCATCGCTATAGAATTAGTTTTAGAACATTACAATACGCATAATATATTAAAAAGTATGGTCTGTTATTTCAAAGTATATAAATTCGAGAACTGGGTAGGGAAATCTTCCCTACCTTCCAACTGAAACGTTTAACGATTATTCAAGAGTTCAAAATATATGACCGTGAATAAATAGAAAAGAACGGGTGACGTAACATGGATGAAAACCGATGATCCTTAATAACAATAAGAAAATGAACTAATATTTATTGGTTTCCCGGTTGACATTCATCATAATGAATATTTACAAGTGTATAATGTTGCCAAGTAAAATGATACTTAACACAAACTTACAAACAACCATTTACTAAAAACTATAAAAAATAGATTTTTAATCAATGCCTATTCCCCATAATCACACAGGAAACAAAGAATTTCAATGTTTCACAGAAAAAAATAGTTTTAACAAATTAAATATCTCGTAAGCACTATTTAGAAACCAACTGTCTGCATAACCTATATTCGCTGCACAAAACTGCAATTCAACTTTAATATGTGTAATATCTTTATAAATTCATTTGGCGTGAAACATTAATTTTGCTACCCTCTTGTGTGTAGAACTTTCTACGTAAGTTATAATACAGCTGAAATTAATGTTTATGCTAACAAGTACGCTACGATATATAACTTTAATTTTATTTATCCCGTATAAATATTAGTTATTTTTAGGGTATCGTAGGTAATCTGGAATATTGAATGGAATACTTTTGTTATATATTACTTTTATTTATAATATGGTGGAACTGAAGAATTATTTTGTTGTTATGTTTATTTTACTAAAAAAACAGAGAAACAAATAGATTTTGTTTATCTTGATAAATTTATAAATGATATTTTTAAGATAATATTGTCTTTGGAATGGGAAAAATACATAAATTAGAGTACGTTGTGTTGTAGAGTCTTTTGACCAATGTTAATGCACATAATTTTTTTGTTAAGAGTGTCGAGTCGGATCGATGGACCATCTATGCAATTATTGCGATTACAATCCTTGACTCTACGACCGTAGAGCAGATAATATATGTTTAGTTTTTCTTTTTTTTTCAATACAGAACCCACAAAGTCTAAGATCAACTCGTATTCTTTCGTCGTTTTCTCCGTAGATGGCTTTTATTACGTTGTCGCGAAGACATATTGATACAGTGACGGAGAAATATATGGTATAATACAATATTAAAATTGATATAGATTCATAAAAATCTCGCAGTTACGTTTCATTTAAAGCGGGTATTGGAATTTTGGTGTAAGCAGAATTTGAGCAATGTTCAGACATATTATGTACCTAATTCAAATACAATCCAGTGGCGAATGTTTGGTTTAGTGGTTTGTTACCTACTGCCAATAAAACAACCAATATACAATATTCACCCGAATACTTTTAATGTTATCAATAAATAATAATTTCATTTTAATTACCTTTTTGAATTTTATCGGGCAGCTTTCAAAAAATTTAGGAATATAAATTATTCTTTACTTCCGGATAAAAGGGACATTACGATTATACGTTACGTAACATTACACATTTTTTAGATAGCATGGATTCATACTTTGTTGAAACCAAAAAAAGAAGTTAATATAAGAGCTTTAGCAAGCGTAAAGCTCATAAAATTCCCTTGCGTATAAATATAATTCATTTCACGTGCCACTCCTCGTGTCGAACAGCGTGAATCCCGCGGCCGGCGGACGCAACATGTGAAAAATAGAAATTAATTCGAAACGAACGTGTATCGTTACAAAAATAATTCCGTACACGCGACACGTCCGACACCCGTGCCCCTGAACAAACCCCGCATCGCTCCTAATTGCAGTAATTATGAAACTCTTCGCTCGTTGATGAAAGTAATTTTTCTGTAGCGACTACCAATTAGGCGTTACCAATTAGTACGGAGAGGCGTAATTTGTAACATGAACTCGAATTGCTGTGGAAAATATTTAGTAAAAAATTTATTGTTCATGGCACCCCCGTCGCCTATATTTTGTAACGGCGATGAAGAGATCTAATCCGCTGGCGAGCTTTAACGTTATTTTAAGGTGAAATTCTTGTGATAGCTTAATACTATTAGTTAATGTTTCAATTATACGATTCAAAAGGTCAATGGACTCGTTTGTGGATTTCTATAAATGGTTGATTGATGTACAAAAGGTTAAAATTATAGTGTCTGGCGTCTGTCTTACCTTCATTATCCTAACTATTCTACTTTAGGTGAGTAACGTTTCTATGGATGCCTAACTACCTACCATTAAGTTACCAATTTTTCCTATTTAAATAGAGTTTTTATAAAATTGTAAGAAAATATAAAATGCAAAAGTCATCTCCAGACCCTATAAAAGCGAGAAACCTTTACACTTTTTTAAATCCCTCATGAATGATTAGTACTTGACCGATGTTTTTCGGTTCATTAAGTTGATATTCGGCTCGAGTTATTCAGTTCCCGCTTAGTAGTCGGAATAGCAAGGAATTGCATCTAGGGAGATAGAAAACGTGACTGAAGATTTATAGCGACCCCCCGTAGCCTGCTTAAGTAGATTTCGAAACTTCATGAAATTAATGAAGTGAGCTAAGAATTCAAGGCCTTCATTATTTGTTACTTACTATCTACCTCCTTTATTTGGAAATTTAATGTAATTTATGAGCTATTGCTAGGAAAAACGAACTTTTGGGAGAATTGATTTGTAGACAGCTAACTGCAAGGACAAGAAAATAATTTTTAAATGTATGTCTTATTAATATAAAGAGTTTTTATCATCTTTCGGATTTGAATAAATATGAGAATTATGAAAGCATTCTGGTTTAATAATTCTTATATTTGTGATGGATTCTTCGCTAGATAAAGATATGATATCCAATAATTATAAGTCAGTCGAAGGAAAATCAATAGTAGATATTCTATTTGAGCATGAAATACACGAATCTAAGACAAGTGATCCCTGCTGATAGGCGTGCGGGTTGAGCGCTGAACATCAACTCTATGAATATTCATAAATCTCTCCCTTTATAATCGTGTTTCCAATCGGCAGCAAATACCATCCCTTGTGCCAATAGCTAAGATTTTTCCCACAATTTCGAATGGATTTTAAACTCTGTTGTTAAAATAAGCCAAGTAATTGATCTTTCGGTTACGTATAAACTGCTGTTAAATGCTAATTTGTATGTTTTATGTCCACGAGATTTTGTGTTCTACATCACATTGTATAAAGGCCAGTTTAGAATGTTACAATTGTTGACAATACAGGTTGTATGTGATCGGCTGTATTATTTTACTATTTGTAATTCCCTCGGGGATTCGAGTCACATTTCATTATGTATTCCTATTTGATGTTCTCGTTTACTCGTTTTGTAACTGTTGTGCATTTTGTAATTCTATGATGAATTGATTTTGCTTTACATTGCTTAAATCTGAGCTTACTGAAATGATATCTATACATTCCGAAAGAATAAGCAATTAATTATTTTTGGCATATAAATTCATTTTAAAACAATAACAGTGTAATCCATAAGCAGTCAACTTCTAAATAAATGTTTTATGAGTAATATTTTTTAAAGGTACAAATTATCACTTAAATGAAGCTCGCAGCTCAGCTCCGAGACTTAAAAGAGAAATTATTGTGTGTAATTTTCCAACAGTGGAAACTTTACTTCTAAAGGCCCGACGTCATTATTTTTTTTATACAACACGAACCATACAAAAGAAAAATATTTAACTGACTTTGATATCGAGTACTAGGTAGGTACCTATACAAAAAGGTAGGCTTAGTCCAAAAATGAAAATATCACCGTGATATTTTATCAGTTATAGCTTGAACATTATTCAAAGGTCTTTTCCCAGATTAAAGCGTACATAATTCGCGGAAATAGAAATCCATTCAATGTTAAAGCGTCTTGAAGTATTTCCATTATTTCCCACATGAAGCAGCAATTACCAGGATAATACCTCAATAATTCCACGAAAGCTCTACCTAAATCGTTCGCGATGAAATATATAGCTGTAAGAAATCAGCACTTACGAATCATGTTGGCCAATGTGGTCGGATATTTTTATTGTAAAAACGTTTTGCGAGTCAGGAAAGCCTATAAAGGCTGCAATATTGGATTGGACTTTTTATTTCAGCGCCTAAATGACGACAGGGACGCGTCGTAGGCCAGCCATTAGGTTAAAACGTTTCCTCTTTGTTGTTAATGTAATTTCTCCCAAACTTCATCCTAATTGAGAATGGGGCACGATATTCGCCTCGTGTACGTCGAGAGTGCTTTTCTGGTCGAGTATTGTTGTAACTGAATGCAGTAATGCTGTTATCTCACTAAAGCGTCCGTTGATTAGTCAATAGTAAGGAGGAGATTGTTAGTGTTTGTATATGTATATTGCAAACTGTTTCTGATTTGTTTTCTTCATAAAAAATTAGAAGGAAAAAGAAAGATGACATTATTATGTTTACGTATTAAGATTTACTTCATGTTTGCGAAGTAAGCTCTGTTAGTAGTGATATTTACCAGAATTACGACTCGATAGATGATAGAAACATAAAAGGTATTGCATTACCTATTACGCATAAACATCTCCGCAATTTCTATTATTTGCATTCCTGCGAGCGTCCCGGTCACATATCTCGAACACTTTACAGTCTTTTGCATTCGATTTCCCACGTTCCAATAAACTATTCTAGCGTCAAGTAGTCGGTACACGGGTTCAATAAAAGTCCAAGTGTCCGGGTTGGGTGGGTATTAGCTATCCATGCGCATGGGCGGCGCGAGCTGCGGCGCGACGAGCGAATAACGAAATCATGTTCTGCATGTTATTGTGGCTGTAGAAAGCGGAGCTTTAGCGAGAAGGATGCAATAGCGAGAGATCGTAAAGGATGAAAAAGAAACTGTATGATGCGCAGTTAACGCATAATATTAAGTAAAATGCATATATACAACATTCTACAATAGAGCTCTTGATAAAAATTATTGTATTTGACTAGATATTGTTATTCGCGTCGCTATTCTATATGTAGTGAACCCATAACAACGAACCAGCTGCGACTTGCTCTATAGCTGCATAAAAGTCGCGTAAACCGACCAACTGACGAGGTCCCTCACCTCCTTTTATCTTTGGTAATTGAAACCTTATCGAGTCAGCGTTTTATCTCGAATTGGGTGGATAAAATTTTATTTACCTATATTTTTTTTGCTGGTTGTGAAAACGAGACAATAAAAAGATATGTGGTAAGTTATGAATTTCAAAATATTTGCTTCAATTGTGTGTATGTGTACCTAGTTCAGCTCTAAAATATTCGATTTATTGAATCGTTATATATCTATTGAACAGAATTGTGATATCCTATTAATATTATAAATGTGAAAGTTTGTAAGTATGGATGTATGGATGTATGGATGTTTGTTACTCTATCATGCAAAAACTACTGAACCGATTACAATGAATTTTAGCACACATATAGAGGGTAACTTGGAATAACACATAAATAGGATATGCAATGCTACTAGTAGGTATTTATTATGTGTGGTACCTAATACTATCTCATCCAAATAATTTAAGTGAAGTCCCATGTCCCCTAGTGGGGTAAGGGGCAGATGCATTATACATCTGTTTCACTGATCGATTTTCTTTAGGGACAAGTAGTTGATGGACAGGACCCCTCGGTGTTACGCTCACGCTTCAACCACTGTACCGAGGAGGCGGTCAAATCCAAATAATTACGATACATTTATCCCCCAGGTAAACTCAATCTATTAGAAACCTCTACCCAAGCATGCGACCAGCAAACTTCATATCTACGATCTGTTAATACTATTAAGTATGTAGAGTAAGCACATAGCCCGTGTGCATATGAATTAATCTGTACCATCTTGCTACAACATGGCCGATTTTATAGTGCATCTGTGAATGCTTCGATACGCTCCTACTCCCATTAGGTTAGACGTGAATGGGTTCAGGAAATAGAGATAGACATAATATTATGTAGGTAGTTAAAGTTGAAGCTTTATTTATACTAATCTCAGTCCAATGTTAATAAAGGTACGCTTACCTACTACGTGTTAGATTCTTGTTAGATTTTTGCGCTTTATGATAATTTTGATTTGACTTATTATCTGTCAACAGTAGGAAATATGAATGATAATTAAAAAAATATACCGGCCGAATTGAGAACCTCCTCCTTTTCTTGAAGAAACCACAAAGAAACGCTTAGAACTTCCACCGCCTTCCTTCCGCCCATCCCCTTCGCCCTTAAGTAATATGACAGCGGTACTTAATAGAAAACTACCCCAGGAGGGTACTAGCATGTCTCATTCTAGAGAATCCTTCTCTGAGCTCACTAGCTCAGGCTGCCCCACGTATTCTGGGGGGGGCAAGTTACCGCGCATTTATTCTGCCAGGGGTAAAAAAAGTAATCATATTTCGGCAACCCTTTCCACAACATTATCAGTAGATTTCTGCAACATTAGGGGGTTGAATTCTAACCTCGATGCTGTACACCACCATCTGGAGACAGTTAAGCCGGCCTTACTTTTTTTAACGGAGACCCAGATATCTTCTCCTGCTGATACATCCTATCTTAATTACCCGGGCTATGTTCTGGAGCATTCATTTGTTCCTCGCGCCGGAGTATGCGTAAACGCTAGAGAAGATATCTGTTGTCGCCGCCTAGGCAACCTTGAAGGTCCTGATCTATCTCTGCTATGGCTACGTGTGGACTGCGATAACCATCCCCGCATTTACGCATGTCTATATAGGTCGCACAGCGGAAATACCGAAACTGACCGACTCATTGAACATCTCCAAACTTCGATCGATACGCTGCTTCTAAGGATCCCATCGGTCGAGTTAGTGGTTCTTGGTGACTTCAACGCACATCACGCTGATTGGCTACGCTCTCGCACTACCGATCATGCAGGACGATCTTTTCATGATTTCGCCTTGGCCTACGATCTCTCGCAACTGGTACCTTCACCTACGAGAGTGCCAGATATAGAAGACCACACACCATCTTTGTTGGATCTCTTTTTAACATCCTCCCCCGACAACTACGAAATCAGCGTCGTCGCTCCTCTTGGTTCTTCCGACCACTGCCTTATTCAGTGTTCAGTGCCTTTAACACGTCAATCGCAATCTCGGTGTCGTCATGCCAGCAGCCGACGTGTCTGGCACTATAGGTCGGCGGACTGGGATGGCATGCGGACGTTTTTTTCTTCATATCCATGGAGACAAGTTTGCTTCGCGGATGAAGACCCAGATGCCCGCGCCGACTCCGTCGCTGATGTGGTGCTACAGGGCATGGAGCTCTTCATTCCTAGCTCTGTGGTACCCGTCGGTGGGAAGTCTCAACCCTGGTTTGGGCAATCTTGTAGAGAGGCTTCTCGAATGAAACAAGACTGCTATCATGCTTGGACAGAAGCGCGAGCTACACAGGATTCCGACGTCAAGCATCTTAAAAAGATGTACAACTCTGCCTCCAGATCATTCAAGAGGGAAATATCTGTAGCGAAGTCAGAGTTTATTAATAGAATTGGTAAGAAGTTGACTCACTACCCTTCCGGCACACGTGCATTCTGGTCTCTTGCCAAGGCTATCCAAGGGAACTTTTGTCGATCGTCGTTTCCACCGCTGCGCAGGTCTGATGATTCCCTGGCCCATACTGCAAAAGAAAAAGCCGATACTCTGGCAACTCTTTTTGCATCGAATTCGACGTTAGATGATGAAGGGAAAGTATCACCTACCATATTACGCTGCAATAGCACGATGCGTGAAGTAAAATTCACGCAATCTGCAGTTCGTAAAGTCCTTCTCTCTCTGGACACTCACAAGTCGAATGGGCCCGACGGCATTCCTGCAATCGTGCTTAAGACTTGCGCTCCAGAGTTGGCTCCGGTATTGACGCGCCTGTTTCGATACTCTTACGCCACCGGTATAGTCCCTAGCTCATGGAAGACCTCCTTAGTACACCCGATCCCTAAGAAAGGCACACGCTCCGACCCATCAAACTACAGACCAATCGCAGTCACCTCCTTATTCTCCAAAGTGATGGAGTCCGTCATTAACAGTCAGCTCTTACGTTATCTAGAGGATCACCAGCTGTTAAGTGACCACCAGTACGGCTTCCGTCATCGTCGCTCGGCTGGTGATCTTCTTGCATACCTGACTCACCGATGGGCTAAAGCTGTCGAGAGTAAGGGGGAAGCGCTGGCTGTAAGTTTAGATGTAGCGAAGGCCTTTGATCGGGTGTGGCACAAGGGGCTTCTTTCCAAACTCCCATCATATGGTCTACCCCAGAGATTGTGCGATTGGGCAGCCAGTTTTCTAAAGGAACGTAGCATCAAAGTCGTTGTCGACGGATATTGCTCCAAACCCAAGCCTATTAATTCTGGTGTCCCACAAGGCTGTGTATTATCCCCCACACTGTTTCTTCTGCATTTCAATGACATGTTGCAAATACGCAGCGTTCATTGTTATGCAGATGACAGTACTGGTGATGCCTACTACGCAGGCCAAGCAAAGACCTCTCTGGAGCAAACTAAATTGTATCGGAGCAACCTCGTGTCTAACATTGAGACCACCCTAGAGAAAATCTCGACTTGGGGCCAATCAAATTTAGTTGACTTCAATCCGGCCAAGACACAGGTTTGCGCGTTTACCGCCAAGAAAAGTCCTTTTGACGTATCCATTAACTTTCAGAACACCCCTATCACAAACCTAGCATAAAACCTAGCATCGGAATCCTTGGGATCGAAATTACGTCTGATGTCCAGTTTCGCGGTTTTTTGGAGGACAAAGCTAAAGTAGCTTCGAAAAAACTAGGGGTGCTCGCCAGGGCAAGACGGTACTTCACACCTGCTCATCGCCTGCAATTATACAAGGCACAAGTCAGGCCCCACATGGAGTACTGCTCTCACCTCTGGGCCGGAGCGCCCCAATACCAGCTCCTACCATTGGACCGCGTACAGCGACGAGCCGTCCGAATTATTGACGACCATAAGCTTTCCGATTCGCTAGATCCACTTTCATTGCGGAGAGATGTTGCATCTCTATGCGTGTTCTACCGGATCTATAACGGGGACTGTTCTGAGGAACTTTTTGAACTCATTCCAGCTGCTGAGTTTCATAATCGCACTTCTCGCCACAAATTAAAGTTCCACCCCCACCACCTGGATGCATGGCGGTCTACCACAGTGCGCTTTTCCCGACACTTTCTACCGAGAACGACGACCTTGTGGAACGATCTACCATCCTCGGTGTTCCCAAACAGATTCGACGCAGAGACCTTTAAGAAAAGGGCATATTTATACCTAAAAGGCCGGCATCACATTCGCGGTGGACCTAACATCGCGAATGCTTATGGGCGGCGGGCATCACTTTCCATCAGGTGACCCGCCAGCTCGTGTGCCTGCTTAGGCGATAAAAAAAAAAAAAAAAAAAAAAAAACTACCCTCATATATGATTCAATTTGTTCAACACTACCCGTATAATTATGTTGTACCAATAACTACTGGGTGACCTACTTGGAGATCGTACCTCACTTCACATTAACCAAATAACTTTTCATTTTATGAAATACCCAACAAATTAAATTTCATGACTTATCAAGAGTGTGTTGAGCGTTCGCCACTTAATTTTATTTTCACGTAACACTGCGAACGGAGGCTTGTATCAAAGAAAAATATTCTGCTGACGAAAAATAAACAGCGTTCAACTCTCAAAATATTTTTAAACAAGCACTGGAAATTTCGTATGTCGCCCGACCCGAGTGTATACTAAATTAACATATAGGAAGTGGTCGGTAAATTTTTCTTTTTATTTTATTTTGGCTCGTAGGACTTTAACACAAATTACAATAAAGGTTACCTCTGTTGTTTAAAGGGTTGCTTTGTTTTTAAGCTGAATACGTTTACTACTTACGTTTTATATTAAACTAGCTTCCGCCCACGACTTTGTACGTGCATCCCCGTTTTTCCCCGTTCCCGCAAGAATTTCGGGAAATCCTTTCTTAGCGGATGCCTACGTCCTATCATCTACTTGCATGCCAAATTTCAGCCCGATACGTTCAGTGATTTGGGCGGTGGGTTGATAGATCACTATATCAGTCACCTTTGAGTTTTATATATATAGATAGATATGTTATTAATAAAATGCCTACCTAAATATCGAAAGCTTTCTGTTAGTGAAATAATATTCAAAATGATTATCCTCACAAATATACAAAGTAAGAAATTATAACTGTATAAAATAATATTGGTTTAGAAGATAATTAATATTTGACCCGTAAATAATTATATTCATCACTAGTCTGGTTAAATAGAAGAAGTTTCAGAACTTTTCAGTTAAAAATGCTAATGGTATTGGAAAAGTTATTTGACACTACGTGAAGTAGTTCGTGAAGTATTGTTACAAAGTTTTGACAGTGTATACCAAGAATATATCCTTTTAGTACGATTTATTGAATTTGGTTTAAGTGCCAATTCATATTTCTAATAATATCCACGTTGTTCATAGCTTTAATAATGTGGTACGCATTATTATGTATTTTGTAATAAAGTTTTAAATCGAATGCAGTATACAGCTTCAGGAGATAAATAAAGCTAACTCCATTTCGAATATTTTACAGTATGTAAATATTAGAGGCATATGGCAAAATATTCATATAGGTACGTACTTAGAAATATAAATCTAATTATGTATCTGTACGAATATTAAGCCGTTTTTACAATAATATATCACACACAACATATTAATTATATTCCATTTGAAGTCAGTTGATAAAATAGTCACATTTGCACAAAAATAAATGCTTATAACTAATGGTGAAGCTCGATGGTATCTCTGGTATAATGAAATGCAAACGTTTTTCCCGCCCATTCATCTTACGTGCCTGCCTTTTTCTGTTGTGGCTACAATTTGTAAACAAATTTGTCATGTCTTGATCTCTGAGCCGGCTACGAAAGAAATCTTTGGATAAGTAATAAATTATTACATCGTTATATTTATTCAATATTTTTATATGTTGTGTTCGTATATTATCGTTATGAATACATCCTGTTTAAGATTAGGTGGTCAATTTCTATGACATTTTATTAGATATAAATTGTTTTTAAGCTATTGCATAGCTTCTATTGCGGGCCTTGAGCGCGGGGACCGAATCGAGAAATTCCGTAACGAAAAAACCTCACGCTCCCCACTCCGACGGACACGGAGGTGTGGCTTGAAGGCATGCTATGCAATAGCTTTACCGCGGCAGTCTCCGAGTGCCACACGTCTTTTTTTTGTAAATTTTATTTGATTATTTTTACCTTGAAAGAAAAAGATGCAGAATTTTTGATAACCAGACACGTTACACTGAAATTATCAGAGAGCATGTACAACAACTTTCATCTGTTCTGTGGACATAATCAATTAATTATCATATTCTAAAATAAATATGTTTTTTAATAAAATTCGCTCCACAAATATCATCCAAAAGTCCATTCATTCCTTGAAAAGAATCGGTCGTATAAATAACGTCACTTAAGTCGGCTAACAACCTAATTTTTAATTTCATCGAACAGCTGCGGGCTCGAATATTGTTATCCGCAAAGAATTTTAATTAAGGAAGAGCTATATTTTATAACAACGACGTCGTCACGCCCGATAGAGGACTGCTTTTATCTTCATTTTGTTTCACCGTGTAAGTAATGCAAGTTTATTGGATAGGGATTATGTTTGCACGTCGCTTACAACAGGTTGCTTACTATGCAATCTTTCCACGATAACGAAGCTCCCAGTCTCCTATCTCGGAGGGATGAACTGATAATTGAGTTTGAAAAATGAAAACGGCGGATGTTGCACAATTTTATTATGTTTAGTCTCTAGCATACGGAGTGCCCCTTACTTCTTGGCAACTTATTCTGTATTAAACTTTTTATTACTAACGATATAATTTTACGAGTAGATATTGTAATAAGTTTTCTTTTATTAATATTTAACTCAGTATTTTTTTTGTTTCATTTAAAAACTATTATTTCACACGTTTTGATAACTACCTACTATATAATACGTGTATTTGGGTAAACGTAGCAAAATAAGTGGTTACAATTTGTTTGAAACACACAAGAAAGGCGTGAAACCCAAGTAATAACGTGAAAAGTCGTCAATTGTAGGGTCCGCTTTATGACATCACGGGAATTTTGTAAAAGGGCACAATCAAAGGTTGAAATCAGCGCGGTCCTCTCGAACAAAGGGCGCAAAGTCAAATGAGGGCTATTCCACCTAAGCCAAGAGGCGTAGAGGCTACAAATTGAATAATTATACCCAGCTATTGTACTCGCCTTGTCGATAACAACTCTCTACGATGTGAAAATATTGTCGTGTCTAATGAGAATTTTACAACAAAAACAAAATAACGAGAGATTATACAATGTAGAGGCGACCCTGTTTATTGGAAATCTGAGCTACAACGCCTTAATTATGCATATAATATGATTAATATGTAAAGATTATTATTTATGAGTTCCACTTAATATGCGTAAAGTATTATATGGAAGACGGCAACACTACCTACATCGTCAGAACATTAAAAGAAAATGGAAAACAAGCAATATTTCGCACGACAAACGTTTACCTAAATAACTTTATACATAATTCAACGAAATATCCATCCGAAGCAAGGCTTATGCTATGAATAATGTTATTTACGGTCTGTATATCCGATGGTATTTTATCATCATACATCTATTTATTTCCTTTGATTATATCGTAATACTTTATCCTAAGTAAATATAATATCTCAGTAAATATTAACTATTTCGCGGATATAAGAAAATTAGCACCGTTTACAAGGAGGTTCTTAGTAGGAAAGGAAGAAAAAAGGTTTTTAGTACATAATAATATGTTATATGTTTGTAAAGAAAATATATAAGTATTATTAAATCATAAACTTAATAAATGGTCTACATTTTTATTTCTAAAAATCCTCTTTTAGAAACTATTATTAGTAGATATAGAGCAAAATATTGTAATATATTGTAATTAGAAAATGCAAATATAATATCAAAAACCCTCTTTTGAGTATGTTATGGATAATAACACAGTTTTGATTCAATTACAAATTGAATAACCATGAATAGATTCACAATATTAGAAGCTTGTGCAAAACCAGTTATATTGAATGAACGTTTCACTGATTTCAAGCCTATATAATTTTCAGATTACGTTAAACGATTTACAGATTTAAATCACATGTAGCTTTGATTACACGAATTGCATATTAATTTAAATGTCATCCGCAAGCGTGCATTCGCCTAGACCATTTCGCAGACCTCGTATTCCAAGATTTGGGGAAATAGCCATCGTAAAAGATAACCTAGGTTATATCCGAAAACGAGACGAGATCGCGTTTCACTGGAAAGAATCTGATAGAATTTATGTTTCCTCTGAAAAGGCTTTCGTTTACTGAAAGCCATTTTTCGTAGCAGCCTAATTTGAAGCTTGATAGCGGGAAATTGTGTATTTTTATATCGCCATTGTGATATTTCTTTAATGTCTTCATTTGTAAGCCGATTTTTCGGCTTCGAATGTATTTTGCTCGGTATGAATAATAATGCTGTATTTCTTTCAAGATTTATTCAAGTGATTTGGAGATAATTTTGCACCGATAAAAACATGGTGTTATAAGCTGTTGACATTTGTTTAGGAAATCAATAAAGCTACAGAGAAGGAACGTAAATTAAGGGATATTGAGGGGTTACAAGGGTTACGATTATTGCTTTTGTAAATAATTAGTTCATGTTAGTGCAATAAATAAGTTGTGCAAAGAGCAATACAGTTGATCGGCTATATTGATAACAGTATATTTTTGTTTATAAAACTGTTATTATTAGTGCTCTATGCTCAAAAACGAACTATCTTATTCGTGAAGGTTAAAGTATCTTTGGGAAAGCTAAAACAGCGCTTCAATTAAAACAACCAACGGTCAAATAATCTCAAGAAAGTCTCGCTCAATACGGTCATTTAACACTGATTTGAAATCTCACGAACCGACGACATTAATGCGACTAACGATTCAACTTGTTCCCGATTGTAAATGCAATTTACATACAAATATGTACTGGTTCGCTTTAAAGCTACCCGAGCTCGCAATTATATTGAACAACAGATAAAGTCTGGATACAAGAGGGTAATCTATCAAGCAGACGTTGTCTAGTCATTGTGAATCTTAGCACCGACTAAAGATTCTTCAGGGCTATTAATTTTAAAGATCACGTCAAGCTAACGCTGTGTGATAAACTATGTACCCGCTAAATTTGCATTAGTTGAAATTTAATAGTCTCCGAATTTGTATACATTGTTTTCATTATAGTGTTGTATAATTAAAACAATGTAAGCAATATAATGTGTCATGTATACTTTATTTGCAAGTTGAGTAAACACTACTTAATAATCGTAAACATAATTTACATATTCTGTAGGTATATTTTCGGTCTTCGGCTTAGAGTTTAAATAATTTGATCTCAGTTTATTCTCAAAATACCAGTAAATACAAGGACGTTTCATCAGGCACGTAGAGGGTTAGTCGTAGCTGTTTACATTATGTTGCTGTTTGTCTCATATTACTGCGGAAAGACCTTAGAAAAATAACCTTTTTTGAATATATTCAACTAACGTTGGCCTACGGTTACTTTTATAAAATTTCGTATCCTGTTTAAGCAGTTACATATTTTAATTGTAGTGTAAATGTGAAATTGTCATGAAAAAATTGTTTCATTTTCCTAAAATTTTAATGAAGGTGACGGCATTTTCGTTATAATAAATGAAATATTCAAAAAGCCTCTTTGAAATGATGAGAATAATGGTCCCCTCGTACGTCAAAACAAACGTATTTTAAATAGGTCACTATGTGAATGACGGCAGTGAAAATATTATGGACCCGTATGGTAAGTCGAGCACTTTAATCCTTTCAGAATCAGGAACAAAGAAAATTTTAAGTGCTTTTTGTTTGTTTGTATAATAGCTAAAGATTATATTAAAGATATATTTAATATCTGTCTGTCTATTCTTTGTGTTTTATTTTCAGTTTTATATCTATTTTGTAAAAGATTGAATAAGCGTTTTGAATTTGCCTTTCAGTAAACTCTTGTAGTCAAAACTTAGGCGAATGTGTGAATTTTGAAATTATGTTTATTTAAAAAATATTTTATGTCAAATTCAATGGACTTAAAATACTTAAATAAAAGAGGAATGTAAAAAATTTTTCCTAGTAATGCTTGTTAGTAAAATTCTCGTAAAATTACTTCACAAAAATTTATACAACATCATAAAGTTCACTCTAATCACCATGTTTGTCCACGATTTTGTATCGTTGACTTTTACGAAGCAAAAACATGGCTAAATGAAGGTTAAAATAACGAAGTACCATCTCTTTGAAGTTTTCAGAAGAAGTTTGTTTAGAAACTTTGTAACTATGTTACTTGTAATGTACCGAACAACTGTTATTCCTGGAGAGTTCAGTTTTAACAAAAAATGTTACAAATTTATCACCAGGGATAAGTTTTCTTTCTTTTAATGAAAATATTATGTACTAATATTTAAAAGACTTAAAATAAAAATATAATAAATAATTTCGTTTCTTAATTTAAATGATATCATTTCTAAATTTAATTTAATTTCTTTTATGAATACAGTTAAGTGGTTATGAGGTCAGTAATTTATGTAAAACTTTATTTCTACGGATAAGTTAAAGTATTTTAAAACAACTTATAAAAAGCTTGTAAATGATGAAGTATAAAAAAACCCATTTAAAAAGTCTACAGTTTACATATCATTTTAATCTGTCATACGGAATTCCCACTGTGTAGGTCTTTTCAATGTTATTCAGATTTATCATATTAAAAAGATCAGTTATGTAAAAGGGGAATATAAATATTTTTCATAGAGCACTATTCATATAAGTAAAAAGTCGAATAGATACAAAACTGGTATAAATGTAAACTTCAACGTCCATGTTGTTAGAGCTTCAAAACAAAGCTTCGAAATATCGTTGTAATCGGAAGCCATTTATCAATGTAGTTGTTATCGTTAAATGTGATTATTCGTAGTTTACTGAACATTATATCGGATGAATTTGTTGTATATGTAAATTGCTGTGTGGTTGTGTAATGCAGCTGTGAGTGTATTTGTATTATATAATAGTAAAGGGCGTTCTTTTTGGAAACTTTTCTTAAAAATATTTGAAAAAGGATTAAGAACTAACTATCGGGAATACGACGTTGTTAGCTTATTTAAATACTCTTCTTTATCAAATTACATAACAAAATTTTGTTTTTGGGAATACGAGTTATAAATCGTAGCTCGTAGCCGTAGCAACGTACGTAGCAAACACGTAGCACAAAGACTTATCATTCGTGATAGCTCATTTGCTATAAAATACAGAACTATTCATAATTACCTATATCATCATTATAAAAAGTACTACCACTAAAATTAGAAATCAATTAACGCATCCAAAGCCGACAGCGTACGGTTTATCGCTGTTACTTCAATATAAATGACATCAAAGATAGGCAATCCAGCCACTGAGCCACACTGAGCCATGAATAAGCGATTGCAACTGATTGCACGTAACCGAGGCCTTTGTCACCACGGCGACGAGTCGATTGGAGAGCGATTGAAAACAGACTGAATAGTTTACTATTCAAAAGCAATTTCTCCTGCGGAAAGTTGGAAGGTTTAAACTATTGCGTTGTGCCCTCTGACTGTTTTGAGGTAAACATTTAACGTAACTCTTTTATGTTTGTTATTTCGTTTAGTACGTTTTCACTCTATCTAACGGTATTCTAGATAGATCCATTGTTAAAACATTCAGTTCATTTTGTTTTTATAAATTAACAGGCAAACTTCAGTAAATAATATTGCAGAATATACCTCATCTTTTGTACTCGTAGAATTTAAAGCCGTGATTCTCTTACATCAGAAATGCAGCAGCTATGCCTTGAATAATGTAGCGTTAATTAGTCTATTGTATGTCTTTGCGCTATAAATCAACAGGTGAGGCAAAGAAATATACAAAATAAGCTCATTTTGTATAAACAACAACCCGTTCTTTCTTCTCATTGTTACACGAAAAACAATACAATTGTCCTATTTGCTTGAGTGTACTGTAATTTTATGGAAAGATTGAATAAAAAGAAATCAAATCAAACGACAAGTCAATTTTTCTATAAATAAAAGTGATTATCGGGAACCTCGGAGACCTCATTTCTAAGAAGCTTAACTCCTACTAATGTATCGAGAATTGAAACCCAATAAGACTCAATATTATTGAGATAAATGACACAATTTTATTTCAAAAAGCGCCACATACTATCTAGAACAAAATATAACAATTACTGTTATAAATTATATCACGAAATCATATTTATGTGACTTAATTTTTATGAACAGCATGCCCATGTTTAGGTAATGCTTATAATGCTCGAATATTTCGAATATCGAATATGATATCATATTTAAATAGTTACGTAAATATTTATGTTAAAAAAAATAGAACTTATATAGAGCTATAGTATGGGCCGTCGGTGGTCTTGTTACAACGTAGACAATTTTCCCGTGCAACCCTCCGCTCACAAATACGATTACTTCGCTCACAACTCGAAGAGAAAACTTCTATAATTGTGTTTTCAAGAACTTTTTGGTTATGTAAATCTTAATTTACAATATCGCCCTCGGACTTTGGATAATGTCATTATTTCACCGTAAAATGATACAAAGGTGCTTAGCTACAGTTAAATAAATATAGACTTGGATCTGTTTCATGGCATGAATTTAAAACAAGGTCGTCACTGTTGTACCTACGAAGAGTTGAAATTTTTTGTGACTGTATGATATAGCTGTATCTTTTATTGAAAATTTCAATTTGATAATAATAGGTATGTATATACGAATAAGATGTCCAAAAAATTAAATTGTGTGGTATGTTATTCCAATACTTTGTTTTGTAAGAAAATATTTTTTTGAATAATAAATGATTATTTTAACATTTACCGATACAACATTTTACCTCATCTGCCTACTGTTTTACCACAATTGAGAATTTTGTAATAGAAATAGTTGGGCGTCTCGTAATATGTAAACTACAAACGGAATATTTTGACAACTTTAAAAAAAATGGACCAGGTAAAGTGCCAGTTCTAACAGTCCATAAATTCATATTCTATAACCGCAGATAACTCTCACAGTACATCAATACTGCAAATCATTTTAGGTTACCCTTCTATAATACTATTACCTCCTCACGGAGCCGCGAGTCGGACATTTCAATCCAATTTGATGTGTTGTGCCACGATATATCGCTTTGAACTGAGGGTTGAATAAAGATACAATCCTTTTTAAGGTTACTTTATTTCGTGCCACTTTGTGAAACATTCGTATTTTGAGTAATTGACTGTTAAGGTACTCTTTCTGTTTAGGTACTCGACTTAAAAAAGAGGAGGTTATCAATTCAACTGTATTCTGTTATAATAATTTTTAACCGATTTTGATGATTTTTTATATTATGTGAAAGCAAGTGTCTTGCGGTGGGACCTAAGTATTTAAATGTTGTCCAGTTCTAAACATTTTAAGATGGTTTAATATTTTGTTACAAAGTAATAATTGATTTAAACAGTTTAAGTAGGAGCAAGAATTTAAAAATATGTACCTATTTAAAATTCCATGTATAAGGGTACATCATTATAACACTTCTTGATTCGCTCAGTCGCTTAATACGTGAAGTGCGAAATTGTATAGCAAAATGTATTACAGGTATGAAAAGCTAGAAATATTTTATTCAGTATGGCTTAATGTATTTACGTTATATGTACGTTTTATGATGATTAGGATGATTAGGATTTAAATGTATAAAAAACATAAATTAATAATAATTTTAACATATTATAGGCATGTACAATTTCACGAATTTTAAGCTACTCAATTTCACTGTTTGTGGTTGTAAAATACTTGTAATTTGTTAAACTTGTGGCTCTCATCGACTACAAACTTTCTTAGTTCATTACTTATTTATGAATTTAAATTGACTGGTATCATTCAAAATCCACATCAAAGTTACAGCTCAGGATTTGAAATAATTATGCCGTAATCCTTAAAACTTGTTCATTATATGTTATTTTAAAAATGGTTGATTAAAATTAAACTTAATTTGGTTTTAATTAATTATTTTATCACGGAGAATAGACATGCTTATACTGAACATAAATTTAACAAAAGTAATATTATTCATTCTGCGGAATATAATTTAATTACTGGTTAATTTTAGGTTAGTTATTGGGTAAACACACCAAATTACTATAACATAATCGAAACCGAAACAAAAAGGCACGATCAGGCGTAATATTGCAGCGCATTTTCACGAACTTTGTTCGATCTTCCCTTTTTCCTCCTATAAGTGTAATCGTAACAGGAAAATTCTTTATAGGTACTCAATATTGCTTACCCTGTGTTGCTTTTATACAAACAATTTATAGCTTTTGCAAGTAACGGTATCAAAGACGATCGACAAGAAATTCCTAAAGCTACGTGATATCCTTCACTTTCTCCGTACTATCGGAAAATTCGACCTTGATTGTTCCGTTCCGAAGAAGGTCAATTCGATGTAAATATTTTGTAGCTATTTGTCTGCTTCCCTTTAGATATTTCAGATAGAATTTCTTCAGCTTTGACAAAGTTACGCGAACTTTTATAAGTCAAGTTTATTTTTTCAGTCGCAAAGCTTCTGGCTAATAAAGATTGGCAGTAGTGAACTTTTGCCTCATATTACAGTAATATCTTTTATAAATATGTTCCTTCTTACGGAGCTAATAACAGAATAAATTATATGCAATAAGTTGCAGAAATATTTCTAAAACTATTTGCTACATTTGCATTGATATAATCGAAGAATTGAAATATATGCTTTCAGCGATTACTGTATACTACGAAATGCATAACAGTATTAAATTAAATTAAATTAAATTTATTTATTTTCTCATCACAAATGCACAATCAACACATACATTGTTAATCTATATATCTTAACACTAACATTTGTGAGAGACTGGTGCCCGCGATAAGTATAAAATACTTGAGTTACGGGTCACCAGGCCCCCAAGCATCAACAATCACATCTATCAGATAAACAATGAACGTGAACATTAAAGGAGAAATAATAATTAATTGTGATTAAAGTTAAATGAAAAATTAATATCGAAAAATTACCAATGGATATATTATACATTATTATAGATGAGGTGAAGAGTTAAAATGAATTGATATACTTAGTGTATAATGTGAGTGTTTGTGTATGTGTGTTTGTGTATGCGTATGTGAGTGCGTGTGTGTGTGTGTGTGTGCGTGCGTGTTGCATGTGTGAGCGCGTATATGTGTGATTGAGGGTAGGTGTGGATGAGTTATTGCGATAGCGTATGTATGATTCAGTTTCTCTACTTACCGAATTGTATGAATAAAATTTTCTGATGTTTGATAGTCTAATTTTTTCAGCCATTTACATACCGACGTCTTACACCTTGATGTACTAAGGGAGTATATTGAAATAGACTTATTGATTTTATTGTATAAAAATGCCCCAAGATAATAGTAAAATCTATGTGACAGACATGTATTAAAAGAGTTGTTTTTACATATAATATCTTTTCTACGCTTGTCCCTATTGAAATTCGGATCATATTTTATTTGTGCATGTTGCCTTATTATAATAGATAAGATAAAAGTCTGTCTGACAGTTAGGACATCCCAACGTTTGTATAGTTCGCAGGTAGGTATTATCAAATCAACGATAGGTATAGTAAAGCTTGAACAGATTTAGAATTTCTGGCAATATAGTCTAATTTAAATTACAACAACATCATTATTTAAAACAATTTCAAAACAAGGATGCGAAAAAGATGTACATTTTTCATCAGTTTTTTAATACAATGGCTTCTTAACCTTCATTAACCCTGTTTCCCGCGTGCCCTGGGGGTTTGTCTCGGATCAAATGTTATTATAACAAAATGTCGCGTATAAAATTGCTTTCGATCGCATTAAAAACCTTTTAGTAATTGTTGACGCTTGTAAGTTGATGCCGAAGCGAAGTCAAGGAAACTTATATCGCTCGCGAGTGGCAATCCATTTTTTGTCCGACATTAGGGAAATTCTCAGAAGCCCTATTTAGGAAATTGCCTTCTTTATCGCGTTTGTGGCTAACAGTTCGGTTCGACCTCGATGCTCTTTGAGATCTTTTGTTTTTAAACCGTCTAAATGGTTATGCAATGTTATGGGGAAATTATTCTCTCGTTATGAGTGTGTACCTATAGTACCTTGGAATAACTCTACATATAGTAACTAAAGATTATAATATACTTACCTACACAGAAAACGATAATATAATAATTGTACTAACTGAATTACATAGATTTATGAACATAATAATTAACTTATTAGTCATAGGTGTCTTTGACCTTTTATCACGAATCCATACGCAAAACTATATAATGTAAAGATTTCATTTGCATTAAAAATGTAACATTAAAAACTTCTTTACAAGCATCATTCGTCGTTTAATTAAAAAACCGTTTCTGTCTCCCGCGGCCTGAAGAGATATTAGCTATCTTTCCATTTCTCACACCATTAGGTTGTCGAAGTGATGTTTTCCCACGTGCTTATGATATTCTCAAATTTATGGCGCCATAAAGCCGTGGGCGAATTTTCATTCCATTGGCTCCACGGAAATTGTTGCAGTGAAAATAAAAAATATTAACGTTTCGCAGATAGACAGTGAACTAATAAAATAAAACAGCTATAAACTCGAAGCATTTCCATCCATCGTAAAACGATTTCTATTAGATAATTTGAAATGTACGAAGTTCCTTCATAATTTTATAACCTATTCGTTATGAATATTATTCATTTTAAACAGGTAAATGAGATTATGGTTGGAAGCGACGGACAACGAATAAACAAATTTATGAGACTTTTGAGGTTCAGAAATAAAAATGTTGTGTAAAAATATAAAAATTAAGTTGCAAAAGGAAACATTTAACGATTGAAGTAGAATAGGGAATTGATTGAATTGAATGAAGACAATTAAAATAAGCTCATAATATGATAACATGACGTACTGTTAACAGCTCTTGTTTATTTCCTGAAACCATTTTAGTAAATGTTTATAAGGAATAATGTTAAATTCTTACATATATCTATACTAATATTATAAAGAGGAAAGGTTTGTATGTATGTATGGTTTTCACGCATAAACTACTGGACCGATTTTGATGAAATTTGGCACAGATAATCTTTAGACCCTGAGAAAGAACATAGGCTATCTTTTATTGCGAAATATGTACCATGGGCGAAGCCAGGGCGGACCGCTAGTATTTTATATTAAAATTTGCTTTGTTGATCACGCGGTATTGTATTAGTTAGTACCTAGTGTAGAGCAGTACAGAAGTTTGAATATGTTCGCAAAATTTAGCAGATATATTACAATTACAAAGCCAATTTCCAATAATTCAATGCAATAATAATTATCTCCAGAGCACGCAAACGTTGCAAGTGTAATTTATTAATATTTGCTCTCCTGTCCTCGTTTATTGTGTTGTGAATTTATTGCACTCCTACTTATTAGCTTTGTGATTTCTAGTTTGTTTAAAACTAATGACAATTTGTTTAAGCTCATAAGTCGGTCTAAATTGCACGTTATTTTCTATATCAAAAGGGGACAGGCGTTTACTAGGAACGACCTTTGGCTGCATCTAATAGATACATATTAACTATTTCCACGTAGATTGTAGTGTAGATTACGATGCTTTGTCCTTTCCCTTCATTTTATGCGTTCATAATATTTATGTTTTTCAGTATAATTTATTATAATCTCCAGGAAGGTATGAGAGCATCGATTATGCGTTAAGACGAGGGCTCGGTGTCGAGCGCACACTTGCTGCATCATTTCATATTAACGATACCCATCAATCACGACATAATTTTCCTTGTTTTCTCATAATCACGCCACTTCCTTATTTGTGGGTGTATTCGGTATTTATTACAAGTTTACCTACATAGCTAAACGGGTTAAATTTTCATATTTTGAACCCCCTGTATCACACTTGCGGGAGTATGGGAGGCATTCAGGACAAATTAGATTACTAACTCTTGAGTATGTACCACCCTATATTACTCTCTAATACCAATAATAATACAATCATAGTAAATGCACAAAGCTATCAGCAAAGGCTTATAGGTACGTATATTGAAAGTAAAAAATTCGAAACCCTATATTGCGTAACGACAAAAGATTGCTGTGATAAACGGCCATAAATTCTCATAATCGTTGTTCTGGGTCAAATGTTCAGATAAATGAAAAGCTAAAAATTGATTAACTTTGAGATGTGTATCTCATATACAGGGTGTCCCACTGTTGGTATACTAAGCTCAAAGGAGGTTATAGTTTTGCATACGCTGAGTACGTAAAAATAATTAAAAAATTCCAGACGCATTTTTTTTTCAAATAGATGAATTCTTAAAACTCTATGTGCACACCCATAGCAAGCGAGCCGCCCAACTTTGCCACCAGCACGTGAGCTATCGTTTAAGATTATGTTTTCATATATAAAATGCTCATATTAGAGAAGCGGTATATGCCGGCTACGCGAAGCTAGAGAAGAAAACATGGATTTTCAGGAAAAATTTAGCAAAAATTTTGGACGTAATTTTTTTTTTAAGTATTTTTTACGTGATCAGTGTATGCAAAACTACAAGTTCCTTCGCGCTTAGTATACCAATAGTGGGACACCCTGTATACACGTATGTACATCTAGACATTTATATTATGTGAATCCAATCTTAATTTATCCTAAATGTTTATATTATTATCGTAATCTAAAAGTCTCAGCGAAAAAAAGTATTTAAATGTAAAATTTAACTTCATTATTTAATTGTTTCAAAAAGCTACATAAATACGAACGACGAAGTATTATTTTGTTCGTATTGTTCTGGCAAGTTTAACTGGAGGAATATTTGGACGGCTTAATCCGGAGATTTCAGTAAATAGCAAGTATGATGAAGTCACACCTTATTCAAGGCCCGAATCCCTTTCAGGCGTCCGCGATACGCTATGAATAATGGTATTTACAGAAAGCCGACCGCTATTGAAAATAAATTTACTTTTATCCTATAGTGATGGACAAAAATTTAACGACTATTTTCGGGGATCGACGGTAAGCGTGACTTGCCGATATCTCTTTGTCAATATGGAAGAATAAAATTCCTTTTCTAAGTATATCTTTAGTAAATAAATCATAGATAACGTGGTATGAATATAAAAAGCATAACGATTGAATTTATGAAGGGTTACCCGGGGCTACATAAGGATTCCTGACTCGGCATTTTAGTAATGTGACACGTAATTTAGCCATTTACATGATATCTTTTCTGTGTTCGTTTTGTAAATTAAAAATAAATAAAAATATGTACATAAATTGAAATATGAAATACAATCTAAATTGAATTAATTAATTTGTCTCGCATTTCGTTGTTATTTCGTTACTGGGAAAATAATTAAGTTACTCGTTATGTCTAGAAAATGTGCCGTGTAGCGATTCAGGCTGTATTTCATGAACAATATTGCTCGGACACGCGTAGCCTTCTATATTTTATAACCAACCTCCCGTACCATTTTACTAGACAATTACAAGTAAATTTAACACAATTTATTACTAATTGAGTTATAAACGGAGTATGTTCTTGGAAGTGTATTTGTACAGCTTTAATAAAGGAAAATTGTTATGTTTTATTTATAGCAATTTTTAAAAAGACAACGGAATAATAATGGTTCCATTTTTTATAAACTTTACATCATATTGGTACTTAGTTCCTTAATAGTTTCTAAAATCATGGATTATTAATGTGGACGATTATTGAATATACACGATTTATTGAATGGATATGAAAATGATGTTAATGCAATTGTATCTAATTACATATCATTAACTTTTCTTGAACTTTTCAAAGAGAACCTCTGGAGTTTTCGGCTGTAATTTAAACATTTTCTGTTTGATTTTTCTCAATCCGGACAAGAGATTAAGCTGACAAAGGCGGATTTCATGGACGTCGACTTCGAATACGAAGTTTTATTGAAACCTTTGCCTTCTTTAATTTTCGTGGATATGCTTTTACATAATCTGGTAAACTCTTTAATTTATTTTAATATCTTTTAGTTTACCTTGTACCGTGTTTTTGCTCAAATATTTACAATCTTTAGTTACAATAACTTTTTGATTTCATATACTGTACCTACTGAAATCTTATTGTCTCGTTTTTAAAAAGAAATGATGAACTGAATGTTGTTACCGTTACCTAAAAGGTAACAAAAATGTGCGTAAAAAAAACCAATGAATTTATTTCTGCTGTCAAGTCTTCAAATAATGTCGAGTTTGAGACAAAAAAGCATTGTATGAAATTTCTATTAATCGTATAGGAGCTACCAACGTTGACAAGAGAGCATTTTAGTATAGTTGGTTCTTTGATATACTGTTCCTCTTGCTATTTCGGTTAGAGTCCGGGCTGTCTGGCTGGTCGCAGTGGTTGCGTTTTTTAGTGCGCATCTCATCTGCACAGGATAATTTCCCTAATTTGAAGTCATTTTTTAACGCGTAATTTTTAATATTTTACCTTTAGATAGATCCATCAGACATAATTTTTTTATTGCAAGACGTTTTTTTCGTTGTTAAATAGGTACCAGACGCAATTTTTTATTTCGTTTTTATAAAAAATTCAAATTATTTTAGAATGTCTGTAAATTTCATATTATGTTCTACAAACATAATATAATCTAAAATTAATTAGCCAGACGCTAATTCGATTGTTAAGTATTAAATAATGTGTATAAATAAAAAAAAGTAATGAAGCATGCAGCTCATCAGCTAGTGTATTTTAACTATGCGACAGGAAATAATTGCAAGAATACAATATTATTTACACTTGTTCTTATAAATAAAAGCTAAAATGAAAAACAAAACATAAAAGTGAAAAATAAATTAAAGTTACCATACATTGAAAAGAATGGAATAAAAACTATATCAATGAAGGTTAAACAATTACATTGTTAAATTTAAAAAGCCATCTTCATAATCATCATCATCATCATCTTTCCTCACACTGTCAGAATTATTTATGTTATCGTCTAAGGAATTGTTATTG